>NW_027526225.1:102942540-103542540 GCF_048455015.1 Haemaphysalis longicornis
GCTGCCTCTCAGTCATGATGACTCTTAATGAACGTCGGTGGTGCCTTCGGGCAAGCCCACATTATGTGTGGGAGTGTGGCTTTATCAATCTTACATCTTGGACATTTGTCGGTATAAGTCTCTGGGTATATGCGGCTGAACAGTTTGGGCTGAGGGTAAGTATTCGTTAGGATATTGTTAGGATATTTTTGGCGCCTCATTGCCCTCCAGCCCAGCATGTGCCGGTGCCCATATGAGGTAATGCACCGTGCGGAAATGTCCGGTATCTTCGTCCCATCATACGGCGATCAGGAACACGTGGTCCCTGGCGGCGTCCTCTGCCAGTTGGATGACAGCAGCTTGTATCTCGGGAAGAGAGCTGAGCAATGCGGCCTCCCACTGCTCACTACTTCTAATATGTATTACTTGTTCAAAGGCCTGTGGTTTATTGGGGCATTGCCAGACCATATGGTGTAGTGTGGCTGCTGCAATGTTGCACCACTTGCATCTGTCCATGTACCTATCCGGATAGCTGCGGTGACACGGGGCGGGGTGAGGGAACGTATTTGACTGCAACCTGCGCCAAGCAAATGTTTGCCATTTGTTTAGGAAGGCTAGAAGTCCTACCCGCAGGGCCAAACCTTCATTATGGTTGCCTAGAAACTGTATAACGAAAGCGATCAGAATGTCGTGAATGGGTCAGGCATTGCAACGGACAGGCTCACGAACTTGTAATATGAAAGAAATTGCAACGTATTCACTCTAGGGTTAAACAATGGAGCACAGTACGGGGAAAAAGTGGAATTAGGATCCAGTATAAACTCCAGAAATGTAAATTTCGTGGAGCTGCTGAATGTATGTTTTGAGCGCAACGGCTTTATCTTAACACAGGGGAATGAAATTTCGGCGACCGAAGGCAGACCATTATGGGTTTCAATTTTAAGGCATTAAAGACCTTTCAGGGCGTTAAAAGGCACTAAAGGGTGAGACTATGTAAGAACAGAGCTTCTTCGGGGCATACCAAAAATGCAGGGCGAGGGAAGTTGCAGTGTCCAGAGTTGCAAATAAGGCGGACGATCGGGAATTACGCAACCGCGGAGCTGTATATATAGGCTGACGGGACTTTTCATGCATTCACGAACAAAAACCCACAGGTGCGCGGTCATTCTGTTGGCGTGCTTATGCAGTTCAACCTGGGTATATAACGAAGTTGACAAAAATTTGCATATTTTCGTTTAAATCCAGGCTTTTCGTTACATGCAGGATTAGAGGTAAAGCTCACGTGAATGAAGCAGAAACGAAACCAATATACGAGATATCACTGATGCTGAACTCACCCTTGTTCAGGGATATATTTCATACTGAAAAACTGCGTGATTAGCGCCCGCTGCTACTACACGGCCCCCGTATTCACAAACGTAACGGTCGTATCACTTTTGCTTTTTGGTAGTTTCCGGTGCCTTAACGTGTTTCAAGAACCAAACTTACGCTCAAAGGGCGCCTTTTCGCGAACTTTATGCAGCTTTATGCTCTATTCCGCACTCAAAATTGTTGAGGGGATGCTAATGACACTGTATATCGGGCGGTGACGTTCTTCTTTCTCGCAGGCGGGCACGGCCTTTAGAATTCGAGTTTTCAGTCCATCCGTTCCGTCGTGTACGGAGTTACCGGGTTGACCTAGAGTTCCTGTATATAGCTCCCGCAGGGAGCTAAGAGTTGCGCGACCGACCGCCATCTTTGTTATCCGGATTGCTGCGGGAAAGCCGCCCGTCGCAAGTGAAGGAGCCTCGCCGCCACGCTTCCGACGGCGGCCGACGCGCGGTGGGGGCGCTTCGGTCGGCGGCGCCTTACGGCGGCTACGCTGGATTCCTGCGGCGCAGCCGTAGTGGGGGCTTCTCTGCGCGGCATGGATAACCGGACAGTCGCCATCACGGCGGCGCGTGGAAAAGGGTCGCGCAACTCTTAGCTCCCTGCGGGAGCTATATACAGGAACTCTAGGTTGACCGAAACCCGTCTGGGCACTTGTGCATTCGTCGCGGTAGGGTAATTAGTTCCGCGCGCCTGCCTTCGCCATGTACGCGCCTCCTCGCCCTTCCTCCTCTCCCTTCCGCGCGCACAGGCGCAGACGGGTCCCGGTAAACCCGGTAGCAACGTAACCAACGGAACGGACGGATTGCTAAAACTCTAGTTTTAGCAGTCCGTCCGTTCATTCACATACACTATACGTGACGACCGACCTTCAGCAGACGGACGAAAAGCCTCGACCTACAACCGGTCCGGTGTTAAAAAATCAGAACGAATTCTCTAGTGTTGAGCAGCAGCTGAGAAGCGCAAACTGCGTGGAAAGGAGAGGAAAATAAAAATCAGTGGCAATAACATGCGACTACGTTTGCTGCTTGCAGCTGCTTTCGAACAACTGCAAGTTCCTAATGTAAAAGACCCCGAGTTCCGTCTTAATGCACTCCAGGAAGGCATAAATACATGGCTTTACAAGGGCTGAACAGGCCAAACAGCAACACACTGTGCAGTAATTAGAGGCTAACGCTTTAAACGTGTTTGTAACATGGAATGCAGCGTGCCTAATCTTTCAGTTTTCAAGTGAAGCTTATATTGTCTGACTCGAGTCGCCATCGGTGGTGTTGTTGGCGTCGTGCGCAAAAACTTCCTCCTCACCCGCAGCTGGCGACAGAAAAACGCCTTACTCCGTCCCAGCCAATCACAGGTGCTCCATCCCTTCGGAGAAGGAAAAGGGAGGTTCGCTCGCTCCTCACACGCCGTTTCTCGCCAGTTCAAGGCCAGCTTCGCCATGGGTAGACCGCGCTTGGTCCGCTCCACCGGAGAGCAGGCAGCAGGCAACCCAAGAAATACATCTGGCCATCAGAGCAAGGCATCAGCTGCACTTCACTGCCATGATATTGTAAGGAGTCTGAAAATATCTTCTGTGCTGAAGGTACAAACTTTTTTCGTTAACTTTGTCTCGTGATAACAACCCTGCAGATGGGCTTCACATGCTGAAGATCAGACTCAGCTCAAGTAAACAAGTCTCATTATAATATTCACGCTATGACCAGTTTCAGAGAAACGGGAGAAACCCCTTTCTGCATATATTTTTTTCATACATTGTATATTTTGTTACGAATAATAAACTGAAACTGAATTGTGTTGAACGGTGGAAGCAAAGATTTTTTTTTCAGTTCTTTTATTAAATACGGTGCTGTCCAGTCTCAAATTCTTCCTTCGTCCCCGTTCTCATGCCGCCCAAAACTGCACTGGACAGTGATCGGTGCGCAGGCACATATAAGCAGTTGATCGAGCGTCAACGCGACAGAGGGGTGAAATGAAGAAATTAGGGGGCAAAGAATGGACTCGGGCAGCGCGTACGAGGGGCGACTGGAGGTTTATCGCAGACCTATCATAGACTCCAACCCATGCACTACGGGAGCAGCCTTTGTCCTTGCAGTGGTCTAGTGACGGTGATGATGATGATTGATCTTACAGCAGACAAAAATGGCAGGCCCACGAAGCCTTTTTATCAACGGCTGCACACAAAGAAAGTTTTGCGGCGAACCATATACAATTTAGCTGCTTTCTAAACGACGCTTTTAAAAATGAGTGGCACGTTCAGTTGCACGCCAACAAGACCACGGAAGGAATGAGTGAGTGAAACACTTTATTAAGGAAGAGAGGCCATGAGGCTCTGCGGGGAAGTAGGGATGGTGGAGGGGGAGGACAAAGCAAACACAGAATGCAAACACGAGAATCTAAAATCCTGTTACAGGTTTCAAGACCTCTTCTGCTGGGAAGCCACAAGAACGTCGGCAGCACAGATACCCAACTGTTACAAGGGTAGTTTGGCCCCTGCGGGAACACCCCAAAACCGTTGGATCAATTAAAAAAAATAGAGAAAGCTCTATAACGGGTAAGACTTGAAGGTAGACAAGCTGTACGCAACTTTCACGACCATAACGACGGTTTAAGTTCACGATTGCAGACGATTTGCTACTTCGCTGCCGAACTACCTTCACTCCATCATTGTTGCTACAAGTGTGAGCTTCCTTCATTTTTTTTTTTTTTTTTTTTGAAGGGACAAATATTGGACATCACCTTGGAGGAGCGTACGCTACGACGTGTCTTGCTCGTTGCGAGCAAGCGTTGCAATGATTACGGCGAACGCTGGAGTTTCTTTTTGGCCAGTCTTGGCTGATCTCCCTAAGTGGGTATGCTTGGCTTGACAAACATGCGGCGGGGACGCTAGGCGGTCACCGCGAGGCACGCGCTCACGTGCACGCGCTCATGTGCACTCGGCATTTTTAACTGCGGACAGACAAAATAAACATCTGCTAAACAGCTTCGCTGCTAAAACCACTCCGATAGATTTAGTGGCAAATGCTAGGTCTTTTAGCATTTGAACTAGTACTCCTCCCAACATTTCTAGTGGGCAGCACTTTGGCGGCCGCTACTGTGGTTTGACATCGGCGCCGTAACCGAACGAGCGAAGACAGAAAGAAAACGATGGAGGAAAGTGTGGCGAAAGCATGAGGAGGAGGGCATATGTGCTGAGCGTAGTCAGTGCAGCCCACCTCTGCGGTCGTGTTTTTGTTTGTTCTCCGACAACGGCGCGTACTGCAGTGAAGGCGAGCGGAACGACAGCGTAGAGGACAGCCGAAGCTAAGTATTTACCTGCACGGTTCTTTCTCGCTGTGTCAAATTTGCAGCCAAGATGACGAACGCGCGTGGAAAGCTGGTGCAGTATGGTAGCTGTCCGCGGCAAGTAGTTGCAGAGGAATTTCGGCGGGATGATGGCGAGGCAGGCGAAGGGGCAGATAAGTGTCGTCTATGCTTAGTGGTGTCGCGGCTAGAACGCTTAGAAGCGGATAACTCGGCGTTAGCTAAGCGGGTTGCAGGACTTGAGGCAGCGCTAAGTAACGAATGCGACGAACGCAGGGCCGTTGAGGGAACGTTAGAAGCAGCTTAGAGGAAGCTGTAGCTTAGAGACGCTACCTCGGCCCATGCAGCGGAGCACAGGCATGCACCGATGTTCTAGCCACCCTAACCGAGGTGACACACGGGACGGAAGATAAGAAAGGGGACAGCTACTCCCACGTGCTGAAAGTTAGGCCAGCCAATCCACTGTCGGAGAGCAGGGTACCAGTAAAGAGCAGCACGTGGCAGATAGCGTGGTAATCATTGCGCGAGATTCTAACATGAAGAGGAGCAGCGCAGCCATAATGGAAAGGGGATAAGCGTGTGAAGGTGGGCTGTTTCCCCGGTCATACGACGCAGACGGTGATGACAAAAGTGAAGGGGCACCTCGCCTCGCAGAGTAAAGCTAGAAATCTTGTGGTGATTTCCGCGGGGCTTAACGATGTTCTCAAGGGAGAGGAGGGAAAACTTGGCCAGGATATAGCGAAAGAGGCAAACTACCTGCGGGCAACGGCCCCAAATGTGCTGATTGCAGTCTGCACCGTGCCCGAGGTGACAAAACGGGGCGTGCGCACCAAACAGGCAGTGCACGCTGCTAACAGCGAGATCTAGAGGCGCGGCCGGGAACTTGGGTTTGCAGTGATATACGTAAACAGGGTAGTGGGCAGCATTGGACCTAGGCAAGCTTTTCAGTGGGACGGGATTCCCTTCAGCTTCAGGCTAGGAAACAAGGTGGGGTGGCGCAGCAGTGGCTCCTTTAGCGGCAAAGCCAACTTTCTGGTGTAGGCCCTGTAACTCTCAATCTAAGCTAGGAAACTTGAAAGAAAAAATCCCGCTGAAATTTGCCGCTAGGACGACTCTGTCATTACGCCCAGTATCATTTACCTGCCATAGTTTATTTATTGCACAGTGAAGTTGTAGACGTTACGGAATTCCCGGCTGCTGTCAATACGTGGTATTCTACGGTAAAGAGCAGACAGCCCCATGTTTGTCCGCTCGAATAAAGCTCTAGTCTTTGAAATCGTAAATTTCAAATACCGCGTTTGTTTCGTGAACTTCTTGTACTCCGCCCAGCTCCACTGGTGATCCTTCTTCACAGGGTGAAGGGTACTGAATTTCTTTTTATAAAACCGCTCATACTCATCCCGGGGGGAAAAAAACGCCTTTCTAGCAATGCCTTCGTGCGAAATACGAAGCCAACTTCAAAGGAATTTGGTGTATTTCTAGCGCCTTATTACGGAATTTGGAGGTCGTCATTACAAGACATTTTTACGTCGATTTGAGACAGCACTTATTCCCCTGGAAAAATATCTTCCGAGCAATGCATGTGTGCTTAATAATTAAGCCTAATCTAAAGAGATTCCCTCTGCAGAAGAGCGACTTGATGATGGTTGGATGATGATGGCGCAAGGCCAACTGGGGCAAAGAGCGCCAGAGCAGCATGAGAGCGACTTAATCAATTGTTCGGCTTTTGCAGTATTTTTGCTTCTATTCCGCTCCCATACATGCTTTACTGACTTCATATCCCGTGTGCCGTTTGCATCACAAGGTCGTCCACAGCCCTAGAGTGAGCTATTCAAAGTATGTAATCGTCTTTACAGCCACGTCTCGTACGAAGGAGCATTTTTGTTCACCCAAGTTTACCATAAATCTTCTCGATTTCTCGTTCTGGTCTGCCCAGGGATTCCCATGAGCAGCTCCGCATCTTTTGCGAAATAAATTCGATGGTGATGCCGGCGAACTCCTCCGAATTCTTCCGGGCTGGCAAAAGAAAGATGGAGTCTTTTTTTTCGGTTTCCCCGGCCACGGAAGACGGCGCATATCAGCGGCAGCATCGGAGCGCCGCGTGCAATAACATCAGCCGAAGCCACGGAGCAAGAATAAGCCAGCAGCGCGCACGCATGCATAGAGCGACGGGCATGAAAAATCGCCAAGCAGGAAGGTTATCTTGCTCCGTGACGCAGCATAAAATGCTTGTCATGCTCCGGCCACCGCGCGGCCATGACTAGCAGCGATAACCGCAAGCAGTGGCTGGAAGCCTTCTGGAAGCGTTCTGGACGACGATACGATAGCGATTCGAAACAGTCGAAGAACTGGCGAATCGCAGCGCGCTGATGCTGTGATAAGCGCGTTTTACAGGAAGCAATACGCCATCTTGCCGCGGCTGTTGCGTATTGCACGCGGACGAGCTGGCGGCGTCGTTGGATGGGTGAGTATTTTCGGCGCAGAACTGTTTAGCGGGGAGCTTTGTTCGCGACAAGTGGTGTTTAAATTGTTAACAATAATCCTCTTCCTTTTTACAGTCGTTTTCTTTTTGTGCCTGTGCCATTCACCGCTCCCAACTGGCTGGCTCGGACAAGCGTGCACACGAAGGCCTCGCGAACTTTCTTCACGGACTTCAACAACAACTCTAAGTGGTGAGTTCCGTGGCCAAAGGCCCGGGGCGGCGTGCGGCGTGCCCATTAAACCGGCTTTCATATCATTCTTTCGCAACGCCAAACTTCCGCGTATTTGAATTACGTTTTTAACCGAGCGCACATTTGCCTCGGAGCCGGACGTTTCGTGGGCCGTCGCTACGCAGGGACTCCGACTGTCACCAAAGCTTTGCGGTGGAGATGCGCGTTAGGCTGTAGCTTTCGGGACAGCGGCGCAGTGGCAGTTCGAGCCCTTCGTCGTTGCCTCCATTCTGAAACTCTTTAGCTCGGAAGCCCCATTAAGCTTTGGTGATAGTCGGTCTTCCTTTCCGAACGCCGCGGTAGCCGAGGTATGCACTTTGATAACGCCTTCCGCTCGCACGTCCTCGGTTCGCGCGGCGTTCGGAATACAGTCGCCACCTTCAACGAGCAACACTGAAGCACGGAACGCAGCTCTGCGGTCCGCGGCACCAAATTGGGGTCGTGGCAAAGGCGAGTGATGGAATTGGTGTCCTTGGTTCCCTTTCAGGTTGGCGTCCGGCACGGCCTCCGTCCTCCCTTTTTCCTGACCCTTGTGTCATGTCTTATTACACTTCATCCTTCACGCAAACATGCACTACTCTTCTGGCTAGGCAGGTACACGCCTTAATCTGTCCTATCTAGCTCGACGACGCGTGTTTTGTACCGAGGTGTTTTCAGACAATAAAAGTGGCATTGCCGCTATTCGTCGCCTGTCTCGCTTTGCCTTCCAGCGTCCCTTCCTGTTCCTGTAAGGCGTAATCCCGGACACCGCAGTCGGTATAAGTACGACTACCGCCCGCAAAGTCTGCATTTTTCAATGTTTTCGTACTTTTTTTCCTTTTTTTTTTTTTTCCAGGTCTCGCACCGTCCGTGGCGGCCTGGACCATCCCGCCCCGCTGAGGAGTCGATGTCATCGAGTCGCGGACGTGCCTTCTCAACCAGCTTACCGCTTCCTGTTCCTGTAAGGCGTAATCCCGGACACCGCAGTCGGTAAGTACGACTATACCGCCCGCAAAGTCTGCATTTTTCAATGTTTTCTTTTTTTTTTTTTTTCTCCAGGTCTCGCACCGTCCATGTGGCGGCCTGGACCATCCTGCCCCGCTGAGGAGTCGATTTCATCGAGTCGCGGACGTGCCTTCCCAACCAGCTTACCGCTTCCTGTTCCTGTCGGGCGTAATCCCGGACGCCGCAGTCGGGTAAGTAACGACTACCACCCACAGTCTACATTTAAGGCGAAACTTTTTGCCCCCCCAAGGCTTCTCTCACGACCGTTGGTGTTCACAAAAAAACTCCGGCAAACAAATAAAAAGTTACTGCAACCGCCAGGAATCGAACCTGGAATGAATCTGGTAACAGAGCGATAGATCTGCGGGATTACCCCCTGCGTTCTTGCTGAATGTCACATGATAGTGTCATGCAACCTCTCGCGCTGCTGAGTTCTCCGCCCGCAGTGCGTGCAGCGGCCGTGTGAGCGCCTTGCGCATGCGCTAGGAGTTAGTGAAAATTGAAGTAAATAAAGGGTGTGGTTAAGTGCATTTCACTTGCCTCTTGTCTCAAGTGACGTTGAATGGGCAATCATTGTGTATCGTTTACTGCTTCGCTTTCCAACCACCTTCACATGGTGGATTGGTGCGCTTTTTTTCATACCTTTTTTTTTTTTTGCAGTCTCGTGTGGCCGCCTGGACCGTCCCACCGTGCTGAGGGGTCGACGACATCGAGTCACGGACATGCCTTGCCGACCAGCTTACCGCCCAAATCAACCTCTTGACCAACTCCCCTACCGTTAATTGACATTAAACGTCGTTCCAAATATGGCACAGTCTTCGTCGTTTGTGCACAATCAATGATTGAGTTGCGCTCGCTGGCTCTGTCGGCTCGAGCGCCCTTCGAGATCTGCGCTAGTCTCTCACTCCTCGATAATAATAATACTTTATTTGTACTCGTGGTGGGTGGAACCAGGCGTACAGGGCCGCAAAAGGCAGAATTGCCCATACCAGTCAGGCTTGCGTACCCAACCTAGGATTATGGTCGGTTCTGTCATCCAACCAGGTAACGACGCACAAAGCCTCCTACACATGCCACCGTCTGGCTCCTCTGTCAAAAAAACGGCGCGCATGCGTAGTTCCTTTAGAGCGCTTGAGAGTGGCCTACGGTTAGGGGAAATGCTTGATAAAGAAGCAACACCGGCATTCATTTTGAGGTGTCTTTTTACGCTTCATCACCTCTGAGAAGCCTGTCATCTACTACGTTCCGGAGCTGAGCGAGTAGCAGGCTGATTGCAGCTATACACGATACCCTTCAAAGATCATCCTGCTCAGTGGTGATGCAGCATGAAAAGGCGCCTTAAAATAAACGACCAGGTTTGCTTCTTGGTCAAGCATTTTCCGTAAATGTAGGCCACGTTTTCGAAGAAGTGCACACGCGTGCAGTTTACTCATTTGTGCGCTTCATTGTTCGTTTTTCTTTTCCCCCTGTACATGTACACAGCGGAGGGTTTGCTACAAGACTACCAACAGTCAACGCCATTTGCTAAATTCAGTATGAAGCTTTAATAGCAATCAGAGAGAAGGTTACCTAACTTGTTGCTCGTGTCGAGAATTGCCTCTTCTGCATTGCAGCATATGAAAGGAGTGCACAGACAGGAGGCTGACCTCGGGTTAAAATTTTAGTGCAGAAAAGTCGGGAATGATTGTTATTAATGACACTAGCACTAACGCAGTGTCAATCCAGCATGGAGAATTACCCAGAGTCAAGGAATATAAATATTTGGGTGTGTGGATAAACAAAAGGGGATAAGTACTTAATAACTCACGAGGAGCAACTTAAGGTTAAGGGAAACCGAAACGCAGCTATAATGAAGCATATAGAGCTCTGTGTGGGTATAAATATGGAGTATTGAGAGGAATGTGGAAAGGAGTAATGGTTCCGCGTCTCACATCTGCGAACGCAGCGCTCTGCTTAAAATCAGACGCTCTAGCAGGCCTTGAAGTGAACCAGAGAACAACAGTAGGCCGTTTGGCCTTAGGAAGCACTAGGAAAAACAACTAACGAAGCAGTGCAGGGAGATTTGGGATGGGCGTCGTTTGAAGTTCGAGAAGCGCAGAGTAAAATGTGTTTTGAGGGGAGGTTGAGGGCAATGGATCAATGTAAGTGGACAGCTAAGGTTTTTGGGTACCTATACATGAAAAGCGAGGACACGCAGCAGCTAACGATGAAATACGGAAAGAACAACGGAGAATCAGACAGCCAAGGTAACCAAAAATGAAGTAACGTAGATCGAAACAAATAAAGGGAGGGAAAAAATGGAAGTGAAAAGTGGTTACAGATGTACAGGGCAGAGAAATTGAACATCATTGAGGAAAATTTTGACGATAATTCCAAGGGCAGTGCTTTGCTTTTTGAGGTTAGAGCAGGCTGCTTGAGAACTAATAGCTTTGTGCGGAAGCATACAGAAAATGATGGGGTATGCGTGGTCTGCGGAAAAGAAACAGAAACTATGCGGCACATAGTTTCACAATGCGAGTGTATCCATCCAAATCTTCAAAAGGGAGATATTTGGCATCCAGAAGCCCTAGGATTCAAGGGTAGCACAGAGGGAGTTAACTTCAGGGCTGTAAAGGCGACTAAAAGAAGATTAGAATGCTGGTGGGCGCAAAGCAGAGAGGGGAATAATGCCTAGGACCGCGACCGCCTGCAACAGAAAAAAAGTATTTTGTGCTTGCCTTCGAGCAGCGCTAGTATTAAACGAAGACTATAAAACATAGATAAATTAGCTTTTTCTTGGTAAGATGGCATGTCATCACTCCATTTCAAAGGGGATACCATTAGCAATCAATCCATCAATCAAGCTCGCATGAGACACTCCTTAGTGGTGACCATGGTGAAAGTGTGATGGGGAGGCAGTGAGACATGCCGGACGGTGGCGATGCGCTGCGAGATGACGCCATAGCAGCTCGTGCCGTCGTGCACTCGATAATGTGCGTTCACTTCTCAAGACACAGTTCGCGCCGCCGACGCAGAGGCCTACTGTCGCTGCTGGCGAGAAAATGGCCACTCACTTATGTATTGATTTTCTGCCTCATATTTGCGAAATGTCTTGTTCTTGTTCAACAATGTTGACAAGTATGAACACTGACATCGGACTTTGGCTGTGGGTATATAAGATTATTGCACAGCTTCTGTTTCACTTTAGCCGGGTGGCCGAATCGAGTCACAGGGTTGGTTTTAGGGTAGCACTGTTACCACTAGTCGCTGCGCCCTGATATGTGGATTGTAATAAATTCTTTTCACAGACAGACGGACAGACATACAGAGAGACCAAAATTTCTGCGTTTAAGTAACCCAAGAAAGACTACCGTCTTTAAAAACACGCGAGTGAATGCTGCCTCAGCACACTGCAGCACTCGGGAGTGAGTGCTGAACGACGAGTGAGGTAACGGCAACCGGAGGACGTGCTTAAAGTCGTCGTCCTCGCGTGGCTCATCTAAACCACGTGACATTTGAGCGGCAGGTTCAAACACGATTTACAACAACATTCTCGGCGATGGCGGCGCACTGCGAGAAAACGGCAGAGTAACGTGCACCGCTGTGTGTTCGCTGATCATGTGATCACTTCCCGATACGTAGCAGCTATGTGCCATCACTGAGAAGACTGCAGCGTGCGCTGCGCACAAATTTCGCATTAGGGAGGGTAGCAATCGTTAGCTGTATTTTCTGTATCCTTTGCAATTAGCTCCTCTAATCAACATTTAATTCTCCTCTAATCCCACCATCTCTCAACTCAGGTCCAAGCACAATCACTTAGAAAAATTCGCTCTCTCAACGTGTGATTAAGGTCAAGTCACTTTGGGACCTGTGTTCAACTCCAAATGGAAGTACTTCGAGCCAGTTTCACTGCTGTACAACTGCGAATCTGAGAGAAACAGCCACCAAGCACAATAAAAGCTTTATTGAGCCCCCCCCAAAAAAAAAATACTGTGCTGCTCACTTCACTTTTCACAATGCACCAAAGCTCCCTTGCCCAAGTGCTGGCACTAGCTCTAGCCCTCCATTTTTTTCAATAGAGGCATCAAGAAGGCAGTAATTGTGTTAAGTTGTAGAAACAGAATACCCGAGACTTTGCCTCAAAAGAGGTTGAGACAGTTTATTTTGCGAGGCTAGGAAATTTTAAAAAACTCCGATTCCCTGCGGAGAGGAGGAACATTAAGCACAAGCAGAGTTCTTCCACAATTACTCTGCATTTGACAGAAATATTTTTTGCAAAAGACGATGCATTTTGCTAATGCCTCTGCTGCACTCACGATTTTTTTTCCAGCATAGCAGAGTGTGGTTACGGCAACGTGGCTATTTCAGCTGCCTGTTCTTTTGGTGGTTCACAGCTGTATACTTGACACATCCACCTTGCTGGTATTTCCTACACCACACTGACCTAATATTTTGATAGTGTGCTGTCAGTCTTTGGAGCTACCACCACAGCTAATGGCACCAACAGTTGTGTTCCTACTCAGCCACATTTCAGTGAGGAAGCTGACACCTGATGTCTTCACAGAGTTTCGTCAACATCACTGCCCAAACCATTGGCCCTTCCCGAATCCGTCGTTTCTCCAATGAAAATACGGCACAAAACTCGGGCGATTCGTTCAGATCTGAGCTTCCACGGTCCCCACCCAACCCAATGAGAATGTCCCCTCAGTGCCAAAGTACTAAATCCAGCTCTCACAGCTAACATCAGTGCACCACGAGAATTTTCCAAGCAACCACAGTCGCCTACAGTGTTCCTTCGCTTGCATTTTCGAATGGCAAATGGCACCCTCAAAGTTTTAAAAGAACATTCTTCCTGTTCACTCCAGTTCCAACAATGAAAATGCAACACTCGGTGAGCCACAATGCCCGTCTTTACACAAACACAAACGCAAAAAAACACACACACACACTGCACTGCACCATTCTGGAAAGTGCCTCGCTGCCTCCGAATGCCGCATCCTTGCACAGGGACGGTGTTGCAAGTCGTTGTTTCAACATCCTTGTAAATGCCACGCCAGTGCCCATAAACGCACACTGCCAGTCTTGTCAGAAGTTGACAACAGTCACTGCTCGAGGAGGGCTTGCCAGTCGCACAGGCCCTTTGCTGCACCGCATAGTTTCAGAGAATGCATCACTGCCTCTCGATTCCCACATCCTTGCACACAAACAGTGCCAATGATGGCCTGCGCAGCTCCTCCTCACAGACCTGTCGTAGACCTGTTGTAAGGAGCTCATCGCTGCGTGGAGGCCGGTCGCTGCTTGAGCAGGGCCTGTCGGTCGCGCAGTGCCTTGGCGGCCAGGTCGCGGTCCTTCTTGGAGGGGCTCTTCTTGCGCTGGCGCGACTGGGCCAGCCGCCGCCAGGCGTCCAGCAGCTCGTGGTCGGCCACCCGCAGCCGCCGCGTCAGCTCCTGCTGCTGCAGGCTCTCGCGCGCCCGCCGCAGCAGCGACTGCAGCTGCGCCCCGTTGCGGCTGCTCAGGCTCCGCAGCTCCGCCTGGCACCTCCGAAGCTCCAGAAGCACCTGAAACAAAGGCAGCGCGAATGCTCAGGGGGCTACGTCGCCTGCATCATCCGTGCTTCATTAGCCTTTTCAACTCTGGTGTCCTTTATTGAGGACATTACCCGAAATTCCTTATTTTCTGGGAAATATTTCTTTGAGGATGCCTCTTCCAGTAGATATCACCATTTTTGCTTTTCTTCGACAGCATAACACTAGGCGTTGCAGTCAAGACCAGGCTGAAGTCGGGGTGCCCACAAGGACCGAAGTCCTAGTTTGACGACGTGGCTGTAAATCTAAAAATACTTGCACCACCAGCTTTATTTTTTGTATGTGGGCTCAGTGCTTTCAAAAATTTAGGAAGAGGAGCAAGAAAAAAAAAAATTTTTGCTGCAATTTTAACATTTATGTTTGTATAGTAAAATAGGCCGCCTAAAAGTACATTTACACAAGTGGCCACCCAGTCACAGTACTACCTAATTAACACCATAGCTGTTGATTGTTGCATAGTTATTTTGTCACTGTCATTCAAAAACACAGAGATGCTGATTAGACGAGAAGCCTTTCGACATTCGGCGAGAGCCCAAATGCATACAGGTGTCAGTTTCCTGCAGAATTAGGAACTCGGCTTCTTAACTCGAGCTCGAATAAGGTTACCTCACCTTCTACAATATGGTCCACTCAACACAAATGATTACGCCAATGAAGGAGGAAACGCAAAGTTTAGGTGCTGACGCGTTGAAATTTAAACAGCAATGGACTTTACAGCCATTAAATTTTATACAGGGCTCATCAAGACATATAATGCTGGAAGCACTGACAAAAGATCTTTCTTGTACTGAGTCCCCGGTGAGTGCAACTTCACAGAAATACATGAAACACTGCCAGTCTTACTTGACACAGATGACATTGCGAAATGAAAGGAGAATCCGACATTGCGAGTATGTGCTACTCGGGAGGTACACGCCACTTTTCTAGAATCCCACAGCATTTCTTGGGTGGGGCACTCAGTAGGCCTAACGTTTGAGTTTGGGGTGTATGGCGCGAATAGGTGCCCGCTGCTTCAAAATGAAGCAGTCGGATGAAGCAACCATGTCGAAATGAAGCAATCGGATAGATGCCAGCTGCAAAACGTTGATAGACCCAGGTTCGATTCCGGCCACGGGATGCGTTTCCTTCACTTCACCCACGATCATTGATCATCACCATCAGTGAGGAGACTAAAGCTCGACTTTAAAAAACTGAAGGGAATCTGTAGGTGTGGGAAAAAGAGGTGGAGGGGTCGGGGAAGCGAACTGTTAATGCTGCAGTCAAGAGGCCCCCCAAGAAGCTACTAAGCATCACTTTCGAAGGCTCCCGTTTCTCTGAAAATGAAGGAGCAAATGTTAACGCTGACCTGGTCGTCCGGCGAGTCGGTCTCCGTGAGCAGGCCCTGCTCCCTCAGCTCCCGGCGCACCCGCCTCTCCAGCTGCTGGGCCAGTCCGGGGTTCGGCCCGAGGGGTGGCCCTATCTGGGTGTCCTCGAGGGGCGGGCACAGCAGGTTCTCCTCCAGCAGGCACGACACCAGCCGCTGGGTCAGGCTCCCCAGGGGCTCCCCTCCGCTACCTTCCTTGCTGCTCTTGCCGCCCTCCTTGCCGTCGCAGTTGTTCACGCTCACCCCCCGCGCCTGCTGCGGCGACCTGCATGGAGAGGAGACGGCTCCCCACTCAAACTCTGCTTTGCAAAAAGCGCACCCACTCCCACCCCGATGGCAAACTGGGGCAATGAGGACACAATACTTGGTTCAAATCAAAACAACTACCGATTTACGCGGTTCTAACGCACCCCCAATTGTAACGGGCGGGTGAGTTCGCGCAGGAAAATTCGAAGAAAAACTCCCACCTCCCCTCGCGGGAACCCCTGTGTAGATGCGACACATAGGGAGTTCACGTTGCAGCGTTGGACAGCCGAAGAATGGCGCTGGAACTATGGAGTGGAGCGGCGCAGGCACTGCGTTTTATAGCACGCATAACGGTGAGGGGACGCGCCGGCGCCAGTGCGTCTGCCGCGGCTATGACGCAACACAATCCACTTTAATCCAATCCAAATCCAATCGAATCCAATCCAATGCCCTCGCGAGAGAGTGTTCGCTATCGGAGAGGAGAGGGGGTGAGTGGCGGAGAGCGCAGCTCACACGGCGAGGAGAATGGGGGAGGGGCGGACGCCGACGACAACGCCGACGATGCCGGATGCAGGGACAAGGCGAGTGAATGAGATGCAGTCGCATCTAAAAAAATTTTTTGACACTAACTGTACCGCGCAGGTGAAAAAGACATGACAGCATGTACCTGGAAGAAGGAGATTTTATTTCGCGCATGCAGCTGTGGAAGCCAAAAATGACTGTGCTTCAATCATTCCTTATCCAGCTGCTACTGGAAATAAAGTTATAGCGGTGAACACTGAAGCTGTTTGCAATTTCAACTGCCTTGATCTTCATAATTCTAGGCATCACGGGCTAATCGCAGCAGCACAAAAAAAAAATAACGTGCAACTGCTGCCCGAGGTATGCAGCATGCCAGTGAGGCATTAGTGCGCCGAAATTCACTCAAGCAGCGTTGACGGATTGTTTTTCCTGGGGTTGAGTTGGATTATGGGGGGACTTCGTGTTCGCTGCATATGACAATGCTGCTTGCCGCTTTAAATCCTACTTCGGTTTTGAGCCCGCTTGTAACGCGCACACCAATATTAAGGCTACCTTTTAGCAAAAGAGGGTGTGCGTTAGATTCGTGAAAATGCGGTAGTCTCTGATAACCTACTCAGCCCCATGCCAGCCACAGAAGACCTTCTTTCTTGCTGAAAGAAACGCACTAATAAAAAGCTTTCGAGCTGTTCGCTGAAGCGACATAATATGTGCAAGAGTGACACAATATGGGCCAGTACTAAATGTTATAGTTATCATGTGTTAACTGCACGCTAGCATTCAAGTGAAACAATCACACAGAACTAGAGGCCTTACTGCAATCGTTCAGTCGTGCTTCTTAGCGGTGGCTTCGGTTGGCGGCCACGAATCGCACAAGGTAGATTCTGTTATGTCATAGAGAAATTGCCAGAAAGGGGCTGGGGAGTCGCCACTGCGTCATGACACTCGGTGGGATCGACACCCTCGTGCACGCCTGTTGTTCTCCGGCTACCCAGGAAAGTTCCTTTTCCATTCTTCCCCTCCTACAAAATGATAAAAAGCACTTAGCCACACAAAGGAAAAAAAAAAAAAAATCTATTTTACAACGTTCTCTATCGCATCTTGTGGAAAAGTAAATATGTGGATCGACATTGGTGAAAAATTCGGATTTGGGTAGCCCAGGAAAGAACATCGTCTTTAAAACGTGTGCGGCCGTCCCTTCAGTCGGCACACTAGCTTGCCCAAGGGGTTCACCTTGCTCCGTCTAGAAATCCGTCCCCAAACACTAGTGCCGCGAGGGAGTGTAATGGCGCCAAACATAAAAACACCGCGACTCGCGCTCTCGCCCGCTGAAGTCCAGGCAAAGCAGCAGACCATGCCCTGCATGCGCTCTCATTTAGCGGCCGTGGAACACCCATGGGCCCTTATCATGAAGCATAAAATGCATGCACAGAGGATCCAAGTCACGCTGGCAGTACTCATTATGGGTCACAAGCTTTTGCAATGCATGTACAGAGATAAAAAATTATCCGGTAAGACCACCTTGCCAACTTACTGGCATACCGGAGCTTCTGGTTCAAGCATCTAAGTCGATATTTTATCTATTTGCACACACACACACACACACGAGAAAAAACACGAGGAAAAAAAAGCAGTAGCAAGTACACCTTTCGTGTGAAGACCCATTGTTGTCAGCACCAGAGAACTCTATGTTCACAAACTTATGCAGACACAAATATTAGCAGCTGCAAAATTGTTCAGCTGAATTGTAAGCTTCCAAAAGCAGCAAGGCTTCACCAATGAAGCCACTCACCCCTTGCAGGGTACGTCATTCCGTTGGCCACAAAAGTGCCGTACTGCTCTGCAATGCTCAAAAATTCGCTGCACACAGAAATGCAAAGGCGGGGTTGTAACCTCCACTTGTGCGAAGTCAGAACCCTCGCTACCCTGTAAGCTGCCAGTCAATATGAAAACGAGTTTCCCGAATTGCAAGCTTCGCGAAATTTGTGACACTCCAAGTCATAAAGCCCACAGTTAATGGGCACAGTGAAAATGAACCACACGAAAAGGGTTGGGGCAAAGACAAGGCCTTGCGGCACACCATACCTTGCTCCTTGGGCTCCGCCACCAGATGCCCGGGCCCCCTGAGCCTGCTCTTCCTGGAGGTCTTCCTGGGCCCAGCGCTGGATGTAGTGGCGGCCCAGAGCAGGCACCCGCTGCCACTCGGAGGCCTCCTCTTCCCTCGCCTGCATCAGCTCCTCCAGGCCACGTATGTCTTCCGCTGTCACCTGAGCAGGAACGAGAGACAGAATGCACAAGCCTCAGAGTCTTCCCTCTATTTCCCAAGAAATCACACAGGGCATGCAATGACCACCTGCTGGTTTAGGCAGCAGCACCACCTAAAATGGTGAGCACTGTACAGCCTTACACCTATGACAAGCTCAAACCAACTAGGAGGTGTTGCGCGAAGACTACAATACAGTGGCTGGTCACATCAGCAAGTCGCACGTTCAAAACACACAAATTGCTCACTTCTGCAGTTATCTACAAGAAGGCCCACTCATTTATGTACTTGAATTCTTGAAATAAAAAGTGTGAACGCACACTAAAATCCTTGTGTAGTGTTAAGGTATAATGACACTAAATGGTGGTACTTCAGCCCCTTCGTGCTGGACAGTCTACATTTCATTGTAAAAAAAAAAAAGCCTCACCGGTCCACAGTAGGGTTCCAGGGAGGCCCAAAAGCGGTTTGGTGCATCGTTGCGCACCACTGACGGTCCCTCGTCTGTCGAAGAACCTGTGGCCAGCGTGGATGAGCTGGACGCCACTTGCTTTCTCGGGGGTCGACCACCGGTGAACACCTGCACAATGCAACAAAACCAGCCCTGTCTTATGCATCAAGGTGGTAGTGAGAATGAAAACATTTCCAAGTACTCCCTAAAGATAATATAATTCTAACGCAAGCAGTAACTAGAGCTAGAAAGTTGCGAGCACAAAGGGTGACGTTTTCATGCGAACTTGGAAACATCTGCCTTGTGAGGCGTGCAGAGCTTTTCTTTAAAGGTTTCCGTTTTTACGCACACTATACAACTTGGCTGATGCAGCTGATGCCTGAAGGGCAGGTACTGACTAGGAACGATCAAGAAATATCAAGACAGATTTCTTTTTTCGACTGAACATTGCGAGAAGGGCAGGAAGCTACGTAATGCAGCTTTCTCTTACGTCCTGGCTAGACATCTGCCTGCAAAGTTTGCGATTTTTAGTCGGTTAATCGTTAACAAAGCTTTCAAGCAAGTGTTTGCGCACTGGCCTTTCACAAACCAAATTTGGGCTTAATATTCAATTAAGCAGCAGCTGAAGAGCCCTGGCCCTGAAGTAGACCATACTACACATAGCATAGATATAATCGAATTCGATCACATGCTTTTTGGGCCCCCAGTGATAACAATTATTACACCCAGAAACCGAGTTGCGACATTTGCGCATCCAAAACAAGCTTTTAAAAGAGAGCGCCAATCACAAAACGATACCAAAATTTCCCGATTCACCCTGGTGCGAAAACGCACTTTCAACACAAACGCGCCAGTTGCGAGACAACTCCAAACTTCCGCGATTTACCTTGCCGCCGTCCCGGAACTTTTTGGACGGCTTGCCATCGGGCGACGCTCGGCTACGCTTTCCCGGCGCCGACGGCGTTCCCGCACCAACGGGAATTTTCTTCTCCTGCCACGAGAGCAGCAGCTGCGTCTCGTGCGCGAGCCGCCGGCGCCTCTCACACACAGACACCAGCAACGTTTCGAGCTCAAGCTGGAGCGGCTCCAAGTCCTCGAGCGAAAGCGTCGCGTCTCCCTGGGCGATCGCCGTGTAGCGCGGGCATTCCTGAACGTGGTCCACAGGGCTGACGTCGGGAAACTGCAGCGGACACTCCTCGGAACCTTTGCCTTTACCCTTCATGGCTGCGCTTCACTTTCGCGACGTCGAACGTCGGAGCAGTTGGCGAGAGAACGCGGAAACTGGGCGGTGTTGACGGCGTCACCCCTGAACGCGCGCAGAGCTGGAACGGCGCACTTTGTTTTGGTGCCGCGATCGGGCCAAACGTTCAGCTTAAATCTCTAAGAAAAGATGCCGGGAACAGTTCGATCCAATCGCGAACTATATCCTTGCACAGTTGCATGTTGGCAAAGCCCTATTTCGGAGCACGAACCGAGCGGTACCACAGCAAGCTTCGCTGAGGGGAGGCTGCAGCCGCCATGTTGGAAACAAGCGCAGATCAACAGTGACGTTTAAGGTACGCACACTACGCGAAGTAGGAAGGTAAGCAGCGCCACAAAGCTTTTTTTTTTATAGACAAATTTTGCAAGTATTTAGATAAATTGAATCCCGCTAACGCTAAAAACCAAAGGATAGCCAGTTTTTGTTTTTTTTATTCTTAAAAATAAACAAGAAACGTAGCCAAGATTGCGGAAGACAGATAACACATTGACCACACATAGTGTCTCCTCCGGGAAAAGTTGACCGCGTATCTGCTCACTTTGTTGCAAATTGCGTCAAGAGACGGTAGTTTTTCTGCTGCCCCTGCCACACAAATGCCTTTACTCTCTTACCCGCCGATCTCCCACTCCCTTTCCCTCCCGCCTCGCTCCTCCCACGATAAACACGGGGGAGGTTTGCTCAAGTTAATTCAATTTTACCGCGTTCTACTGCTTGCGTGCCATCTACTGCAACCTTTTGTTACTGTGGGACTTCTTGGAAGCAAAGAGAAACCACAGAACAGGAGAAACTCTATGCTTGGAAGCCCTCGTACCACGAGGTACGAGCCCTTTTTGTATTTTCGTGACAAAACATCGTTTTTAACGCGTTTTTTATTTGCTCTCGCAAAAATAAAGCAGTCATGTATTATTAATTAAAAGAACACCGCAAATACCATTTATGTGTTGATGTTTTGCCTCAAATATGCCTTATGATTTCTTTTCGCTGGACAATGTTGACAATTTTTAAGCAAAGAGAAATTAAGAGGAATTTTTTTCCCCCTGTACGTGCCATGCATGGCTTTTCTACCCTTAAGGTGTTTGCAGGTACGTAAACGCGAGTTTACGTACCTGCAAATAGCTATTCAGTTGGGTTGTTGGGCATGACACGATGACTAGTTAAAATTATATTTTGATGCCAACGAGTCCTGCATGCAGACAGCCTGGGGAGACATGGACCACAGTGGCAGAAGAATGGCTGAACAAAACAGTAACTTAGCAATAACAACACCTTTATTGTGCCTTTTAAACAATGCCTTATCCTAAAAATTGCACCGGCTACACCGTAGAAGACGATCACGGCACCGTGATGGTGTCCGCGTAAGCACACCTTATAGAGACAACACATTTATAGAGTGCAGGCAAGTCCAGCGATTAGCTTCTTGAAGAAGTCCATGCTTCTAGAAGAGCACCCATCAAACAGCAACGCACGTTAGCATAAGTGGAGGTGGCACAGAGGCCATGCAGTGCGAGACAAAATTAAGTCCTGTATAAGCTGTCAACCACCTAAACAGAGCAGCCGAAAAGATACAAACAAAGGCACTCCGTCAATGTTAAAAACTATAAAACGCCACGTAAGCGTTCCCTTTGGCTGTCGTTAAACACACCCCGTGACCTTGTATTCATACACTCCTGCACATGGCACAGCCGTTCACACTCTGTCAGGCAGCTCTAGGAGCTGAAGTTGTATAAACGAATGGGAAAGAAAAACTGCATCCCAGAAAGCAGTCATTAATATATGTCAGTTTGTCAACCATAGGGATGCAAAAAGCAGATATTGCACGCACCTGACACACACCCACCTTAACGATGTTGATAAGGTACAAGCTCCGTCTACCACACACACACACACTGTTTCATTAAGCTTTGATTAGCATCGGCCATACCACCTGCACAGTGTGAACTAAGCTCCATCGTCCAACGATGCTCAAAATCAGTTTCTATAAAGCCCCTTCAGTAGGCTTGTACACAAGAAACTTCCAACTTCACATCAATGTTGTACTCTGTTATATACACTGGCAGCTGCTGGTAAATCACAGCTCAACTTACTGCCGGAACAAACTCAAAATACACAGAGGAAAGTGTCAGAGTTATCAGACTCAAGTTTCGGGGAACAAGTGCACAACAAGGTCACGTGTTTGAAAAATTTGACAAGAAAACATCACACTCGGGTTTTACTCTGCAAGCAGTTTGGAACAGCACAGTTATCAACTTTGATATGCAACTCTCAGGAGAAATTAACCGGCCACGCGAAGTTTCTAAATTCAGCAGAGCTGGAATTTGGCCCTGTTGGTCATTATTTCAGCCCGCACTTTAACCCACCATGTCTCCTACACAAGTATTAGCTGGTAACGTAGCTATTCTCTAACAATGCAACAGAGACTTAGCATCTGTTAGTACCCATCCTTACTGCAACACTGCTGAGGTCAGTCAATTTAGGAGAATTTAATTTTGAGGAAAGTTCAAATTGTCGTGAGAGTCACCCTCAAAAGGCATGCACAAAAGACTGAAAAAGCTACGCACATTCATCAAATGGTCATGCAGTCAGCGCACAAAAAGTTTCATCAGTACACAATTATTGTGATACTATTACAACAGAATCAGCATCGAGCGTGCATGTTTATGAGCAACAATACAGCACAAGCATCCTATGTTTGAAAACCTACAGTGCTAGTACACAGTTGGTTGGGGGGGAGGGGGGTAGAAAAAATGGTGCTGCAGACATAATTGGCCCTGCCAAAGAGCGGACAATACAACTGTTTTATGTAGTAGTATTTAAAGGCTATAGTCTTTCTTGGGCTAATTGAACGCAGAAATTTTGGTATGTTTGCATGTCTGTCTGTATATCTGTCTGTCACTTGATTCAGCTGCCTGGCCAAAGTTAGATTAATGGAGAGGTCGAATGATACGCTTATGTATCCACAGCCATTTCTAACATCCAAGACTGGTGGCAATGTTCATACTTGTCAACATCGTTGACCCAAAACAAAAGATTACGCATATATGAGGCAAAACATCAATACATATGTGATATCTGCAGTGTTTTCTTATCAAAAATGCACAGATGCTTAACACTTAGAAAAATACAAATGCGGCCACCCGTGGTGCCATTCTAAGAAGTCAAACGGCAACAGTAACGAAATGTTCCAATAACTGGCGTGTGGAGTACAGGCATGAAACAGTTTCACTACGATCCCTTGTGCCTCGATGCCCGCGTGTTTCCGTTTTACCGCAACGCTAGCACAGACGATCCCAGCGTGGAGCAGTGGAAGGCGGTAAATTTAAACTGACTTGAGCAAACCTCTAGCGTGCTTATCTTGGGAGGAGCGAGATGGGAGAGGAACAGCATGAGAGGTGAGCGGCGGGAAAGAGAAGGGAGGCATTTACTTGGCAGAGGTGCCAGTCGACTATCATCTTTCGCCGACATTTGCAACGAAAGGAGCAGATGCGCGGACAATTTTTATGCCGATGAATTTCATTTGCGTAACTTGGCATATCTTAGGCCGTAGTTCAATTTAAGCAACACTTCCGTTTAGGTGAAAAATATTTATTGACATTTCACTACGTGATAAACACGTACTAAAAGATGAGGTAAAATTTGACCGCCGTAAAGCTATGCGATATAATTTAATTTCATGACTGCTCAAATTAATTTAATAATTAGGAGTAAAAATGAACTTTGTAAGCATTCCAGTTCAGGCCTACAACAGTAAAAAATTAATAGGAGCATTCCTGCAAATGCAAAAAAACAATGAAAAGCTATATGTGGCACCATGCTTGAACCTACAAAATTGAACCTACAATAGAAGTTGTGAGCACAAGAAAATGTTTGCGTAGGTTAAGAAAAAAAAAAAATTGCAAAACCACCATCTTCACCAAGAAAAGTAGCGTTTAATGTGGTTTGGGAAGAATGGGGAAATAGGTTTACATCAGCTACACTTTTCATACACGAGCTACGAGAATCTGATAGCATAACTTGACAAGAAAAACCAAAGCAGGCATGACTTCTTTCAAAATCAGTGTAAACGAAAAACTACAAAGGAAACACAGCTATAAAATAAGAGGAGAGGCAATTAACGTATTTAAAAACACCCTCATCTGTGCGTTCGCTTCAAAAACCAGCACAACCCATTCCTGCACTGAAGTGCCGTATCGTAGATATTGACTTCAAAACCTCAACTGTCTCCTCCCATTTCAGAATTCAATTGGACCTTCCCTT
The DNA here is from genome assembly GCF_048455015.1 of Haemaphysalis longicornis. Lineage (NCBI taxonomy): Eukaryota > Metazoa > Arthropoda > Arachnida > Ixodida > Ixodidae > Haemaphysalis > Haemaphysalis longicornis. The sequence goes on from NW_027526225.1 coordinate 102,966,801, forward strand.
TGTTCCTAGTACTATCACACCTTCCAGACAGTGTTAAAAAGTTTGTGCTCAAGTCGCAGATACGTTGTTGCTTGCTTTGCACCAAATTACTCGGCAAGCAGCAACCTTGAAAATGAACACCTCACACTGTTACACTCAAGTACAAAACTGTCAAACCTTTACGATATCAGTATGCTCCATTTTCTTCAAATCAACTACCAGTTAGTGGGCCATTAAAGCAACCACCGATATCGGGCACAGGCATCTCATGAGATGTCAGTTCGGATAACTTCAGCCATAAGTTTGCAATGACTGCCAACACACCAAGCCACAAGCTTCAGGCACAGCTAGCGAAATCCCCTTCGAACGATGCAAAAGTGGCTGACATTTTCTTGTCAGGCCTGAATACAAGGACATATCCCATGTGATCCGTCAGTTACAAATGCAGTGCATCTATAGACCTGTCCATACGGTGACCTCAAACCGCTAAAGCTTGGTCAACTCTCTGGCTACAAAAAGTTTATTGCACGTTTGCATCTTTTACAGCTTCACATTTACGATGTACAAAAAAAACAATCAGCTCACAACGAGCACCAGGTTTACGTTAGATACAAAAACCGAAATTAACATTGTTTACGGAGGTTGTAGCGAATCCTAAGCTTTGATTTCAAGCAAGGTTTGTCCGTTACCTTCCAACAACCGGTAAGTAAGTGACTGCAACCTGTCAGAGCGACCACAGCGGTATGTGCAGACACAGAAACCGATACATACGCACCGACGGAGGAACAGATTACGATAAAAGTTGGGCACAGCAAAAATTTCCACTACAAGCAGTGACTGGTGAAGGTTCAGACAGCCACCAATGAAGCAAGAATAACCATAGCACCGGCGCCAAGGCTACAAAGCCACACCCTTACAGTACAATACGACTGACCCAAGCAGTTCGCCGTAAAGTGTTTGTACAACGTCATACACATTCAACGGCAAAAATAAAAGGGGGAAACGCAATTCCACTCCAAGCCACCCACAGTGATGACTAACGAGGCTCGGCAAACTAGAACACCCACACACAAGGTTGCTTGCGACGTCGGCCTGTGTAGTTGCTGTGGGTTCATATCCACTCGAAAGGAGCTCAGTCGTCCGCATTCACTGGTAGATGACGTGGAAGATCATCTCCAACTGCATTGGCTCTTGAGGCCCACTCAGTAGCGGCACGAGGGCACAGTCCAGCGTTTCCTGGCAGACGCACGGCAGCGGCTGGCCCTGGGCGCCGGCTTCGTAGCCGACTTGATCCGGCCCCAACTGAGCGCGCAGGCCCAGAGGGGACAGCGGCTGCAGCAGCGTCAGGTGCGGCAGCAGCGCTTCGCAGAAGGCCCGCGCCAACCCCTCCGCCGCTCGCTGGGGATCCTCACACCTGCAGCAGCGAAAGAAAGATTGCTTGATTCAGACGAATTTTTAAAAAATTAGAGCAGTTCCACTCAACATGAATATTGTCAAGTGCGGTGTAGCGATTTGCCAAAAGGGCTGTGGTGCCCCCTCTCGACTAATTTCAGTATCAGCTTGGCGTTGATACAGAAAGTAGTCAAGAGAGGATGCCACAGCCCTTGAAAATGCTTATGCACAGACACTGGATTGAGTTTACATTAATTTGGGTTAGTTAACAAGTTATTCGCGATTATTTCCTTATTTTATACTATTGTGAACTTATTTGTGGCCTAGCAACGGGAGTCTCCATGGCAACGGCACAGCACAAACATCAACCCCACCACTTTGCATATGAGTAACACGTGCCTGCGTGGTGCAATGGGATTGACATCGGCTTCGTACAGTGAGGGACCCAGGTTCGATTCCAAACAGGGGAAGCGGTGATCTTTTCGGAGCCTCTGTTTGGGTGTGTGACGTCGTGTCACTGCGGTGGCTAGATACCCTGACCCCGGATGAGCTACAACAATTGATTAATTGATTGTAGGGTTTAACGTGCCGACACAATGCAGGCGATGAGGCGCACCCACAGTAGAGGGCTCCGGATTAATTTTGACCACCTGGGGATCTTTGACGTGCGCTGAAATCTCGTACACACGGACATTTTTGCTTTTCGCCTCCATCAGAAAAGCAGCCTCCGCGGGCGGGCATCGAACCCGCGTCCTTGTGCTTAGCACCGAAGCTACAACAAGCTGGGCCCTTAAGGTGCTCCGCACTTAAAAGTGTGTGGGTTTTGCGTGCTGAAGTTACGCCTGAACTATGAGGTGCACCATAGTGGAGCGCTTTGGATTTACATTGACCACCTGGGGATCTTTAAACGCGTGCCGAAATACTTACACATGGCCGTAATCATTTTTTTACCGCTACGGGAAAAATTGCCACCGCGGCTGGGATCAGCTTCAGTTGGTAAAACGGAAAGGAAAAAAAAAAAATCTCGGAGAGGAGACTAAGGCAGGCCAAGCTGAAGTGGGACTATTAACTGGGCTGCCTGTAAAGCAAGGCTCGCTTATTTTCGTGTCATATTGGCTCAGCTAGACAACTCCTCCCAGTAGTACTTTATTTTCTGTGCCTGTTACCAACCAACACTTTCCTATGATCAGTAAACTCAACCTTCCACACTGCATGCTCACTGTCCCGAGCAATTGCCCCCTCTTTATGTCCTTCTGTTGTTTTTTTGCGATAATAAAATTTCCACTACACGAATTTTTCTACGTGCCTCGTGAATTTCGCCATAGCGGGATTTGACTGTATACAGCTTATGGAGGCATTAGGATCATCCCCTCCGACGGGTTGAGTGAACTCACCCGCCCCACGTGGGTCCGTCGCAGGAGAGGAGGAAGAATTCGGTCCACCGGAGGCACAGGCCCCGGGCACAGAAATCGGAGAAGGCCCGCAGCCGAACGCCCGTCAGCCCCTCCAGGCTGCGGCCGTCTATCGGACTGCACACCCTGCAGCAACAAACAGTCTCTCTCTCATTTGCCAGTCCCCGGCACTTTGTGGGCAGTACGGAACTGCTCTTGCAATAGAAATTACCGTACTTACCCGATTCTACGCGTTAGAATCGGATACGAAACCGAAACTGCCGAAACAGCTGAAATTTCATCCCACCCATCGCCATCTCGAGATGGCGCCAAAGCTTTTAGCAACGATTTTTCAGACGCAGGAAGCCTAGGCGCCTAGGCTTTTCTATCGGCGTTCACACAAATCGTCAAATTGTTCCACTTGTGCATCTGATAACAGCAATGGCAGCAGCAGCAACGAAGGTGCGCCGCTTCCATGGCTTACAAGCGGCTCCCACGTGCTCACAAGCAGTTGGCTGAAGCGTGCGCCTCTGGATAAGCTTGCGGGATGGGCGTGCGAGGCGTGGGCCACGATCCCATCGACCATGGTTGAAAGTTCGTTCAGAAGTGTAGTATTGCGAACGCGCTTGACGGCATTGAGGACAAGATGTTGTGGTCAATGGAAGGCGACAAGGAGCTCTCAAAGAGCAACGAGGAGTGAGATAAGTGAGATAACTTCAGGAAACAAATCGCCTGTTTCTCTTGCGTTCAGTGCGCGTTACAATTGGAGGCACAAGTTTTTTCGTTCTTTTGCCTGCAAAATCAGGTGCATGTTAGAATCGGGTAAGTATGGCATATATGCAAAAAAAAAAAAAAAAAAGAGACAGGATCTGTTTTAAAGCAGTACTGGGTCGTCCAACATGAAGAAAAAAGGGGCCCAGTTAGGAGGACACATACCAACACGCTGGAATGCATGTCGTGCTTTGCACCACCAACACTGCACACACACATCAATTTGATCTACACATTGCATAAAGCATTGCAAGTATTATACACCACAAAGCCACGGTGCTGCTGTCATCATGAGAGCCGCACCAAGCTTGGACTTTGGAAATACTTTACACCTACTACGCTTCTTGTGTTGAAGATGGCAAGTTACTTTCCATGGACAAGACAGGTAGTGCGCCCGTAGGCCAGAAGCTCAATAAATTAGGTATCCCTCACATATACGCATGCAATAAAATGAGACACATAGTAAAGTCTTGTGTATTGCTCAGCAAAGATAATTTCCATCACCAATTATGAGATTATAAAATCTTAACAAATAGTTTAAAATTTTGATTACATTGATATCAAATGACCAGGACTTCACTGTATGCGCACAAAAAGCGAATGCCATCATCATAGCAGCACCCCAAATGCACAACGGATTCAACGATGACTGGAAAAAGATTTATTTACAAGTACACACTACTTTTCCACTTATTTTATGGATGCTTTGTGCCCAATTGGATTTTTTTGGTGCAATATGAAAAAGCAATAAGGCACGCCATGTTGAGAAGCCAGGACGGCTGCTTTGGGGCAAAGACAAATTCTTATTTTTTGCATTAGCATTAGGGCATGAAAGAAAGAGCTGGATATGAAAGAAGGGTTCAACATTATGATAAAGGGCTTTGCGGACCCCAAAAATACCCCCGTTGCTGCTTTAGCCCTTGGGTACTCAAACCTTCATTCAACAATTACTTGATCAGACAACTGCCAACACAGAGATTACAATTGGCTGGAGAGCCCCATATTTAAGTTCTTAGTAGCAACCCAAAAGGTAACATGCCACTGAAAATGTGCCCCTTTGCCTACAAGGATAGCAAAACAGACGGCTGCAATAAATTTTCAACCAAGACACCAGTCTAGAAAGCTATCGCTATTTTTAAACTCCGCAGTTATGATGAAAAATTCAAGTTTAAACTCGATTGATTGATTGAAGGGTTTAACGCGCCGCCGCTACACAGGCGAGGAGGCGTGCCGTAGTGGAGGGCTCCGGATTAATTTTGACCACCTGGGGATCTTTCACGTGCGCCAAAATCTCGAACACAAGCGTTTTCGCTTTTCGCCTCCGTCAGAAAAGCGGCCACTGCAGCCGGGAATCAAACTCGCGTCCTGGTGCTCAGCAGCACAACGCCATAGCCACTGAGCCACCGCGGCAGGTAAGTTTAAATTCAAATTTTTGGGGTTTTATGCACAGAAGCTATGTGCATCATAGCGGATGGCTCCAGATTAACTTAAAAAACCGGGCAGTTTTTAAAGTGCACCTAAATCTTGACACACATCATGCATTTTTGTTTTTCACCTTTGTCAGAAAAACGGCCACCTGGCTGGGATGGAACCCAGGTCCTTGGGTTAAGCAGCACAACGCCTTAGTCATTGAGACACTATGGTGGGTAGCAAGGGTAAGAGAATCGAACAACAAGCTCCTAATGTAACGAGCCCCGGTCTGCTCCAAAGTGGTGATGTGTTTGGGGGGCCATCGCTCACCCCGCATTCTTGGGCCGGTCGTCCTCGGTCCAGAGGACGGCGATGTGTCCGGCCTCCTCGGCGGGCGATGCGGGGACGACCGGCACGTGCCAGTCGCGCATGGCGCGCAGGGCGGTGCGCAGGCTGCCCATGCTGGTGGGCGACAGCTGCACCAGCACGCCGTCCTCCACCACGCTGTGCTTGGCCTCCCCGGGCCCCTTCAGGGCTCCGCTGAACACCACGAACGAGGCCCCCGTGCACTCCACCGCACTGCCCGGGCGCGCCTGCAAAGGCACCAGATGGCAGGGAAGACGGGGATTCCACTATCCCTAGTAATGTCCCTAGGACATACGCTTCTCACTACATACGCTACAGAGGAATCTGGTGGCAGCGTCTGTGCAGCTCACATCAAGGCCATCTGTGTTGTCAGGGGGCGCCATTATAGCATGCACTCGCCTTAGTTTCGTCGTTGGATTGGACTGGAATGTTTTCGTGACCCTATATTCGAACACAGTGCCACAAAAACGCTCAAGAATGGCGTGTTATTATATAGGTGCGAAAGAAAACAGGCTGTTTTAAAGCTGAGGAAAAGGGAAGTAGATCGTATTTTTGCCGAAACGGTTGTGCCTATTTTACTGCACACCAAGCTGGTAGTTAACAACAGTGTTAATATTTTGGGGGCAACTTATAAAAATTTGCCGACCGTAAAGTACCGAGCAAACACCCACCCCCAAAGCATCACTCACCACCCCTTTAGGGGTGAAATATTCAATTTGCTAAGAGAGCCTAAAGATCGCCACCCCCTAAAATCCCCCTAAGATCCCTAAGATCGCCCCCTAAGATCGCCCACCCCCTAAACTCATCGGCTTTAGCGCCGATGAGTGAACAAAATAGACGTGAATCAACTATTTATGTGTTGATGCGGTCACTTATTTGTCCTTTCCACACTTGAGCCGAAAGTTCGCCCATCTCGTATTTTTTCTTGATATCTCCGTGCTTTTGGTTGGCGGTGCGGCCATTTTTTCTAGTTTTTTGCACCTGACCCGAAAGATAGCCCATCATGCATTTTTCATGTGGTATCTCTGTACTTTAAGTGGGCGCTCTTTCGAAACTTTATGGTAGCCTGCCATCCGAGGACCTCAGCTGGGTCCTATCTGTGATGAAATCTCCAGGCAGATGGTACACCGTTTGACTGTGGCACCCTTTCAGTGTACTGGCCCTTTTTGCTAGCCAAATATTTTCCTAAAAACTAAATTGTTGTTTTGATAGCTCTTCCTGACGTTATTTCAATGCATTTTTTTTTGTTCACGTATGAATCAGCTCATTTAGGAATTTTAAAACTGTAAACAGTACTGCGCATGCCTCTGATCGCCTGATAACCGGAGGGCGCAGACATTTACAGCTAAAAATGGCTTGCAAGACGACGATGCTAATTTTTCACTCTCAATGCCTATAAAAAATTATTCAGGCAAGAAAACAATCCTGGGCCATCTCCACCAACGTGAAACCTGGCGAGGGGCGAAGCTTGCAGTGTATAAGTGTATTCTTGGCGCCTTGGCGTTTTCGCCCACGGAGATGAAACTGTTGGGGGTACAGGTATACAGCTTTGCTGTAAAAGTCTTTTGTCTTTGAAGCTTGAAGCTCTCTAGCGCAAGGCGTAAACGAGTGTCCCAGTGTTTTTTTAGTACACGTTACATTCTAGCGTAAGGCGTAAACGAGTTTCCGAGTGTTTTAGTACCGTGACTACATGAGACAACGATTATGACGACAACAGGAGCCGCCAACAGCTCCAGCACTTAAGGGGCTTCGCCCCTAAAACTAAGTAAATCAATAATTTTACGATGGAATACTATCAGAATAGAAATTTTATTTTTAAAAATGCCTCAATGCCAAGCGCAGCGAGTGTGCTGAGAAGGTGCTGGGGTCGACTGGTGTGCTATTTTTCGCGCGTTTTCATCCCTAGACATCACACCATTATGAAGCAAAACTGGCCCAGACAACAGAAAAGCCAGCCAAGCTTCTCGGGGCCACAGCGGTGGGTTCCCCCCTCCCTTCCGAACCATGCCGTACCTGCAGGGCCTGCGAGTGGTAGGTGCCACCCTCGGGCGCCTGGACGCAGACGAGGTGGGCGTCCGCCTCGGGGCTCAGGTTACCGGCCAGGGCCAGCACGTGCTCGTTGCCATCCAGGATGTGCACGAGGGCGTCGTAGCGGTTGCGGGGCACCCGCACCGTCGTCTGCCGCCCTTCCAGGTGCACCAGCAGCCCCGACAGGCTGGCCAGCTGGTACTGGAAGTTGCGGAAGTCCTGCAGGGGGGAGGGGGGAGAAATCACACGCCATTTAGTCCCTCACACAGAAGACACGCAGAATTGCAGGGGGGGACACATGGCTCTTAAAACAATTCCTTTTAACTGTTCAGTAAACTCTGCGAAACTTATCAGTCTCGCTGCTTTTTTATCACTGACTCCAAACATGCCATTATTTTTTATTCAGTCAATTAGTTCCAAAAATAGTTAGAGATAATTAGCCATTTTTGGAGGAACAACAGACAAAACAGTGCTAGTCATAAAACGGTAATCTTTATGTTTTGCAATACTACAAACCCTGGTGAGTGCAATAAGAGAATCGGCTTTTTGGTGCACCGCTTGGGACTAATTTTACAGCTCAGTAAACTTTGGTGGCACCAGGGGCAAGGAACCATTTCGAGTGCCCGTTTCAAACACCAAATTTTAACACTTTCGTGACCGCGGAAAAATCGGCTGTTTCTGGGCCTTCCTGGAAATATTTTTTTCTTGCCACAGAAAACGATCGATGCTAAAGTGTAAGTTATGTTATGAAATGATAGAAGAATGGAGCTTTCCAACAATATTAATTTCAAACGACAGATGTATTACAAACTATATAAAAATTAACAAAGCAAAAAAATATCAATAAGAAAAACAAAATGATGAATACATCAATGCTGCTTTGCACAGGGTACTTATAAAATTTTTTTTGAAATATTCAGTTTGAACATAAGGGCTTTATAAAGTAATACTGCAAAAATGAGCTTTGTAAGTAAAAAAGTTACTTACATACTTACAATTATATAAACACTAGTGCCTACGGTTGTTTTTGGGTAGTCCAGGAAATATTTTTTTTCTTGGACAGAAAATGATGGATGCTAAAGTGTAGGTTATGATATGATAGAGGAAAAATGGGGCTTTCCAACAGTAATAATTTGAAACAACAGACGCATCAAAAATTTTATCCAAAAATTCTGAAAACAAAAAAAAGGTAACAAAAAAAATTGATGATAACCTCAATACTACTTCGCACACGGTAGACATAAAAACAATTCGAAGTATACACTTTGACCCTAAAACGCTTATAGAATAATACTGCAGATATAAGCGGTGTAAGTACGAAAGTTATTTACATACAAAAATATCAACAAACAGCTGGGCGCTGCTTCGGAGCGCAAGGCCGAGGTCAACAACGGGCCGTCTTTGTGGAGAAAACTCGGTTCTCTGTGCAGCCGGCGCCAAATGGTCTCGCCCGAACATTGTCGACACGCTACAGATAAGAGCTGCAGCCTTTAGAACCGGGCCGGATCTGTTTACAACAGCGTGCACCCGCGATACAGCGACCGGAGAAGAAAGCGGAACCCAAGGGCGCACACCTGGCGGTGGCCCGGGGCGACTTGACGCACTTTCGCTGACCATAGGAAAGTCTGACGAATCGAAGTCGTCTTCTGTGTCTGTGCTGCCACCATCATGCACAGATTCAAGCTCAGTTACATCGGAATCCGCTGAAATTCGCCGTTCGCGCGAGGCATCGGCGAGCGGCCACGACGCTGTAACTGAAACCACGTGAGCTTGTCTCCCCACCAGTGAAGGACATTTAAAAATTTCCCACGCGGCAGAAAAACGAAACTCGAATGCGAAACTGGTAAAATACTTTCTCCTTTACAATTGGAATGGCGCTAGCAGTCGAGAAGCGCTCGGAGAACGCCAAACTTTGAATTTATATTCATCGATAGCAGACTATCGATGGGAATAGGCGCGGTCACGAAAGTGTTAATGAGCTGTAAAATTAGTTCCAAGTGGTGCATCAAAAGCTGACTTTCTTATTGCCTTCACCAGGATTTATAGTATTGAAAAATATAAAGATTATAGTTTGACCGCCGCAGACATCGCCGTCAAGAGGTTCAAAAAGACGGGCATATCGAATGCCCTGAATGCGACTGAAGACCACTTGCTGTGAGATGGAGACGAGGCCTCTGAAGCCGATGATCCCAAGGCGGCAACGAGGCAACGACCTTTGATGTTAGCAGCACTGACTCGCACGAGGACCGTTCCCACTCAGGTCTCCCACTAACAAACGCGGGATGGTGAAGTTGGGTGATGACCAGCCGCAACGAATAAAGTTTTGAGCTTCAGGCCTATGTCGACCGTGTACTTTTATCGCGACAATAAGCCCTGCTTGGGAGTGTCTTGGTTCCGTATAATACCTATTCAAATTTGATTTAAGCTCCTTTTTACCATTCGAAATTTTTTTCCCCCGCATAAGAATTGAAACCCCTCACCTCACCTCACACCGATTTTTCCAGAAAAATAAAAAAAAAGTGCGAGGATTACACGAGTAATTACGGTAACCAACATCATTAACTAGATGTACGAACAAACAGCCCGTAATGTTACATCATGCTCAAAAACTTCTTCTAGAATTAAAAGAGAGAGAGAGAGAGAGAGAGAGAGAGAGAGAGAGAGAGAGAGAGAGAGAGAGAGAGAGAGAGAGAGAGAGAGAGAGAGAGAGAGAGAGAGAGAGAGAGAGAGAGAGAGAGAGAGAGAGAGAGAGAGAGAGAGAGAGAGAGAGAGAGGAGGGAGGGAGGGAGGGAGGGGGGGGGGGCAACCTCCTGCCAGTATTTGTAAATTTTCTATCGCCATTTTTGGTACACAGCAAGCCAGGGCTGTTCCCAGCCCGTGCCAAACACTGCAAAACGACTTACCAGCAGAACGGTCATGATGGTGTGGCCGACTTCAGCGTAGACTGAGCGCCGCCCGCGAACGCTCACCATGGGGTATGGGTAGACTGAAACATCATCACATTGAGACATATAAGTTACTTTTAAAACCAGCGCCGCCTTTTTGCCCTCCGAAGGTATTAGCGGCGCTTCTCAGACAGTCGGCAGACACTTTTGGTCAAAGTAAAGGTATGGACCCACCTACATTAGCACAAGTACTAACTCCCGTAAAGCTGAAGGAGTACGCGCATCAATACTAAAGAAATAACAAATGAAAAATACAGGACGGGCGAACTCTCAGATCTACTCTTTGCCCTATGTCACTCATAAAACCGGACATGCATATTGTCTTTTGATCAAAATTGGATCATTGGTAGCATTTGTCCACAGGTCATTGAGGTTTTTCTGCAGGAGAAATGAGACGTCTTTGTGGAAGGAGCTTCCCTTTTTTGTAGAAGGAGCCGCTGTTTTTGAACTGCGTGGTTGACGTATATGTTTTTGAATGTATTTTAAGGCACTTCTTCACTACTCCTATTTGTGTTCTATTTTCTTTATTTTTTTTCTTTCTTTCATTTTTTCTTTTCTTTTCCTTCACTAACAACTTTGACCAATACTTGTGTATCACCATGCATATGATGTGTAGCCAACTCCCGGGTATGACCCCACAAGCCTTTTTTTTTTGGCTTGGGCTCGCCCACTCTTGTTGCCAAGCCAGTTCCTTTGAGAAAATAAAGATTATATTATTTTTATTATTTTCAAAGTCGCCAGAAATCAACCTGATTGGCATTTTTGTTAAAACATACCGTGTCACAAAAAAGCAAATAGGCAATATTTTGATCGAACAGAAAAGAAGGAACTGACAAAAATCAACATGCCTCAGAGAAAGGGCCAAAGCAAAAAAAAAAAAAAAAAAAAGAAGGAATATTTGAGAGCAAGGAAAGGCTCGTACAGAAGAGGACCAAAGATGCACAGCAGCAGTAACATGGTGAAACATCAAAGCTTCTTGCACATTAGCGCTTCTCGCCCGAGAAAGCCATAATGGAGGCCTGCTGTTTCTTTTGCCCGTTGCGGTTCACCAAAGACAAAGGTCCCAGTGTATCCTTTGTCCCCCCCGAGTGCCACAAGATGGGAGTCCTTACCCTCAAACTCGGCCCCAAGCCTGAGCAGCAGCCGCAGGGGAAGAAGCCGTGCCCAGGGCAGTTCCAGCCGCTGCAGCAACAGAGCGCACAGCCAGGGAGGCCGCGGCAGAACCAGGCGATCCAAGCACTGCGCATAGTCAGGGGTACTCAGGGACTGTGCAGTCACAAGGGAAGGAGAGGGAGAGAGATAGGGGAGGGGGAGAGAGAGAGCCTAGCCTGAGCAAGATGACTAAGGGATGTTCAGGGCCTGCCGTAAGGTGCAGTCGCAAACCTGACGACTAAGGTTACACAGCATGGAGTTTGTATGCAACGTCTGGTCCACTAAACGTCCACTAAACTCAGTCCACTAAACGCTTACTGTGGACACCCCGTGTAGCCTGTAGCTGCTAGTTCCCAGCTAGACAGCGCTGCAGAAGCTTTGCTACACAGCAATGGCAAGGTGCATTTACCTACTAGTGTGACAGAGCCGTACTAGATTATGAAGCATGCAAGGGGCACAGCTCAACCTAGCTAAATTCTTCTAATGGTAGCAAGAATGTGAAACATTTCCTAAAAGGGCAGCTTGTTTTCCTAGTCATAAAAGAAATCAGAATGTGGCTTGTACTGCAGTTGAAGATATCCATTTACAAAGTTTCCCCCGCATACATTGTCATTCTGACTCGTATTACGCACCTTTCCCCAAATGTGCAATTCTAGCTTAAAAAGCCAACGAATTTTACCAGATACTCAGGACATACTATATACTTCTAACCACAGTTCGATGCACTAGTTTTGTTTACTACTTGGCTCATTTTCAAATGAGCCCTAAAATTGGCAATTAAAAAGTTAATCAACTCTAGATAACCACCTGGACGTTACGTACCCGGTCGTGCTCCTGTAGCTTTTTCTTAAAAATAATAATAATAAAAAAACTCAGCTGTTTAGCTGGCTGAGGAAGACGCCACAGCCAAAATGTTCATGGCCGACGACTAAGCACTACAGTTTGCAAACTCAATAAAGTTCATTCTCTCTCTTTTTATTAAAATTGATCACCTTACATAGCTAATTTAGAATGACTGCTGCCTGGGTAAGTGGTGGGAAATCACAGCCCCTTAGCTCCTCACAGCAGCCTGAAGCATGGTTGGTTCTGCAGCATGATGGGGAAAAAAGCTCAGGCCTATCAGATCCCAAAATCGCAGGCATCATCCTATCATATGTGCTAGTGTCCCACACCAGAGTAAACTAGAGGTCCCTTAGCAAGTGAACACTGTGACGGAAAGTTGGGTGAGTTGGTTCCGACGCACTGTGAAACAAGGAGTGGAAAAAAATTAAAGCCGCTCCACTCAATGTGAAAGCTGTCGGAAGTGCAGAGCAGTGATTGGCCATAATGGGCTGTGGCACCGCTATCCGCTCACTGCTATCACCCAATGCATTTCAAATTTGCCACCTTTGCAGTGCTCGCGCGCCTCTTGCCTGAAACTGTGCCAGTGGGAGTTCTGTTCTTTTTGTACTTGCTCTTCCTCCTGCACGTGCCAGCGTTGCACTGCCACTTTTTTTTTGTTACTATCATAAAAACCAACCCAACGAGCATTCCTAACTAAAGGAACATGGGCGGTGCCACTTAATTGCGTATATTTTGCCTCAAATGTACCTGCGGTGTTCTTTGTGCTAAACAACGGGCAGATGTATGACACGCACCAGCGGTTCACGAGTTTGGAATGCATATGACCATATAAACAACTTGGCTTTTGAAGCCTCTGGGTTACGCCGTGATGGCAGAATGCCGTGTGCCTCCACTTGTGTCCACTGAGCGAGCTAGGACGACAAGGCGAGCCCCTAAAGTGCTCTGCACTTAAAAACAGCGACACAGAGCAGAAGAAACACAGGACAATGAGCGGTTTCCTCAACCGTCCCCTCTCTCCCCCCACAGCACCCACCTGTCCCATGTGGGGCAGCAGGAGGAATCCGCCGTGGTCGCTGCTCCCCAGAAGGCCCTCGGGGAAGGGCAGGGACTGGAAGGCGCCCACGGTGGTCGCCGCGGGTGCCGTGGTGCCCGCGGGGGCCACCCCCACCGCCCCTCGGTGCTGCGGGAGTGCACCCGCTCCCCCCGCAGCGCCCATGCTCTGGAGCGTGGTGTAGAGGCGGAGGGCGTCGCGAGGCACGTGCGCCTCTCCGGGCTCCCGCTCCAGCAGGAACACCACCTCGTCCATCCCCAGGGCAGCCAGGCCCCGACTGCAGAAGTTCCAGCACTGCCGCGGACCGCCACAGTCCACTGCACGTGCGCGTTAAGGGGGGAGGTGGGTCTTCAGACGATTTTTTAGGTGCGGAGTACCTTAGGACCGTACAATGTCCGTTCGCGTTCATGCGAATAGCATTTACAACCTCAAAAAACCACACAGGCACCGGCAGGATTTGAGCCTGTGTCTGGTAGACCAGGCAGAGTTAGTGTCAGTCGTCTTACCCATTGGGCTACGACCGTGAGTTAGTACCCGAGAGTCAAACGGCTTACTCTCTCGCCTGTAACGGTGCGGAGTACCTTAGGACCTCCCAATGTCCGTCCGCGTCCACCCAAGTGCACACCACCATCAAGCGAAAATCAAGCGAAATTCGATTTCAGCCGTGACTTGCAGTTTCATTTAGGGAATAATCAAGGTGCAACTCACGGTTCAAATCGAATGACGGTTGGGGCGCAAATCGGACGTCACTCAAGGCGCAACTTGGATGTCATTTCGAGTCCCCGTACACCGCCCCCTCGCCATCATCCACGGGGTGGAGATGCTGCCATTTTTTTTTTTAATTTTTAGTGACAGCTAGATGAAAATTAGCAGACTTGGTAAGTTTTTTACACTGATTTCAAGACATAGCTTTATTTGTTCGAGAAATACAATGCTTTAAAATTTATTTATCAAGGCATTTCTTACGAGGGTTTAGAGCAATTTCGCTTTTAATGAGACTCAATAATGATTTATATGGACATAATGCCAAAGGTCTGCTTGGCCAGGCTATGCTATTTTAATTCATTTCAAAGACTTTTGCAATGCATGAAAGAGGTGAACATTTGATATCAACAATTTGTATACAATTATCTCATCTTTACTCATTTTTGCAAATACGGGAGCAAACCGCCTGGAGTTGTTGAGGCTGAGAACTGTGCTTGCTACAGTAAAACGTCGTCACAAGAGACACTAGGTTATGAGAGACATTTGAATGAAGACAGTTTGGTTGGTTCTCCTACATTTGCCATGTTAGCAACACTGCGTACAAGAGACCTTGGTTACAAGAGACACCTTTCTTGGGTCCCTGGAGTGTCTCTTGTAACGAGGTCTTACTGTACTCCGACAAGGTGGACAAGAAGCCCTTACTCACCAGTGACGATCTTCACCAGCACGTGGAGGTTCCTTGTGAGTGCAAATGCCACAGGCTCCACATTCGGATCTGAGAAGGGCGAGGGGAAACAGAATGCTGTCACAAACAACACCACGCAAACTTCTCTTCTTTCTTTTTTGCTATTCCAACCAATTTCGATGACACTTATGAGCCTGTTCCGTTTTTTTAAGCTCATTTCAAATACAGTGGAACCCCATTCATACGTTCTCCACCAAACCAAAAAACAAAACGTAACAAACAGAAAAACGCAGCATTGAGGAAACCTTCGAAAATGAACGAAAACAGTGTAGCTTTGACTTGCAACCATGTATTTCTGCAACTTTGGCTTTCGAACCTTAAAAAACTCGCGAATGCAGGATTGTCGCTTTCTGCGGTCTCTGGAAAACACCACGCATGGCAATGCAAGGTTCCTAGCGATGTCGGCTGTCTTCCGCACTTGCTGCTTGTCTACCGCGTTTAGTACGTCAAGCTGTTCCTGAAGGGAAAGTGCCTCCTGTTTTCGCGATGCCATCAAGGCATGACAAAGTTTGCGGTTTCAAGTTCAATGGTGTTCTCAAAGCTTGAAGTACACGATGGCGATGAGAGCGTGTGCTATTCTTGCGGTGGTGCTTTTATGTCAAACATGCACTTCCGGCATTCCAAAGTGAAACTTCTGTTGTAAGTGCAGTGATGATGGCGATAGCATAGAGTAACATAGGGCCATTTAGTAAAGACAAATCACACCCACGTGCCGCTTCATGCAGTCAGTTCCGTAGCCAAGCCGGGTCAAGGCTCATCAAACGTCAGAATGGCGGTTTGCGCATGTTGCCCGGGCGGGTTCGGAGTGTCAGATTGCAACGAATGATCTGGGAACGTACTTTGAACCATGAAGTAACAGTGAGTATTGAAAGACATGGGACTATGTGAGCTGCGCCGGGCCTAAACAAAAACAATGCAGCAGCCGGGAAAACGCAGCACTGAGGAACGTAAGAGCAGGGTTCTACTGTATTAAATTAGCTTTGATGTAAGCTGATTAGTTTCCGAGATAATTTAAAATCTTTCTTTTTTGTTCTTTGAAATGTAAGAAAAAAAACCAACAAAAAATTGCCAGCAAGGCACGCAAAGATACTACATGCTGTGGAGAATGACATATCGGAAGCAGTTTTCTTGTCTTGCAGTCACATGCAAGTTTACATCGCTGACTGTGTATGAAGTACACCAGCTAACCAAGTATACATAATGCTAGTTGAACACTCATTAAAACATGAAACACAAAATCTATTTCATTTATTTCAAAATTTAAACGTTCAGATTCATGCTGCAAAAGCAATTATCTTTCTAGCTGCACTACATGCTGGGATGTACACCCTCTATCAAAGATTTCTGGGCCAATCCTAAGCTTTCTTGACCGGAAAGAATAAGCTTTTACTTTAA
This sequence comes from Haemaphysalis longicornis, assembly GCF_048455015.1. Taxonomy (NCBI): domain Eukaryota; kingdom Metazoa; phylum Arthropoda; class Arachnida; order Ixodida; family Ixodidae; genus Haemaphysalis; species Haemaphysalis longicornis. Next base: position 102,982,974 of record NW_027526225.1, read on the forward strand.
ATGTGACAAAAACATCTTATGACAGCAAGAAAGAAAGTTGTTTTCTCTAGCTTTCTGGCATAAAAAGTTTCACCCTCACTTGGTACGTAAGCTTCTACATTGAATTTTTCGCGGCCTGTGCGTTTCCGGCTTGGACTAGACAATTTTGACAAAGACTGTACCTTCCGAGATTTTCCTGTCGCTGCGATGCCACTTGCGGCACAAAAGTGAGAAATTATAAAAAAATTGTTATTTTGGCGACAGAATCGGGCCTGTATGGCTTTTATAAGTACCTGGTACTGTTAAAGCACCGACTTTCTGGAGGAGAAACTTGGCAAACCAAGAGAAAAAAGACCTGTACATTCTAAAAATGATACCAAAAAAGAAAAGAGTTTTGGGGGGGCAATTTTTTTGTCCCAAAGACTCTTGTGACCCCTTAATTGACCATTCCAGGGGAAATCCGCAAGGTGGAGTAAGTTTCCACGATGAAAAATTTGATGACCACCTGACACGCAGCCATATGGCTATAGAGGAGAGCTAAACAGAGTTTTCAGAAACCTTGCATTCAGAGAAAAAATCGTCCCGGTTCAGGATCCTCGACCAAGAGGAATTTTTCTTCACCAACAAAGTATCCAAGAAAGCTGTATAAGTTTCCTTTGTGGCTGCATGTCAGGTGATGACAAATTTTCCCCCTCGTATCTTTGGTCTTGAGGACCAAAAATTTGCCAAAAAATCAATTTTCTGTATTAATTTTATTTGCAGTCTACAGGTCCCAAAGAATGTACCTGCAAAATATCATAGCTGTATCATAAGTATTCCCAAAGCTGTCGTCCTTTGAAGTCGCCTAAATGACCATTTTTGCCTGTGTTTGCAAACTTCGTGCCCTGTTTTCTCAGAACCAATTTTTTTCCCACATGGTCAGCTGTCGGGTACAATATCTTGGGATGTACTGGTTCAATTTACAACATTTTTGTTGCATTCGAAAGCTTATGAACTGAACAGTGCAATAAAACCACAAAAGTACAGAATTTCTTTTTGCTGGCACAAGATTTTATGCAGTTTGTTTTACAAAAACATTGTACATTGATGACCTGACATTTACGAATTTTACAGTGTTTGCAGAAACCATGCTAAAATTACTGCAGTGGTATAGTTGCACTCCCTGGTCCTTCTAGAGCACAAAGGGATAAAAGCTATTTGAGTATTTCATAGGTAGATAATGAAAAAATTGCCCAAAACAGAGTGACATAACATGTTGCACAACTCTAAACTTACACCCCATAGACGAAAACTGACTGCCTATTTGTGCTCAGGATGTTGAAATACACTCAAGTCAAGCACATAAGTTAAAAAATAACAAAAATGTCCTCAAGACCAGTGTCCCCCCTTAATGCAGGCTAAGCATCTTACCCTGAAGCACAACCAGCAGATCAGCCTCATTTTCGAGCTTGAGATCCCGCTGTGACACTGCAAAGGGGAAAGAGAGTTACAGTGAGATCACCATACATCCAATGAACATGCACTCCTCGCAAGGTCCTCTCATCCACATAATCCTTAATATGCAAGGTCCTTAGGGCGTCAACATCAATTACGCATGTACACATTTATGTTTGTTGAGTCTCCAGGTAGAAAGAGCAGGCATCCATGTAGTTATTTTACATGAAAAACCATTTGCCAAGTTGACAAGAGATTGATTTTGAATTTTTAGCTCCAGAACCTGTGCTTGTGCATTTTCTAACACGGCCAGCTTACATACGCTGAAAGCACACTGCCAATCAGGTATGTACAATTCATATCCATTAAGTGAGTAATCTAAAAAACACCAAACCGGTCGATGTTCATACTCAAAGCATTAAATTCGTACAAATGCCTTGGAGCCCACGTCAAACGTTGCACAGCACTAGTGTTGAATGTATTAGTGCCTTTGCTAAAAATATGGTAACCATTAATCGAAACTATAGCATAACTACAGTTATAGCTAATAACTACAATTATATAGCCATACCTGCCAGGTTTGCCGGGATGGCATTAGGGAGATCTGACCGGCGGGAAGGGGGGGGGTTGTAGCAACAACAGAATACGTAACTTTACACACATTTTTTATTTACTTGCAACTTAGCAGGGAATGGACTGTTTCTTCGTCCAAACTACCAACAAGCTACACCACTTAAATGTTCGACGTGGCTGACGCCGCCCTTTTCAGAAAGTCCTGGAAATAGTACTGCCAAGCGCAATACAAAACAGCAGGAACTAAACGGTTTTGTTGTTTCGTCTAAACGGCCGCCCAGAACGGCCGTGCTCGTGCGTAAATGAAAGCGGCGGCGGCGCTGCGTTTATACGAACAGTAAACTAACAATGGGGCGAACAGGCTTACCATCTGCGCATGGCCGACTACGATTTTTAAGCACTTCACTGATAACGATGCCAATTGGTGTCGGGTTGGATTGTCAGGTATACCTCCGGAGCATTGTGGCCAGACTGGGAAAAAGATTTGTCCAAAGACGGGTGCGTTTTCGGGAGATGTTGGTTTCGGTCGTACAATCGTACAAAACCATGCAAATTCGGGAGTCTCCCGGAAAATTCGGGAAGCCTGGCAGGTATGTATAGCTATATACAGTAGAATCTCGGTGATACGAATTCGGTTGATACGAATTTCGTTGTGATACGAATTTTCGAAATTCCCCGGCCAAAATGCATTGTGCGCAATTTAAAAAAATTTGGATGATCCGTACGCATTTATCACTCCGGTGCGGGTGATACGAACACGCGAGCAGACGACTGCGGCGTGGACGGGAGGCAGGGAGTGTCAGTGCGGCCGTGCGGCCTTGGTTGTGCGCGGGCACAAAAGCATTAGTCCTCCCCCATTGACGGTAATCCTCCTCGTGGGGAGGTGCTGTTCCGAACGAACCGAACGTTTCGCCCTCTCGACGCTTGTTCTTTCTCCTTCCCTTCTTTTATCTCCCGCTGCAATCTCTTCTCTCTGTACCTTTCGTTTCTGCTGGCTGCAGCTCGGGTGCCTCTAGCTTCCTTTTTTTTTGTATTCTACTTCTTGAATAAACAGCGGTAACCAAGCGTTCCCTCATTTCCGACGGCGAATACCCTCGCCATTTTGCCTTCTCCGCATTCCTCGCTTCCGTCTATGCCCCGCGCTCTACCTATCCCATTGTCGCCTTGCCGTGTTGCCTGCGCCACTTGCGCGTCGATTATGTTGAAGCGTGAACCGTATGGAGCGTTTTCTGCTCACGAAAACACGCCGCACACGCCACAGGCGCGCTGATGCCGCCGCGAAGACCTTAGCCGCGAATACCACCCGCATGCTGCGCACAGTGGCAACATGGCGGCGTCACCGGCCGCGAAGTAATGCGGGTAGCTCAACCGACCGCTTCTGATCGCTCTTTAAGATGCCACTTAAAAAACAAATCAGTTGCTTGTAGAGTAAAGGAGCTGATATTGTGGGCGAAAATGACACTGCAAAGCGTCGTCCGCGCGGCTAGGGAAAACGCCGATGAAATATCCGCCACCGTGGTAAGCCTAAGCCTCTCCGGCGGGTCCAGTGGGATGTCCGGAGCGCTTTCAAACTGCCGCCATGAAGAGCGCGCCTCCCCATGGAGCAAGTTGGCAGGCTACTCCCACTGCCGCGCGCGTCGCGCATCATTTTCCGAGCGAGGTAGAATCTGACGCAGGGGCGAAATCGTCGACGCAGTCGTGAAAATAACGCACGCGCAACGCCGACGCGCACGAATTGTATGCAGTTCACGCTTGAGTTCGTGTGCGTGCGTCGCGTCGGCGGTGAGCGCGCGTTCTTTTGACGCCTGAGTCAACGATTTCACCCCCGTGTCAGATTCTACATTCTACCTCGCTCGGAAAATGCTGTGCGGCAGTAGGAGGAGCCTGCCCACTTGCGCCAATAGGGAGGCGCACTCTTCACGGCCGCAGTTTGAAAGCGCTCGCAGCAGCTGGCTGGGCCACCTCCGCGGCGGATATTTGGCGCGGATGACAATAGTGCAGTTTTCTCCCACACTGTCAGCTCCTTTACCGCATGAGCAATTTAGTTTACATCTTGAGCTGCGTTTTACCAAAAGGTTAGAAGCGGTCGCTGAAGCTAACTGCACCTCTTCACGGCAAGAGCCGACGCCATGTTGTTTTCTCGTTTTCCGATGATATGAATTTTCGGGTGATACGAATATTTTTGCCGCCCCTTGAGATTCGTATGACCGAGAGTCCACTGTAGTTGTAACTTTGGTTATATAGCTATTTAGTTAAAGCTAGCTATAGCTATATAGTTATAACTATAATTATAGAAAATATAGCGTAACTATAGTTATAGCATAACTAAAACCTAGCATACTCTACTACCCCATTTCGGAAGCTTTTTTGCCTCACTTTGTGCATAAAGTCGTTCCTCGTGCTTATTGCGCGCTTTCCGAATCCTAAAGAGGCTTCGCTTCTGCTCCTTTTGCGCCCCAGGCTATTGTAACGTCGCACGCGGAGTGTTGGCCTCACCGCTCAGGGCCACCGGGGGCAGGGAACCCTCGATGTCCGAGAGGACCACCCGGCGTTCTTGCAGCAAGCTCTCGGCCGGCCCCTCTCGGCAGCTGGGCTCCCGGGGTGGACCGGAGATTTGGGGGGGCACCCCTTCGTCCGAGAGGTCACCTCCGGGCCGGATGCCGTCAGAGAACATTACCTGCAACAAAGGTCGCTCGTCGCTATCCCGTCACATGCCTGTCACCACTTCTGAGCAGCAGAAAAGGCGAGTGTGAAGCTCCCAGGCTTTCCTTTTTCCATACTTTCAATTTGACTTTTCTCCCAGCCGACTGAGCCAACAGTATTTATTCATTTCCCAGTGGCAACCTGCTTGATCCCAGAGATTCTTAGCACCTTCTGCTGTACTGCTGTCCAAGGGATGGTAAACGAAATTTGGGGGTAAACAATAAACTCGAGTGACTTGCGACAGAGGCGGGTGGAACTATTTGGGAGAGGCCGTCGTCCTGCAGTGGATGCTAATGGTGGTGACGATGATGAATTGAGCTAACACTATCATTACCACCCAACTATTGTTGCAGTACAGAATGAAAGCTTATGCAAATTCTCTTTAATCACTCTTACCTTCCACCAGCGTAGTCAATTCATTGACCCTGAAGGTTCTGAACACGTGCCTCCACGTAATCTTTCCCTTGAGCAAATGCCAGGTCGTTTGCCTTGGCACCAATTTCTTGTCTAATCAACCTGCTGTTATTTGCTCACTTTTCATATCTCGATTTGAACTGGAATATTCCACACTAGCTCGTTCCATAATCTATGCTGCAACACTTGCCATGCAGGTCCGATACTCCTTACAAGGTTCTTTATGTCAAACAAAGGGAAATGTTGCATGAATTACGTAAATTAGTAATACCGTATTTATTCGATTATAGGGCAGTCAAAATTATAAGGCAAGGGTGCTATTTGGAGAGTAAAAAAAAAAATCGCCAGATAGATATACTGAGCTTTGAATATAAGGTGGGGTACGACTTTGAGACTACGGATTTTGGGAAAAAAACCTCATCTTGTATCTGAATAAATACGGTATACTACTGCCCTCCAAAAAACGGCAACAAAGAAAACAGACGATTGCATAAATGCAATGCGATCATTCAGTGCTGGCTTGGACCTTTCAGAAAATGACCTCAACGGGTCATTATAACTGTTACAAATTATCACTATAATTAACAGCCCACACCATCATAGTTTTCCTCCTAATAAGCCTGCTCTGCTACCTCCATTTTCAGCCTCCATGCTGTGCAGCAAACTGTAAAAAAAGAACCTCAATGATGGTGGTGATATTAGTGCAGACATGACGAACGGCTAACTACACTGTGACAAATCCACCATTAACTTTCGCTCATTCTCATAAAAAGAAATTGAAAGATTTGCTCACTTGCTACACAAAACAAGCTCAAAGCAACAAACAACTTCAGCTTGTTGCGGGTGTTCTGGTTGTTTCCAGCTTAGAAATGTCCTTTTTAAATATGAAAATAATTATTCAGAGTTTGGTATCTTAAACGCCCCCTCCCTTTTCCCCTCCCGTGATGATATTACAATAATTTACTGCTACGACCCACAAAAAGGCGGTAAGCTACGAATAGAAAGCAAAGTTGCAGATTATAAGAAGACCTCATGAAATCTGTTTTCAGTTCCTGCTGTTACATCGAGTGATCGGGTGGGAGGGAATAGTTCCGGTCACCCTCCTCACCTGCTTGGGGGCCTCTCCGTCCGGTCGGGGTCCCCGCCGCAAGACCGGGACCAGGACCGTCAGTGGGGGTGACTGCTGCGAGCCGTGCAGCGGGGGTGGTCCCCGCGAGCAGTAGGCCGCCGGATTGGCCGGGCTGGGGCCACCACCCAGCCGCTCCACCGCAGCCACTGCACGGAATCGTCCACCCAGCACGGCACAGAATGAGTGACGGCAAACCTAAAACAGAACACTCTGCAAAGACGCCTCCCGCTTGGGCACTCCTGTTAGAAATCTATTTTAATATTTGGGCTATTGCAACAAAAATTGGTCAAGACGTGCGCCAATGAGCTGATGACATTCGTGAAATAAATGTTTTGTATAGGACAAATGGTCGAAGAAAAGAACACTTTTTTTCCAGATTTTCAACGACAAACTTTGCGTTTGTATAACTTCTGAAGAAACAGAGCTAAAAGCATAAAACTACAGGTTTAAATGCAACTTTTCTTTCACATAAATGTTAAGTGAAATTTATTGGAAAAAAAAAAAGAAAACTGCCCAATTGGTGGTTATATTTATGCAACCATGATGAAGAGGAATCAAGGAGAGCATTAAGGGTTGTTTTGTACCTACAGCTTCCCTACTTAAAAAAAAGACGTGTAACTCCAAAGTTCACGGTCGAAGAAAAGACAACTTTAATTCCAGATTTCCAACGACAAACTTTGGGTTCGAATAACTCCTGAAGAAACAGAGCTAAAAGCATAAAGCTATTGCTCTCATACCTTCATCTACATTATGTTTGCATAAAAACAGTCCACAGTCAGGAGTTTTTTCTAAAAAACTCGACAAATCCTTTACAGAAGACATTTGTATACATTTCATACTTTCATTCTAAGCAAGACCTTATTTTATATATCTAATCCACACAACCACAATACACAAGTCAGTCAATTTTTATGACAACTGCTAAAGTATTAAAAAAAAATTTCAGAGACCAGTAAGCGGCACGATTGTGTTTTTCCGTGACTTGGGAGTGAACGAATCAGAGAAGCATCGAATGGACGCTGAAATTAACATCGATAAAAAAGAAAAGAAAAGAACAGGAGCAGTACCCTACAGTGGAACTTATGAAGTGATAATTGCATACACGGATACATTAAGAATTTGACCTTCAAACTCAGCAGCTTCTGGGGACATGCAAACAGACAGCTGATAAGGAGAGACAACAATGAGTCTTCCTTCATCCATTGTCTGTTTCCAAACTGTGACCCAAGTAATGATTCACTACCCTCGAGCCACCTGCCACGACAGCAGCAAACGAATTGGGGCAGATTGCTGTTGCTTGGGCGAATGCATCATCAAACTCTTACCCAGATTGCCTCAACAGTAAACATACCCCATCCTCAATATTTGACCAAGTTTTTTCCTAGAGTACTAAAGAGTGCTAGGCAAAGAAAGCACTGAAAACAGCGTGAAGACAGGACAGCGAAAAAGATAGACGAGAGCACTGCCCATATTTTTGTAGGGCTGTGGTAGCTTTATTGCCGTTTATGGAGTGTTGACTTCACTCTCACGGTTGCATCGGCATAATTACGAGGAATCGTTTGAAAGGCACCCTGTGCAGAATGACCCTTTCGTGAATTTTGGCAGGTTGCACCTAGTGTCCCTAAAATAAGGGATGGCTTTATTTAAAAGGGCCATGCAGACAAAATACAAGTTTGGTTCATCCAAAAGATTGCCTCGTTAGAATCTTACTGACACCACTTCTGACGCACACTTTGCTCAAATAGGCTATATAATTAGGAAAAAAAGAGAATGGCCACGTGACTCACTAGATCATTTCTTGCAACAGAACCTACGATGTCATATGCCCCACTGTGCGACTGGCTGAGGCAGGCAAAAGCAAATGCCAATTAGGCATGGCTTATAAGCTTGTTGAACAAGCCATTTACGCTTAAAATGTAATGCATATTCATTTTATAGCAGTAAGAATGCTGGGGTAAACGATGGAAGTTACAAAAATCCACGTGAACACAGAAGCACCGATGTGCACTGCTTTTGGTAGTGGGCGCACCATGCTTGTTTTAGCTGCACAGCAGTCTGCTGCTTTGGAGTTGTCTTAGACGACACTGGCCGACTAGCGTAAGCGACGTTGCCTTACGTGACCCTGTTTATCGAGGGTACCCCATGTTTCACGAAGTGATTACTTTCTACCGTAACAAAAACAAGCCAAGTGCACATACGGTCAAAACTAAAGCAATGGTGGTCAACAGTCCACGGCTGACTATGGTAGCGCCATCTGGGAGGGCTGATGGCAAGCAAGGCTGCAGAGCCTAATGATGCACTGGAAGTTCGTTTGAATACCTGCTATCATGACTTCATCGCAGACATTACAAAAACACGCAATTTGGCAAAAGAATCAAAATTTCAACCAAAATTGATTAATTTCTCAGTGAATACCGCATCGTTTGCTGCCGGACAAGCGTTGGGGGCACTGTAAAACAAGAATTCTTTCGTATAAAACTAACTTGTATTTTGCCTGCATGGCCCCTTTAATGGCTCTAGCTGTAACCACCTAGTTGCAGTGGCTTTGTGACAAACGCATGTCCGATAACCTACTTACACATGGTGTGTGGCCTTACGAACCACCTAGAAAATTTTTTAGCAGAACCAAGCCCATGCAAGTGCAATAATCCTAGGATGATGAGACGTACACAGTTGACATTCTACTGCATGGGTGTAGCTAAGAAAACCATTTTTTGAAACTCTGGCCGCAACCATCATTTCCAAAGGGGACCCGATCAGATCTCACGCAGAATCATACAGCTGAATTCACTCAGCGACAACGAAGTGCTTATTGCTGTACCTGGATAGCTATGGTCAGTCAAACCTACAGGGTGGGGCAATTTTTGTCTGGGTGAGAACGCTTCTGCTCGCTCTGGGGTGAGCAGTGGTTGTAATTTAACGAAAGGGCATCCTCAGATGATCACTGTCTACTTTGTCCACCACACTAAATGGTTCGGTCATTTAATTTTCAATTATCGCTAAGTGTTTTGCGTTAGCCACGGGAGCAGCGCCGAACCTGCACCAGAGCCCCCGAAGTCAGAAACTGCAGTCCCGTTGCAAGTAACGAGGAGAGGAAGAGGAGGAGGAGAAGGAAGGGGGTGATACGCACCCCTCTGCAAGACCGTGAGGCAGGGAAGGCAGACGCGGCCTTCCCGGTTCTCCAGGCAGGGCAGTGGCGCCTTCTGGTTGCAGCATGAGGAACACAGCACCTGCGGGGCAAGCAGGAAGCCCATGTTCAAGACTACCGAGGCAAAAGCCATATCGGGATCTACGGACGTAAAAAAACGGCATATCCCGCAGTTCGGTTGGCTGAGGCGTGAAATGACATCATTCTTTAAAGTATTACGACAGTTGCAGCAACAGCCTGAAGTCGGCTTCAGACAACACATGTGGAATTTACACCATGCCAGGGGAATTCCTCTATTTGCCTCTCGGTGTGTGTGTGCACATATATATATATATATATATAATCAGAATTGGAACTGAGGGGCTCGTTGAATTAAGACAGAAATAAGGGTTGGTAGTCAAGAAAACCTGGGAAAGCAAAGGGGAGAATGTGGTAGGTCATAGAAACAGATAAAGTATTTGGAAAGATAGAAAGAAAGTGAAACAAACAAAAAAAAAGCCCGCCGGGTGGTATCCAAACCCACGACCTCCAGAATACGCGTCTGGTGCGATGACCACTACGCTACCGGCGGGGCTATTTTCCCCTCCACTTTCTGGGATATTTCTGTTAATGTATTTTTGTTTCCTGCGATTGGGGGTGGTAGCCAGCGCCACTCTGACTACTCGGGGTACACACACACACACACACACACTCACACACACATATATATATATATATATATATATATATATATATATATATATATATATATATATATATATATATATATATATATATATATATACAGTCGAACACGGATATATCAAACTCCAAGGGGATCGCGAAATAGTTCGATATATGAAAAATTCGATATAAAAAATATGGGCTCTGAGACCTCACCTGTGGCGGACGACCGCTTACCGATCGGCGCATTCATGAATGACAACTAATTCTGCACTAACGACGCAACAGGATGCTTTATTTGCGTGAAAAGAAATCGCTGATCTTGGCCTGCTTCTTCGTCCTGTATATGGAATTAAAGACGCTGGTCTCGATGTTCTCGAAAATATCCAGGTGCGACAGCCCAGTTCCTTCCATGTCGCCGCAACTACGTAGAATGAAGCTTAACGCAGCCGCCAGTTCACCGGTGGGGTACGATCGTGTAGCCGCATCCTCGTCCGGACGATCTTCGCCACCCGAGCTATCAGCCTGAGTTCCTGCAACCGCAGCTACGATATCCTCGTCACCGGCGCTTGGAACAGCCTAAACATTGCTGTCAGCGTTCACGAAGTTGCCGGCAGACACTCCGGCTGGAACAGCAGCCGGGAAAAGGGACGACAGCTCGCGAAACGTGTCGTCCAAGCCCTCTTCGTCGTCGTCGCCATCTTCGCAAGCTTTCGAAAATTCAGCCGTCACGAAGCCTGCCTTCCGGAAGCAGTTGGCCACGCTCTGCTTTACGCTGTTCCAGGCACCCCTCATCATGTGTATCGCCCCCAGCTGGTCAACTTTAAGCTCGGTACCAACGCGGAGGTTCATCAAAAGCCTATCGAGGAGTCGCCTCCTGTACCCAAGCTTGAACGACTTAGCCGAGCGGTCGAGCGGCTGCAGCCTGGCTGTTGTGTTCGAAGGCAGAAACTTGAGCTCGATGTTGTCGAGCTCTCAGGTGGTTTGGTTGGCCGAGCAGTTATCCATGAGTAGGCAAGCGTGACGCTCCGAGGCCCCGGCTTCTGTCCCTGTCGGGTTTCGGCGAAGGCACTAAGCGACCGCGGAAATCAGGGGTGCAGCGACCGCCGAAGAGCACCTTTCAGCTCGCGCGGCGTTCGATATACCCAACGTCGGAAAAAATACTGTTCGATATAAACGTACGAATTCCTATACTTTTACACTGAATTTTCAAGGGGATAATTCATGAGTTCGATATAGACAATAATTCGATATACCCGTGTTCGATATATCCGTGTTCGACTGTATATATATACACACATACATATACATATACTATCGCGCCTAATTTGACTCGCAACAGGCGAGCGGCCGCCGCAGCTGGTCCCCAGGAGGTGGTGGCGCCTTGCAGCGAAGCATTCGAGAAGTAAAGGGAGAGGGGTCAGCTGTTCCAATACCCATCGGCATCCCTCGTGTGTACCATTGCTGGCTTCTTTCCTTTGTGGCTGGTATAAGTCGTTACCTCAGAAGTTTTCGGGGTGGCTTACCGCATCACCAGCGATAAGTTTTATCATTGGCTGCAATGCTCTTATGCGCATTTGCACAAGCCTTCCAGTTTGGCAATAACAGGGTGTTGCGAAATATCGATAACGTTCAATCTCCCACACAAAGATATCTGAAACACTGGCTGACCGCATTTTTTTACTTACTGCTTCTGCCTCTAATGCTGACAATGCCTCACGGTACGAATGCTATTATGCTTTCAGCTACGTCACTGATGGCCACTGCGCCGCTATGCTTGCCTTACCACAATGAAAACCTATAAGTGCTGTAACAAACAATAAGGTAAGAATAAAAGAAAATATGCGTGATGTTATCTTCCAAGGAACCGTTATTGCCTACTGCTTTCTATTGGTCACAGCGTCACTTTCACGCTGAAAAACGAGAGGAGAGCACAAAGCACTGATGCCAGTTTTTATGCGCCCCTTTCAATGCCCTTTTTGGCTGCATTGTTTTTTTTCACAGCAGGCCGCACCATGTCAAGGGTGCCTCACAGTGAACGTGTGCGCATTGTGGAATTATGCCTGAAGTCTTATACGCCGTGAGAAATCGCTGAATTAATTGGCCGATCAACGAACACAGTGAACCGCATTATTCAGGCCTATAGAAATGAAGGGCGAATTTGTGACGCCCCTCATGATCGTCGCCCCCGCGTTACCAGCGCCATTGAAGACGAGGTTTTGGTCACCGCGGCTTATGCTAATCTATTTGGCATTGCGCAGCAGCGTGCTCAACTTGCAGATGTTTCAGCTTCACTGACTACTGTGAAAAGAAGGTAGGCAGAAACCGGACTGAGGAGCCGTGTCGCCGTGCAAAAGCCTTTTCTATCCAACGACAACAAAGCAGCACGTCTCAGTTTTGCGTCTGAGCACAGCACCTGGAGCGTTGACGACTGGAAGCAGGTGGTGTTCTCTGACAAATCGACTTTTACCACAAGATGGGACCAGAAACGTCGCGTCTGGCGTCCTGTGGACACTCGCTACGAGCCGGAATACATACAAGAAGTGGCCTCAAGCGGACGGATCACCGTAAACGTGTGGTCCGTCATGTCCAGAGATGGACTTGGCGCACTACACCGAATTGAAGGCTCTCTAACTGCAGAGAAGTATTCCGAAATCCTGGAATATGTAATGATCCCATATGCCCTAGACGGCCCATTCCCTGACGGCGATTACCTCTTCCAGCAAGACCTGGCCCCTGTGCACACCGCAAAAAGTGTCAAGAAATCGTTAACTGACTGCGGTGTGCGCCAACTTGAATGGATCCCTAAAGGTGCCATCGTGAAATTTTAATTTAATGTTAATTTTTAAGATGATCAACAACAAAGCTTTTCAAAGAATACGTTCCATAACAATATCCAAGCTACCGTTCATTTCGCAGTAATAGCAACGAAAACAATCACGCGTCACAATTCTGGAGTCGCAAGGCTGCGCTAAGCTGAACTACATCGGGCAGCTTCATGCGCATCGCATTCGGAGCGCGAAAGGCAACAGAGCACTCGGGGGTTGCAGATGATTATCGGAAGAGCGGATCCCCTCTCCCTTTACTTCTCGAGTCCTGCGCTGCAAGGCGCCACCGCCTCCTGGGGAGCAGCTGCGGCGGCCGCTCGACTGTTGAGAGTCAAATTGGGCACGATAGTACATATATACACACACATACATATACATATATATATACACACACACACAGTCAAACCTCATTATATACCATATTCGTTATAACAGTAGAGTTAAAAATCAGCAGTAACAAATAGACAAACTGGCTCGCGCAAAAATACTTCATACAAAAATGCATTTTTAGCCTTCCAACCCGCTATAAACAAGGTAACCCTTACCTTTCTCCTTGCTGCATTTCAAGCTGAATGAGCTGGAACTGAGTACGTAGAATTACAACAAAACAAAATTCACTTCACAAAACAGGCCTGCATCATTTATTTGATGAAGGATGTGATCTTCATCTGGTGGCTACTCACAGCACTGCGCAGTATGGAGTTTTCCACAGTGTCTACGAACAAAAGGACTTTTATACTCCTTCAGTTTCAGATGCCGGAGGGTTTTTCCAAGTAGCCTCTCAGCCTCCTGGTCAAATATTTCTTTGTTATATCCGATATCGCGAGTGGCTCTCACGGTTTCAGTTTCGTCATAAAAAAATAAGTGCCATTGAAATAGAGCATGACCAACCAAAGGTTGTATTTAGTTCGCTATAGCCGATAATTCGCTATATCAGTGTTCGTTATAACGAGGTTCAACTGTATGTATGTATGCATGTATGTATGTATGCGAGAGGGCAGTGAAGGAAGCACACAGTTGGCGTTAATGGCACAGCCAAATGCTTGTGTCACTGCCCTGTCGCTTTCGAAGTGGCAGCACGCCTAGGAGTGTTTGTGCTCTGAACATTTGGGAGCACTGCGATACCGATGCGCACGCAGGCATGTCACGTGTTTTTTCTATTTCGCGGGCATCATCAGTAAGCTGAAAAACACTAATACTTAATAGATAGAAAAAAAGACATTGTTTATTCAGACATTTTGCAAACCACTCTGCAACTTTCTAATTGGGATTTTTCCCCCAGCTTTGTTGCTTCAGTTGTTTGCTAATTAATTTTTACTAATTATCCATTTAGCTCTTTCAGTACGGCGCCATAGGCCATCGGACGCCGGTGTCCGATGATTTCAAACGTCCCGCGGAAGCTAAAAACGGCGCCTGTCGGACAACTAATGCCATCTGGCGTATTTATTGACAACTCATTTTTTGATTTTAGTATGTTTTGTTGATATTTCGCATGCAGAGACCGCGCCAAGAGTGAAATTTGAACTCGCGGTAGTGGCGAGTTGTGTTGAAACGGTGTCCGCTGTATTTGGGCTGTATGTATAAACAAAACGGGCTTCCTATCTGACGACTGCAGCTTTACACATTGATGTGTAGGGTCCGGACAACGTACGGTAGGGATATTTGCCAAATGCGTCATATGGTATCGCGTTATCACCTTCATGATAGCCTGGCACTCGTGTCAGATTACTGCTACGGAGCGATGCGCGGCACTTCTCGAGAGCGCTGGATTTTTTTTCTGGTTTTTTACCACTAAAGTGAAAAGGATTTCGTGTCAGAACACAAAAAAGTGTGCTTGGATGCATGACCGACTTACACTCGAGTGGCTTCGAGGAGTGGCACAGCCGTCAGTTCTGCTAGGTTGACGGGCCCACAAAAATACAAAACTTGGTGTACAGCGTTGATATATATATATATATTGAATCATAGCCAGGAAATGTAGGAACAATTTGTATATCTTGGAATTCCTAAAATAATTTTTAGGCTCATTACAATCGCCTATATACGTTGCGTGTATACTTTTTTGCGCATTTTTTTTCTGATTATTTGACTAATAAACAAAGTAATTGTACCTTTCACAAAACTGCTGGTAGGTGTTTGTAAGAGCAATCTATAGGCTACAATTACATGCATAGCAATGCTAAATGTGTCCACTAGCTCAAGAGGAAAAAAAAGTTTTGTGGAAGCACTCAAAATCAGCCGTTTTTTCGCCGTAACGAAAGAGCTAAGCAAAACACTAAAAGTAGCGACATACTACATGTGTCTCTATTCGCGTCGTTTTTTCTGCATCAGCATATTTTTAAACTCTGGCTACAGTCAGCTGAAACACCCTGTATATACACTTGTTAGTTTTTTGTGGGCACAAATCTTTACATTGTTAGCTCTTTACTGAAGGCTGATAACCAAAATTTTTTTGTTGCTGGTGAAGGGCAGGAGTTGGTCTTTTCAGCGCAATTACAAACCCAAGCTCACGACGTTATTTACAAACACTCCTACAAACTGGTGTCAGTGAGCATACCTAGTGGTGTACGAAGTGGCTCGTGACACTGTTTACCCGTCATCCTGATAACATTCTAGTGCTATGTAGGTCATATGGCCACTGCAATTCCATGTGTGATACAGAACCAAGGATTCGATGGCAATAGTTTTCAGCTCTTCGCTCTCAGTTGACTTAAAGGGGCCATGCAGACAAAACACAAGATTAATTCATTCGAAAGATTGCCTCGTTAGAATCATACTGACACCACTTTTATCATAAACTTCGCTCAAATAAGCTAAATAATTAGGAAAAAAAAGGGAATGGCCATGCGACACACTAGCTCATTTCCCGCAGCAGAACCTATGATGTCACATGTGGCAGCTCTGGGATTGGCTGAGGCCGCCAAAAGTTAACGCAAATTAGGCGGGGCTTACAAGCTTTCCGAATGAGCTATTTGCGCTTAAATTAAGGGCACATTCTTTTTGGAAACAATGCAAGTTACGAAAGTACACGTAAACACAGAGGTACCGATGCGTACTGCTGTTGGTACTCCGCGCACTATGCTTGTTTTAGCAGCACAGCACTGCGGCGCTTAAGGGTTGTCTCGGACGACACTGGCCGATTGGTTCGCCGATTGGCGTCTTACGGGACAATACCTGCCAAGTGAACACCATGTTTCACGAAATGATTATTTTATACCTTAACAAGAACAATACAGATACAAATATGGTGAAAAAGAAAGCAAAGGCGTAAAACGGCCCTTCACAGTATGGTGGCGCCATCTAGGTTGACTAACGGTAAACGGGGCTCCGCAATCAGCTGCAGAGCGGTTCTTGTGATGTCATTGGAGATGTGAAAACACACGATTTGGCGGAAGAATGAAAATTTGAACTTGAATTGATTCATTTCTCAGTGAATAAAGCATGGTTTGCTTTGCTTGTGGACAAGCGCTGGGGGCACTATAAAACACAAAATCTTTCAAATAAAACAAACTTGTAATTTGTCTGCATGACCCCTTTAAGCCTCCCTACTGATCTTATATTATTTGATATTTATTATTTATATTTAAAAATTTTATAACTTCAATAAACTTTTTATCTTGTTATTTTATAATAGCCTAATATCTATAATTATTTATATCATTATTTTTTGTTAAGAACATAATCATTTGTTCTTAGTTTGCAACAATAGCCTGCTACGAGCGTCATAAAAGGAATAATTCCTGAAATAGCTACCCGGGCTAACGCCAGAGAATGTGACTAGCTGCCTGCCCTCACAACCCTATGCGAATACCCCTACATTGTTTTTCCCCACGAGTGCTAGGACAAAAGGTACAGCTCTTTAGGTGCAATAAGAAAAACAAAAGAAGCAAGGAGGTAATGTACTCCTGGCAAGCTTGTCAAAGGGAGCGAAAAAAAAAAAAAAAATTCCTGGAATACACAACTACAAAAAAGCTGAGCTGTGCCTGAAAGTCTATGGTCTGTTTCTTTCTACATACGTATACCTGAACCATACCCATTGTTCACACACCTCATTCACCAGGAACAGTACAGATTTTAATTCCTTAAGCAGTTTTTATAAAAAGTACAAACAGGGGCTTCATGCATCGAAGCTGCACCAGAGCTCCGAGGCACGTCCTAGGGATGGCTACGGATTAATTAATACCATCTGGGGATGTTAAACGTGCATCGGCATGACAATGTAGCATGCCGTCACAGGTTTCTCATGAGCCACGCATCCACAGACACAAAGGCCAAACTGAAAATTTTCCACAATACATTTGTGTGAAACGCCAAAAAGAAAATGAACGAAGCGCTGACAAAAGCCCAAAAGCAATGTCAGCCTTTCTTTTCATTGTGCCCTGAGCGCTGAGCTGTGACGTAGCGGGCAGGCATGCGACAAACTGTCACGAGGGCTCTCAGGCCAGCCCACTCCTATCAGCAAAAACATGCCTGGCTGAACGGTTGGAGAGGCCAAGCTTATTTCGCCCGTTTGGGCTCTGTTTGGTTGGCACGGCTGACTTACCCCTGCGTCAACAGGCACGTCACGTAGTATAATAGAGGCGAAAGTGACGCCCCTTATTTTTCTTCCTTTTTCTTTCAAGGCAACAGAAACGCAACAGGTTTATGCTGCCCTGAACCCCGTATTATGTCGCAAGTTTTCAAGAAGACACGTTTTACCGCGACAACAGCCACTGTGTTTCTGCAACACAACAGAAATGACAGCAAGATGTGCAGTATACAATAGCCACAGTTCTTGTTTGTATGATCTTTAAGCTTTGTTCACAAGGAATAATGTCTTGAGACTCCATAAATTTTATCGATTATTTGTCAGAAATTTTTCGCTGTTTTTTTTAGGCTTAAATACCTTTCCATTACATGTTGCCACAAAAATATGGAAGCCAGATTCATTTGCCTGAACTGCTTGCCTGAGTGCTGTACAAACAAGGCCTCAAGTCATAACGTGGGGGCTACCACAATACTGTGTCGCCCACAGCAACTTCATAAATGGGACGCAAAATTGTCAAACAGCCTTTTTTTTCTTTTTTTAACCCTCTATTACCACGTTATACTGGGATATAAAACCATTACTTCTGCTACTGTCACACATTAAGGCAATTACCATTATTACACCCACATTTTCGTACTCCCTCTGCGCCTGATTCCCAGACATTCACAACAACAGAGCCAGAAGTGACAAATCAGCGAGGCACAAACCAGCAGAGCCTTGCAACATGCCTGCCCAATCAATGGCAAGAGCCTCTATGACTGGCCTCCTTGGCGTTTATGTTTACGATGTCTAATGGAGCAGCTAGAGATGTTCAGCAGGTATGTTAAAAACAACAAGCATTAGCAAAGTCCCATGGCAGGTGCGGCACAGTGAAGCGAACAACAAACATTCGATTGCCAGCAGATGGTTTCCAGTCGCGGCAATTTTACGGCTGTCAATTGTTTTGTAAAATTCATTTGACGTCTATCGCCTGTCCCATCCACATTCATCTTATGTGTTCGAATTTATTTTGCGGTAGAAAAAAATGGCCGTGTATCTGCTCCTTTCATTGCAAATGTCGACAGAAGACGATAGTCGAGTGGCACCCTTGGTAAGTAAATGCCTCCCTTCTCTTTTCCAATTACCTCTCATGTTGTTCCTCTCCCGTCTCGTTTCTCCGAAGATAACACGCCAGAGGTTTGCTCAAGTCAAGTTAAATTTACTGCACTCCACTGCTCCAGGCCAGGTGCCTCGATGCTAGCGCTGCCGCACGGTGAAGACGTGCGTGAATCCAGGCAGCGTACTACAACGTTCATAAACCATGTTGCCCTACTCTACGTGCGTTCCAAGCAGAACGTAGAACTTATCTAGTGAAACCTTTTGTTACTGTTGCCGTTTGATTTCTTAAGATGCTGCCAGAAGTTATAGTGGTGCGGGAAACAGCAGGCGACAGAATACATTTTTTTTTAGTATTTAATTTGCTATCGCAAAAACCAAGCTTCCATAATTTTTTTTATTTAAAGGAACACTGCAAATAGAACTTACGTATTGATTTTCGGCCTCATATTTGCGTGATGTCTCATTCTTGTTCAACAGTGTTGACAAGTATGAACACTGCCACCGGACTTGGACGTTTAGATTTGGCTGTGGGTATATAAGACTACTGCGCAGCTTCTGTTTCACTTTGGCTGGGTGGCTGAATCAAGTCGCAGACAGACAGACCAAAATTTCCGCGTTTAAGTAGCCCAGGAAAGACTATCGTCTTGAATATGCACAAGTTATCCCAGTACGAGGCTACGCACCTTTCCGCAGGCTCGGCAGTGGTGTCGGCGCTTGAGCACGGTGAAGCGGCCGAAACACAGCATGCACGCGGGCGCCTCCTCGTCAGGAATCCAGAAGGGCTTCACTCTGCCCAGCATCTGCTCCTCCTCGCTGAGGGGAGGGAGGAAGTTGCGCTCCCCCTCGCCCCCCTCCTCCTCCTGGAGGAGACGGTCGAGCTCCTCGTCGGTGACGTCGGGCACGGTGTCGAACCCGACCACGGTGGTCCCCTCGTCCAGGCTGCGTGCGTCCGCTATCATCGTCGCCTCGTCCGTGTTTGTAAACGCGTTCTCCGAGTGAATGGCGTCGTCGGGCAGGTCAGCGGCAGAAGGGCCCGTTGAAGCGGACGACACCGGGGAGGACGAAGCGGACGACAAACGGGCCGGTGAGGCTGGCAGGGCACCAGGTGGTGCAGACGACGACCTCGGCGGGGAAGAAGACGGCTCTGGCAACGCTCTGGGGGGTGACGCGGATGGAGTTGCGGGCAACGCGGACGAAGCGTCAGACGGAGACGTTGACGACACGTCCGCTTCGCGGCTGGAATCTTGCGCGACGGACTGGGCGGCCACCTGCTGGTCTTTCGGTTCCACGTGTGCAACGTTGGCAGACGTGTTGGCCACGCCTGTAGCTGTTTGCTGGCCCTCGGGTTCCAAACGCGCACTATTAGGTTGGCCTGCGGATGCTGCCGACGGTTCACAGCTTGCAAAATCAGTCGACTTGGCTGGCAGAATGTCCGCTCCTTTAGTGGGTGTTTTCGAAGCAGACAGATTGGGCACAAGGGTGCCATCATGCGAGCCCAGTACGTTTTCTAAGCCTGAAGATGCAGGCTTCAACAGTGGCTCGGTTTGCATGTCTGGAGGATGGGTGACGTGTTGATGTGACGTCGGCTTTGCGTGGTAGTCCATATTGCTTTCAGCTTGTTCATTGCTGGCACTAGAATCTGGTGCTTTAGCCAAAGATGCGGGCGCGTCAGACGAAAGAGCCTTAGCTTGGGAAGCGTTACCGACTGGTGCTGCACCGGAGCAAAACACTGGGGTGCTTTCGGTAACTGCTTTAGACGAATCGGAAGCTTCCTGTGGCTGATGGGGCACGTCTCCAGGCATTGAAGAGATTGCGACGGTTCCACCATTTTTTGCCGGACTATCACAAATAAGCTCTGTAACGTTTTCACCTGGGGTTGCTAAATTTGGAGGAGCATGAACGAGTGGTTGCAGCACACTGGAACTCGTCTGCTCGGAGCCCTTGTCAGAAGGACTTAAAGAAAGCAAGTCAAGCACGGGAAAACCTCCCTCGCTGACCTTGGAAACACCATCACCACAAACCCTGCTCGCAACCGTTTCGGACGCAGCAAACACAGTTCTTGGTTCTAACCCAGACGGTGTTGACTGTTCGATCACAGCACTGCCTACCAACACTGGCTGATCGGCACCTTTTTTCGCTTGCCCGTTGCAAGAACTGCCGTCGTAGTTGCTGGCCACAGAAACACTTGGTCCGTTACCAGTATCCAGAATTGCATTGCCACTTGCCACACTATCTGCCTCGGCGGGTCCGCGAACCACCCTAGACGGGACATCACAATCGGCACCGCGTGACGCACTTCGCGCACTGGAACAGTCTAAACAATCTTGCGGTGGATGATCCGCAGCATCTTCCAGAAGGGATGACGGATGACTCACGGGGAGAGGAGAACCTTCGGGGTGTGATGGTTTAACAGCAGCGTTGGGCATTCCTTGCGATATGTCATCCCAGAAGTGTGCTTCTCCACCGATTGTAGCGTCGTCATTAGTGTTCTTTGTTTCTGCCGGCTCGTGAGCATTTCCGGAGGTCACAATTGGCGCAGGTGCAACACTGTGGTCCCCGTTTTGTCGAGGAACATCACTCCTGCACTTTCCCTGGGTTGCTGGCCTGGGTAGGTCCAAGGCACAGTGCTGGGTTTCAGGGAACCGCTCGCCGAACAAGCCTGTAAAGATTTAAGATGAAACCTGCTCATTATGCTGTTGAGAGCTTTTAACAACCAAGAAAAAACATATCGAGTTTAAACTTACATTAAGGACTGCACATTTATTTTGCCCGTTCTTAACTGTGTTCTTTTTTTTTTTTGTGCACTTTTATGTTACTGAAAAGTAGTGATGCACCATGACAGTCACCCATCTATGACACAGACAGCAACTTGTAGGGGAAATTAGAAAGATGATTCAGTAAATTGTACGAGATGTTGCAAGACTAAAAGCAAGAAATATCTGCTCATTACGCAGTTGGAGTTTGATAATGATCCATCAAAAACATCGAGTCGAGTTGTTACTTACAGTCTGTACATTTATTTTGCCAATTCTTAACTGTGTTCATTCTTAGTGCAATTCTGTGTTGCTGAAAAGGAACTAGGCACAGTGATGATTTTAATCAGGCTATGACAGAGGCAGCGCATTGTAGGTGGAAACAGGAAGATGTTTCAGTAAATTGTAATGGGACGTTGCTTGACTGCTCGGTCACGAAATACTGTTACTATTTTACATCGATCATAATCTCATAACCCTTTGAAGAGGCCGCGATCGGGTTTTAAACGGCAGGGCTAGACGATACCCTTTGCTTGTCAAGCGGGCTTGCGTTAGCGCTTAGGCCGTCGGATAAGATTACCGACCAAAAAAGCGATTATGAGGTTCCAGTGAAGGCACGCAGATGTACAAGGCGGATATGAAGAGGTTTAAAGTTAACCGCCGCATGGGGTCAATAAAGCGACCGATAAAAAGGCCGGCTGCCCCCGATACCGCAGCTTCCAGGGTTAAATTGGGCTATAAAAAAGATTTGGAGCATTTGCGCTACTAGGAGCAAGTCACGGCTTAGAGTGGGTCGCTGCTGACTCGCACGTGACCGCCAAGGATCTCGCAAGGAGTGCGAAGCGCAAAAAACAGTAGCTAAACGCCCACCTTCGCTCTGTTCGAGTTCATCGAGCACTTTGTCTAGGTCCACGGCGAATTTTTCCATCGCTGCACGACATCCATGCCACGTTTGAAGATCACTGCAAAGAAATACGCATTTATACGAACGCAAGAGAAACGAGCTCGCAGAAAAAATACTAAAACAGACTTTGCGCCGCTACCTTGGGCGCAGCAACTCACCACGAGCGAAGCCGGCGGTTTTATCATAATCGAATCGACCACGGCGACAAATTGTTTTTGCTTAATGTCCCGTGAAACTGGCCGCGCCTCCAAGAACGTCACCACATCGACGGCGAACGGGCAGAATACCAACGCCGATCAAGCGACGTAGGAGAATAAATGACACGGTCACTGCTGCAACAGACCACGTCTCCAAACGTCCGTCGAGGTTCGTAGGCCGAGAAAAATGGCCCGTTGACGGTGCCACAAAAACGCGGCACAAGAACTGCGCGGAGCGCAGACTATTCGGTCTCGACGACGACAAGGTCTCCAAGTGAGTGACAGAAGCGAAAATAATATCGCAAACCGCGACCGAACCACAACACCAACCGGACACGGGTGGACAGCCCACGGACGAACACCCAGATACCACTGAGTAGTATAATTTGTGTTGTGGTACGTTTACGCGTGCGTCTATGCTGCTAATACGACGCCTCGGATGCCCGCTGGGGGCATAGATAGCGCTGTCATCGTTAGCTTATTACCACCACTAGCGATCGAGGCGCCGCCGGTATATACACCGTTGTTGCCGTTGCCGCCGTTGCCAGTCCGAGGTGACTTTTTGCTAGTTCCTCTTTGATTTACGCGCTCCAAGTCGCAGCGGCGCGGGGCAAGCAAAACACTCCTCCTTCTCTCGCTGTTTTTCCCACTCTACCTCCTCCCGGCGCGACTTTAGGCGCGCATGCGCGACAGCGGGGTAACGGTCGCTGCAGCAGCGTTGCCAGATGGTGAAATACGGCACCAGATTGTAAAAATCTGGCGAAATTCGGGGGCTACTGGTGTTGAGGCACCAATACGGCTACACCAGACAATATCTGGTGAAAACTGGTGAAAAAAGCGTGTTGTTTTTTTGAACTAGACTGTTCTATTTCTTGAATGAAAGCTTTTCCAGCATATAAACACCAAAAGCCGCTGGACTGTCTGAGCATGCGTGTTCTAATGTGCTTGATAAGTATATTGGGTTTTCACTATACTGCTTGAAAGTAACGAAAGCTCAAATGGTGCATTTTGTATTTCAAATACACCACAATGAACCACAACCTCCGAATTTTTTAACGGAGGGCGTGTACCCAAAAGCGTCCTGAGGTTCCCTCTCTAAATGGTTACAGCTACATAAGTTTTGTATGGCATGTTTATTATAAAAAAATAGTGCAATGTTAAATCCTCACATAATAACTAAAGAGAAATTTACGTTGTACCAGGTCTTGTGTTTCAATATAGGTGAAAAAGCATAGCGACAACTGAATTGGATGCGCAGTAACCTGCTCTGCGAGCGTGCCCATAGAACATGGAATAAGTGTTCCTTAGACAGGTACTGCGATGTATATGAATGATGATGATAAATTCTTTTATTAGGAAGGGGAGGACCGAAGGTCGCTGGAGGGGGAAGAGGGGGAATAGGGAGGGAGGTAGACGCCCACTAAATCATGCTCGCCAGGCCACTGGCAACGCCAAACTGGGCTAAGGTCACCAGGTGTTGAGGATTTTCGAGAATGTCCCTATGTAATGCTTCTATATCTGAATTTTGAAAAACATTATGGTCCAGTCTATGAATATCAAAAGCGGAGCAGTGCAGAACAAGATGGACCATGTTTGCTTCACACACAGTGTGACAAAAGGTACATGTGCATGAATACGAAGTAATATTTCACTTCTTTTGAAACTACTTTGCCAATTTAATAATATAGTTAACTGAGTAACACTCTTCGATTTTTAATTATGAGATGATCAAATCACCCCCTGGGTAGGCTGGATGGATTGCCATAAGCAACCAAAACGCCATATCAAAAGGCTGTGTTTTTGAGTATTGCATGCACAGAAGACGTGAAGGATCCGAAACAATGTAATAGTGGCTGTATTTAATGCTGGTGAAATCTGGTGAAATTTGGGCCAGGAGATGGTGTCGATGGGTATTTTCAATCTGGCAACGCTGCGCTGCAGCTGCCCGAGCAACAGCGGCGCCGGTGCGCGAGACAGCGCGAGAGAAGCCGCGGGGCTCGCGTACGAGTCGTAGCATAGCGGAAATGTCGTGACAGCGTTCTGAAGACCACAGAAGAGCGGTTATATGCCCCATGCACAGGGAGGAAGCGCAGCAAGAAGTGATTTTGCTTCGTGTTAGCAAAAGGTGAGACACTCGTTCGTGAAGCGTGAATTTAATCTGAACGATAGCGCGGTGTCGTGAGCTGTACAACTACGTGTACCGTGTTCGATGTCAACTTGTGCTATGCCGTGTCGAACATCAGTGCTTATCACGGCACGTTGCGTTTGTGCCCCGTCATATTTTCGTAACATGAATAAAGTGTTGAAGTGCGATTTCTGCTGCCGTCTTACTGTCCCAGCTGCGTACATACGCCTGCATGGAGGCGCGCCGGTCTCGGCGAGGCCTAGCGGGCGGCGCGGGGCTAGCGGGGCCGGCAGCGGAGCGGCGGGAAGAAGCGGGGGGAGGAAAGCATCAGCACCCCCCCCTCCCCCCCCCCCATTTTGCGCCTCCTCGCTGTGTTGCCATGACAATTAGTACGCCTCCAAGCTCAAGATGGCGGTGAGGTTGCTATGGCAATTACAACTCACTTTTGCCCGCCCAGGCTCGCCAGGGGAGGATTTGGCGCTCCGACCACAATTAGGCGGGACGCTGGGTTGAAGGCTAAGATGCCGCGGACTGCCGTTGCCATGCGTTGCCGTTGCCACCGTTCTTCCGCGAGTTTCAGCCCATACGCGTAGCTGCGATCGGTGCATCATGGGCAGGGTGGGACGGAGAAGCCGCGTGAAGAGCACTGTTCAGTGAAGTTACGCAATTTTGAGGGCTTATTTTATACACGGTGCAAACCATCGTTATTCGCCGACTGCCCTTTTCGACCATCTGTTGGAACGGAGCTCAGCGCGATGCCGTTGAAAAATAACCTTCTGTTTTACGTGATCGTTCATATCGTGTGCCTCTGTGCGGGTAAGTTTTCTCTGCACCACTTCTAGAACGGACCGTTGGCACGGATGTTTGATCTTGGGGTGGCGGTGACCTACTTTTGAACGCCGCTTGCTGGGGTGTGACAGATTTCAAATATCCTGTCGCACACGATCGTTGGAACCCAGTTTCGTTTAAGCTTTCCGCGTCTGGTATAATGCGACAGATTAGAAACAGGTACTTGCTAGCTACCGGGAGCCACGAAAAGCCTATTTTGCCGCTGTGTAAAACCCGCAGCATGTAGTATTGGAGATAACAGGCTTCCGGCGTTGTGATTTGTGAGTTAAAGAATACCCGTCTAGGGCGGCACCGGATGTCTGCCAGCCGACAGTTATATCGCTTGTCCACATGTGCAAAGGATATGTGGGCGCGTGGACATCTCACGGGGGGAAATGCTGATATGCTGAGACCAGCGCTACGTGCGGTCGACACAGCGCATAGCTTCTAATCTATTATTTGCATAAAGTGCGTCTCAGGAGGGAGAAAAAAGGGAAAGAGGAATAATAAAAAAGAAGTAACAAAAGCGAATTCATTTTCATGGGGACCAATTAAATAAGGTAACGAAGCGTAGCGAGAACGTGGAGAGGGCAAACATGCGCGCGAACCCTCTCCAGATGCGCGTCTGAGGGCGGCAGGGGGAGGAGGGGGGCGCAAACGCTGCAAGTGTCCTTTTTTTTTTTTTCTTTGATATCATCAAACGCAGAAATGCCTTATTTGCAAGCTTTGTTTGACCAACAACTAATTTATCAACAATTAGGTCTGCAGCATCTCGCCTCCAAGTTGAGTTTCCGGCAAAAAAATTGGCGAAAGAAGGTTGCTGAATTTTTGGATAAGGGCTGTCACAGAGCATATTTTTCATGATTCATTACCTCAGTCGTGATTACTTTTAAATAAAAAAAGACGTAAAGTTGATGTCGTGTTGCCCTTTTTTTAATCATCTTGGCTCGCTAAATAGATTTGCACTGTTGTGGGATCGGAGCTTCTAACCCTGTGGAAAAGCACCTGCTATGTCTAAAGGAGCCATAAAAACAGAAGACAAGTTTTGTTCATTTAAAACGCTGCTTTGTCCACAAACTTCTCCAGTCACTTTCTTGTCGGGTCTTCATGCATGTGTCACAGGTACTTGTGTACTGAGCTAAAAGCATGCCTTTTAAGGAAATGCAACGTTTGCAGAAGGAAGGAGTTGACTCACTGCAGACGAAAGCAAAAAACAAAAAAAAAAACGAGGATCTCAAGCAAGCAGTTTCACCCTGTTAGCACAGTATGCTTTCTTATCGGCTTTGCACATAAAGATTAGATAACTCCCCCATACTGCACACGAAGAGTTTCCCTTTTGGTCTGCCCCTGTAGAGTACAAAAAAAAAAAAAGCTGCAAAAGCCAGTGTGAATGCGTACCCTGTAATCCTTGATGTTTGTGGGCAAAAAAGAAATGGAAAAAACATGGCCATGTACTTGGTGCCAGATTAATCGAAATGCTGAGCCATTGTGGACAGTTACCAAGAGGGCAACTCTGCTGAGAGTGACTAATTATAAGTGACGAGGCATTTAGTAAAAATTTGTGGCATTCCAAGCACACTGCAAGCCAGTTAACTTTCGACGAATCTTGTCCCAAAGTAGTTGGGCTTTTGCTAGGCATTCACTTACCTTGTGTAACATTTAAGCAGTGAATAGCAGTGAAATGTAATAACCCTCACCATGCAGCCAAGTGCAGAAATCCTGTTGAGGCGAATGTCATCAAACTTTTCAATGGCAAGCGACTATTGAAAAGGTTGGGCCAATGGTCATGTATGACGCGGGAGTATCAAGCATAAATATGCCAGTGTACGAGGACTTTTGTGAGCGCTAGAAGCTAAGGGTAGTTTTAGATATGTACAACATTTTCCACCAGAGAAATATACAGGTTTGCTGATGCATTGACTACAATTATGCCAACAAATCTACTTTGGCATGCTAGCGGAAGTGTCCAATGTTACGTGTGGGGTTTGCCTGAATGGTTACCTGAAAAATAATAATTTTGCTAAAAAAAATACTGATACAAACTTCAATTTGGCTTGTATTGAAAGTAAATTCTATTTCTCTGTATGGAAAAAACTGTGCTGAATTGCTGTTTCAAAAGATTATCACATTGGGAATTAGTAATCGCCCTGATTTGATTAAACTACATTTTTTTATGCCACACGCTGCCTCTGTTTCCACAGCATGCTGGTGTACAGGGCCATTACAACAAAATGATGCAGACTTGTCTCATCTGATGATTTTGCTTGAGCAGGTTTAGCTTAGCAGTTTGCACCGGCATTAGCTCTGTGGCCAATTGCATACGTGATTACTTTGAAAGCAGTTACCTAAATTTCTCCCCTGTCTGGCTGATGTTGAGTGCTTTTGTAATCATGCAATCGACAAATCATCACCGTTATTATTATTCAGTAGTTACCCATTTTAAGAAATCATCTGCCAATTACTTCCATCTAATCCTATCCCGTGTTGTCTGGATCTGTTCCTTGCCTAAATTTTATAGCTGGGTTATAAAGCTGATCGCAGATCACTACATCTGGTTTGAGCTTTCTTTCAAGGTACATACCTTGAAAGAAAGCTCATACTATTTTGTTGAGTCTTCCTGAGTCACAATAGAACGCCTACCCCCTAATTCCTCGCCGATAAATGAGCTTCATAAATTGGCAACACTACTCAGTACATGAGAGCTCTTCCTGAATGCACCCTACCCTTCATTCAACCTCCTATTCATCATTTGGTTGTGTTCATACACAATGACGAGTGCATTAAGCCATGCAGACAAAACACAAGTTTGGTTCATTCGAAAGATTTCTTCGTTTTAATCATACTGACACCACTTTTATGTGAAATTCACTCAAGAAAGCTATACAATTAGGAAAGAAGGGGAATGGCCATGCGACCCACTAGCTCATTTCCCGCACTAGAACCTATGATGTCATATGCCCGTCTGTGCGATTGGATAAGGCCAGCAAAAGCAAACACAAGTTAGGCAGCTCTAATGAGCTTGCAGAATGAGCTATTTTCACCTAAATGTAGTGCATACTCATTTTATAGCAACAAGAATGGTGGGATAAGCAATGGAAGTTACGAAAATACACGTAAGCATAGAATAACCAGTGCGTACTGCTGTGGGTACTGCTTGCACTATGCTTGTTATCTCACACGTCTCAAACGACCGGGTTGTCTCACACAACGCTGGCCGATTGGTGCAAGCGACGTTGTCTTACAGGACCCTGTTTGTCGAGCATACCCTGTGTTTCACGAAACGATATTTCCAACCGTGACAAAAACAAGCCAGGTGCAAATACGATCAGAAACAAAGCGAGTGCGGACGGCACTGTTGAGTGGTATGGTGGCGCCATCTAGAAGGACTGACGGTAACCAAGGCATTCCAGAGTCCGTTGAAGAATAAACTGTGTACTAACATTCACTTGAAGACCTGTCCTTGCTGTGTCATTGCAGACGTCACGAAACACTCAATTTGGCGGGAGAATCAATGTTGTAACTTAAATTAATTTCTCAGTCAATAAAGCATCGTTTGCTGCTGGACAAGTGCTGGGGCACTATAAAACACCAAATATTTCGGATAAAACAAACTTGTATTTCGTCTGCACGGCCCCTTTAAACAAAGGGCCAATCACGGTGCAAAGAAGTAGGGCAGATTTGTGCTCTGTGCACGTCGGCCCAAGCATGGTTGCACAAAGTGTCTGCACCGCCTTTTTCTCTTCTCCCTTTTAGTGGGAATCCCCGTTCTAGCTTTCTTCCTCGCTGGCAAGCCGTTCAAGCGGGGCTTTTTCTGCGACGATGAGTCGCTCAGGTATCCATTCCGACCCTCCACGGTGACGTCACCGATGCTGTACAGCTACGGCGTCTTAGTGCCGGTCTTTACGGTGAGCCCTTGCAATTGTTACGCGAGAATTGCCAATTAAAGAATTGCTGATTTTGATTGATTGATTGATTGATTGATGGATTGTGAAGTTTAACGCGCCAACCCATTGCAAGCGATGAAGTGCACCGTAGTGGAGGGCTCCGGAATAATTTTGACCACCTGGGGATCTTTAACGTGCGCCGAAATAATTGCTGATTTCGGAATTGTGACATTAGAGTTGCCAAGTTTCCGATTTCACAATTGTTACATGAGAATTACAGAGGAATTACCGATTTAATGTGCCTGAAGGAACATTTTGGTGAAGACTATATGTACGGAGAAGACACTTAGGGTTCATGTCGCCTTGGAAAACATCCTTTAAAGAAAATTTCTTCCAGGCCCCGATTTGAAAATAATGTCACTAAAACAAAGGTGATGCACAATTTCAGTATTAAAGAAGGTTTAGTAGATCCTGTGCTACAAAATAAATTCACAAAGAAGAGGATGGTAGAGAAGCAATCTAACCAATGAGCTTTCACAGTTTGTAGTCGATGGGGTTTGGCATACCAGACGAGAAAGAATGCGATACAGAGTGCAAGCTTTGCTCTCAGATAAGATAGCCACGTGGAGCCCGGCTCACAAAAAAAAAGGGGGGCATGCCTCATGGCAATAGCAAATGGTTCTCAACTTATTCTTATCATCAATATACAGTGTAATAATCTCATTAACTGGTACTTATGAGGGACCAATGAAGACTGCCCCTCTTATTGGAAGTTTGACTGATTCAGAGTTTTAATTTGCTAACTTTCAGACTGGTGTTTTATTTATGTAGCAGTACCATCAAAGTTATTTTTGCTTACTAGACTATCAGTACTAGCGCACCTTCCTTTGGGGCATTATAAGGTACCAACTGATCTTTGTGTGTGGTAATTTCCACGATAATTATTTTCTAACTGTTTTGGAAGAGAGAAATAAAAATAAAAGGTAACAGAAGTAAGTGAAAGCACACATTTATGATAACAAAATGAATGAACTGATTGAGACATAAATCTGACATGATGATTTTATATAGTTCGTGAGCCTCAACAGTTGACTTACGTTTTACAAGACATAAAAAAATATTTATAGGAGTGATGCAGGAATTACTGTGTGCCCACACATCTGTTTTACATAACCTGTTTTATTTGTATATTTTACAGAATGAATTAATGGCCTTTATTCCTGTTGCCGTTCATGTTTATTTTCACAGCCAAGTGCTGCATGAAGGCTTAGCTAGTTGAAGATACCTGTGTGCCTTAATATAAACCATGTGAAAACAGACTTCATATTTTTGTTTCAGTTTAGTATGAATTCACGCCCTGTGTATGAGCCAAGCTGGCAACGCGAAATAAGTGCTCTGCAGTTTGAGTTGGCACAATTCCATAACTTCTCCTATTGCTGTTTCTGTTTGAAATTTCACGGCATGTATTGTGTTCTTATTGTAGTTTCGCTTATTTTAAGTGCAGAGCACTTTAGGGGCTCACCTTGTCATCGTAGCTCGCTCGCTGGACTCGAGTAGAGCCACATGGCGTTCCGTCGTAGTGGCTGTTGTCATGTCGTAACCCAGGCCAAGCGGTTTATATGGCCATAAGTGTTTGAAACTCGTTAACCACTGGCGCTTGTCATACATCTCCCCGTTGTTTAGTGCAAAGAAAACTGCAGGTATATTTGAGGCAAAATATACGTAATTACCAGCAGCGCCCGCATTCATTTAGTTATAAATGCTGGTTGGGTTGGTTTTTACTAAGCGACAAAAAAATGGCAGTGCAACGCCGGCACGTGCGGGAGTAAAAGCAAGCACAAGAAGAACAGAAATCCCGCTGGCGCAGTTTCAGGCAGGGGGCGCGCGAGCACTGCAAAGGCGGGAAATTTGAAATGCATTGGGTGGTAGCAAAGAGCGGATAACAGCGCTGCAGCCAATTGTGGCGAATCACTGCTCTGCACTTCCGACAGCTTTCACATTGAGTGGAGCGGTTTTAATGTTTCTGTCCTTGCTCTGTGCTGTCCAACAGATGACCATCATAGAGGTACTGCGAGCCAAGCTGCGTGTTCCCGAGACAATAGCCACAAGCCAGAAGCCATTCCTCAGGTGGATGGTGCCAGTACCTCTGCAGGTAGAGATATCGTGCTTGCTGAACTATGCTGTAATTGTTATCACCTTTGCTGTGACGATTATCTTGTGCAAGACGCACTGTCAGGTGTCGTTATCTTTGCCGCAGAAACAATAGGAGCAGTTGTCAGTCTTTTGACTGTGGAATGAAACGTTAATTGCAGTGGTCCTTTGTTTTCGGTAATCTGTAACAAGCCATGTGTGCAATGTGGATTGTGCATACGTAGTGCCCTTCGTCAATCTGAAACACAAAGCAACAACTTAATAAGGGTTCCCTGATTTCTGGTGTCATGGGCTTTAACTGGAAGCATATTGTTTAAGGGGGCTCACTGGTTACTGAACTTTATCAATATATGTCAGCGACTATAATGGAAACTGACAGACGTGTTGCGGTGGGCTAATCAACACTGCGGAAAAAAAAAGCGAAAAATGATGAATTTTTATTCAGAATGAATATGTATTTTGGAATAGTATACTATGTGGATAGTTTCATAAATGTTTTTGATGTTTCTGGAAAAAAACTGCTGAGTGTGTGGTCATGACTTCTATGCAACCATTACCTAGAGGAACTTACAAGGGCAGTGATGCTTGTCTCGCGCTTCTATCTTTGTTGCTTCAGAAGCTGTGGTTTGAAAACGGGATTATTTCATTTTCTTCCACCATGCACTTTGAAGCGGTAACTTTTGAAGTAGGAGAGCTGGAAGAGTGAGACAACCCTTATTGCACCCCTTGTTTCTTGTAGATAACTACATAAAAATTATAAATACTGCCAGTTATGTAGTTTCTTTCCAAAGACGTGGCCACTTTTTCGGGAAAAACTTGGATATAATTCCGAACTATTTGTTCCATGCAAAAATATATTGCACATGTGCGATCAGCACACTGCAGCACACGTCAATAAGCTTTCCTGACAATAGCTCAGGTACTAAAAAATTTTCCTAGGACCCATGAGCCTCCTCAAATCATTCAGTATGATGTGCCAATATTTTATTCAAGCTGTTCTTACTTGGAGGGACGAGCTTAAACAACCATATTTGCACGATTCTAACAACCCCAATTGTAATGTGCAGGTTAAAATCTAAAAAAAAAATCATTTGACACTCATTCTACTGCGCAGGTGTGAAAGACATGACACCATGCACCTGCTTGAAGGAATTTTATTTGACGACATGCAACTGTGGCAGCAAAATCTCTCAAGTTTCGTAAACTTTCTTATCCAGCTCCTTCTGCCATTAAAACTAAAGCGGGGAACATTGAAGGCCTATTTCAGTTGTGAGCTCAATCGTAACGAGCATTCCAATTTTAAGGCTACTTTTAGTGAAAAAAGGTGTGCGTTAGAATCGAGCAAATACAGTATACCTCACATGCACCTGCACATGCTTCTTGTCTTGGTTTTCACTGGAACTTTTGCAGGAAATGAATGTTCTTTAAATTTCCAAGTCTTGACAAGCTACACAAACACCATGTCCAAACAATCTTGAAAGGAAAAACTTCAGCACTTTTGCATCTGCAACACGTCTTACAAACCAGTGTTAGAAATAAAAATCTCTGCAGACTCACAGTGGCCTATTGATGTAATTCAGGCATGGCAACCACCATTGGACAACCTATTCAAATTTTCTTAATGCTTTGGAGAGACTCAATACGCCATGTGAGTGGCGTTTTGTGTTGACATATTGAGCCTATGAGTTGCCTTAAAATGGCTTGTCTCCCACTGGGAATTGTTTGTTGACCCGTTTGTGTTACTTTACAATGCTTAATCACAAATTGCTTTGAGCTCTATTGACCATTGCAAATAACTGTTACGCCTACACTCTAGCCAGTGGGCATGCCTTTAGCAGGTTCCCTGGCAAAGCCAAGTCCACTGAAATTTTCAGACTGGTATGTTTGTCACTGCATTATGGTAGCCTTTTGATTGAAGCATAAGGACTCTTGGACTGTTCATAGGTGCTCCAGACCAGCTATGTATTTTATTTTCCCATAGAATATCTACTGCGAGAGCAGTTTTGGACTTCCCACGAACTTCTGAAAGCCGCTCTGTGCGGACAAATAAGAGACCGATGCTGTATTTGCACGATTCTAACACGCACCACCTTTTTTTGCTAAATGTGGGTGCAAAATTTGTGTGCGCATTACAATCGCACGCAAAAGTGAAATCGGATCACAGCGAAATCCAACTCAATTCAACCCAAAACAACCCGCCAATATCACGCGCGTAAATTTTGGCGTACCTAAAACGTCTCCTAAAATACAATGTCCTCTACCAGGTACGCGGCTTAACGTGACCTTTTTACACCTGCACGGTAGAATGGGGCACAAGCTATATTTTTGAATTTCCACAATGTAAACTAACCTGTGCATTACAACTGGGGGTGCATTAGAATCGTGCAAATACGGTATGTAGTGGAGCACTGCCTTCATGACCCCTTCTAGGATGGTGGGCTATTACGGTGGGCTCATGCACGGAAGTAGTAGCAGTACACCCTGGCTGGGATGAGTGCATTTACCAAGACACTGTCTCCTCCTCTTGCAGGCCCTGTACATCATGGTGGGCGTGTTCTGCATCGGGGCCGCAACCAGCCAGCTGCTGACAGACATTGCCAAGTACACGATTGGGCGTCTGCGGCCGCACTTCTTCGACCTCTGCCAGCCGCGGGACCTGCAGAAGCTGTGCGCCACGCCGTACACCTACGTAGAGAGCTTCATGTGCAACAGCAACGCCACAGAGCACGAGCTCAAGGAGATGCGGCTCTCCTTCATGTCGGGACACTCCTCCTTCTCGAGCTACACCATGCTCTACACCGTGGTAAGTGCGGCTGCCCCGTCTCTTGGTCTCCTTTATGTGCCCGTCCAGAGCAGTTCTGGGGCAGTCCAAGGCTGCTCTTGCAATTGAAATTCTACGGGCGAATAAAATTCGAAGCTGCTCTGAAGCTGTTCTGAGCAGTCTAAAGTGACAAATCAAAGAGGCCTCCTGCTTTGCTTATGTTTGGACATTTATTGTGCACCGTGACGCGCACCACAAGGAGTGGGCCAGCTCTGAACCAGTGTAACACCATGCTCTGAGCTAGTGTAACCTTTAGCGACACAAATCGCAGACGAATTAACCTACGTGAAAATTTTTCGCACACTAATGCTGTATTTGGGTGGTCACTTTAGAGCGCTCTGGAGCGCTCTGAAAACGGGCTACGTGTTCGGGTGGTCGAAGTCGAGCGCTCGAAGCATGATCGGGTCGGGCGTGATACCGGCAGCCGCGCCGATCACTCACGGGCGTCCGAGTTGAATGACTCCTGCAACTTTGCTGTCACCGCACCGAGGGCTAGCCAGCTGTTAGTCGTCGAAGTGTTTAGTCTGGCGTGGTGGTTTTGGTGTTGTTTTTGCTTTTCATGCGAAAACACGCCGCGCACACCACGAACGTGCTGGCGCAGCGCAGATGCCACCTACCAGTTGCGGCGGCGGCAACATGGCGGCTGCCGTGAAGCGGCACAGGTAACTCGACCGGCTCGAGTTATCACGCTTGTTCCCGCTCTGCTAAATAACCCCCAAGCTCCACATGTGCAAAAGAAGCCGATATTGTGGCTGAAAATGAGAGTACAAACAGTCATTCAGGCCTGTTATGAAAGCGGCAATCAAATATCTGCCATAGCAGTAAGCCTAAACATCTCTAGGCGGCCCACTCGGTCGCTCTGAATGCGATTGCAACAGTTTAAAAATGGCGCCACGGAAGCGCTTCACCATATGGTGCAAGCAGTAGGTCACTCCCAGTGCTGTAGAGGGTAGTGCTGGCTGCGTCGTGGTTCCATGGTCACCTGCTGCTCCAAAATCAAGTAAAGCAATCAGCTGGGGACCCACGTCTCTCGCTCAGACTGGGAGTGGCCTCCGACTCCGAGTGCTCTGAGCCAGAGCTTCAGAGCAACCCCCCGAACACAGCATATGTAAGCACATCCTTGAATGGTCTAAATGTACACTGATGCGTGCTTTATGAGATAAAGGTATAGGTTGTATTCACTGGCGAGGCACATAGCAGGCAACCATGCGAGTGCGCCGTCACTGGTTACGTTGGGATCCGTGGGATGGCGGTACTTGTCCGTGCTAAGCACATGATGTGTGTTGGATGTTCCAAGCTCTACCCCACCGAACGCAAAGTAATGCTTCGACTCCAATGTGAGTACGATTAATAACGTCGCTGCTGACAACACCGTTGGGAATCGGGTTGAAACGGAGCAGACGACGCACTCCGGTGTTTTTTTTTTCTTTTTTTCTTTTTTTCTGTGGCATGCAGGCGCAGTGGCACACGCCGCACCATGTCCGTGGCCGCTTCCAGTGTTGCCAAGCTAAACTTTTCAGTGAATACTATCTATACATACTATTGCACTCCTCCTTCATGATCGATGCGTGTATTAATTGTCTTATCTAGGACCAGTACTCGTTCGCCATTTTCAAGTAACCGTTTTGGCACAGTGGGAGCCCAGTTTCACGCACGCGCTGTGTGTCCATAGATCTAATCAGAGCTTTTCGGTCGACCCACCAGTCTATGGGGCAATGCATTAGTTCTTTGACAGGACGCCATCAGTCCCGCTAAGAAGGCTTCCGCTTTAAAAAGTCCACTCGCGCTGGTGTTGCCAAGAATCTCACAGTGGCCCCTTTCCCCCCTGCCCAGCTGTACCTGCAGGCCCGTGTGCCCTGGCGAAACTCGCTGGCAGTGGCGGCCCGCACGGTCGTCCAGGTGGCGCTGCTCTGCCTGGCCTGGTACACCGCGCTCTCCCGGGTCTCCGACTACAAGCACCACTGGAGCGACGTGCTCGCCGGAGCCGCCTCAGGATACCTGGTGGCGATCGTGGTGGTCAGTGCCTTTTTTTTTCTCTTTCGCTCTCTCTCTGTTCTTTGTGAACTGGGCCTTCAGCGTTTCACTTTCGTTTCTAATACGTTTCGTATGTTCTGTTGTGGCAGTCACCTGCATTCCTCACAATGTTGCTTTAGCAAAATGGTAGCTCTTTTGTACACACCAAATGTCTAAACGTTGCACTTTCCACATGTGAAGTAAGGTAGGTCACAAAATATGTAGGCAAATTGTATCACTGCAATGGATGAGGCCATCACAAAAAAGGGGTACCAGAAAATAAACCACATGATATTATATTGTTCATTTTAGTGCAGCTTCCTCTGCGTAGATATTTCCTTTGTTAGTTTTTTTTTATACATTATTTTATTTCCTTTATTAGTTTTTTTTTTGTATGGTATTTAATTTACTTTATTAGCTTTTTTTTGTACAGTATTGACCTCAGTGTACAGGCATTGCATTTTTTTTTTACTCCTAATACTATAACCTTGATAAGTATTGTGCATCTTACTTCAGTACTATAAGACAGTTTATTTGATTTCTATTCTGGAACCGTTACACTATGCATTCCCTGCTAATATTGACACAGTACGCATGCCTCCGACCTCACACATTTTCTATCCCAAGCGGGAGCTAACGGAGCCTTTTCCACAACTATGTGCAGTGGGTGGCGTACTTTGGCTTCCCGAACCCTCGCCGTGCCAGGTTGTTGGCTCTGGATGTCGAAGACCGCCTTACGCGGCGGGACAAGTACCACTACGGCTCCGTCTGAGCCTGCCAAAAGCTTAGCAGACTTTTTCTTGCTCGCGTGAGCTGTCGTCACGACCGTGCACCTTTTCAACCCTTTGAGGGTCGAATTTTTTCGCCAAATGCGATCCCCCAGGGTCGATTTTTTTTTATTGCTGATTTAAATTCTTCTGATGAATCTATGTATTTCGAGAAAAAATTGTAATTTTTTTAGGGTGACCATAAAGTGACAAAAATCGTTTGTGTTGTTACATATATGTGGTTTATTCATGAGTAACACAAAAAAAATTCTAAATAAATACGAGAGAGTAACAAGCCGGTACCTTTTGAGTGGATAAAAATCAGGTAGACATCAGTTTCGCGGGCGAAGAAAGCGGGAAGCGCCCGGAGGACGATACCGAAACCAGTCGCTGCGCGTGCGCGCGGCCGGATGTGGGAGCGATAGACGGCTTACCGCTCATAAAATACAAAAAAAGGAGAAAAGAGCCTCATCAGTTTCACAGGCAACCTTGGTCTGTGGCAGGCGCAAGAAGTGAGAGGCGTCCGGGTGCCCAGTGGGCGATACCCAGCACGTCCCCTCGTTAGCGGATGCGCAAGCGATAGCCGGCGCACCGCTGAAGTAAATCATAAAAAATAAAAAGAAGAGCCGTTGGCGCAAGAAAAAAATTTGACGTACTATTTCCAAAGTGTGGCCGCACATGCCAAGCAAGAGAAGTTGGCGAAAAAGGCGCGCTTTTTAAAGATACAAGCAATGCCGTACATGTACGTCATTGACCATTTGGAAGTGTTTGCCGATGCCGTACATGTACGGCCGTGACCCTCAAAGGGTTAAGAGACATTCATTTTGGTATCGACCAGCAGATACCCTTGGTGTGCAAGGTATTTGAGAACACTTTTTCTTATCACCATAGACACCAGCAGCTTCCTCATATAAATCTAAGCATGCGGCTTCTGGTTCGTCGACCCCTTATCTTTCATACTGCGCAGTTTGTTCTAAGATGGAAGCGCACAAGTTGAAGCGGGAAACGAAACGCCATGCAGTCCTCGTTGCCCTGGCCGCGCACTGCAGCGACTTGGAAATTGCCGCCTTTCTGAAAGCAGCGAAGTCTTTAGTTTTTTTGCAAGGTGCGGGCAGAGCTGATGTGTTGTGGCGGTGACGTGGCATCTGTGGCGAAAAGAGAAAAGCACATTCAGCGGTTGGACATTGTCAGAGCCTCTTAATTTCTCCGGCGGTGGTGTTATCCGTTGTCCGCAATGAGGGTGATGTCAAGCCACCGCACAATTTTTGCAGGACTCCGTGTTAATGCAGCCTGTTACGTGGACGTGCTTGACACTGTTGTAAAGCCATGGATAGAGAGCATTTCTAAAGAAGACCATTTGTCTTTTAGCAAGATTCGGCTCCTGCCCACACTGCTTGTGTCACCCAATAGTGCCATGGCTGACAACTTCCGTAGCCCCGTCACTCCCAACTTGTGGCCTCCTAGTTCTCCAGGTTTAAATCCGCTCAACCTCTATGTCAGGGACGTCTTTGAGAGAGAGGCCAACAAAGGGCCGCATAATGCAAAAGGCTCGTTGAAGGCCGCCATTTCTCACTCAATGGCCAACGCCTCTAAAGAGCACCTGATCCGTGCATGTAGCCGTTTGCGAAGCCGGATCGAATCACTTATTGCTGCCGATGGCATATTCATTGAGTAGTTACAGAAATAAACCATGCCAAAAGTATTTCGCAAAGTTTGGTAAAAATACGTCTCGTTTTGCTGGAGATATTTTGTTCTGCCTGACAGCAACGTTCTGTTCTCAAATAACCTCGCGCACCCGGTGTATTCGTACTAAGTCTCTCTTGTATCCTCAAGTGAGGCACCCATTTTGCTCGGACTGCGAAATTGATCAAGCGGTACCTATTTCTTTTGTAAAACGGACCTTGTACTTTCCTTATCTTTTTTCGTTTTATTTACACAGTATTTATCAAACGGAAATGCTGTTCTTGTTCATATTGTATCAGGTTACAGAATCCTTGTGTCACAAGGGCAATCATTGTTGTTTGCAGAGGCGTGCACGAAAAAAAAAAAAGATTGCACATACACAGCAAGACAAGAAACAAGTACTTGCACTGTCCTTATTAAAGGGACCATGCAGACAAAACACAAGTTTGGTTCATTCAAAAAATTGCCTCGTTAGAATCATCCTGACACCACTTTTAACATAAACTTCGTTCAAATAAGCTACATAATTAGGAAAAAAGGGAATGGCCATGCGACCCACCAGCTCGTTTCCCGCAACAGATCCTATGATGTCATACCAGCCAGCTCTGCTATTGGCTGGGGCCGGCAAGAGCAAACGAAAATTAGGCAGGGCTATTAAGCTTGCCGAACGAGCTGTTTACACTTAAATGTAAGGCACATTCTTTTTATAGCTGTAAGAATTGTGGGGTGAACAATTGTTACGGAAGGACACATAAACACTGAATCAGTTAGTGCGGCACTTTGCTGGCTGACACCGCTAACACAGCTGACGCACGTGCTGCACTTGTCTGAAACAACACTGACCAACTGACGTAAGCGGCACGGTTGTTTACGTGACCATGTTTGTCGAGTCATAGCTTTAAGTTGTAGGAAACATTAGTACGAACAGTAAAAAAAAAAATACGGCAGGTGTAGAAGGCCGGCGAGAAGCAAAGTACGAACACTGGTGCTTCGGCAGCATTGTGGCGCCATCTATGAAAGTGGGCAATAAACACGATAATCAAACAGGTGCCTGTGAGGTGGGAGCAGCCCTGGTCAGCAGGCTGTATTTAGTTTTAAGGCCCTGCTCCTAATACGTCATTGTCGATGTCACAAAAACACATGATTTAGCAGGTGAATTGAAGTTTTGACTTAAAATGTTTAATTTCTCAGTGAATAAAGCATTGTTTGCTGCCGAAGAAGCGGTTAAGCGGTAACCACACGCACGCGCCCGCGCGCTCGATTCCACACGCGTTCTCGTGTCTGCGCGCCCAAGCGCTTGACGAGGGCGAGGGCACGCAGCCACACGGAGGCGACGGAGGCGCGTGAGCATGCTCCGCCCCACGCTTGACGGGACCACCTTGTCGATATGGCCCAACTGTACAGCTCCACACTCTGTTACACTGTCATCGTAACACACACAAACGTCGGCTTTTCGTCCTACAGCAGAGCAACATTACCTTTAACGCCAGCTTTGTACTAAAACACAACAGCATCGCCGCGTCGCTAGGCACACACGACGGCGGGAAGCCATGTTTGCCTCCGGGCGACGAAATTTGTTCGCGTGCGTTGTTATTCGCCGATGGTGTATTTTGCTGGTGCGACACGGAGGAAGCGCATACACCCAATAAACCTTTGCGGCTAATGAAACAACTACGCCGATTTATCACAACGAGGAGACGGGAACTTTGAAGCAGCGACGTTGTCGGCTGCGGCCACCGGCGGATTCACCCGCGGCCGCCGCAGCCCGCCCGGCCCGAGAAACGCAAGCGCGTCGAGCGGCGGCTCTGATTGGTGCCGGCCGGTAGGCACGCAGGAGAGCGCGCGAAATATCTGGCAAAGCCAGATCTTCGAGAACGCGACGCGCTTCGCCAGGCGCGCCGTCTCCGGCCGGTGCGAGGTAGCGTGTGAACGCGCGAGCGCGTAAAATCTAGCGCGCAGGCGCGTGCATGTGGTTACCGCTTTAGGGCCCCCACAAGATACTGCATCTTTCGAGCAAAACAAACTTGTATTTTGTCTGCATGGCCCCTTTGAGTTGTCTGCCGTTCTGCATGGTCTAACTGAATAAGCATTCTTTGCCGAGGTGTGCGTACAGAGCATGCCAGGCGGCTGTATCCAATGGCTGGAAGGTGCACAGTGCAACAAAACTGAGGTTCTGCAATTTAGACTTGAAATGATCTTGTCACTCCCCACCTTCGGTTCTCGTAAAAAAAAACAGTAATAGAAAAAAAAAACAGCAGCTTTCTCAGAATTCACTGGCTTGTTGTACAAGTGACAGGTGCTACCAACGCCCTGTAAAGGCATGTCCATTAAATACTCAAGACACAGTATGTATAGGTGGTCTCGAAATGTGTGCGTAGAGTCAGAAGCACAAGTTTACTAATCATAAAAGCAATGGTTTATATCAGTGTAACATGTTTTCTTTATGTACCTACATGTTGTTTTATGTTTCTTTTTCGACGCAGCCCGCTTTTATTTTTCCACGTACAGTCCCTGCTGCATCGCAGCCGAGTGAAGTTGTGATTTCGTCGTTTAGCCCTGGTGGCCCAGACAATCGTTTTCTGGAAAATAAACATGGATTCAATTGAATCAAAAAGTAGTTTCTCCCTCCCAATGGCAGAGGAGCAGCCAAAGTGCATCTATTTACGATTGTTTGAAAAGTACCACTTGTCGAAATGCTGCAGGGGAGAAAAATATTCTTTGATGGGCTATGACCTTTTCCTCTTGACTGTATCTAATGTGTGCATGGGACTCCACAGATGAGAAGAGAGCGTAAAAGGAAAGAGTGATATTTTTAGTGGTATTCTTGCTTTATGATAAACTTGGATTCAGGCAGAATGCCTGTCAAATTACGTTTTCTTGACAAGTGCACATCTTATCAACAGCTTACTAGAGTGTAGGGCTACTGCGATAACAAAATTAGGGATTGTTGCATAGAAATAAAAGCTTAATTTCAAGCTAACCTGATTTAGGAAAATTTTAAGTCGTACTTTCTTTTGGTTATGTAAATGCTGCACTATTTGTATCCGCTATATACTATATTTTTTGCTGTGCCATACACTTACAAGCGGCTCAAAAGCAGCATAGCAATAGACTTGATTGCGGGTGCCTTCGATGTTCAGTATCTAGAAAAGTGCATGATAACGGTGCTTACTAAACAGGTAATGCCTACATCTTTGTACATCACAGACAGCGGCGTGTACGACTGTGTGTGCGTGTGAATCTGAAAATGTGAATAAAATGAATGGACACACAACACTCACTTTTTTCTCACGTATGGTTTTTTCGTTAGTGCCTCACTGGTGCACATTTGGTCCCAAATCAAAGCATTTTAACCATACTTCGAAGCAACTATGCAAGGTGTTGCTTATTTGGAGGAGCACACTGCACTATAGCATGTGCGAGTAGTGGCTGCAAATATTTGCTTCCAACCCGGCGACCAAAATCGTGAAAAAGGACAACGGTTAGAAATTTTCTCAAACGACTGAAACTAACGTGGCTGGAAACGTGCATCACATTCCCATCATGCACTCTGAAGCCCCTAACTTTCATTTTTTGAACTGGATGCTTGCTGCAGATGCTCTAAAATAGGATTGAGTGGACTTGGTGTGTTTGTGAAGGTGCTTGTGAGGATCTGAAAAGCCCTCGATATTAAAGTTAGGGCTTCGCAGACACCTCCCCTCCCTCTCTTTCTGCATATTTTGCTATCTCTTAATACCCTCACAGCAACATATTAAGTTTGCTTTGCTGCGAAGCACATGTATTTTTGTCTTTGCAACGCACTTGCTATAAAGTTGGCTTACCCGCACGACGCTAGCTCTGCAAAAAAACTTTGGGGAAACTTAAAAGGACTGAATGAATGAACGAACTTATGCAGGTAGGAGAAATCGAAGAGTGTAAAAGCAAGATGGCATACGTCGGTAGATTAGAGTGTCATGAATACAAATACACCACTCACAGCAGTAGCACCTGCTTATTAACATATAAAATTCCAAAATTGTGAACACAGGTGTCGGTGCCACACAAATTTTTCCGCATTACCTTTTGTGACGTCACAAATCGTGAAAGTGAAATAAAATTAGTGGAGCTTCCTTAGTGCTTTTCCAAAACAAACACTGAGGCAACAGGGACATGCAAATGTAAAATAAATATATGATATATGCATGAACTACAGCTCAGCCCCTGCTTTCCAGAAGACACAAATCTAAGCTAGCAAGTATAAAATAAGACTTCTCATGAAAGGTTGCAGGCTTCATTTCACTTTTGAATTTGTTGAAATGTTTAGTCTCGTGGTAAAAGCAGCGAAAAGGAGGTTCATGCGGGTGAACGAAAAAGCTTACCATACCTACTTACTTCCAGCATACTGACGTGCAATGACCAGTGGCGAAAGACAGAGGTTATCAGCGTAATCAGCTATGCTGCCTTGAAAATATGGCCCTTAACTTTATTTATGGGTGGTAGCATGTATATTTTCTGCAAGCTGGTACCTCATGGGAGCACTCCGGTGTATAGGGCTGGATTACCGTCCGGTTCGGAGTGTCACCACACCAAGATGGTGCCAAAAAGGCCCTTTCTGATTGGCCTTCGATCCTCGTGATGAAAGTGAAAACCAATCAGAACAGGCATTCGAAAATATGGTGAAAATCAAGTAAAGTCGAGAATGTGGCCTCGGCTTGCTCTAGGCATTTTGTGATGTTCTCTTTAATGTCACGATAAATGGGAGAGGAGAGAACGGCCAGCCTAAATTATTTATTCCTCGGCAAACTAGACCTCATCGAACAAAAGCCGAGAGAGCTATGTGTGATCTTTCAGTCAAAACAAAGAGTGATTCAGCAACTTAGTGCCCCTTTAAGCTTTGCCATTGAGAATGGAACTTGAAAGTGCTATCTGGCCCTATTCGCATCGCCTTCTCTTTGTTTCTCATGCACTAAAGTCACACTACAACAAACACAAAGAAGTGGGTATGCCACGTGTACTCGTAAAAAACGACTAAAAAAGCCCACCCCCCCCCCCCTTTTCTTGTCGACAGCACTGTATCTATCGCTCACTTGTTCTCTCCCGGCAGACCAGTGGTGGCCAGGTGGTGATGCATTCGCGTAAATACCACCTGTGGCATTCCCAGAACACAACGTGTCTCGCATTTGTCTTGACCCTATCGATTAATTAAGCAGGATATTTGCATTACGATGCCACCAACACTGGCTCTTCTGCGACACGAACTCCTTAACGCTATTGTGTTCAAAGCCAAACAAGCATGCAAGGCATAACGTGCGAGTACAAGAAATGCCCAAATGCAAATGAAAAATGTTTTGATGTTTTGTCACATGTCAGCACACTAATCTCCCCTCCTTGTGGGCTCCCGTAGCTCATCTAATATCATCCGAATTTCTCTGTGGTCTGCTGTCAATTTGGCCACTTGACACTTGTAGACATATCATTGCTTGATACTCTGATTTTTTAAAGAAATAAATTGTCAGTTTTATAGGCAAGAAAGATTGTTTGTTTATTTTAAAGTATTTTGGGACCAATTCATTTAAAATTGAGGGTGCAACAAGTGATTTAACTAATTAAATGCAATGCAACTTAAATGATGAGCCTAAAGGCCCGGACATATGCCTGTAAAGCACAATTTCCTTTCACACAGAATTCAGACGCGTCGTTGGTGTGCATATCAATGCATATGCGTTAAGCTTGTAGCGTAAGTACTGGAAATAAATAGGGGGTATGAGTGAAGCCATTCAATTTTGACCTGATATAGCATTGTTAAAGTGCCTCTACTTTATGCACGGTGCTGAAATTAAGGTTAGCTGTGAATTCGTTGCCCCGCCAGCAGTAGAAAATGCAGTGCCACCTGCCGCTTACAACAGTTTTCTTTGATGAGGGAGGCTTTTCGCAGAGTTTAGGAATTTCAAGCGTCACATGGTTTCAAAAATTTTCAGTCAAAAAGGAATTGGTCAGTGACTCAGACACCAACATCTGGAAGACATCTAAGCCTCAGAATTCAGGGGTTGGTAGTTTTTTTTTTTTTTCAATCCT
Source organism: Haemaphysalis longicornis (assembly GCF_048455015.1). Classification (NCBI taxonomy): domain Eukaryota; kingdom Metazoa; phylum Arthropoda; class Arachnida; order Ixodida; family Ixodidae; genus Haemaphysalis; species Haemaphysalis longicornis. The sequence goes on from NW_027526225.1 coordinate 103,027,651, forward strand.
AGTCAGAGATGAACAGGCTGGTACCAAGATTCCTTTCCATTATAACTCCGTCTATAGCAGAACAAGGATGCTTAAATAAGCTTTCTTGTTTTGACACAACCAAGACACAAAGAAATTGAGCTACAGCATTAGCTAATAATAGATATGCGGGGCTATGTCTGTGACTGATTTTGCTGGCAACATTTGGCAGCACTGCAAGTAAAAAAAAAATGTGAAAAAAGTTCCATTTATTAACATTACCAATGCATATATGTATTAGTATGGAACAGAGAGGCGTGACTGCATACACTTTTTGCCTTTTGAGTCGTGAAGTAAGCAAGTTAAAGCTTAAGCGAGTTTACAGCATAGCACCTTATCCAAATTGCACCATGCGCAGACATTTTGAGTATGTATGCATACAGCTCAAAGTTTCACACTTTTTGTGTGTGTGTGGGGGGTAATGGTATACGTGAATATTTGCAACTTGCTTCAATAACATGTCCGAGGTCATGGGGGTGTCTGGCGTAGATAAACAGTTACTTGGTTTGTTCACCTCGTAACTTTTGTTTTAGCGTTTGTTGTTCTTTGCCTGTTTTGTGCATCTTAATCAAGAAACATACTCTGAATATCCACTTGCAACACTGCGCTACTTGCATCTTGCAATGAAAAAAAAAAGTCCAAGACCCCATCATCAGTCGTCAAAAGCCTGGAAAAACGAGCCTGTAGTGCACAATTTGTATGATAAGCTGAAGGTAACAGCGCATAAGTGAAACACCGGACCATCTAACTTGCCTGTACTTACTACAAAAGAGTTAAGGAGCTGCTGCTACACAGTCGTGTTTTCTTTTGTTGCGTAGTGAATTTGTTGCACTTGCAACCTTAAAAGCAGTAATTAAGCGTGCATTAGCCATCATTTCTTGGAGTCCCCATGGCAACACCAGTGCTCTCGGTCCTTGATGCCCTCGTATTACACTGAAACTCACTTGATGTTTTTGTCGAACTCTGCTGGCGGTGCAAAAAGTTGGCTCTGTGGTGAAGCTGTAACACTGCTGGTTTCTCCACAAGGTACATGAAGCTCAGTTGGCTTTCCTGCTCTGCAAAGCTTCACACAGCTGAAACTCACAACAGAGGTGCACAAAACTAACATACCAGCAAATTTAGTGCAGGAGAGTTAACTGATTTCATCACAAGTTGCATCACAAGCCTCTGCCAGTTCGCAAAGGGTCTTGAGCACGGAGTGAGAATATATTTAGGAATTGGAACACCTGATGCGGGTGTTTGGGAATACTCAGGACGGGAACACCCAGGAACACCCAAACACGGGAACACACAGGCACGAGCGAGCGGCCTGATGATGTCACAATGAATGCTAACGCGGACCACAGCTACGAAGGCACAGGAAAGAAATAGCAACACCTAAAGGACGAGACGATGGCATTCACTCCGTTGCCATGCCATGTATTGGCGAAAAGGAAGGAAGACAAACAGAAAAACGGGAAAACTGGCGGCAAGAACATTTTTTACTCCATTTTACTCCAGCCTTGTTAGTGCAGGACCTTAGGTTCAGGGCTGTGTTCACACTCCCAGAAAAAGAGGTGCAAGACTTGGGAAAGCAGGATTACAAACACCTAAAAGACACTTATTCAGGGGTGAGACAGCTGCGCATATTGCGCACTTTTGATACAAATCTGCTTTCCTGCGCCAGGCTGCTCCAAAAGCTTGAAAATTGCAAAAATTGCGCCAATCTGCTCCAAAACAGTCTGAGAGCCAAGGATTTTAACGCTCCCGCCAGTTTCAGTGGGGAAAAATGCTTACTGACGGCATAATTTTCCAGCACCCCCAAGGTTATCCTGTTTCTAAAGATAAAAAACCCGCATAAAATTGTCCCCAAGATAGTTCCGCATAAAATTGTCCCCAAGATAGTTTTTTCGAAGGTCACCATGTCGGCTTGCACATGTTATATTCTGTGTTTTTTTTTTAAGTTTTCCCATGGAAAACAATTGCAAAGTTCTGTAGAAAAAATACGTATGTGTACTCAGGCGACAAACTACTGGTGAAAATTTATGAAAAGACGGCAATTTTCGGAGCGCCGTACCTCCAGAACTAGAGTGTACTACCAGAACGGCATTACTGGGCGCCGCCGTCTTGGTGTGGTGAATATTGGAAAACATGGCCGTCGGGCGAAGCAGCTGCTCGTGGTTCAGGCAGAGTGCTCTTCGCCGATTTCTACTGTGGTTTTGGTTATGGGGGTGGCGGGGTTTTAATTTAGCCGTTTGATCTGTTGAGGAAAGTTGCGTGACTCGCAGAACGGGAGTTCATCAAAAACAACGTGGGGCCCGTGATTTCACCGTGTTTCGGCCTCGAGTGAGAGGCGCGGTGCGTGCTTGAAGTGAAATTTCGGACTCATTGCGGTGTTATAATAAAACGCTAAGTTATTGCTGCCCTTGACAGCAAGCTTGCGAGTGACGGAAATGAGGCGATCGACACTGCAGAAGTGGCCGCGCAGGCTACATAGCCGCAAAATGTTCAAGCAGTGGCTGATAGCGGGACGGGCTATTATTGCACGCTAGTAATAATTGTTTATCTATCTGAAGTGAAATTTAATGCCAAGAGGGAGGTGGCTAAACATACCAACGTTATTCAAATTGCGATCTTAGTCACTGCGCACCTTGGGGATTCAAATGGGAGGGCTGGTGGGGTGCGAAGATTGTCACCTCGCTTTGCCCAACTTTTGCCATGCCTCTACAATTGTGTGTAAAGCCGAGTCCGGGGTTACAAAAATAATAATTTCAGCATTCACACGATAATGAAAATGCCTTACGATTGCTTAGTTTTTCGATTCAATGTTTTCAACGGCTCCATGCTAACTATGCATGCATATATAGCCTAAGAATTTATAAATGGCTTGTAAAAAGGTAGTGCAGTTCGTGCCTTGTGATACTCTAGTAGAAAAAACTTCATTGAAAGGCTGTTTCTGTGTTATGTACGTTCAAACCCCCATTAAAAAGTGTACCCCCCCCCCTTCCCCCACCCCCCGAGTTGCCAAAAATTTGATTTTAAGGCTCCTAAGGTGACGTAATAAATGTCATCATTCTGCTCCAAATCAAGGTTCTTCTGCTCCAAAATCGAGATTTCGCTGCTCCAAAAACTGCTCCCAAATCTGATTCAGCTGTCTCACCCCTGCTTATTCAAAAGTTCCAAGAAATCTTGCATCTCTAACCAGAAGCTGAAATGGGTTGAGAATTGGACGTAGAGACGTAATAAAAAAGTTCAAGGCCCGTGAATGGATTCAGGTGACACACGTGTTCTATTTGAGTTGGCCTGTGTCGAAAAGTGGGTGCAAAAAACAGGGCAAGTCGATGATGCTGAGCGTGCAAAAACTTTTCCCCTCGTGCAGGCATGGGGCATTGCACCGCTGTTCCACCCCTACGGCCGGCTTCTGATGTCAGCGGGCAGCGACACCACGGTGAAGCTGACCTTACAACCGGAGCAGCCTCTGCACTTGAAAAGCAGGTTTCACGATGTCGGCGTGCCATAGAGGAATGTTGATCGCTGCGCCGAAGACCGTCCAGCTGAGGGGTTCGCAATAGCGGCGCTGCTGCGGTCACCACCTCACATGATGTCCGAGGCCACTCAAAGTGCTGGGGGTAACGCTTGGGGAGTGGCTGCGAAGGCGCAAATGACACGGTGGCTGGTATTGAGGGGACATTCGGCTCAACTGAGGCGGTTCGATTGCAGTTTATATCTGGGACTGGGAGCACTGACACCTACGACTGAAAATTCTTGAGGCGTTTCCGTTGATGGTCGGAAATTAAGGGGACGTGCTCCTCCAAACAACTTTTTTTTTAATAATGAAGTTAGGAGGCTGAAATTTTCACAGCTTATAGAGATTGAGCTCCTCTGGTCATATATGTAATCAGATTTTGAATAGCTGCTCCGGATAAAATGTTACGCAGCATGACTTTCACAAAAATGGCTTTTTTGTGCACACTTTTTTTTATAGTAAAAATTTTTTCTGAAACTTTTAAAATAGCCTAGGTGGTTCCTTATGAACTGCAGAGTGCACAAATCTACCTAAAAAAGCCTCATCATCATTTTCCTCACCACGAAAAAAAAATGACTGGTAGTGTGCCTTTTTTTGTTCTGTATATTTTTGTTTTATGACCGCCAGAAATATCTAAGGACACAAATTGCATAATGAACAAGATTTGTGCACTCTACGTGTTATAATGAACATTTGTGCAAAATTTCATCCTGATACGACAACTTTAACTGGGAAAATAAGTGTGCACAAACTCAGAAAACGGACAAAAACAACAAGCTGAGAAAAACGCAATTGAAAGTTTATTTCTTTGGCAGATTCAGAAATTCTTGCTCGAACAACATGAAATTTGGTGGGGATACAGTCTGGAATGTCCACATTGAGGTACTAAAACTAGAATGCTCCTGCTGCATAAGTTGCACCCTCACGGTTTTTGCTGGGGTAGTCCTTGGTGTGGGACCGTTTCACCAGGCTGCGGCAATGGGGGCTAGCCTTAGCAGTCAGCTTTGCACACATCTGCCTGACCCTCCGCTGGTCACTTGCATTGCTTAGTCTGACCAGTTCTTCTGAAGGGAAGATTCCCAGTTCTTGGAGAACTTGCTCAAAGCTAGTGTGGCCTCTGTTGAACCACAACCCTGTGAGGGCAGTGGCAGTCTCCACTACAGTGAACTGCAGGTTGTACGATAGCGTCCTGTGCCAGATGCGCAGTGCTGCTTCCGTCTCCATGGCATGGGATGAGCAGTCAACATTTTTTTCACACACAAGAGGCATGAAAGGCTTGCCACACTTCCTCCTCTTGCTCATCAAGCTTTTGGTGGCGGCTACAAGTACAAGTAGTTTGACAGCACCTCAAAATCCAGGCAGAGACCAGTGTCAAGAGAAATGGCAGTGCTGTTGTGTCTCGTGTCTTTGCTTCTGCCAAGTACCATCAAAAATCACACTGAGGTCAGTCTGACCAGCTTGCAACGCAGTTACTTGCCTTGCTTCAGCAAGGTTGTCAGAGATGCCTTTTGTGGCCGCAACATGAACTTTCTTGGCAGTGTTGTAGAACGTCATTTGATGCTGTGGTTTTGGTAGACCAAGAATGGCACAAAACCTGCATAGCTGATCGTGTCCGATGCCAACCGCGCGTGCAGCGAGTACCGCTTTCACATTGACGGCGAAACTATCACGGGGAGGCCGCAAACCGGAACTGCAGAGTTCCGGTTTGCGGCCTCCGCGACCGACGGCGGCAGCGCGCTGCGACGAGTAAACAGAAGAAATCACTCCCGAAGCCACTCCCGCAGGGCACTTCTCGTTTTTGCACTTCAGTTCCAGTACCGATGCGAGGCCCTTCCTCTTGTTCGCAACCTCGACTACGACGAGTTCGCACTTCCCGCACGTCGCGCACACGGCGGCACTCAAGGTCAGTCAGAGCGCCGACTCCACAGATAACTGCACCGCTCCCGTGGCTGGCTGTCTCCTCACCTTGGAAGGCTGCCGACTTCTTCTCCGATGCGCTTATAAAGTCGATATCTTCGCTGATAAAATCAGCCCCGCCTGGTAGAGCCGCGCTTGCAACGCTTGAAGGCCCGGCGCCGTTAGGCCTCACGGTGCCGGTCGTGCCGGCATTGGCCGTGGTCGTCACAATGCTGCGCCGCTTGCGCTTTCCTTTGTACCGGCATGAAGTACGCTGCTTCCGGCGACAAAAGTCACGCTTCTCCTCACCGTTCACGATTAAAAACACACGATAAGGAAATAGAAAAGATAGCGCGAAGTAGCGAACGGAACGATGCGGGCGATGGCGGCTCACAAGCGGCAAGAGCCAATGGCGGTCCCGCTTTCGCGTCACGTGATTTAAATGCCCAGTGGGAGCTCGCAAAACAAGCGGGAAGAAACATTTTTTTTATTTTTTTTACGCGGAGATACGAAGCTGGCGAGCGGCTCAATCGAGAGAAGAAGGCTTGATCTACCTCTCTCAAGTGACCAAAATGGCGGCGAGCCACGCTGCCGTGCGGAATAAATTCTCAAACCTGGCCGAAATTTGGCTTGATTGCGCGATTTCTTGGGTCACCGCGAGTCATTCAGACACATTTTTCACTAAGTTCTCGTTCGTATTTCGTTTTCATTTTTTTACCCATGAAAGAAGGATAGTCAAAGATGCTAATGCAAGGGAAAACAAAAAATCGGTATATTTCGAAAAAATCGCGTTTTTTCGACCCGCGTGTCCCCTTAAGGGCAGCTTTTCCTGTCACCAGCAACTATCTCAAGTGCTCAAGTTTGTTTATCCTTACAGAGTAAGCTGGTCGTTACGTGAACATAGCGAGTGAGCTGATCATTACATGCACACTTATACAATGTACATTTTACTTGTTAAGCACATTTTCTGATGCAGAAATATTATTAGCAGTTTTTGTTACTTCACCCACTGAGTGAGTTTCTACATGCACCTTTCACTTTATATTTTACGGTTATTTTTCCTCCATTTTGTAATGTGTGAACCCTGGTATCAATCTCGCATGTCGTACTTCACGCTTGCTTTACAAAGGCCTATTTTCAGCAACATTGGCTTAGTTTTCATTCCCAGTTAAAAGTCCAAAGGCAATGGTAAGCGGGTCGAATGCATCATTTGTACCATTTGCTCTGTTCATTGCTTTTGAGCTACAACCATAGCGGTAGAGCAGCTTCTGACATGCAGACATCTCAATGTGTTGAAATCCGCTTCAGGAAGACTAATATAAAGCAGCGTGTCACAGTTGACAAGTTTTGGGTCGCTCTTGAAAGACTTAATATGTACTTATTTTATTATTGCTGCCTGTTTGGTGCCAAGTTTTTGTTGCTTCATCTGGTGAAAGTTTTTGTAAGTGCCAAGCTTTACATACCAAGGCTGTTTTAAACCAGTTCATTCAACGGTAATGGTGCAATTATAAAAATAAAAGACTAGTCAGGATTGACACCGGTGATACAACGATGGCATGAGTCTGCAGTTCGCAAAAGGAATCGTCAACATTCAGGAATTTGCAAAGGCATTTCTAGGATCTTCAGAGCCTTTGCTGTGCTGCGTGCGTATTGGCTCAGAAGTGCCTCTGCCTAGTTTCATTTTCAAGCAAAGCATCCATTGTTATGCGACCATTTCAATGAAAGAGTATGTGTTTATATTATTAATCACACTTCATCTTATTGACAGCAAATTAAGGAAAATGGCAAAACTTACCCGTACTGCTGACTGAAAAAAACGTTGGTTAAAGTTGGCATCAGCAAGTCTTACAGCACTGCTGGGCTGACTTGCTGGAAAAGTCAAAATGTGTACAAAGTAGGGAAAAAAAAAAAAAGAAATGCAAAAAAAGTCACTGTTCAGCTCATCGGCATATGCGAAAATAAACCAAAGAAAGAATATAGTCACTTTCACACAGCTCAACCACAAAAGTGAGGTACTTGAAGACAAAACGAGACATCACGCTTTTTGTTGCTCGCACTATTGTCGCCTGATGGTATCAACCAATAGTGCTAATGCTACGAAGCACTTTTGAGCTTGGCATTAGAGTGGTGACCGCAGCATGCACGCACGTTGCACGTGTTGCTCTCTTAGTGTGGCCTTGGTGTTCAGTGTAGTTTTTGCACAGTTGCTACAGCATCACTTCTAGCAACGTCCTTCGGCTACGGCTAGGTGCTCAACTTCGGCTTGTGCTACAAAACAGTGATGTTCGTTTGGCTAGCTCTGCTTAGGCTGAAATTTGCCACCCCTGCTCATTTAGCACTTTTAACTGCCGAGTGATGGAGATTAACGAATGTGTTGTGTAGTAGTTGGTAGTGCTAAAGTTTTGACGTGCTGTTTGCTGTTTGCTTGCAGCAACTGCTTTTGATGTGAAGCAAAGTACTTTACTATTGGAAAGTAGTATAGTACTTATAGCAATGCGTGCCCTTTTTAACCACAGGGTTATTTCATACGATATGAGATTTATGCTCCATGGTGTATTTCCAACTTGCTAAGAGTGACGGCAAAAGCGGGTGGACAGTACGTTTGGGCTCTAAGTAACCCAGTTCTTGCAAACGCGTTTCATCCATAGCCAAAGTATCGACACATCCCTTGTTACTTTGCTTGCCGTGACTGTAGGTTCTTGGATGCGAGATTAGATTAGCAATAAAACAGTAACACCGACCAGAAGAAACTGCTAAAAACTATAAAAAACAAGAAAGAGACATTTCAGCTTCTCCATGGAAGCCTTGTTCACAATGGGTTGAAGGAAAGTTCATGGACGCATATGGTTTGAAGCCAGCCAAGTGTTTGACTTCGTCAACCCTCTCGACTTCATCAACCTTCGCTGGGAGTATGGCCGAACCGTAATCGCCGAAATTTGCCATTATGTATCCCTCACAACTTGCGTTTCTGCGTTTTATGGAAGCCTGGACTTAAACCTGGCCAGCAAAGCGGAAAGGTTGTTTCTGATGTCCTTCCCCGGACGTCAGAAAGGTTATGTGTGCTGTGGAGTGTGCCGTTAGTCAAGTTGATTCGTCCCGCCGTGACGAGGCTCGCACCGTCCTTTCTGGGATGCATTGGCAGAAGTTCGTTCGCCCCTTTCTGCTGACGAACGGAAGGCTGTCAAGTGACTTCAGTCGAACAGTGAAATCGTGATCCTTCCCGCTGACAAGGGGAACGCGATGGTACTTATCTACACGGCTGTCTACAAAAGCAAGATACTGGCTCTGCTTAATGACCAGGACACTTATGTCCGACTCACTCGGGACCCGACCTTGAAGGTACAGAAGGACTTACAGGCACTCTTGGCAGACGTTTTTCGCTTTGTACTTCCCAAGCGCAAGTCTTTCCATTATGGCCGTCTCTTTCACAATGGAGCTGCACCTGCGCTTTATGGCCTACTGAAAGTTCACAAACCTAATGTGCCCCTGCGTCCGATCGTTGATTACACCCACTCGCCTCTCAACAAGTTATCCGGGTACCCGCAGAAAATTCTGTCTCGATTCATCGGAAAGGGCTCCATACAACGTGGTGATCATTTCTTTCAATGTGGTGTCGCTGTTTACCTCAATTCCAACTGACATGGCTGTGGAAGCATGCATTTCTGCACTAGAATCTGACCAGACTTTGACAGACAGATTGCCGATTGCCACAAGACGCTCTTCTGCTTTTACCTTGGAAACACGTACTTCTGCTTCGACAAGCTCTTCTACAGGCAAGTCCACGGGTATGGCAGCGGGTGTCTCCATTTATGTTGCTGCTGACAATCTTACGAAGGAATGGCTGGAAAATCGTGCACTAGCTTCCTTCAAGGCCAGGAGTTTTTCTGTGCTATGTAGATGATTGTTTTTGCGTGATTCGGCGCAGTGCATAGCAATAGACTCCCATTTTTGGATGTGCTTGTCAGCAGAGACAATGGAGTGCTTTCGTTTAGCGTGTACTGAATGGACACGCACTCTAGCCGCTACTTAAACTTTCGGTCCAATCATCCTGGCGCTCACAAAAGGTCTGTTGCTACCTCCTGTTCAACCGTGCGAACTGCATTTGAGCCAAGCAGAAGGCCATTTCACTGACTTGGATGGTGCAAAACGATCTTTCGGCAAGCGGTTATCCCTCAGCGTTCTTGAGTGGGCACGCACTTGTGAACGGTAAGGACAGGCTTCCCAAAGAATCGTTCCCTGGTCTGGTCTACAAGATTCTGTGTGCCAATTGTGACTACACATACATTTGTGAATTGGGCAACTTTTAAGAGAGACTGAAGCAGCGTCAGAACGGTGCCAAAAAAAAGCGAACAGCGTCGAATGCTCTTGCCGAGCACATGGATGCAACGAGCCACGAGATTGACTGGGAAAACTCGAAAATCATCAGCCAGGAAAGGAACTTGAAATCGCAGCTTTATCTGGTGTCGTCGGAGATACAAAGGACACGTCACACGCTCATTCGAAAGGGAGGAAACCTTCCCCATCGTACATGCGCTGCTTACTTCACGTACTGAAAAAAACATAAGCTTCCATGACCTTTCCTTCACCCCATCGTGAACAAGGCTTCCATAGAGAACCCGAAACATCATTGTTTTTTTTTCTTTTTTTAAGTTTTTAGCAGTTTCTTCTGGGGCGGTATTCTCGTGTTTGTCCGTTTTGAAGACATCCGTTTTGCGTCTGTTTTATTATGATGTACTTCCAGTTGTAGGTGGGCCTTGGTTGACTTTTGCGCAACTGTATCTTTTATGTGTTTATTGTTGCACCAGTGAACCATCAACAAGGTGACGAGAAATCGTCTGCTCCAAAAAGCCGCGGCTCATAGCTCCACTGGGCTTACGTGGCGTCACATCCGGGTGTTCGCTTTTAGCCAGTCAGGGCTTGCTCAAAATGGACACTTTTAAAACGGATACAAAATGGACGAAACACGAGAATACCGCCCCTGGTCGGCGTCTCCATCTTAAAGGAGCACTGACACCAATTTTCGGTGTTAATATTATTGCACAGTTCGCTTCCTTCACTCAACAGAATACCCTGGCTGAAATATGAGCGGCCTGCTACGCGAAGAACATAGTTCAATTGGATCGCATTTATCGCGCCGGCGGAGCAGCGCGCGGACCGGCACTCAACAAATGGACATCAGCGTGACATCACTCCAGGAGAGTAAAAAGAAGTGACGCGACAGCGCTCGTCAAAAACTCGTGACGTCACTTCACGCGCGCGGCCCCACGAGCGGCGAGCGGGCGCAACACCCTCTCAAGCGGGCGCCGGTGAAGTCCGCACAAAGCGGTGAGGTCAAACCGGGAGGCTGTCGTATGCGCCGTTCGGGATGAAAGCACGGGAATTTGAAACAAACAATTTTCAGGCCGTTCAATGTAATTAACTATCACGCACTGAAGTATTTGAAGTGCTATTTCAGGTTCGCCAGACCATTAAGCATCGATAAAAGCAATAAAAGTGTAACATAAAATTTTCGTGTCAGTGCTCCTTTAATGCAACATGTCTCCCGACCAGACGGCTTCCGTCAATCTTTAAACTTCAAGATTGGATTAGATTTCACGTCATGCAGACCTGCTGCCGAGAGATTATCATTTGATGCTCATTTCGCACGCTGTGTTTTACTGCAGTGTGTGCTGTCCTTACCAGCTTCATGTGTATTTTTCATTTTTCTCATCAATTAACTGCTTGTGCAATTTGGCTACTTAGATCACTTGGCTGGCTCGGGCATGTGCTTTCTGATAACACTGCAAGTGTTTGGGTTTTGTGAAAACAAGGTGAAAAGTTGAAGGGCTGTAGCAAGTTCAGGCAGGTGCAAGCCAGTGCTGTCAACAGAGTTATTAGCGCTGTTTCAACGTTGTCAAGGTGATGCACAACTAACTTGCATTGTTTTGTACCTGCTGCACTTGCCCTGCCTTTCTGACAACTGGCATAAGGTGGCTCGTTAATTGCATGCTAATGATATAATTGTGCTAATCCATAGTTACAACAGTGCAAACGAAGATGAAGACTGAGAGAAAACAAAAGCACCACACTGTTTTCTTTTCTTATACCCATGCCACACGTACACGAAAAATGACATTGAGTGTTTAACGCCTTAAGGTTCCGAATGACATTATTTGGGCGGGCCGTGCTACACGTGAAAACGCAAAGGCATTAAACATGTTAGGCATGATGGCGATAATGACCTAAAAAAGAAATGCACTCATATTTTAGAAGTTTTTAACGCAAAGAAAAATGTATCACAAGGGTTAAAAATGTTTTTGTGTGCAAGAAATTGTTATGAGAAATATTGCTTTCTAAAAAATGGTGTGAGCTATTTCTACAAGTGGCTTCAGCAGCTGCCATCACCAGCCAGCGGTAGACAAATCCGAGAAATTCAAAACGATGAGTAACACATTGATGATGATGATCATGCCCTAAAAGTCTTTGTTTTGCCTTTTTCCACTGTTTTAGTGAGCATAGTCTTCTTCAGAACTTCACCACCAAGAGTGCACAAAAAATAGTGTTATTTTGAAGTTCAGCTACGTTTCCGCGTCAACTCTCTGCTGCCGAGAGTTTCGTTGGTTTCATTCGGTGCTCATCGCGTTCGAGAGTAGGCAGATTTAAGGTGTTCGTGAAGGCGAATGAGTTGTGCGGAACTCCTTAAACCAAAAATGACATTAGAGCGAATGGAATTACCTTTTTGCATGTAGCAGTGAATTATTGGCATTAAAATTTAAGGCACAAAGCACTTAATGTCATTTTTCGCATGCGTGTGGCACGGGTATTACCCTAAGTCTTCGTCTCCTTTTGTGCTGTTGTAACCATGAACGCACACCAACTCGACTAGTTGCCACACTCATTGTACTAGTCTATTTTATGACCGCAGTCATGCATGGGTTAGATATGTAAGGTAAAAAAGCGGCTGACCTAAGGGAACAAGCACTTCCCCGATATCCCAGCATGTCCTTGAAAGCCCGAGACTGGGTTGGAGACAGAGCTCCAAGGATTGCCATCTTCCTACAGGATCTGCTGCGTGTCCTGAAGAGGAGCCCCTGCAAGGTTGTCCTTCGCCGAGCCATGTGGCACCGGAAGCAGTCTAAACAGCACACCCGTCGTTCCGCACACCTCGAGAACGCTGTAGCAACTCTCGCAGCTCGCGAGGTGTTGACCGTGGCCAGTCCGTGCCACCGAAACCTAACACCGCCAAACCTCGTTCCCCTGCATTTCCCATTTTTCGGCATTTCGCTTCGGAAAATTCGTGTAGTCACAAGGACGCTACTAAGTGGGCACGCGATCCTGTATCTCCAAATATACGATATTTTTGAGAAGTTTTTGCTGTTTGACGTCCCAGTGCCACATGGCAGCAGGCCACAAAGATCTCCATCGTCATCATTCCCTTGCCGTGTTCATGCCAAGCGCGAGCCAGACGGTATGTGATAGAAATATTTAAGTTGTCTCGAACCACCGAACACCGTCGTTACCATTGGGGAGTGGGTTTTTTTTTTTGTTGTTGTTGTTTTGCACAGTGACATGTGCTAACAAAATGCTCCACCTCATTATCCATTGCATCACATTCCATGTCATCATGCCAACAAAAAGATAACGCACACCAACCTGCTTGCTAATATGTGTGGTGATTAACAGTAACCATCTTTTAACTGTATTAACTGTAACAGTATCGATCGAAACCTAGGCTGAAGCAATAAATGGCTGTTCTCTTATACCCCTAAGATTTAAAAACAGTATAGAAGGAATAAACAAGGTATCTGTAAGAAGCGTTTAGGCTAATGCACTGCTAAAGAAGGAGCAGACAATCACAAATGAGCCAAGATTAAATTGCTTTCCACTAAGGGAGACGGTAAACGTAAAGGTGAAAATTGTACCACCAGCTGTTTATGCAACTCTGTAATGGTATGGCCCTTGCCGCCACTCCTTTGTTGAAGTGGCAAGGCAGTGACAATTTAGCTTGCACCTTGTCAAATTGCAAGCTGTTAGGCCTAACTCATCTTATTTCGTGCACGCGATTTTGACTGAAATGGGCATATACTAAGAAGAACCAGGTGCAAGGGTGTTTTTCCTGACTCTCGGTTAACAATGGACTTTTTTTTTTTGCAAGTTTATCCAATCAAGTAAGCTTTGTCATTTTAAAAATGGCGCGGAAGGATGCAGATAAGCGAAGGGTCCTTCTTCTAGTTGTCCTTTATCCTTGGCAACTTTTATATCTTTACAATAGAGAACAGTAGCTCAGCATTCTGTCCTATTAGGTACTGCATCGATGCTCTGTTTTTGTCTGATTACACTGCGGGTTGTGTTTTATGTACTTAACATTAAAAGCACGTCAGATTTTCAGTTGAACGTCAGCTCACCGCCAGGTGTTGAACTATAACACTGCAAACATTTTTATGGTGACAAATTAGCCGTATTTTAGAATTATAAATTTCTGTGACAGTGCTTGTGGACATCCTTCTAAAAGTTTCATGGTGCAGCACAACAATCAGAACGTTGGTAAGGCTTTTACACCACAAAATTGTATCCTTTAATAATGATGTTGATGTGGCAGCCAAGATCTAACTGCTCTGTATAGGTCATCTACTATTTTTTGTTTGTATACTGTCGACCTGTTGGTTATACCCTGTTTGACAAACTGCTCTGTATAGGTGATCTATTATTTTTTGTTTGTATACTGTAGACTTGTTGGTTATACCCTGTTAAACAACTAAAATCTGACAAATTTTAAGTGGAAAATTGAATGAAAAGGACCCTGCAACACTCCTTGAGCAGTGGTTTTAAACCTGCGCGATGTTTACATTACACTGCCAGGAATACCTGAGCCAAATACATATTACACGAGCACGTGAAGCGGTGAGCACGCAAATCGCTGTGAAAGACACAAAAACCAACCGTGCTCTCATCAATTTGAGAGGGAACAATTATGTGCGATTTCTCATCGTGTGCAGTTTCGGCGACAGTGAACGGATTTTCATAATTCTTGCGGGAAGATATTGCAGGGTCAATAGACTTTACCCCAAAATACATCCCGAGTAGTCTATGAGAAGTGCTGCAGGGTCCCTTTAACCGTGATCCAGATATGTAGTTTTATAGCGCATACCTCTACACTTGATCAAACTCATCAGAAAAATCAAGTTAATTAACTGTTGCCGAATTAACAAGTCAACTGTATGGCAAAATCATGGAACAATTACTGATCATTACTATGTGTTGGCTGCCATATAGGAACCAGCCAAGTCTGGAGTGGTGTATAGATGCTGTTTTTTTTTGTTTTTGTTTTGTTTTTCGTACACATAACAAGAGAAACTTGCTGACAATATCTAAGTCTGTCATTTTTAAGCGCAAAAAAAAAACATTGCTCCATTTGTTTTCAATTCTGTGGCCTAAATACTTTTTGCTTGTTCAACACGAGCCTCTGCAAAACTTCTGTAGTTAATTTTTTTCACTATTTTAGCCTTGCAACATACACCTAACCAGTTACCAAGCTGGATATTAGCAGTAAGCACATTACGAATTCTTTAGCTGCTGTTGGTGCAAAGAGAGATTATACATATATACATTTGTCTGAATTCAGGCTGCTTAGAATAGCTTAGAATAATGAGTGCTAATTTATCAGTCGATGGTTCACACAGTTCCCTATTTTTGCTGCATTCAATGAGTGCTATCAATATTTTAAATGCCTATTAGCGGCTATTTCATAGTTTTACAAACACATTACATGTAAAGACCAGTAACCGCTAGCGCTGTATTGTTCAAGTAGTTTTATGTCCAGACCTCTGAATTTCACAGCTATTACATATAGTGATAAATAGACTTGCCTTGGCAAAAAAATTAAGGCAGTTATTTTCATTGGTCAATTCTAACATCAGCTGTTTAGGAAATTGTCATGTGGTGAAAAGAAAAAGTGAATTACAAAGCAATGTACTCAGTGATGAGAATGTTATTTTTTGCAAGTTACCTCAAACTAAAGCCGTCATATTTCTATTCTTGCTGTTGTCATAGTGCTTGAAGTATATCATAGTTATTTTTAGTATGCTGTTGCAAATTTAGAGGTGCTTTTTCGTATAAGCCATGTAGGTATGCTTGTGATGGAGCCATTTTTAAATCGATTTGTGCCTCTCAAATGTGCCTTGAATTTATTGCAATTGTTTGCTGGAAAAATAATGCACTGCTTGCCCAGTTTCCAATGCTTCTGCAAGTGTGATGGGTCTATTTTTGCCTAGCACCACTGTGGCGCCAATAAAAACACTGCCTTTTCACCATCAGTACCACCTGCTTATTCATTGCTCATTTAATGAAACAGCTGAAGGAGTTGGCTCTCTCGAGTTCAGTGTTAATTCTTGGGGCTATTAAATAGATGGACTGAATTTCTGAATACATAAGAGGCGAAGATAAAGGGACGCTGACTGTATACCTTACATCCTTTTAAGTGCAGAGCGGGCTCGCCTTGTGGTCGTAGCTCACTCGCTGGACCCAAGCAGAGCCACACGGCATTCCGTCGTAGTGGCTGTCGTCGCGGCGTAACCCAGAGGCTTAGAAAACCAACTGTATTATATAGTCATAAGCGTTCGAAACTCGTGAACCGCTGTCGCCTATCATACATCTCCCCGTTGTTTAGCGCAGAGAAAACTGCAGGTACATTTGGGGCAAAATATACGTAATTAACCGGCAGCGCCCGCGTTCATTTAGCTGGGAACGCTCATTGGGTTGGTTTTTACGTAAGCGAAAAAAAGTGGCACTGCAACGCCGGCACGTGCGGGAGGAAACGCAAGCACACAAAAAACAGAACTCCCGCTGGCGCAGTTTCAGGCAGGGGGCACGCGAGCACTGCAAAGGCGGGAACTTTGAATTGCATTGGGTGGTAGCAGTGAGCGGATAACGGCACTACAGCCCATTATGGCAAATCACTGCTCTGCACTTCTGACATTTTTCACATTGAGTGGAACGGCTTTAATTTTTTCAGTGCTTGTTCGGCAGAAAATGGTACTTTCGTTGATTAAGAATTTAAATTTAAGGCAGAACTTCATCTCTCTCATTACCTGCTAGATGCATAGTAGGAAGGACGACGCAAGTTGCAGCAGAAAGAGCAGCTAAATGATGGTCACACCGAAAATTGCTACAGCTTTTTCTCATTTCCCGACTTACATTTCTTTGCAGTTGCACCGCAGTGCGAAATATTTGTAAACTATGCACAGCAGTCTATCGACCTGGGCAAAGTTGTTCCCAAGTACAGTGCCACAAACTCAATACCGGAGAACACAGAGGTTGCATGGCTAAGCGGATAGCCAATGTGCAGACACATTGAATCACTCCAGGTAATAGTAGACCTAAACAACTACCGTACTTACTCGAATCTAATGCGCACCTTTTTTCCGGAAAAATAGGTCCCGAAGTCATGCGCGTTACAATCGAGTACGACTCAAAACTGCAGCGCCGTATCGCCACTGACGTTTCAAGCTGGCCGCTTGACGATTGAACGCGTAGCCAGCACTTTGTAGTCTGCGCATGTTTACCTTTGTTGTCTGCATAGTCTCTCTCTTTTTTTTTTTTGCGTTCCTCTGTTCTTTCCGCTCTGGAATTTCCCACTGCAAAGACACGGCGGGTTCACCACGACGCTGAGTTTAAGAAGAAAGTAATCTTGTGCGCGGAAAGCGATGGAAATCGAGCCGCGTCACGTGCCTTCAGTGTTCCGGACACTTGCGTGCGGAACTGGCGCAAACAGAAAGAGAAAATTTTCGCAAGCAAGGCGACACGGAAAGGGTTCAGAAGACCAAAAAGGGAACGATATCCCCAAATAGAGGACCTGCTGGCGGAATACCTGCAGCAGCAGTGAGCGTCTCAGAGACCCGTAACGACAGAACTGCCGGGGCGGTGCAGCCCCGGACCGTCATCATAGTAACCGTCTTGCCGGCAATAACCGGCACATTTCATTTCGTGCCACCTTTGGAATAAACCTTGCTTGTTCCAAGTGAAAAAAAGTTGCATTTTTGTATTAAATAATGAAAGTCTAGCGCATGTTACAATCGAGGACATAGTGTTTTTTTTCTTCTTCGCGCCACGAAAAACGAGTGCGCGTTACAATCGAGGGCGCGTTAGATTCGAGTACATACGGTATGTTGAAGGGGAAAAAAATGGTGTATGAAATAACAAAGATGGAAAACAACGTGCTTAGAAAACATAAATTTGTTTATGTATATATACGCCGGTTTCAAATAGTCACCGCCTATACACAACAATGTGTCCAGAGTTACACCACTGTCCTCCATCAACAACGTGTTTTGCTTCCGTCTTCTACTTGAGCACGTACCACACCCATGTGCACACAAGTCACTGCTCTAAGAATGCATGTAAACAGAGTCCCCAACGAAACACTTCCCGGAAAACCTGAGATGATTAACAAACAACAGCTGCTGCTTGGCGCCTTAACAGTGTCCAAACATCTTGCACAGTCCGATGTTGACCCTAAATGCACCTCGCTGAACATTTGGGCTGACGTTAATTTCAACTTTAGCAAATAGGGACGCATCACGAGAGTTCAGTTCATTGCGGTGAAAGAGAAACGAAAGAGCAACTTTTTGTAACACTCTTGTTGCCGTTACATGAGACACCATATTCGCAATTAAAGCAGAGATATCATTTCTAGCGCAGAATGGTATGTGACAGGGAAACTGAGTGCACTTCTGGTAACCTGGAATGAAAATGATATTCACACAACACGTAATACCGTATGTTTGCGTGTATAATACGCACCTCTGCACATACCGAATATGCCGCACTTATCTTAAAAAATGTTAAAAATAGAAATACACGTGGGCACAATAACACGTGCACACACACCTATTTTAGGGTTAAAAACATTCACCCTAGGCTTCGGTGTGGGTTATGCTCAACAAATTGTGGTACGTGCATTTGCCTCGACCGTCCCATTTTTTAGCAAATTCCAACAAAAAAGCTAGCAAAATTAAGAAGATGTGGAAAGCATGAACTGGCACAGAACCAAATTGTTGAAACAGGTACTCACTGTCAAGCGATACGCTTGACAGTGTCAAGCGATACGCTTGACTCAATAAGCGATACGCTTACTGAGCCATAGTGTGTTCATTTTTGCACTTTCTATTGGCTCGCACTTATCAGTTTATCATTAGCGCATCAGTTTATCACGTTACACTGAACACTATGCATAATTCAAGGTGCTTCAGCGGAATCTGCTCTAAACCAAAACACCCAACTTGAATGCAATACAAAATCCCTCCCGAGTGAACATTGTGCCGGGCTAAGTCTTCCAGCAGAACTGCTTTCTCGTTTTCTTGTTTGGAAGCGCACATCGGCAGGCAGATAGATTATGCTGCAACCATTTCCTTTTCCTCTTGATCATCAAGAGTACAAAACAACACGTTGCACTTCCAAGACCTCACAGAAGAGGCATTTCCGCATTGCAGTGATGTGTCAGGTAGCGTAGCCTTCTTGGTTGGCTCGGAGTAGTGCTCCTGTTCACACCTCAGACAGAAGCACCGCGGCACTGTCACGTGACCCACGCTGTACGGACGCTGTATACTGGAGCGCACCATTATGCAGCGGTGGATTTCTCATGCACACGGAACAGCACACGTTTTCCCACGTTTCCTGGCCATTCCGAGGCTTTTCCACAACACCCGTAGCTTCGATGTCGCCGCCTACGCCACGCGGCAGCCTTCCTCTGGTCCTTCTGTGACGACCGTGGCTGCCGCTCTGCGCGGTTGCATGGGGCTGCGTTGTGCCACCATTCCGTTGGAAGGCGTGTCTGACCCGCGACCCTGGACTTGACGGAGCAGCCCCACATAGCCCGGGCTGCAATGAGAGCAGACAAGACGGGAGCCCTCCAGGTATAGAGTTTTATACGTACCGCATTTTCGTGCGTATAACCCGCCCCTGCATATAATTCACCCCCCCCCCCCCCCCCTCTTTCAGCTCACCAGAAAGAAAAAAAAAAAAACTCGCGTACTGCCCGCACATTTGATACAGGAAAGGCTGCACCAAAGCTACTGCTCAAGCAACACGTCACAGGCTATGTAGACAGAAAAAGTGTATATTTAGCAAGTAGAATACACTGATAGCTGCAAGGCGAAAGTCACAATTCACTCAGTGTCACTGCTCTCGCTAGAGCCATCACTTGAGCCGCAGTCCTCACAGTTGTACACAAGGTCATCTTCGGTTCCATCCAAGTTGTTTGTGTTTGCTTTTTTATTTTGTTCTTTTTTTTTATTCCTTGTCCTTGTATGCTTTGCGCAATCGCTGCCATGGAAGGATTCGTCAGTGTTACTGCGTAGGAGCTTCACGGCACAATGCACATTGCCGTGAAGCTGCACTAAAGGAAAAACCTTGCGTATGGTCCGCACCCCTACTTTGCCACTAAAATGTTTGCAAAAATTTTTGGTGCAGTTATACACACGAAAATACAGTATATAGAGGGAAATCTGGCACGGCAATCATGTGCTGTCGTGGCTGCCTGAGCTGGAACGAGCATGTCATGTACGTCCAGAAGAAGGCCATGCGGAAATTAGGATACCTAAGACGGTCACTGAGAAGATCAACACGTGAAATAAAATTGATGGCCTACAAAACGTACATCAGACCGGTCCTCGAGTACGCTTCTGTCGTTTGGGACCCGTATACGAAACTTAACATCACCAAACTTGAAAATGTTCAACGTAAAGCGGCGCGATTTATTCATAACAGTTACAGCTGGAAAATATCGCCTAGTACCCTTTTGCGAAGCGATAACTTAGACAGTCTTCAACTCAGGCGATATCGTGAGCGGCATAAGTACATGTATTTGTTGTACCATGGCGAACTACAGGCAAGTAAAAACGAGTATATTGAACATGTTACTTGGCGATTCACGTGTACGCAACATTCCAAAAAGATTAGGGAATTCTCTTGTCGAACGGAGTCTTTTAAACATTCATTCTGCCCGCGTACCATCCGCGAACGGAATAGACTGCCTCCGGAAATTGTAGAGCGCGATAATGTACAATCATTTATGTCCGCAATCAACAACCACTCGCAGCCCGACATTCCCCCTGTATCTTTGTAGTGTTTGGCTGCGCCTGATTGAATGCTTTTCTTGTTCAGGGTTCTTTCTAAATTATTTGCAGTTGTGTTTTTTACTTGTTTGCTTCCCTGTGTGATCTGCGTGTTCAATTGATGTTATGCCGAGCGACAAAGTTGTCGTCTTTGAAGTTCCCCGTTCTTTATTGCTGTTTTATTTTGCCACGCGAACAAATGCGTTCCTCTGTTTGTTCTATGCGCGTTATTTCCCGCAGTTGTCTAAAACTACTCCTGTTTCCCTGTTTTTGTATCATTATGTTTGTCCGCTCCTGCCTAGGGCTTCTTAAATGAAGCTGGCAGTACCCTGCAAATAAATAGCAGCTGGCTGACTGATTGCGGGGTTTAATGCACTGAAGCAATACCTGGGCTTCGAGGCGTGCCATAGCGGAGGGCTCTGGATCAATTTTGACTACCTAGGGATGTTTAACGTGAGCAGATACCTCGACACACAGTAGTTTTCACTTTTTGGCTGCCATAGCAGCTAGCAGTGTTCCTCTCCTGCTTGACTTGGCTTGCCACATTGCTTCTTTCGCATGTAAATTCAGAATGAAAAAGGATAACATTTTTTTTTTTTCATCTTGCATGAAGCTTTTAAAAAATTCCTGAGCAATAATTCTTTTGGAGCTTCACTTTTGTATTCATATTACAACTTTCTAAATTATTGTTTTACAAAAACACTGAATTTTTGCAACTACAGAGTTTGTTGACGAGCCATGCCAAACACAAGTCGAACATTCCCTCCCTGTACTTGACAGCCCCCTCGCTGAGGTGCGGCTTGCCTAGATACTAGCGCCAGATTTTTTTTTATAGTTTACATTCTATGCTTCCAGGTAGCCTTCCAATCCACTCATGTTATGGGATACAAGAGGCCTATGTGGAGAGACTCTGGCCACTGTTCTTTGAATGGCTGCACGAAATGGCAAAAAAAGAAAAAGCCTTTTTCTTAGGAGGATGGTGGTAAAAACGCCAAGCTTTCTCCCGTGAAACCTGCAGTCAAAGTCCAAAATCCAATCTGCTTTGACCGTGTCCGAACGGCGCAACCGGACAGACATTAGCCTCATAACGCAAGGGACCAGGTTCAATCACAACCACGGGAAGCATTTTGTCTTTTGAGGTGCTTGATGGGCCTTTGCGAAAACCAATCATCATGCGCCCTCCTATTGTGTAAAGTTAACTTTCCTGTACTGTGTATTACTCGGACGAACAACGCCATCAGTGAGGCAAAGAGAGCTTCGCTCTAAAAAGCTATCACGGAAGGGAGATTCAAATGAGCCCCCACCATTCGGTTAAAGCCCACTGCATGAGCTTGTCCAAGGCTGCAGGGGTGGCCACGAGTGGGGCCACCAAGGTGTCGCCCAGCATCAGTGCCAGCGGTAGCGCCCAATCACAGCAGCGTGCCTGCACAACCACAGGGCAGCAAGGGGGATTGGAATCACTGGGCAACATCTCCCGACATCTCGTGCCTCGCTGCTGACTGCACCCAATAACTGTTGAACCCCGTCAGGCAAACTTCTATCACATGCACACACACACATGGTGAAGAGGTGACATGGTGTCTTTTTCTAGTCAAACTTATACCCATGCCACACGTACACAAAAAATGGCATAAAGTGTTTAAGGCCTTAAGATACCGAATGGCATTATTTGGGCGGGCCGTGCTACATGCGAAAACGCGAAGGCATTAAATGTGTTGGGCATGATGGTGATAACGATCAAAAAGAGAAATGCGCTCATATTTTAGATAGATGTTTTTAACATAGAGAAAAACATCGCACAGTAAAACCTCGTTACAAGAGACACTCAAGGGAACCAAAAAACGTGCCTCTAGTAACCAAGGTCGCTTGTATGCAGTGTTGCTAACATGGCGAACATAGGGAAACCAACCAAACCGCTTTCATTCAAATGTCTTTTATAACCAAGTGTCTCTTGTAAAAGTGTCTCTTGTAACGACATTTTACTGTACAAGGATTAAAAATGTTTTTTTTTTGTAAAAGAAAACGTTCTGAGACATAGTGTCTCCTAAAAAATGGTGTGAGCCGTTTCCAACACGATGTTTTGCTTTTTGCTGCTGTTTTAGTAAACTTCGCCTTTTCCAGAACTTCGCCACCAAGAGTGCACAAAAGATCGTCTTATTTCAAAGTTCAGCTACGTTTCCGCGTCAACGCTCTGATTCTGAGAGTTTCGTTGGTTTCATTGGTGCTCATCGCGTTTGAGAGTAGGCAGATTTAAGGCGTTTGTGAAGGCAAATGAGTTATGCGGAACTCCTTAAACCAAAAATTATATTAGAGCGAATGGCATCAGATTTTTGCGAGTAGCAGCAAATTAACAGCATTAAATCTTATGGCATTAAGCGCTTAATTTCATTTTTCGTGTACGTGTGGCATGGGTATTAGCAACGCTCTTGTCCAGTGGCAGTAAAAATGTGTTATTTTTGAGCACAGTAACAAAAGAACTTTCATTACAGTCAATAACCAATGCACTCAATGTCAAGTGTGCCTGGCAAACTGAGTGTAGAATGCAGACAGCAGATAACATTTCTCCACGCAATCCTTTGTTTTTTGGCCGTAAAGCAGTGCGCAGTAAAAGTGACGTTCACAACAGTAAAGTGCAATCAGTGAAAGCAAAGCTGGCTTTTGCTACGTGAAAGGGGCATTTTCTTAAACAAGTGGGCATATTACCCACATCAGTTGTGCCTTGTGGTACCACTGGTGAATGGCAGTTCAGCTAAACAACTACACTTTTGCGAAGTATGTATGCACTGCACGATTGTGAAAGGTTTGACTGCACTACAATTACAAGCAAAATGAGACATTTAATAAGCCATCAAAGTCTGTAACAAGACTACACAAACTGTAAAGGAGATTTGGACTCTGATGTGCACTTTCTGCAGCATACTTTTTGTTTCAAGTTGACTACAGAGTTGTTCTTGCCAGTCATTTGCACGATTCTAACGTGCTCCCAATTGTAATGTGCAGGTAAGTTTACATATGAAAATTTGAAATAATAATTTGACGCCGCTTCTACCGTACAATTCTTCCTGCCATGTTTTTGCTGTACTGTCTAATTTCTACTACACAACTGTAATTGAATGCTGCTGAAAATTATTCAGCCATTAGTGCTCCTTTGATGGCCGTACTCAATAGCCTCGGGAGAGCACAGCGTTTTTGAGATAGGTGGCGAGGCAGGGGAAGTGGTAAGCGAATATATCTACTTAGGCCAAGTAGTGACCCCCCATCCCCACCATGAGGCAGAGATAATTAGAAGGATAAGAATGGGGTGGAGTGCATTTGGCAGGCATTCTCAGATAATGAATAACAGCCTACCATTGTCCCTGAAGAGGAAAGCGTATGACAGCTGCATCTTACCGGTACTCACCTACGGGGCAGAAACTTGGGGGCTCACTAAGAGGGTTCAACTTAAACTGAGGACGACTCAGCGAGCAATGGAATGGAAGATGATAGGTGTAACTTTAAGAGACAAGAAGAGAGCGGAGTGGGTCAGGGAACAAACGCGTGTTAAGGACATACTATTAGTAGAAATTAAAAAGAAGAAATGAGCGTGGGCAGGGCATGTAATGCAAAGGCAAGATAACCGTTGGTCATTAAGGGCAACAGAGTGGGTACCTAAAAAAGGCAAGCGTGGCAGAGGGCGGCAGAAAGTCAGATGGACAGATGAGATCAAGAAGTGTGAGGGGATGAATTGGCCATGGTTAGCATGGGACTGGAATAATTGGAGATCCATTGAGAGGCCTTTGCCCTGCAGTGGGCGTAGACAGGCTGATGATGATGGTATACAAAGAAGTTTCCTTGCCTGTCCGAGTATGTGCAGCAGGTATCGAGCCTGTGCCTCGGCCTGCGGCGAGCCCCGAGGCTCAGCCATGCTGGCCGCATGGAGACCTGCCTCGTCGTCCTCGGGCCACCAGCTCTCCTCCGAGGTGCTCTCCGAGTCGGCCGGCGAGCCCCGCATCACCACGCCCACTTCCCCGTTTCGCTGCAGCTGATTGGCCGAGGAGGCAGTGGGCGGGGCTTCCTCGTCCCCGCCCCCCGTAGCTGCCACGCCCCCACCGGAAGGGGCGGGGCTCGCCGGCATGGGCCACTCAAAGTCTGCATGCACCGACTTCAGCGCCGCGACAAAGTCTTCCACTCGAGCTGCCCGTAGCCTGCAGGAAGCGAGACACGCGGAAGCCCGAGTTAAACTGGTGGTACTTGGTGTGTAAAGCGCTCCAATCACAGCCACAGATGTTTTAAGGGAAACCCCTTCTCTACCGATTTCTCCCTTCCCTTGTTGCTGGATTGTACTCGAATTTCACACACACAGATTGCATTTTTTACACGAAGTCAGATGACAAGCTTGTTTAGTTCACTCCATTCAAAATGTGTTTGAATGGAGTGTGTCCGAAGTTATGCCAGAATCCAAAGCTTTGTTTTTTTTTTCACAGCGAAGCTGTTTGGAAAATCGTACTTTTTCGTGTTCGCAGTTAAAAATACCAAGAAATTTCCGAGCGTGCACACATGAGCACGGACCTCGCGGCAACCACCCAGCAGTTAACAAAACCTAGAAAATGCCTAGCGCTCGTGTGTGCATGCCTCGCGACGACCATCCAGCATCGTTTGCGCACATTTGTCCACCCAAACATGCCCACTTAGGGAGATTGGCCAAGATTGTGGCGACTGCCTGGCAGTTAAAAAAAACAAGAAAATGCCGAGCGCTCGTGTGCGTGTGCCTCGCGGCGACTGCCCAGCATCCCTGGCACACATTGGTCAACCCAAGCATACCCACTTAGGGTGATTGGCCAAGGTTGGCCAAAAAATAAACTTCAGCATTTGCGGTAATCGTGGCAACACTTGCACGGAACGACAAAGACACGTCATTGATTACTACTTCCAAAACAATGAAAGAAGCTCACACTTATAGCAACAAGGATGGTGTAAAGGTCGTTGAGGCAGCGAAGAAGCAAATCGGCTGTAATCGTGTAATCGTGAAAGTTGTGTACAGTTTCGCTACCTTCAAGTCTAGTGCATTAGTGTGAGCTGTCTTAATTTTTTTTTCTTCAAAGGCAATGCAGGATTCTAATCTTCTTCAAGCAAACAAGTATTTTGTATTGGTAGTATTGACTTGGTACAAAAAAGAGTGAAGTATAAAATGCCATCTATCCGTAAGTCAGAGCATAAATGGGCAAGCACTGAACTAAGAAATTCTTGTTGCTTTCACGACATATACAATTCAATTTTGTAAGAAAATATAGCGCAATTAGGTGCAATGCAATGCCAAAAACACCACCTGCATTTTAATTAAGGGGGGACATGGTCTTGGGGACATTTTTGCTATTTTTTAGGCTATGTGCTTGCGACTTACACATTATGTGTATTTTAACATCCTGAGCACAAATATGCAGGTATGCAGTCTGCTTTTGTCTAACTGGTGTAAGTGCAGAGTTGTGCAACATGTTATGCCATTCCATTTCATGCAATTTTTTAATTATCTATCTATGAAATACTTGGACACTTTTTATCCGTTTGTGCTCTAGAAGGGCCGGGGAGAGCAACTATACCACAGCAGAAATTTTAACATTGTTTCTGCAATTGCAGTAAACTTATGAAAAGTCAGGTTACCAATTCCCAATGTTTTTGTAAAACAAACTGCATGAAAAATTGTGCTAGCAAAAATAAATTCTATATTTTCGTGCTTTTATTGCACTGTTCAGTTCCTAAGCTTTCGAATGCTGCAAAAATGATAAAAATCCGACCAGTATGTCCCAACATACTGTACCCGATAGCTGACCTCGTGGGAAAAGAAGTGGTCGTGAGAAACCAAGGCATGTAGTTTGGAAACATAGGTGAAAATGGTCATTTAGGCAACTCTAAAGGGTGGCGGCTTTGTAAATACTTATGGTGCAGCTATAATATTTTGCAGGTACATTCTTCAGGACCTGTAGACTGCAAATGATTTTTTTTTTTTGGCAAATTTTTGTCCCCAAGACCAGTGCTTCCCCTTAAAAGCAGTGCAAGGTAAGGTGAACCTGAGCTGCATACTAGGACACTGCGACGATGGCAAGTCTGTAGACTACCCAAAGAAACAACTACGCTACACCACCTTCGCAATCTCCTGGGAGCGTCAAAGCCAGGCTAGCTTCCCCCAGTCCTCACCTCTCCTTCTCGAGGAAGCTCTGCAGGGGAAAGTCAAGGTGTGCAGCAAAGGAACCGAGCTTCCGCAGCTGCCCCACCGCCAGCAGCTTGCGTGCATGCCGGGTCAGGATGACCTCCATGAACACCTGGTTCACCGTGTCCTCGTCCCTGTGGGGGGTCAAAGTTCACAACACGAATCACAATCACCCGGCAATGCCAACCTGACACTTATAAACATCAAGCAAAATTTTTTACTAAAGAAATGCTTTAGAACCAACTCTAACCATGGTTCAGTACACCCGAAAATCGCAGTCACAAAGCAAAGGCATTGACTTAAAACTTACGGCGATGGCCCCGTTGAAGGTCGCGGAGGAGAGGCGTCAGCTTCGGGATTGATGGCGCGCAGAAAACGAACAAGGTCTCTGGCCAAAGTCCAGTGCGCTCCGTCCAGCGCTGCCCCCAGCAGCAGAGTGGCGTGCTGCCGACTTACTAGTGGCACTTCCAGGTTCTGGAGGACCTGCATCACCAGGAGCGCGCATGCCGTCACTTTCAGAAACAACCTTGTTTTTTTGGGGGGGGGAGGGGGGGGGGGGGGGGGGGGGTGTACAGCAAGACTCCACACTGCACCCTCTCTTATTCATTGCTAACAGTGGGCAATAAATGCTACTGCACACCACAAAAGCATAAAAAACACCATAAAGTGGTCTGAACATGCACTCCCTGGCAGCACTTGTGAGCCAGCACAACATGCTTTGTGAGTGTTTTTATCTGCCCAGTGACACGATGTGCAGCAGACGGCAATAGTTGTGAGTGGTCCAGTGCACTCTTGGAAACAGAGGTGTGCTGATGCCCATTAAAAAATGCATGCAACAGAATAATGAAAGAGCGAGCAGCAGAAAATGAAAAGAAAACGGCTTAAATTATGGAAGTTACGCTTGATGTCGTGTACCCTGGCAAGGCAGTCTGTAGCACTGAGGCGATACCTATGACGAGGCGTAGTGAGCGTACCAGCAAGTACGATGCTGCCGTGTCCAGCTGTCCCTGCAGGAGGCACTCCTGGAAGAGGTCCTTAGGATTGCCCACGGCGGCAAACAGGTGCGGCCACAGGGCGAGTTCCGTTTTGCGAGCACACTGGACAACCGTCTGGAGGAACACTGGGAACTCGCGGATGAAGTCGATCACTCGGGGAAGCAACGCATCTGACAAACAGAAGCAGGTGGAACCGCCATTAACGAGGCACACAGGACAGCAATACATGTGTCCCCTATTAAGTTAAAGGGACACTGAAGTGATTTGTTAACATTGTGGGGTTATTGCACAAATTGAAGTCGGGAGTCCGTAGTCCTTGTTTCGACCACTCTGGGTGCATTCATGCGACTTTATTTAGTAAAAAAAAATCAATTTGAAAGTGCTGCCTTCCTTACTGCATCCTACTCGCCGATTTCCTATCACGTTTTGTGTGACGCTTACTCGAGGCAGGCTTGGCTTGACTGCACGGCTCGCCGACCCTCCGACAGTCAGTCGGCCGGCCACTGATGGGTCGTCGCAATTAATTTGCTCAGTTGAAACTAGTCCATGACAAGGTTTGCTCCCACAAGAATGTGGCTCTAGGTTAGTTTGTGAACTGTTGCATGCCAGCTGTTGCACGAATATGAAACTGAAACTAATTTGAATTTTTATCTTGTACATCGTCCAATCACATCGCACCTCGAATACGCGTTGCTGCTGTTAGCTGCTGCTGTGGTCACCGCAGACTTTGCATGGTATTATTTTATTTCTCAGCCTTTATAAATAAAATACTGCTTTACCGACAAGATAAAAGACGCAAAGTGTGTTTTTTTGAGCCAATCTATGCAATGCAAACGAAAACAGAAGTTTGAAAAATTCTCTGTCCCTTTAATGCAGCTAATTAAGAGAGAGAAGAGCAATAGCAAAGCACATACTTGGTACCAAAAGAGTACAGGGTTGGTTTGAAAAGTGAATGCTGATGTAGCCATGCTGGGTGCATATGCCCTAAAAAGGTGTTCAAATTCACCAAAGTGCAAACCTGGATGTCGAAAAAATGATTTTATCGTAAAACGAGGAAGCGTTCTGCAATGGTACATTCCTGACGGTTCTGATAGAGCACCCAGTGCCTTCTGATGGGCAGGTATTTGCTTTCACAATTGGTGTTTGCTTGCCATGTGCCATATCTGCATGCTTAATGAATGCAATTGTGCGGCAAATGCACACACAACAATTACCAAAATTCAAATTTCTTTTTGTGCCCTTTCATAACAAACATCCCCTATTCAAGCTAAAAAAAAAACACTGTTGTGAGTTTCTTGGAACACCTTCCATGAAAGACTGCCCTCCCACTTCTGTGATAAGAGTAATACCTGTCATCTGTATTACTAGTCCAGCACCCCAGTGATCCACTGATCCATGCGGCCCCATCACACTCTGGCATGGCGGTGTCCAACCAGTGGATGGCGATAGCCACAAAGACAGGAAACTCGCGCACGAAAAACGCTACCGCGAAAGACATCTCCAGTTCAGGTCTTAATTGGGAGGCTGCATTTACGAAATTTGTCTGACATTACCACAAAAAGGGGCCAATCACGGCACTCACACGATTCCACTTAGTGACGACACTGTCAGGTTTGCCCAGATGATCACAAGATGGAGCTGCAGCATTTGATGCCGTTCAAAGTCAACATCCCCCAACCATCTCCTTCCCAAAAGACATGCATCACCTTTCCAGAAAAGAAAAGCAGAGCAAACTTATTATGCGAGTAGCCACAGCAGAAATATCGGGAGGCAGTTTAGGTAATTGCAGTAGTACCGGGAATGGGTTCCGAGGACATGGCCTCTTCCTCCAGCACTTCGTGCAGCAGCAGCTCCAGCGAGTGGTGGAAGTAGGGCAGCTCTGCACAGCTGCGCGCTATCTCCCATGCATGGTAGCCCAGGCTGCACACCACACACGGGGGAGGAAGGAAGAAAAAAAATTAAAGCCGCTCCACACAACGTGAAAGCTGTCGGAAGTGCAGAGCAGCGATTCGCCATAATGAGCTGTAGCGCCATTATCCGCTCACCGCTACCACCCATTGCATTTCAAATTTCCTGCCTTCACAGTGCTCGCGCACTCCCTGCCTGAAACTGCGCCAGCGGGAGTTCTGTTCTTTTTGTGCTTGCTTTTCCTCCCACACGTGCCGGCATCGCACTGGCACTTTTTTTTTTTAATTTACTGTCGTAAAAACCAACCCAACGAGCGTTCCTAACTAAATGAATATGGGCGTTACCGGTTAGTTACATATTTTTTGCCTCAAACGTACCTGCAGTTTTCTTTGTGCTACACAACGGGGAGGAAGAGCCAGCAGTTCACACGTTTCGAACGGTTATGACTATTTAAACAGCTCGGTTTTTGGAAGCCTCTGCGGGACGCCCTACGATGGAACACCGGGCTCTACTTAGGTCCGTTATCTCACGGAACTGCCTGATTACGGCAGTCGCTTGACATCGACCGTTACAGCAAGCTACGATGACAAGGCAAGCCCCCAAAGTGCTCTGCACTTAAAAACATTTAAACAAAGAGGAAGATGAAGAGCAGACCCCAAAATTACATTTCTCGCGGTTTAGGCGAGGAGTAGAAAAACTCACTTTCGGCAGAGCAGCTGGCGCAGTATTAGGTGCAGGTACACTTGACTCTGGAAAATGACGACACATCAAGCCAAGCATTATGAAAAGCAGTGGTTGGCAAAAATGGATTTTTCGAGGCAATGAAACACCAAAATCACAGTGAATAATTTGACTATTACACTATTCCATTTTGCTTTTGTGGCAGTAATTGAAGACTTGTTTCCAAGTGAGTGCTCACCTGCCTATACTTGAAGACAACTACCAAAACATAACTACAAAACACAGAACGAAACTGCTAGGTTACTGCGCACCAGCCTACAGCGATTGCCCTACTGATGTCATTTTTAATATGACAAATTTGAAGCAGTGTTCAGTCGCAGCATGAGGAGAATGGTCTGGTCAAGACACCACAAAGATGGCACCACTTCTACAACCTCTTCCCATGCTGTTACCAGTTCTACAGCATAAACCACCTGCACCAGATATTCTTGCATTCGAAGAATTTAATGATGATATTGAATAATATTTCCCTTTTTTTTACAAAAACAAAACCATGTTCTTTAAAAATAAGTCGTTAAATGCTAGATTTGCCCCTCAGTTTGCAACTTTTAAAATAGCACTCATTTTTTCTGCTCAGAGTTTCAATATAATAAAACCTGAAAAACCTAACTATTCAACTTAACTTTTTGGTAGGCAAAAATGCTATACAGCTTGATGCAACTACAGTAACTGCAGCAAGGCAAGACAACTTTAAGCACAGTTGTACACATACAAGTAAGCTACGCTACTTTTGCTATATGAAGGTTCTAGAGCTGAAGTCATGCAAGTCCCACACCAGTGCTAAACGCCCAAATTTATACAAAAATTCTATACCCTGTTTGCATAAAAATACTCAATCTAGAATGACCATATTCGGGAATACACAGGGGTAGAAGATGCTAACTTCACAGCCCTCCAATCTACCGTATTTACTCCATTATAAGGCGAGGGTGCAGTTTGGAATCACAAAAAACGTCACACGCACGCACGCACGCGCACACGCACACGTACACACACACACACACACACACACACACACACACACACACACACACACACACACACACACAGTATATACCGAGTTTTGAATATAGGGCGGGGTATGACTTTGAGACTTCAGATTTCGGAAAAAAACCTCGCCTTATATTCAAATAAATACGGTAGTTTCCACACTAAACTCAACTGAAATCCCAAGCTGTAACCCAGTGGCAGGCTCACCGATTTAGAAACGACGCACAGGGGAAACGGGTCACTGCCACACAGGGCCGTATCACTCTCTGCGCCCAGCACAACGGCTTCTTCGAACAGCACGGCTGAAAGTGCAAGGACAGGACTGTCAGCACTGGTAACACTGCACTCACAATGCAGTGCACGTTCATTCGGTTGACATAGCTAAACTGTTGGGTACAGGATGAAAGAACTGCTCTCGGATCAACTGATGGAAACTAACAGCCCTCATGACACAAAATAAATACCGTATTCTCACGCGTATAACCCACCCCTGCATATAACCCGCACCCCCACTTGCCGTCAACGAATAAAAAAAAAAAAATCCCTGCGTATTGCCCGCACATGTCATACATAAGAGGATGGACCAAAGCTACTACTCAAGCAACATTACACATTTGTTTATGCAAAAGGGCTTACCTAGCTGACTACATAACTAGATGACTTGCCGCATACATTATTTCGGGTTGGTATGTTGTTAAGCTGTGTGTGCAAAATAAGCACTGTCAATGGGATAACAGCGGCTTAGTCGCTATTACTACTGTAGGGGCATCACGGCCCAACGCGCATTGCGGTGAAGCTGCACCAAAGGAAATACCTTGCATATAATCCACACCTCTACTCCACCCCTGAAATTTTCACATTTTTGGTGCGGGTTGTACGTGCGAAAATATGGTACAGAGAAAGAAAAGAGAGAGAACAATAAGTGTTACAGAATGCTGTCCAACAAAGTACCATGTCAGGGGCCATGTTTGTGAGGCAAAAACCAGCGAACTGGAAGGCAACACTTTCAAATGTTTGAACGTACACAAATGCACATTAATGGGAACCCCAGAATGAGCTGAGGAAAGTCAGAGACCAAGCTCCTGAAATATGAACGTTCACGCGCGTGTCCACCAAAACAGGTTTTAGCTTCGATCTCGCTCCGGCTCGCTTCTACATCTCCATTGCATGCCGTAACTGCAAACGTAAACAAACGAACAGAATAAAAAGTTCTGCGCCCCTTCCAACAGCTTTGCAGAGCCCTTGCACAGCTCCCATTTCCTCCTCCCCTCTTACTTGAGTCACCACACTACCCCTGCATGCTTCCTCAATCTCTTCTAGCTCATAAAACCCTTATCCTCATCCTTGCAGTCAGACTTGAGCAATTTTAAAAATCCTTTTTTGTTTTCAAACCTGCAGGCTATGGGGTGCTAAACAATAGGCAATGGACTTGCCTTCACCAATGCAACAAGAAAATTTTTACACTGGTTTCGGGACTAGACCATGTTTGTAGTGCGTAAAGAGTACCCTGGCACATGACATGTTCGAAAAGCCCATTTAATCTCATTTAATTCATGTCCTTTCATCTACACATTGAAAACAAAACAAAAAAAATCGAGAACAAAACCCGCACCAACAAAGCTATCGCAGGTTTACACCAATTCAAAATAAATAAAACGGGCACTAGGCCAAAAACAGTTAAAAAAAAAACGCTTCTGATCTGATTAAAAGATTTAAAAAAGCTGATAAAAAAACATTGGCTCCAATCCACGCTGTGAAGGTGGTTGGAAAGCAAAGCTGTAAACGACACCCACAACAATTGCCCATGCGACGTCACCTGAATTCACAGACGTGGCTCTACAAAGAGCGAAACCAGAGATTCTGCCAGCCGTTACTTGGGATTCACGCCAAAGAGCGCCCTCCCCTTCCCTCCCCAGCCATTACCTGGGCTTTGCGTAAGTGGCGTCCCGAACGAAAGTGCGTCGGCGGAAACAAAACAGAGAGGAACGTCTTTCGAAGGGTGAGCAGGAGGGCGGCACACGTGTTAATGCGTCTTCTCTCTCACTGCCTCCCGTCACTCTTATTTCATGTGCCGCCTTCAAAGCGCCCTCCCCCTCCCCAGGTGCTGAATGAAAACGCTAAAGCAGACGACAAATTTGCCACGCCGGTGCCCCTGCCGCTGTGATCAAGCACCTGCGCGGGGAATGCTGGGTAACCATTCGCCGCACCATCTACACTCTGCTCCGTGAGTGAATCCCCCCTTCTCCCCCGCTGTCGCCGCCGCGTTGAGAGTTCCTTGTCCCGCTTGCCACGAAATAACTGTTGGCTGGTAGAGCTAGAAAGCTTTGCTTTAAAAAGTCAACATCGAATTGGCTTTTTTCTACACCTTTTAGTGGTTTTGAGACTAGATTATGTTTGTAGTGCGTAAAGGGGGGCCCCAACACGTGTCATGTTCGAAAAGCCCGCCATAAGTGGCTCCTGTGATTGGCCGGTTGCCTGCTCACCCAGTGGGTAGATGTGGACGGCAATTGGCAGCATGATGCGCTTGGCCATGAAGGCGTGCTTGGCCCCCGCCGTGTCTCCTGGCGGGAACAGGGGGAGCCAAACCTGGCGAGAGAACAAGGCAGCCACTTAACACCACCCCCAAGAACCCTAACAGACTTTGCAAAGAGAAGGCGCTTTGTCCTTGGCACACGTGTCACGCGCAGTCACCAAGACCAGCAAGAACAAGTAGGTCGTGTCGAAGATCCATGCACTAGTATTACGAGACAGCATTCTTTTAATGTTATCTGGTGGCATTACTGGGACAGTAACTGAAAACCTGTGCTCGGCGTCTAAATCTCCATCTCAGGAGCTTTGATCTAGGTCTCATCATTGCTCACAGAGAGTGCTGAAGGATGCATATCTTTGCAATGGTGGCGAGGGGAGGGTACCATGGAGAGAGTGTAAGCATGCATGTGCTCACGCACACACTTTCTGCAGTGCTTCCAGTGCTTTATAGACATACTGCTGTAAGGTTTGGAGAATTCAATTTTAACTGCACAGCACTTTAGAGGCTTGCCTTGTCGTCGTAGCTCACTGTAACCCTCCATGTCGAGCGACTGCCCGAATCAGGCGGTGCAGCGAGATAACGGACCCAAGTAGAGCCACACGGCGTACCGTCGTAAGGCGTCCCGCAGAGGCTTTGAAAACCAAGCGGTCTGAATAGTCATAACTGTTTGCAAGTCGTGAATCGCTGGCACTTGTCATGCATCTCCCCGTTGTTTAGCACAAAGAAAACTGCAGGCGCATTTGAGGAAAAATGCACGTAATTAACCGGCAGCGACCGCGTTCATTTAGTTAGGAACGGTCGTTGGGTTGGTTTTTACGATACAGGGGTGATCCAGCCATTCGAACTATTGGAGCAATTTTTGGAGCTGAAAAAATGTTATTTTGGAGCACTATTGTATCAGAGCTTGATTTTGGAGCAGCTTGGGAGCAGCACAAAACTTATGTTGCAGCTTCATTTATCTGGAGATAAAGAAGGCTGGCAACCATTCAGGCAACGCTAATTGCTTCCCCACAGTTGTAGACTCTGAAGCTGGTAACTGAATCACCAAAAATGTGTGCCCCCACAGCCTTTGGACACCGCTGCAAGTGAAGCAGATGACAAGCGTTTCTTTAACTTAAAAAAAACACCAAGTAATCATTACAAAAACTTACTGATACAAAAAGGGTGCCCATTTTTATTTACAATAAAAATATTTCACTATCTCAAACATATTGCACTGATTTATTGCTTCTTACTTGCCAATTCGTTCAGTTCATCCAGTTCGGAGGGTCCGGCTCGACAATATTTAGACAGAAAACATTGCACTTCACACACATCACACCATACTATTGCTTCTTGCTTGCCGTCTTATTAAGTTCATTCAGCTCGGAGAGAGTGTGACTAAAGGCAGAGTTGCCTTCTGCTAATAAAGCCTGCCCTGATGAAATAATGTTTTCAGCCCTTTTCAGCAACGCACGGCATGAGATCCCCTTTTCTTCCAAATTCCATCTGAGCCGCTTTTCATTGCCGACATCAGCACCACATTCCCGGCCACTCAGGCGGTGGATAAGAGCAATATGAAGGGGCTTTATTTTCAATACCGTCATGCGGAATGAACAAAAAAAGAACAAAAAACCAAAACAAAGAGAAACCCGCTGCGAAAATCCCAAACGGCAAGTTCTTACGCTGATGCAGTTTTGGCTAGCGCTACTCCACTGCAGTAGCCCTAAATATAAGGCCGCACAGTAATAAAACGATTCGCCGCGAGCGCAGAAAAGAATAGACTCTCATTTGTGCATCTTGTCACGAGTGGCCGAATGTCAATCACTAGTTTTCTACAAGCGATACACATGAAGTAATTCCATTATGCTTGTTTGCAGTAGTACGGGAAACCCCTCCATTGCGGTCCACGCCACCGGAGTGTATGCATGCCGACTTGCCGAATCACCATCTCTGCTCCGAAGCGGCACCGTGGCTGCACTATTGCTGCACTGTGACTGCACCATGAGCAGAGCTCGGCTGGGGCAACCGAATAATCGAGCGCACCGCTTCCTCCAAGTTGCC
The DNA here is from genome assembly GCF_048455015.1 of Haemaphysalis longicornis. Taxonomy (NCBI): domain Eukaryota; kingdom Metazoa; phylum Arthropoda; class Arachnida; order Ixodida; family Ixodidae; genus Haemaphysalis; species Haemaphysalis longicornis. Next base: position 103,063,550 of record NW_027526225.1, read on the forward strand.
AACCTAGGAACCATCGTGCTGGTTAGCGGCAGAATGATCGTCTCTCACTTCAGCTGGTTTGAGGGGACAACTCTCGGCCGAAAGACCGGGTTCAAACGGTTCGGAGCATTTGGCGCAAGTAAAACACCACTGGGCGCAGCAGGGCGCAGGAGAGTACAATTGTAGCAAAATGGCGCAAATGGCGCAGCTGGATCACCCCTGACGATAGTAAGTGAAAAAAAGTGGCAGTGCAACGTCAGCACGTGTGGGAGCAAAAGCTAGTACAAGAAGAACAGAACTCCCGCTGGCGATGTTTCAAGCAGGGGGAGCGCGCAAGCACTGCGGAGACGGGAAATCTGAATTGCACTGGGTGGTAGCAGCGAGCGGATAACAGTGCTACAGCCCATTATGGCGAATCACTGGTCTGCACTTCCAACAGCTTTCGCATTGAGTGGAACAGCTTAAATTTTTTTCCTCCTTGAAGCCCAGATCTCTCTTCTACAGTGAGCTAACCTGAACTGGCAAGGGTACCCTGGAAGATAGCTGAAGTCAAGCGTGGATAAAATATTTTTTCAGCCAATTTGTAGGCTCAGTAAACCCACAGCAGATACTTAAAGGAGCCATGAAGAGAAAACACAAGTTTGGTTCATTCAAAAGATTGCCTCGTTAGAATCATACTGACACCACTTTTAACGTAAACTTCGCTCAAATAAGCTACATAATTAGGAAAAACGGGAATGGTCATGCGACCCACCAGCTCATTTCCCGCAACAGAACCTATGTCGTCACATGGGCTAAGCTCTGCCATTGGCGGAGGCTGGCAGAAGCAGACGCAAATTAGGTAGAACTTACAAACTAGACGAACGAGCGATTTGCGCTTAAATTTAGGGCACATTCTTTACAAAGCAATAAGAATGATGGGACAAACCGTGGAAGTTACGAAAGCACATGTAAACATATAAGTACTGATGCGTTCTGCTGTTCGTACTGCGCACAGCATGCTTTGGTTTAGCTGCACAGCACTATGGGGCTTGGGGTTGTCTCAGACGACACTGGCCGATTGACGCAAGCAACGGTGTCTTACGTGACCCCATTTGTCGAGCGAGCACTGTTTCAGGGAACGAATATTTTCTCCCAGAACAAAAACAAGCCAGGTTTAAATGCGGGCAAACACAAACCAAACGCTTGCCACGGTATGGTGGCGCCATCTAGGCTACGGAACGTAAAAAAACGCGGGAACAAACCAACACCGCTGTTCAGGGTGGAGACAACCTTCGAACGGTCCCGTGCCGCCGCAATTGGGCCAACGGGCTCAGCGCGTTATTCTTTTCGTTTCCCACGAGACCTAGCAACGCGAAACAGACAATATGATTCAAACTTCTTCAGTAAACCGCGTTGCGGCGATAATTTTAGCGCGGTTTTGACACAATGACTTGCTTCGGCGGCGAGCGAGCAACCAAAAATGGCGGCGCCAGCGTATACGTGTCTCTACCCTGTACGGCGGATGCGTGAATGAAGGTACTCTAGGCTGCAGAGCGGTCGGTTCCAGTGATGTCACTTGGGACCACGAAAACGCACGATTGAGCGGGCAAATCAAAATTTTAACCTAAATTGTTTAATTTCTCAGTGAATAAAGCACCGTTTGTATCCGGACAAGCGCTGGGGGCACTATAAAACACGAAATCTTTCGAATAAAACCAACTTGCATTTTCTCTTCATGGCTCCTTTAAGACGATGTTAGTGCCTCCTACACTTTCCATGGTTTGCGCCAACAGGTAGGGGATAAAATCAAACGCTGCAAGACAATCCACTCCAAACTTTTGACACTCAAGTCCCAATGTAAGAAACTACCCGTCTGCCCAGAAAAGCTCGTGGTTGTACCTGCATTCCGTGCACTCCGCAGGCAATCCACAGCGCCTGGGTCAGATGGGGCATCCGGGAGTCGGGGCGGCTTTCAGCCACCCACACCTGCAACGGTCGCAGCATTGTGAGGCCAGAGATTTATACACACCCACCAAACACCCCCCCAGAAGGACTTCGACACCCCCCCAAAAAAGATTCCACAACCAAGCACCCTGCCTAGGGATTTATACAGCACCCCCCAAACATCCCACCGACACCCCCCAAAAATCGAAATTCTGCATAAACCCGTGTGAGGCTACACCAAACACACTTCCCTATTGGGATTACAAGGAAACGAGCAAGTTGCAAAACAGAAACCAGATAAAATACTGCAACTCAACCACATAAGGTGAGACAATTAGTTTTCCAGAAGCAGGTAGGTTTAAAAATAAAAGGAAGATGGATTGGTGCGCTGCTGGTGAAACTTAAACCCACAACCTCTGCACACTACATGCTGTATTCCTAATTGGTGAGCTATCAAGGGCACTGCTGTTTTTGCTGCCGACAGATCTTCACTTGAAGCCCTACTTTTGTTACTGAGGGGTTATGTAAATTACGCAGGTCACCAAACAAGCAATTATAGTGTGTTTTGAGGTATCCTAGTGCTCACAAATTAATAATAATAGTAAAAACCTAAAGCTCATTTCGAAACATTCTATCCTTTTCTTCTACACATATGGGGCACAGTGCTACACAAATACAAACAAAAATCGGTTTCTGAAACATTGTGTGCTTGCTGGTAAACCCTTTCAATCACTAGCCCCATGTCTTCATTCAAATGCAAAAAGAGGCCACGTAGCTAGCCAAGTCAAGTAGGCAAGGAATGTCCCTTGCTGCTATGGCGGCACCAATGATGGAACACGACTGCAGCAACAGATTTCCCTCTAGTGTACCTTAGTACAAAACTCTATGCATTCAACGGCTGCTTGCGTTTAGAGTGCCCCCTCCCCTCTTTTACCCTCTCAACGCAGAAGGCCAGCACTGTGGGCGCACTCCACTGGCGCAAGAGCGGGGGCGGTGCACCCCTGGGCGGCGCCAGGGGAGGTGGGGAGGTGGCGCCACCTGCAGGGTCTTGCTGCAGCAGCACCAAACGGCCAGCCACGTTGAGTAGCACAGCCAGCTTGGAGGGAGCGTGCGCCCCTCCCAGCTGCACCAGGGTGGCCGACACCACGCACAGAGGGTGCGGCACCAGTGCACTCAGGTCCAGCTCCTGCAGGCGCTCGAGGCCACCTGCACACCCACGCAACGCACCGTGGAGTTGCTCAACTTCACCATTGTTCCTGTTCAATGACAGCTGCTGAAATTGAACTGTGGTGTTCAAAGTGCACCACGAATTCAAATTTACGGGGTTTAACGAGCTGAATCTACACCTGGGCTACGAGGTTCACCACAGTGGAAGGCTCCGGATTAATCACGATTGCCTGGGGACCTTTAACAAGCGCCGAAAAATTGATGACACACAGCCGTTCCCGTTTTTCACCTTCATCTGAAAAGTGGCCAGTTACTTCAGACGGGATGCACCATGAATCGCACCAGAGCAACCCAGTTTCCCCACCAGGGGATAGAAAAAAAATAACCTACAGTGAGAACAACACCTCAGGCATGGGCACCACCAATGTATGGGGCAGTGTGATGATGATGCAAAGTAGATTCTTACACAAGCTTGCTACATGTTTTGTGGACCACACGTGGGGCACTTTCTAAGCACTTTGTTTATATAACCGGATTGAATCCGGCTATATAAAATGTTGCCACACAAATCTTGGGTGCTCACGGGACACAGCTTTGAGGATGAGGACACGAAGAACAGGGCTAGAAATCACTGAACTTCTGTTGCGTTACTTTTGTACCCCTCTTTCGAAACGATATTCCCCATTTGAAAAAGCAATTGCATCGCTGTTACTCACCATCTAAATCCTCAAAACAAGCTCAAACAAGGAATCAAGCCCACAGGGACCTGATTCTACATGTCAAAGGAGACACTCAAAGCCACAACCAAAAAGGAAAAACTCTACTGTCCCTTTCTAAAGGAAGTTGAGAGAAGAGCGATGCTTTCACCCAACCAAGAAGCCAAGCAGTCCTTTGGACACAGGTTTCAAGATAGAGTTTATCTCTCTCTCTCTCACATCAAAGCGACGTGAAAACCTTTGCTAAAAGTTTTGTCCAATCTCCGCTGAAAGTGCGTCCAATCGATCATCAATCCTTCAAAGACCCAAATTGCAAACGAAGAACAGACCCGTGCGACGATTTTTCGCGCATTAAGTAAGCGCACCTATGAACAATCTAAAAGTATTGACACGTGGTTTATGAGTTAAAGGTATGCTATTGCATTCCCTCTACATGATCGATGTGTGCAGTGTCCCATCTAGAACCGCTCCTTTTTCGCGCTTTTCAAGCAACCGTTGCGACACAATGTAGGCCCAGTTTCACGCACGCACCGTACGTCCAGAGATCTCATGAGAGCTTCACGGTCAACCAACCGGTCTATGGGGAAATGCACTCATTTTTTGATGGGACGCCATCGGTGCCACTAAGAAGGTTTCCCCTTTAAGGGGGGACACTGGTCTTAAAACTTCTTCTTTTAATCTTCAAGTAAACTCTGTGAAACTCGTCAGTCTTGCAGTTTTTTTTTTCCCACTGATTTCAAATACGCCATTATTTTTTGAGTAAGTCAGTTAGTTGCCAAGACAATTAGAGGTAATTAGCCATTTTTGGAGGAACAGTAGGAAGAATAGAAAGATTCTCTAAAAAGATTGCATCAGCGGTGCCTCTGCCCACCAGTATGGCTGATGCGGTGCAGTGCCAGGCGGCTGTTGGCGGCAAACACGAGCAGCCGGTCTTCGGACAGGGCCAGCTGCAGCACCTGGGCATCCACGCGGAGCACTCGCACAAAGACGTCGTCCAGCTTGGAGGAACGCGGGTACAGCCGCACCTGTTGCACGCACACACACACCGCGGTGACCATTACGAAACACGACAGGCAGACGGGCAGGCATTCAATGCAGCAGGACTGTAATCCACTGGTGTGTCGTCATTTTGACTGACAAAAGCAAGACACCGGTTCAGGTCAAAGGGCGAGGTAAACTCAAATAAAAATTAAGGCTAAAAGTAGGGCTAGTTGGTGTTGACTTTGAACCATTTTACCAGCAAAAAGAGACAGGGACCTAGAACACAGCAAACAGGGGCCGAATCCTCTAAAAAACGGGCGTCACTTTGAAACAACGGGGTAGCGCCATGCAAATGCATGTGTTCTGGGGTTGTGGTCGTCGCTTTGAGGACGGTGTGCACACAGTGGGAGCCGCAGAAAAGCACTGTGGCAAGGGCGCGAAGCGACAAGTGAAACGATGGAGGGCAGTGGGTGTCGCTTCGCGCCCTTGCCACAGTGCTTTTCTGCGGCTCCCACTGTGTGCCCACCGTCCTCAAAGCGACGGCCACAACCCCAGAACACATGCATTTGCATGGCGCTACCCCGTTGTTTCAAAGTGACGCCCCGTGGTTTTAGAGAATTCGGCCCCAGGACTAGCAATCGTCCTGTTTGCTTTGTTTTAGGTCCTTGTCTTTTTATGCTAGTAAAATGGTTCCAAGTCAAATAAAAAGTACAAGTTGGCACTGTTGGCCTGGCTCATCACAGTGATAAATGCATCAAGGATTTCTGATCAGCATGGACCACTAGGCCGTTTGAGAGGCTGCTTTCAAGTGTACACTCGACAGACAAGTAGCAACGACAGCTACAGTACACATTACACTGCTCCATATTTTGAAGGACTGCAAAAGTTCTTGTGCCCTTTCTGATTACATTACTCTTCAAAGCAGTTAGCAAGTGCCTCAGCCATGAAAAACGGCCTATCCCTGCATACGAAGAACCCAAGAAGAAGCACAATGCAATGGCGTGCCATGGCTTTTAAAAGTGGTTTGTGAGCACAGCTTACAGTGTGCAAACATTTTCCCCTACAGCTTTTTAGCAATGCGTTTTCTTGCTCGCATGGTATTCTTTCACCGTATGACTCTGATTTGGTGGAGCCTTGACACCTCAAAAGAACAACGTTGCCTAGTCCCGTTCTTTCCTGGCCTTTGCCACCGAGCTTCATACTACACTCACGTGCAAGAAATCTAATCTGATAGCAGCGTTTTACCATGCAGAGAAAAACAACACAACAGTTACAAACAAGACCCAAGCAAAGGCTAATGAGTCCTAAAACCAAGGCTACGGTGTTAATATAAGGCTATGGTGTTGACGGTCTCGTGTACAGGACCGATACTAGCTGCCGCCCTCAGTAACACCTTCAAAACAGGAATGACGCTACTCCCTCGAACGGAAGTAAACGAAAGAGAAGAGAAAGAGGAAAAGCAAAAATGGATAGAAGAAAGAAACATTACTTAATGGGGCATACCTCATCAGAGCCGTCCCGAAGGTTGATACAACCCAGCACAATGAGCGACTCCCACCAGAGAAGGCCGCCAGTCACCACAAAGTCTTGCTCCTAAAGCAGGAAGCGCACGCCAACGCAAGTAAATGCCCGCTGGCACTATCTGTCAACACAAAGCTTAAACATCACCTCCAAAAAACAGCAAAACAGTGGTCAAACGCTGCAATTTACGTATGCATGCACGAGCCAGAAATAACTGCCCATATTCACAGTAGCAATTGGATCTTACAAGTGATATCCTTGTAGCACACACAGATGATCTCATCTTGCTTTCAAGTGGAAGGCTTGTGAACGTGTTAGATCAGATATACTCTATCACGTGAGCACACTAGTAGTTTGATGTACATCAGGCAGCAGTCGCCCAACAAATGATAAAGGCCTCTCTGAATCACCACCAAGTGTATTTGCCCCGAGTTAACCAAATCAATTTTGTACACCCATTAGTTGCCCATTTTATTTCACGCTGTAATACCTTTTCTTTTTTTTCAACAGTTCTGCTTGCCAACACCGTCCTTCCTAGGTGTTCTTATCCACCTTTTTTTTGATGACTTTGTATGCAGACACCAGTCTTTTAAGGCTCTCTGAAGCAATTAGAGCTTCAAACGCCACAACAGAACACCGAGAGCATGCGCAGGTCTACTTTCTCCTTTCCTAGCGACCACAACTTTCGTCAGGCACGTTTCAAAAAAGCAAACACCAACCTGAGTTTCGTTGCCAAAGAACTTCCACTTGTTGTGGGCCAGTGAGCAGTGTGCGAATCCCCCCCGTCCAGCCACTGCGACATGATGGCAGCCAGCATCTATGGCAGAATACTGCAAGCAGGACGGGAAGAAATTTGGCCACGGTATTTTCGAACTGAATGCAACCTTCACCGCCAAAGACGCTCAGGTCCAGAAATTACGTACCCGAATCGGCCAGTTGGCTGCCAGGTATGTGTGGGGAACCTGTGGGGAAAGAAAAAATTGGAAGCTGCTGTAAGCTCTTCAGTTTCTGATATAACAGGCTCCAAATGCCACCTTAAACAGGAATAGGGTCTTTTGTTTTGACATTTGAAGTAGCTCAGCCACTCTAATTACAAGTTAGCTCTAGACACCTAGTTTATCAGTACAAAGTCCGCACATAGGAGGCAACGTAACTCATTTACATGAATATAAACTGAAGAATAATAAATTATATCAGTGAATGGGCTAAGATATTTGTTCAACACTAACAGAGCATGTCAATGACAGGATAAAAAAATGCACTGGCGATTACTACACTCCGTAATGCGAAATTTCTGCAACAGCGCACACTGCAGCCTTATCAGTCACGGCGCATATCTGCTGCGTCTTGGGAAGTGATCGCGTGATCAGTGAATGCACGGCAGCGCACGCTACTTTGCCGTTATCTCGCGGTGCATCGCCGCCGCCAGTGACCATGTTGTTGCAAATCATGTTGGAACATCCCGCGCAAATGTCACGTGGTTTGGATTGGCCACGTACGTAGTAGTAGCTAGTGCACTGCACGGGCCCGGGCCGGCCCGAAAGCCCGAGCCCGGCCCGGCCCGCAGGCCGGGCTCGGGCCGGGTAGCACACATTTTCTCGGGCCCGGGCCGGGCTCGGGCTTGAACGAAAAATGTTTCGGGCCTTGCCGGCCCGAGCCGGCCCGAGCAGTGCCTGAGGCACGGCAGTGCTGTGACGCTAATTCTAAATTGTTGATAGCAAGTTTTCCCATTGATATTTGAGGTTAAGTGAAAAGAAAAAAAAGCGAAGTGCAATGTCACTATGGCGCCGTTAAAAAACATGATAAATAGACGATTCCCCTCAGAAAGCCTTCACATCAATTATAAAACAGACAGTCTGGGCAGCATAGTGGGAGAGAGCAGGCCAGGTGAGGGCACTCCAGATACACAATACAACATGACTGTCTTTTATTTCTGCTTTTTGAAATAAAACAAACAGAACAAAGGCGACATAGACTTCGCACTGTCTACTGTTGCCACCTCCGTGGTAGCAAGCGGCTCCTCGGTCACGACGCGTGGCCCTGCATTCCAAGCGCCTGGGCCTCCACAAGAAGCGGGAGGCTGAAGAATGGGAGTACAGCTCTTTATTTTGAGTGCACACGTCGAATACACTGCTGTGTACAGGATGGGGGTTGGTGGAATAGGCACGAGAGAGGAGACGCGGGGAGAAGCAGTCATTCACAAAACAACACAAACACATCCCCTGAGGCTGGGAGCCGTAAAGATTCCGTCGCCGGGATCCGCCTCACAGAAGTTCCACGAAGGGTCGTGCGGCCCCGCGTCGTCGCTTTGTCTCGAACGGTTGCCGGAACCCCCCCCCCCGGTGGTGGCGGGCTGGCTCGAAGTCGTCGTCGTCGAACAAAATAAATGGGTCAGTCACAGCGCACATGCGCGGCCACAGCGTCGTCGGGATGCTACGGGTCCGTGGAGGGCGAAAACAAACCCTACTGAAGCGGTTCCTCCACTTCGGAAAGCAAGCTGTCACCCAAAAATGCCGAGGCAAGGCAGACAAGATTTGTTGCCATCAGCTGCTGCCTTCAAGGTCCGCACATCCCCATTCTTTTGCCGAAAGTAGGAACGCCGTACGCCCACATGTTTTCGTACGGGCGGTAGTCACAACCGTGCATAGTTTCGGGGACCAATTTTCGAAGCAGAACCAATGTTTCGGATAAAAAGTTTTAAAACCATGATCCAAGGTAGAAAAGAAAACAAACGCAGACAAAATAATGCTACCTTCATCACTGAAGGGAAAGACAGAAATGAAGTCATGAAAGTGGACACGTCATCTGCTCAAATTTCAGGCGCGTTCGTGTATGGACCCGAATTGAACCCGTGGCGCAATCTCCGAGTTCCTTTAGCAACAGGAAAAATGCTGTCAAATATTCCAGCAGTAAATGTACGTAAACTTAGTCTGTTGAGTCAACACAAACAAAATCCTAATTATATTATTGTGATCACAGTATTTTCCATTCATTGCTTTATGCAGTCGCTTTATGCTTACGCTTTAAGGTTAAAAACAGCACACGTTTTCGGCCTCATGTTTATAGCCTTTTGGACTCGGGTCGGGCTCGGGCTGATATTTTAAATTTTTGCCGGGCTCGGGCCGGGCTCGGGCTCACATTTTAAAAATTTGTCGGGCTCGGGCCGGGCTCGGGCTCCCGTTTTAAAAACTTGTCGGGCCCGGGCCGGGCCCGGGCCGTGTCTCTACCGGGCCGGGTGGGGCCGGGCCTAGAAATTCCGGCCCGTGCAGTGCTCTAGTAGTAGCGTCTCCCGAGGGGAATGTAGTGAGAGAGATGGCGCCACAGCTCAGCATACTGCCTCACACCTTTGCCACATTTCCCTCCACCGTTTTCTTCCTGCCTTCGCTTGCTCGGTTACGACGCCATCACCGCCACCAAACCCCGGTAGTGGCCGTCAGAGTGCTCGCACACTAGAAGTTACTCTAGATCTTTGTATACTTAGCAGACATGAGCAATAGCCCCAACTATGTCTAAGCATTCTTTACTTGTAACACTGCGTGCCTTATGCAGCTAGAGAACACCCCAAAAGTTGCTGTCCTTCTATACACTCTACACTAGAGCTGAATTAAAAATCACTAAATTTTAAACAGAACGGATTTTAAACAGAACGGTACAATGCATCCCTAGTACGAGCGTGTCATCAAAATACTCGGTGTAATGTGAGTGGCGTACCAGCTCGACGGTCCAGTGCTTGTTCCCTCGGCAGCCATCCTGGGGCCAGGGGGTGTCCCGGTCCACCAGGTCGGACTCCGAACTGACCAGCACCCTGTCGGAGCCTTGCAGGAGGACCTGCCGGACCCCTCCACTCTACATCCACAGTTGGGAGAGAGAGAGAGAGGGAAAAAAGGGGTAGGGGGCTGTGCATTTTCGCTGCCTCAAGCATGTATGCCATTTCAAAACAGACCCAAACAAGTTATTCTTGTTCTCTGTTTCCCTTGAATCATGTAGCCTGAACAACCATCACATCATCATCGCTCTCTCTTACTCGCCTGTCCGAAACAGTTCTGAGCGGTTTGTGTCTCGCAAAAGCAATTTTATGGGAAAACAAAATACGGAGCCATTTTGTAGCGGTCCAAAATGACAAATACAAAAGGGACCCCATCATAAACAACAGCCACAAATGCAGCAGCAACAAAGAAACAGAACACTGCTATTGAATGACAAACAGCAGCAATCTGGGAGAGTGCACGCAAAAAAGGCAGAGAATGCTCAGAGGGGACAGCAAAGAAGGATGGGCCCCAATGGGGCAGTGCCACCATACTCACGGGCCCGGGATTGACAGTGGAGGCACTCTTGACAAAGTTCATTAGCATCACGTCCCGCTGGTCGGGGTGGTCCCTCGGGGAGGACACCATCCACAGCTGGTAGCCCTCAACGCCCCACTCCTGCAAGGAACCGCCAGGGAGAGAACGCGGGTCCCAGTGTGGCAGCACGAGACGATTTTCGAGTTTCCCGCCTCGATTAATCTGGCTGGCGAATGATACTTGTTGAACCTACATTCCCTAATCCAAGTGAAAGAACCCAAACACCTCATGATGACATTTCAAACCATTTAAAAGCACAATTTTTTGCTAAATTGACATTATATAGGCTGCCCACCGGCCAAGAGTAACGCTGGCAACAATAACATTGAACCACAATGCGCTCTGTAAGGCAACCGAGGTAATGAACTCTTTCTTCTTTTTCTTGGGGGAGAGGGTGTGTGTGTGTAGGAGGAGGGAAGGGGGGCTTTATCGCCTGCATGAAGTTTGGTAGGAAACGAGTGCTACCTCTCAGTGTAAAAGACAGCGGTGTTTCACACCACTCCTATGTTAGTGATGGAGGCAGGAGGACCGGGCTGAGCTGCTCACAAGAGACGGAGACGTTGATGCACTTGCACACTGCAAAACCCAAAGCAAGTAAACGTGGCAGCACAAAAAGCTAAGATTAAGCCAAGGTTACACCAGAGGTGTTCAGTCACTACAAGGGTTCAGTCGTTCCGTGGAAAACTGACCACAGCATGGATGCAGGGGGGTGGTCCGCCGTCCCAGTTGAGGGAGCAGGCCAGCAGGGAGCCGAAGACACTCCAGAGGGAAAAGCCACCGCGAGCCCAAGCCAAGACCAAGGCGCAGCCGTCTGGGGTCCACTGCAGCTGAGAGACCGCCCCTGCACCGGCCTCCGGGAAGTCCTTGGGTGAAAGGCACAGCCGGTGCGAAGCCACAAACTGGCCGCTGGCTTCGTCCAGGTAGAACACGGCACCTTGGCCACTGCCAAGCAAGCAAGTCGTCTCAGTTTTCAGGGATTCAGAATACTTACTGGAACCCTCAAGACAACGTGACGACTTTCTTGAACACGTAGTGCAACAAAGGGACGCAGGGCTAGAAGAGGCGAAAACAAGTTGTCCTGTGCCCCTTTTTTGCACTACGTCTTCAAGAATAATTCACCAACAAGTTCAACCTCTTACTCTCAATGACAACTTCACTTAGTGAAAAAGACTGAGAAGTTCATACCTATGGTAAATGTTCCTGCTTTCACGAAGGAACTTGTGTCTCAAGAGGCAGACATTTAAATTATCCACTTAATCCATCATAGCATAAGTAACATATTTGGGGAGCAGATGAAAATGAACAGTCGGTACTGCCCTGAGACCCTAAGAATTGCCGCAGTCTAGTAGAAACCAGAACTTGCGTACTGTCATTACAAAGTCCTAAAACCTAGCAGGGCGGATCACTGTTCTCAGTTTAGACAGTGACGCACAAATTCAGAAGTACATTTCATTGGAATTGGATAACTTGAGCTCCCCTAAACTCAAAATGCGCTAAAGAATGCACATACATACTGGAGCCATGTATGGGTCAAAGTATGAGGCATTTTTACATGAAGCCAGGCATACAACAAATTTTGAGAACAATTCTAAAAACAGAGAAAGTAAATGACAGTAGTTTGTTCCACTTTTGACAACTCCACTGTGCAGATGCACAGCTAGCTTTTGTGTCAATAGGAGCAAAAGCTAGTTTACTTAATTCTCTCAAACACAGTTCAAACCAGACATTACATGAGGGCGGTCCATTTTCTGAAGGATTCGGACTTTGTCGCTAAACAGCCGCTAGACCCCATTTAATAAAGCCTAACTCAAGGTGTAAGAATGACTGCAGGGAAGGCCTAGCTATCAAAAGCTCCGGTTGAACAGCTTAAAAGTCAATGAAACTGCACTCACTTGGCGAGTCCAATGGCTACCAGCCGATACCGGTGGTTGACGGCTGTCACCGTGGCCTCGGTGACATCGGGGATCCACACAGCATGCGCGTCCTGCATCGATCAGTGTTGCCCTTCAGTGAACTATCAGTAAAGATGTAGCTAAGACAGTATTCCCTATTATCAGTTGCAACCTGTATTCATATGATCTACAGACGAAGAATGATAGCCCAATCAAGGCTGATCTGAATTTCAGAATTATACAAACTTGGGAAATTCCCCCCATCCCCAGTGTCCATTTCCACAGTAATTCATTAAGCTTTTCAAAACAAAATACACCCCATTTTACGGCTAAGAAAACTTTATAGTTGTGCTGAGTTTTATTTCATTGACTACTGAAGATAATTAAAAATTACAGTTTTAGAATGGATAATATTATGCAGCCACTACTGTTACGTTAAGGCAACCGGAAGCAAGCAAGGCAGTGGTGATGTATAGTGGTATAGAAGCAACCAAATACAACGCTACCACGAGTCAAGCAGTTTGGTCAGTTTTTGTAAAATCAGTCGCACTTTCCCGAACTCCCACGTTCTACGCAGCTCTGGGCCACTAAGCAAAATGTTCCTTCATGGGAATCAAGATCAGTATTGACGCTTTGTTGAAGAAAAACATATTGTTCTTATGAGGCCCCGCGAAAATTGGTGTTGAAACAACTGCTCGTGCATAGCTCGCACGCTTCCTAGAAAAGCGGTACCCCTCCCCCAAGAATGGACGAGTAGCGCCATCCAGTGGCAGCGAGGACAGACGTTTCACTCACCAGATGATTTAATTTAAAAGCATTTCCAGTACAAGTCGTGCAATACAGCCAGTTCTGACGGCACTAGTCTTCACATTTCTGCTACTTTCTACCTTACTTTAAAGGAGCACTGACACGAAAATTTCATGTTCCACTTTTATTGTTTTTATCGATGCTTAATGGTCTGGCGAACCCGAAACAGCCCTTCAAATACTTCAGCGCGCGATAGTTAATTACATTGAACGGCCTGAAAATCGTTTGTTTCAAATTCCCGCGCTTTCATCCCGAACGGCACATATGACAGACTCCCGGACAGACGTCACCGCTTTGTGCGGACGTCACCGGCGCCCGCTTGAGACGATGTTGCGCCCGCTCGCCGCTCGTGGGGTCGCGCGCGTGAAGGGACGTCACGAGTTTTTGACGAGCGCTGTCGCGTCACTTCTTTTCCGCTCTTGGATTGACGTCACGCTGATGTCCATTTGCTGAGTGCCGCTCCGCGCGCTGCTCCGTCGGCGCGATAAATGAGATCCAATTGAACTACGTTCTTCGCGTCGCAGGCCGCTCATATTTCAGCCAGGGTATTATGTTGAGTGAAGGAAGCGAACTGTGCAATAATATTAACGCCGAAAATTGGTGTCAGTGCTCCTTTAAAGGAGTACTGACACCAAATTTTGATGCCTAAAAAATGACATAATTGGCTTCAGTAGTACATACAGTTCGGTAGTTAGGTACATACAGTTCAGTAGTTCGTACAGATGCCTCACAGAAATTTTTGCAGCGATCCGAGGCCGGAATCACATCGAAAATCGATTTTAATTGTCCCGGCCACGAGATACCACAAATCGGCAGCACTAGCGAAATTGCTATCGGCGTGACGACATACTGTCCGGCGTGTCTGGCCGGTTCACGGTGACGTCATATAGTCGTTTTCAGAACCGGAAGCGATACCCTGCGCTGCTATTGTCGGTGGTCTTCGTTTCGGCAGAAGGCGTGGGTGTACCTGTGTGAGCAATGCTTGTAAACTTTGCGCACTTTGCATGTTCAACGTCTTTGCTCTTCAGTTTGTGGCCAGTGCATGGTGTTCCCTTGCACTGGTGCCGAAAACTGCGCACCGTGGCGAAGCGGCGGTGTGCGTCGCCGAGCTCGCCCAAGTTGTGCTATGGCAAGCTCGTGGAATGCGAAGTACTGCTCAGTGGAAGCCTGTCCCAGCAAATCGACGACGACGCCAAGATGCATTATTTTCCACGCGACGATGTGCAGCACGAAACGTGGACTAAGTTCGTGCGCGGCGGCAGCCACAAGAACTGTCGACCAAGCCAGCGAGCAGAATTTGCTTGTTGCACTCCCCGGCTGCTACCTGCAGAGCCCGAAGTTGACGGAGGAGCTTCAGTAAAAGCGGAGTGGAAGCGATTAGGCAGTTTTAGAATAGGGGAAGCCGCCGTTGGGGGGCCCCCCAAGAAGTTAAAGGAACCCAAACGCAACGCGCTCGCGCACGGCGAGTTTAAGAAGAGGGGCGTCCCCACCATCCCCGCAACGCTTGCGTTGCTCGAGTCAGCTTGGGTGTTGGAAAATTTAGGATTAGCATCGTGGCGAATATTTTATCGCCGCTATCTGTACAACTGCGAATGACCATCCCTTACACAACTTTTCACCACACTATCATCCCCTTTTTCGCATGTGGAACTTTATTTTGGCAATAATTTCCGTTTGAGCGATCGGTGACCAAGACATCTGCTGTGGCCTGTTTTGATTCTACCGCGCAGGTGGCGCCATCTTTCAGCCGCTCGCCGCACCGCGGTGCCGGCAGTGCCAGGTCGGAGCACTGAACCTCCACTGCCGGTCAGCGTAGGCAAATATCTGATCACCATTTTAAATTCAGCGCTGATAACAATCCCTAGCACAATTTTTCACCATACTAACATCTACATTCGTGCATGTGGAACTTCTTTTCTGCGATCAGATTGATTGGAAGAGTGGCGACAAGCTGTTGCTATCACGGTCTGCGCCAGTTCGAGCTGCAGCGATATTAAAAAACGGACGACGGCGAAGACGTCGCAGGCCTAATCCTTTCATCTGTGGCCAAATAAAGTTGTTATGTCTGTCTGTCTGTCGGGTGGCAGCGACTCATCCGAGTCTGACGATTCAGACGGCATGTCGACTGCGCGGGCGAGTGTGGACCATGTGTAATTGTAGCGGACGATGCGGCAAACGTCCCTGACGTCACATTGTCCGTCCTGCATTTGAACGGCCATTTGGGGCACGACGACCAAATTTGAAACTGACTGGAATAAATGCATTATAATTAATTCTACGCTGGCGGCTGACCGCTTTTGCGCTTTTGATTCGATTTTTGTAATTACTGGGCCAATAGGTATTCTTTACAGCATAAAAACCAAAAGCGAGAAATTTAGTGTCAGCACTACTTTAAAAAAAAAGCTAGGCATAAGAATGGTATACAGTCTAGTCAACTTATAACAATATCCAAGTGCCAAGGAAATCCCATCGTCATAACCGATAATTGTTATAAGCGGGTTGCAAAATAAAAAGACGGAACAGAGCTCAAAACATTTTATTCACATGCCAGCAAGGTGGCACATCTACTAATTTGCGGAAAAGAAGCCACAGTCGGTCACCTTTGTTTGCCGCGTGTGAAGCTAGCACAAATCTTTTCCAAGGGCACCTATAGGTGCTTCACCTAGCTGAGGTAAATGTCCTTGGCGGAAACAAAGTACCCGAGGGACTGTGTCACGCATTGGGCCTCCTACGAAGACACTACCTGAGTAGGCTGCGCAACCGCGTAATTAGAGCCGTCACTGTTGCATTTTTGGTGCACAATATAACCGGATTCAATCGTTATATCCGATATCGTGGCACTGGAGCATTGTAATAAGTGGTTTATTTTACCATTGAAAGAATACAAAAGTTGACGGTGCCATAGCTGTTTACCGTCATATCCGATACATTGTTATAAACGGTATCGTTGTTAGTGGACTCGACTGTATTTGTGTTCTCGGTGAGCTAATCTATCAATCTAGACGAACTTGTACTTTTATGTCAGTGTCCCTTAAGGCTGAAAGTTGGTAGAGTTGGCAGGCACAATACTGCGTGAGTACTTGAAAACATTACGCATTCCACAAAGCACCTGCTAGACTTTCCCAAAGTAAACCTGACCAGAGCAGTTTTTCGGGAAGTACCGAAACAGCAGCAGAAACTTTTTTCAGTGCAAATGAAGCCTCTACCATATAAAATAATAAAAATATAAAACAAGAAGCTTAAATTTTTTCTTTGTTTTGTCCTAATTCCAGGGGTCTCGTGTGCTGAAGCTACTCTACACCTTGGCTATGAGGAGTACCATAGTGGCAGACTACAAATTAATTCAAACCACAGATAGATTGTTAACGCGAGCCAAAATCTAAAACAAATGGGTGCAGGTGCCAATGTGGCCTGCAGATGGCTTCAGCCCTCAGCACGACAGCCGTAGCCTGGTCCTCACCTTGGACTCAAACTCGGGACTGGAGCTGAGCACGACCGCAGCGCGGCCGTTGCGGAAGACAATAGCCAATCCGCCCAGCAAAGGCAGGTACTGGACATCCCGGACCTCCAGGGAGCCTCTGTGGGGGCTGGGCCCTGCAGTGTGTGGAAAGTGAAAATGCAAAGAGGAAGAAAATAAAAAGGAAAGGCCAGCCGTCTGAGTGTTAGGACTAGTATGTGCTATGCTGGAGGCATTGGGGGAAAAGTATGCATTAATTATACCGTTGGGGGCCAAAGGCATTACGAGAGGAGCGGCATGCAAGAAAGGCATAAAAGGACAAACAAATAATAGTTGAAAGCAAACAAAAGACAAACAAACATAGTAACAACATGGTTACTCAAAGCAGTCTGACAGGCTAGTTGGTCTGGCATGAGGGAGATAAAATTGCGCCAAAAGGACACTGTGCTGTGTGGTGTGCCTTCTTCCGTTCATCCTGTCCTTCTGGCGCAATTTTATTTCCAACATGGTTACATAAAGAGTATGTAGATGTCAAATACTTCCTGCGTATACAATGCTTAAAGGAATTTGGTCTCGAAGGAATGATGCCTCTTGATCCAAACGGCAGTGGCATACCATACTGCTGCCCGCTAGAAACCTAAAGACGGGGGTCATGATTCTGCTTGTGATGACTTGGAGTGGCATATAAAGCAATCGCATTATGCCATTCCTTGTGTAGGATGAAGATGCAAATGCAGACCACAAATCTTTAATAAGCAGCCCAGACATGCTCATCTCGCATTAAAAAAAAGAAGGCACTCAACAGCTGCACATTTTCATTTAACTGTGACTTACAGAGCCTAGACAGGTTCTGCTTTAAGGTCCGAACACAGCTCGCCATGTAAGGAGTGATGTCAGCAAATCAGGTGGAATAGGTCTTCAAACGAACCAACACAGTTGTTGAGTAATATTTCGGATGGCTAAATTATAACGTTTCTATTTTCTACGCACGAAGCCCATAGTTAGCCTTGGTGTGAGAGGCGTGGCACCACGATTTCAAGCGGACGTGAAGCAAGTTCTTTGTTTCCGTTTACGTTCAAGGTATTTCGAATCATTTCAGTCAGCAGCTAATAAAATGCAAAACCTTAATCCAGGATTTGTCAAATGCAGCTTTCGTGGACATTCGACCCAGTCTCTCCACACGTCAGTGCTGCAAGAAGTGGCAGCCCAAACTCTGTGGACAATATCTTTGACACTCAATATCTTTGACCCACACTGAAATGTGGCAGCCTATGCGACATGCCAAAACACGAATTGCCAACTCGCCACACTTTCAAAATCTACGATAAACGATTTGATATGTAGATGTAACTTGAACGTGAAAATAATTTTGGCACAACAGCACATTCTGCGCAGTCTCGGAGCCAAACGCGACGTTGTTGAGGAACAACAATCTCCTCGCAGAGTAAAGTGGACTCACTGGGGGCCGAGGGCGCTCCGGTGTGGAACGGCACGTCCCGAAGGTCAAGGGTCAGCTCCTGATGGAGGGCAGCATCCCAGCCGACCCTCAGCATCAGCCCACTCCCGCAGCACAGCAGGAGCTCCTCAGCACCAAAATTGAGAACACTGGGAAAATGAGTGAATTGAATGAATGAATCAATCATTGAATCAATCAATGAATGAATGGTTAGTAGGGAGACTATACAGCCGGCCCTGTGGCAAACATATAAAGAAAAACAGTTCAGGAATGAAATGATTGAGAACACACGTGAAATTGGTCATTCTGCGAGGTGATGCACAGAATTTATATCAGCTGCCTGCATTGGCACATGAAGTCATTATGCTGCCCCATGGAAAGGATAATGATGCAATTGGAGGAACTGCCAAGAGATAATGATTCGGGCAAACTTTAAAGGGGCCATGCAGACAAAACAGAAGTTTGGTTAATTCAAAAGATTGCCTCATTGAAATCTCACGCTGACACCACTTTTAACGTAAACTTCGCTCAAATAAGCTACACAATTAGGAAGCAAGGGAATGGCCATGCGGCCCACCAGCTCATTTCCCGCAACAGAACCTATGATGTCATATGTGCCAGCTCTGCAGTTGGCGGAGGCCGGAAAAAGCTAACGCTAATCAGGCAGAACTTATAAGCTTCCCGAACGAGCTATTTGCGTTTAAATGTAATGCATATTCATTTTGCAGCAGTAACAGTGGTTGGGTAAACTATAAAAGTTACGAAAAATACACATAAACATAGGAGCACCGATGCGCACTGCTGTTGGTACTAGGCGCACTACGCTTGTTTTAGCTGCCCAGCAGTCCGCCGCTTTGGAGTTGTCTCACAGGACACTGGCCGATTGGCGTAGGCTATGTTGTCTGACCCTGTTTGTCGAGCATACCGCATGTTTCACGAAACGATTACTTTTTACCATAATAAAAGCAAGCCAGGTGCAAGTATGGTCAAAAACAAAGCAACAACGGAGATCGGTCCCTGGCCTCAGTATGGTAGCGCCATCTGGGAGGACTGACGGGAAGCAAGGCTGCAGAGCCTAATTACGCACTGGAAGTTCGTTTGTATACTCGCTCTTGTGACTTCATGGCAGATGTCCCAAAAACATTTCATTTGGTGGGAGAATCAAAATTTTAACATAAATTGATTAATTTCTCGATAAGTACGCCATCAATTGCTGCTGGACAAGCGCTGGGGGCACTACAAAACACGAAAGCTTTTGAATAAAACAAACTTGTATCTTGTCTGCATGGCCCCTTTAAATACGAATGTATTGCTGGGTGCATTAATAAGAGGCAAAATGAAACGTATCTAAAAGCGAAAAGAAAACAGACAGTCACAGCAGAAAGGAACCAACTAAAGAACTGAAAATAAACTCACCCGAACATGCATGCAGCTGGAAGGCACAAGCATCAAGTGATACATGGTGCATTTCCAGCGTAAAACCCGAATCGCAAAAAATGCAATACATAGTGGTTCCAAAACTAAATGCGATTTACAGCGAAAAATCTGCTCTTCTAAGGGAGTTGAATTTCTTTTTTTGCTTTTCCTGCACATCACTAAGGTCCTGAATGACAAAGGATTGATTGTAGGGTTTTAACACGCTGACACAACGCAGGCGATGAGGCGCACCGTAGTGGAGGGCTCCGGATTAATTTTGACCAACTGGGGATCTTTCACGTGTGCCCGAATCTCGTACACATAGGTGTTTTTGCTGTTCGCCTCCATCAGAAAAGCGGCCGCCACGGCCGGTAATCGAACCCGCAACCTCGTGCTCAGCAGGGCAATGCCTTAGCCACTGAGCCACCGCGGTGGGTGAATGGCAAAGGACACAATGTATCTACATAACGTCATTGAACAACCCAGAATACCAGCTCTTTTATTGCATGTTGTGTGGAACCTTCCACATTAACCTGTAAACTGATCATTTTGCCATACGTTTCACGCAAAGCCCCATGAAATTGAACAGTGCTTGTGTCATGCTGAAGTATACGTAGTCAATAACCATGACATTAGAAATGCAATCTTCCGAAAAACCACATGTAGCAACAGAAAACGTGCAAAGTGCTGCCCGTAGGGTACAAGTTAAACCTTTCAGCCCTGATTTTTTTGTTCAAACCAGAAAACGTTTTTAAAGGGTTCCATTCTACTAAATTCTAGGGCTCCCGTAAGCCAAAAAAACTAAAAATAGAGTTGGTAATGCAAGTATTAACAGATTGATTAATTAGGCAATTAATTAGGACATCTGGCAATTAAAATGTTATATTAAGCAAAAAAAAAAACTTTTTGCATGTTTTCCTCAATTTTATGACCACATGAGCCACGAGCCTACAAACCAAAAATGAGGTTCGTAGTGCACATATTTATAGATTTACAAGCTTGGGAATAAACATAGGACCTCCGTTCGGAGCTCAAACACAACAATAATTTGTTTCACATCTTATCAAATGCTTTAAAGATGTCAAGCAAAGTGCAATCGGCAGAAAAGGACTGGTTAGCCTCAACGTCATAATTTTGCCTTCACTTGAGCTTTTTCTCTTTGTAGCGTGCATCTCCGCTGAAACGCAACAATTGCAATGCCAATAGCAATAGTAATTCTTGAAGGACAATTCCCGAAAAAATTGGCAATTTTGGTTTTGTTGTCTATGCTTTTAGATGCGTCTGCATCTCATTCACTCGCCTTGTCCCTCCATACGGCGTTGTTGTTGTCCGTCCACACCCCTCCCCCATTCTCCTCGCCGCACGAGCTGCACTCTCCGCCGCTCACCCCCTCTCCTCTCCGATAGCGAACACTCTCTCGTGAGGGGCATTGGATTGGATTCGATTGGATTGGCTTGGATTGGATTCAAGTGGATTGTGTTGCGTCATAGCCGCACCACGTTGCGTCATAGCCGCGGCAGGGGGTTCACGGCACGTTTCACGCGATGGGAGAATCAACCTAATGGAAACAACAACGGAACCCCATATGCGTCGCATCTACACAAGGGTTCCCGCGAGGGGAGGTGGGAGAAATTTTATGCAATGGCGTCAAATGACACCACCAGGGCCGAAAGGGCTTACGTGAGAATAACATGCGTTTTCAGTGCTATTACTAAGCAAAAAAAGGGAAGAAGGTTGCCTCAAAGATCGTGCCACCCTGAGACTTGCCTGGCCACATCAGCTGAGGTGGAGAGATGAGACGTTGGCACCAACTTGATGGGCAGCACTCGGTCCTTGAGGAAGAGCTCAGCGCTCTCCCTCTTCAGGCTAGCTTGGCTGCAACCACCACCAGAGCAACGTCACATGTGAGCAGAAAACGCACCACATTTGAGGGAGGCGAAATCATCCAAAATATAGCAAGTAACAAGCGAATGAACGGACCTTGTCGTTACTGCAAACTACGAGCACTCAAAAGCTAATTGCAAAACTGCACGGCCTGTTAATTAAAGGGGCCGTGCAGACAAAACACAAGTTTGGTTCCTTCGAAAGATTGCCTCGTTAGGATCATGCTGACACTACTCTTAACGCACACTTCGCTCAAATAAGCTGTATAATTAGGAAAAAAAGGAATGTCCGTGCGACCCACTAGCTCATTTCCCAAAACAGAACCTATGACGTCATATCAGCCCAGCTGTGCCATTGGCTGAGGCCGGCAAAAGCAAATCCCAATTAGGCAGGGCTTATAAGCTTGCCGAACGAGCTCTTTGCGTTTAAATGTAATGCGTAGTCATTCTGCAGCAGTAAGAATGGTGGGATAAACAGGGGAAGTTACGAAAGTACACGTAAACATAGAAGTACCGATGCCCACGGCTGTTGGTACTGGCCGCACTATGCTTGTTTAAGCTGCACAGCAGTCTGCCGCTTTGGAGTTGTCTTACACGACACTGGCCGATTGGCGTAAGCGGCGTTGTCTTACGTGACCCTGTTTGTCATGCAGACCCCATGTTTCATGAAACGATTACCTTTTACCTTAACAAAAACAAGCCAGGTGCAAACACAGTCAAAAACAAAGCAATGGCGGACAACGGTCCACGGCTGAGTATGGTAGTGCGATCTGGGAAGACTTACGGTAAGCAAGGCTGCAGAGCCTAACGACGCACTAGAAGTTCGTTTGAATACCCACCATTGTGGCTTCATGGAAGACGCCACGAAAACACACGATTTGGCCGGAGAATTAAAACTTTAACGTAAATTTATTAATTTCTCAGTGATCACGGCATCGTTTGGTGCCGGAAAAACGCTGGGGGCACTATAAAACGTGAAATCTTTTGAATAAAAAAAAACTTGTATTTTGTCTGCATGCTCTGTTAAAGTTGCAAAATCTACATGCACACGCACAAAATGGTGTACTGAAAGAAGACTGCCATGCGATTCACTCACAAATCGCCAAAAGCTAAAAACCATAACCAAGTTCCCAAACAATCAAAGCTTGCTGATCAAATGTCCCTGAGCTGACACTTTTCACAGGCCAGCAAGAAAGATCCCGCCAAGTATGCTATGAAATGCAGTGTCACTTCATGATTCAGCACACTACGTCCACACCCAAAATTTCCTGAGCCAAGACAAAACATTGCAGTGCATTTACAAGGGCCGGGTACTGCTTTAACGGGGCTCTGTTCCTGTCACCACACAGAGCTCTGTACTTTTGATGCTACCTTTTGAAACTAAACAAACACTACAGCGACAAGTGACCTTTTTTTAGCCGTGTGCTCGATTGAACAGCAGAACAGGCTGTCATTAGCCAAGAAGAATGGGAATAAGAGCGAAAAGCCCTCTTGTCAACATACTTGCTGTCGACCTGCTCAAACAGTGGCGGCTGTGACTCTTCCGTGATGACTTGGTACACGAGCAGGTGGCCTTTCGATGTCTGCACACCAGAAAATTTAAAAAAAATGAGTTCTTGCACTTTTAACCATCAGAAACTATTCATGCTTGCACAAGTATGCCGTGCAAAAATATCCGCTAAGGGGTAACAGAACAGTGCGAACTTGGGCTGATTGATATGGCATCAGAAACCAAAAAAATACAGCGCTAAAGACTGGACAAAGAAAGACGGGACAACAGGAAGTGCCGGTTTCATTTCTTTGTCCTGTCTTCAACATTTTCATTCCCCCAGTTTTTAGTGCAAAACATGTATGACACATTCTTGAAAAGCAACACATACGATAGAAGTCAGAACAAAAATAAAGACTATTTTTACCCAACAGCTGACCCTGAAAAATGAAAATGAACGTCATGTCCTCGAGAGGAATCAGTTGTTATAAATGAAACGTAGCTATATCACTCAAAATACTGCGCAATATTTTTTCCAAGAAAGAAAAAAAAATGGAAGTAAAACAAAATATTATGTTGAGGGAAATAAAGAGGGCAATCATCAATTACAGACTACCATGGTGTCATTCGCAGCAGCAATGTTCTGACATTAGATATTTTTGTCTGGTTCCACCTTTTTTTTTTTGTGACAGACAGTCTATACGCAATAGGCACAACCCTCACTGGCCAATCGCATGATATGGGTAGTGCATGCCCAACTAGAGCTATGCGATGCCACATCAAAGAGCTCTGCGCACAACATTCTCGGTGTGGTTTCCATGTCAGCTACTGTGACTTCTACGGTGACTAATGTTCCTGGCAATGGCAACAGACACCAAAGAAAGCGTGCAATAACCTATCATCCGATTGCTTCAAGGCACTGGCACAGACACTGGTGCTGTCAATCTGTACTTCTGTTTAATACCAAATTTAGACGCATGTTTTCTTGCAGCCGCTACTATGCATTTAGTGTGCAAACATCCACATTTTTTTAAAACAAAGTGTTGTTGAAGTCAGAGCTTAATCTGCGTTCTTCCGTTTGAAATAACCACTTTTTGCATTGCACAAGAAAGTACGTGCCGACTTGCGCAAACTAGACTACTCCAGTTATTTGCAAAAAAAAAATTGCGTTACGACCACACTGAACGCAATCATTGAGCGCAGTCCTGGACTTTTTACTGGAATTTCTTTGTCTTCATTATCAGTGCGGCACTGGTAATTTAACCCTGGAATTTTTACTGTAGCTTCTTTGTCTTTGTTATCAGAGCGGCATGAAGGTTGTAAAGGTGTTGATACACATTCGGGAGCAGATAAAGGACACCATTCTCAAGACACACTCACCAAGACGGCCAGCATGGACGAGTCCCGCTTCCAGACAAGCTTCGAGTTGCTACCATGCTTGCCAAGAGATTCGGCTGTACGGACGTGGGACGCGATCTGCACGCAAAGCTGTCGGTGGATAGAAAGATGGGCGCAGTTATAAACGAAACTAATGGGTTGCCCGTTCCCTCGGTTCACGGGATTGCATCGTCGTAACATGAGTATGCACTCATTGCACGGATTTTAACGCAAGTTCCAGAGCAAAACATCAGCTCCCGCACCGACCTGCACGATTGTTCACGGCATACCTGTTGCAAGATATCGGCAGTCATTCTCGCAAAGAACACACCAATACACAATACAGTGGGCAGGAATAACATCCAAGTATCCTTCAGGTTATCGTCTAATAACTTTTTGCCCAAAACATTTAGTGCGTACTAGACGGCTCTGAGAAACTGATCAAGTTAATCTCGAAAAGGAAATGATGCAGCAAGGTGACACTATAAAATTTCACAAATTGTCCTGGCACCGACACATAAGGCGTGCAAACGTTAAACAGAAGCTTCTGTAACCCTGTCACACTGCTAAACACATACTCTCACGACGGTTTTCTTCGGTGATAGTGCACCGCAATACATTTTCACATGTCTGCGCTCACCGTTGAATACTGAAATATACGCTGATGCTCCCAGACCTGGGCCGCAGCTCAACAGGTCTCGCGACTTTCGTGTCAATCCCTTAGGCACGCTACTACAGGAGCTTTGAACGGTTGAACTCTAGCAGAGACCTCCCACTTTTCCCTTACCTTCTCGAGCCAGATGCCGATGCTGTTCTCCGTGAGAACAGCGAACAACGTCCTGTTGTAGTCCGACGCGATCCATGTGAGCGTCGCGCTAGCGGCTCTGTCGATGTTGAGCACTTGGGGCCAGCGGATTGGAAAATACATGACGGCAGGACGACGTGTCTCCTCCGAGACCCTTCTCCGCTGTCACCGACGAAACACATCCGAGCTTCCCGTCACGTAATACGACTGACCGCCAGGCAGCGGCGATGCCCCCTTCATGACACGAACGACGGGGGTCTAAGCTTTGAAGTCCTAAGCTTCGTGCGCGATGCGAACAACACAGGCACAACAGGAAAAGTAATCACGTTACAACTACGGGACATACTTCGTGCATTCTGCTGCGGCGGCCACCATCACAAGAATTCAACAAAACAAAATAAACAATTAAAAAGGTGCGTGGATGTATACCATCACAAAAAAATGTCCGCATAGGGGTGTTGCACAGCGCTAAAAAAAGAGGGTAAATAAGTGCTTGCATTTGTCTATAACTTTCTATAAAATCTGTTTCTTGATGGTTTCTCGTGGTTCCCTTGTTTCGCCCGTTCTTTCGCAGTAATTACCAATTTTGCAAGGTTTTCCTTGAGCGAAACGTTTCTAGGTCGACCAAAAGACGACACCGTTGACTCCACATCGCTGCTGGCGATCCAGTAGGGAGTGGCGTTCGTAGTTGATCACGGGAACAGCACGGCTTGAAGCGAGGCACGACAGCACAGGATACGATGGCGGAATACAGCCGCAAGGTCCGCTCCAAGAAGGAAAAATCGGGCGAAACGATCGCCTACAGCGAGGCTGCCATGCGACACAACGGCGCAGTGCTGGAATACTGCCGTACGTCCCTCGCGGCCCTGTCTGGCTGCACAGCCGGTATTCTCGGGCTAACCGGCCTCTGGGGATTCCTCTTCTATTTCGCCACAGCGCTGGCGCTCTGGCTCATGCTGGTTCTTCGCACGATGAACACCTGGAACCGCTTCCTACGTAGCCGCACGACATTCCTCACCACGGGACTGTTCGGCGGACTGTTTACCTACGTTCTCTTTTGGACTTTTTTCTACGGCATTGTGCACGTCTACTGAGTTGGTGGACGCACCAGGAAAAAGTTTGCTGGAAAGTGGGTGCAAAGAAACGAAGCATCAAATGTGTTTTTTTTTTTTTTCACGGGGATGTGGTAGCACCTGCGTCGACACGCTCTGGAAGTGTGCAACATCGCCCATTCAGTGGTGTTCAAGTGTTTTCGAACATTCGCTAACTAGGGTGTACCGGTAGCCATTTCCAGATCATTTTTGTTGATATCTCAGTTCAGGACGCATTTTGTTACGCTTTGGGTGGTGTTTGTCGCTGGCTTTTGTAAAAAAAACGTATTAGTCTTTCAAAGAGTGCATAAAAAAAGTGTATTTAGGTTCCTGTAGTCGCTTGTTTCTGCTTTTTGTGTCTATTTACGGCTGCTGGTTGCTAGATCGAAATGACCACGCTAAAAATACTGGGCGTACGAATGCTCCTGCATACCAAAAAAAAAAAGGAACTTTGCGCATTGAAATCTATATGACGACAAATTATCTTTATGCACTACTTCACGATAACAGCAGCACAAAAAGACAAGATGAAGTAACTCAAGACAGGTGCTCACTATTAACTGCTGTTTATCGGACAAACAAACAATATACTGCGCGCCCATGTGGTAGTAACAGCATTCTTCAAAGCATAAAAAGCAATATAAAAGCTAGACTACAAATGGAACGGTCATTGACGCACCATAGCTATTCATCGCATGCACCAAGATATTACGCATTGCCCTTACATTTTTCACAAACATTTTAGACTGAGGGCCTTTCACATCCCATATCAATGATTTAATTTTTAGCCTCCTCACGTCCTTCCAAATTGTATTTTACTGTGTGGAAGATCACACACCCTGAAATGGAGCTCTTTGGCCTCGACGCCCTTGTGCCATAAACGCATACAAAACACGCACTGCTCAGATACTCCCTTCAAAGGGCGATCTAATGCTTTCGTCACACTCTCGGCTTATGTGGATGACCCTCAACAACTTCCTGGTGGTCACACGTGTTGTTGAACAGAGTTGTGGTGTTGTGGAATAGTGGCTCACAGTCATGCTCCTGGAAGTGATCAGGCAGAGTGGCAACTTGTGTCAATTTTCACGGTGACAATGTGCTCTAGGTGACAAAGACCGGTTTTACCAATTTTACCACCCCCACTTTGCAGTGCACAAATTTAAGTTTGCGAGCATTACTCTCGCTTTACTTGACTCGGAAGTGTTATTTTCAAAGACTGAGACAACTAGCCAGCAGCCGAGCATTATTGCCAACCCCGAAGTTGGTGTAACCACGTAAATGTAATTACGCATCGATGTTAGCTCCAAGTCTATGTCTATAGAAACAAACTGCACACTTTTGGGGACTTCATCATTACGTGTTTGTTGGACCCGAATCACTCTTGCTAAACCGCTCTCTATTTACTAGACAGCAATTTTTTATCACTTAGGCATGACAACTTGTAATACTACCCCGACTGCTTGCTTATATACTAACTTGAACAGTCAACCGAAAATGTAGCCTCACATATTAATGGTAACTTCGACGGCCTCAATGAGGAAAAAAAATTGCCTCGTCAGAAGGGATTCTATGCCGAAGATTTGGACATGCCAACACAGTTGGAAAATGACAAACAACCACCTTGACACTGCTTGGGCGATACCGCAGTGAAGATGTGCAGCAACAGTGCACTCCTAAGCAAGCAGTACATTTTGACATCTCCCTCACTGGTTAGTCGCATGGGTTTGATAGGGGACTGGCTCTATCTTGATGCTCCCCCTAAATTATTTGAAGAGTACAACAGCAGGCTTCAAACCGTGGTAACTACTGCCTCCTAGGCAGTTTTTCCGGGCAATACAATATCAGCTCTAACAAATCGACAATCTGGCTTGTGCAGTAATACTACTTGATACAAAAATGCAGTTTTAGGCTTCCAACCCACGATACACAAGGTAACCCTTACCTTTCTCCTTGTTGCATTTTGAGATCAATGAACCGGAACACGAGTACGTGAAATCACAACAGAACAGAGCTCGCTTGGCGAAACAGGACTGCGTCATTATTTATTTGAAGAAG
Source organism: Haemaphysalis longicornis (assembly GCF_048455015.1). Lineage (NCBI taxonomy): Eukaryota > Metazoa > Arthropoda > Arachnida > Ixodida > Ixodidae > Haemaphysalis > Haemaphysalis longicornis. Next base: position 103,091,911 of record NW_027526225.1, read on the forward strand.
GATGTGGTCTTCGTCTGGTGGATACTCACAGCACTGAGCAGGATGGAGTTTTCCACAGTGTCCACGAACAAAAGGGCCTTTATACTTCTGCAGTTTCGGGTGCCGGAGGGTTTTTCCAAGCAGCTTCTCAGCCTCTTGATCAAATATTTCTTCGTTATATCCAATATCGCGCATGGCTCATGGCTTCAGTTTCGTTATAAAAGAACAAATGCCATTGAAATGAAGCGGCCAACCAGAGATCGTACTTAGTTATAACAAGGTTCAACGGTAATGGCTTTTTCAAAGCGAAGCTTTCATACTGATGTCTGTAGGCCACCCAAAATGCATTGCAGGAAAGCACGATCGTCTCGCGACGATCGTGGGTGAAATGGGAAGGGGAAAAAAAAAAAACACTATGGTCAGAATCAAACCTGGGTGCCTCATGTTATGAAGCCAATGTGTCTATCCGACTGCACCATTCCGGCACGGTCAAAGCAGGTTGGGTTTGGAGAGGAATGGATGGCCACACAAACTTGGAGAATGCACCCCTCCGTCCAATGACGACAATAGTTGAATGCTTGGGAAAGCCATGGAATGCAACGTATCTGAAAAGCACTTGACAGTAAAATTACATTGCAGTAAACCGTCCAGATAAGAAACAGGTGCTCCCTTCATTTGGACTTGATTTTGGAAGGCTGTGTGTTCCCCCATGGTTGTCATTTCAACAGAGGGGTAGCTCGCTTTTTTATCCTTACCCGGCCGAAAAAAGTACCCGTTTCCTCCCTTGGGCAAAGCTTGAGTGTCAGTGAGCAACCTTGTCAAGATGTGGATGCCAAGCTTGCCTTCTTCCACATTTAGCTCTGCAGGTAGCCACCTCCTTTGTATCCGAGTGCCGTGGCAGAAACGTAAACAGCAGGACGGTTGATGGGGGAGCAGCTTTATTGACTGGAGAGGCAAGAGGAGAGATGGAAGCTTTAGATGGGCTTGATCTTGAAGTGAAGGCCGATGAGGGAGAAGACGAGGCACTTGAGGTCCTGCACCAGGTAGTAGAAGCAGCGCAGGCCCTCAGGGTCCTTGCTCTGGTTCACGTCCACCAGGGAGCCGATCTTGGACGTCGTGAAGGACACGTGTTCGTCGCCCATCACGATCTCCAGCTCCTGCAGAAGGGTCATTTGGAAGGACCCCCTTTACACTTGCAACGCTCCACTGCCTGAAACCTTGCTTGAAAAATTCCTTCTAGACTACCGTGTTTCCAAAAAGCCCTGGCTTGAATAGTTCGCCTAAAAATTTCTTTCAGTCACGGCAGGACCTTAAAACACCAGCGTTCTTAGGCAAATTGTCGACGTTACAAATCTGTTCCAAGTTTTGTAGACTATGTTTGCTCTGCGGCACACATATGTAGTTCAGCAAATCATCAAGGCTAGTTCCTTTCACATAAAACAAGGCTTTATTCTGTTGTCACCGTCCCTTTAAGTGTCTGCAAGAAAGCCCTACTGTCTTGCTAGTAACTTGTTAGTTACCTATGAATTTTATGGTGCACCACAAAATTCATACGATCCCTTGTTGTGCAAAACTGAGCAGGCTTGTGTTCACTAGATGCTAAAATGAATCTACAGGTTATGCTCTGGAGTGTCGATATTCATAATGCGGTGCACATAACGTACATGTGAAAAGTAGGGGTACAGCTTATCCAGCTCTACGTATAGTCATTGCAAAGCAAGTGCCAAGGAGTGGAAGCTTTGCGAGTTTATCAACAAGAAGCAACCATTAAAATACTAATCTGCAAAGATCAACAGCGAGAAGTACTACAAACAAGTGCCTAAGGCGCACAGCAAGCAAGTCTTCAAGCCACCAAACAACCGACACTTTTCTTTCAGCGATAAAACTATTAAATATTAAACTTCAAAAACACCCTTATAAATGAGGGACAGTGCAATTCTGTCCACAGGTGTGTGTAATGTACCTTTGATGGCTTCGTAACTAAGGGCTTCAAAACTGCCGAGTAAGAACTCCCTGTTTCCATTCCTATAAGAAGCCCTGTAGTCATGGTGACAAAGCCAAATCCACTGGCGATACTGGGTTGCTTAAACAGCGAGACAGGGCTACACTAGCTGCGCCATCAGTGATCAGCTTTGCCACAGCACCACCATGAATGTCAAAAAACACACAGTCGGTGCAGCTTGGAACCAAAGCGTAACCCTGAAAAATGCTAAAAATGCCTTAGCAGGCATCACCAGGATGGTCTCCCACCTGTCGTCCAACTCGGTCGGGATGGGGCCAGAGGCCATCGTCTTCACGCATGATTTCTGAGTCGTCAATGATTCTTTTCAACTCTTCCATGACGCACTTGTGTACGTAGGCCTGGAAGAACAAAGCCAATGTGAACAAACATGACACACAGGAAAAGGCAGCAACACACAAACTAGTGCTTTTGCAAAGCTTTTGAAATTAAAGCACTAACCCCCACCCCCTCCCCTTTCGATTGCTGCATACTTTCTACAAACAGCAGTGGTCAATTTCCAACTTGGTTGCTTAGTCTCAGTCTAAACAGGCAAAATATTCATGCCTTGAGATGTCACACCATTAAATGTTGCAATAAGCATAAGTACAATATGTTTGGCAGTTTGATAGAACAGTATATTTATAGATCCATTGTGGCGGCTCAGTAGCTAAGGTTTTGCACCTCTGGACATGATGTCACTGGTACGATTGGTTGATTGATTGTAGGGTTTAACACGCCGACACAACGCAGGCAATGAGGCACGCCGTAATGGAGAGCTCTGCATTAATTTTGACCACCTTGGGGTCCTTTAACGAGCGCCAGAATCTTGGACAAACGGGCGTTTTTGCTCCTCACCTCCATCAGAAAAGCAGCTGCCGCGGCCAGGAATCAAAGACGTCACTGGTTCAATTCCCCTCACACGACTACCTTTTTAATTATCACAGGAAAAGAACAAAAATGACCTGTGTGTACGAGACTTCAGCGCATGTTTAGGATTCCCAGGTGATCGAAATAAATAAAAACTGGAGCATTCCACTGTGGTGAACCTTGTAATAGAGACGTGAGTTCATCATCTGAAGCCACCATTTGAATAAAGTGCTTGTGCAGACTGAATTCCACATAAAAACCAATTTGAACCTTTGCACCGCTTGGTTGAATTGTTTTCAACGGCATGAAGTATAGTTTATGGACATGTTTAAAGACGCTAAACAGCTGTGAAGTGCAAGAGAGCACGTGTTTACAGCATAAGGCACTAGAATTAAGAATCTTTGTGACCACTTTACGATTGTTGAAGAGCACAGAAGTGCATGAAAGACATTTTAGATAAGCTTATAAGGAGAAGTAAGAAAGTGTAGTTGGGCAGGACATGCGGTTTGTGGGGAGCAGACAAGCTGAGCCCACAAGTATCAAAATGAGTGCGCGGGTTGGGATTACAACATGGGACAGACAATGATACAGCTTGGTGGATGAGAGAAAATCCGGGGGGAGGGGGGGCGGGCAAAGTTGACTGAATTAAGCATCGAAATTCGCTAGGAGACACCTTCCTGCTTAAAGGCACAAACAGGCTGGTGAAAAAGCGTACATATTTCACAAACAGAACTTGCCTCTTTCCGGATCATGGTGTCATTCTTGTAGTTAGAGTTGTTCGCATACCGCAATTTTCCTGAAACAAAAACACAGCCATTTTTGAGAAAGCAATCAAGACGCACTAAATGGCTGGAAATCGACAAATGGTTCTAAGTTTTTTTTTTTTTTTTCAACCCACATGCTTCGAAAGGTGATCCCGGAAGTACACTTGTCACAATGAGCTACGTGTTTGCATCTCGGTTCACCGAATGTTTTGATCCTCAAAAAGTGGTCTGAACCACACGTCAGAGAAAACTTCCGCACTGGCTGCACTCTTCGAGGACAAAACCAAGAGTACGCAGCCCACACCGGACGTGTAACAATTTACAATCTAGCTCAGTAGAGTATGCCACTGAAGCATATCCTTACCCCAGCCACGTTTTGTCATTATGCAATAACTATTCAACAAAATAGGATGGGTGGAAAGTGCGTATTTACGAAGCCAGAATAGCCTCGCTCAGCCCACAGTATCAACAAGGTGGTAAACTTTATTTCGCGCGATACACACACACACGCTAGTTTGTTGCGTACGGTGTGGTAGCTGTACCCTGGTATAAGGAAGCTAGAAATAAACAAAATAATAGTAAATAATCCAGACATAGAAGAAGAAGCCTCGCTAGTCATAGAGCGGGGAGATTCCAGTCGTCGCCCATGCGGCCAAGCCGATTACCTACAAAGCACAGGAATTATAAGTACGTACCGTCTGGTCTGAACTCAAACTCGAGAAATTCGTGGCCAAGCTTGCCCTTGTGGCCGACGTAATATCGCAGGTAAAAGTCTGTAGAACTCATTGTCCAATGCGTAAGAGCGTCGCAACGATCACAAGCCTCACAAACTTGGCGCAGATTGGATTGGCTTGGATGCGTTTGGCGTCATGGAGTGGTTGTCTCTCTCCCTCGTTCTCCTCCCTCGGTGGGGTTTTTTGTTCCTTTTTTGGTGGGGGAAAACTTCTGAGGCAGTAAAGTGGCTTAAAACTGCTGAGGGAGAATGAATAATGTTTATTTACAAGTTTCTATAATGCGTGAGAAAGTTAGAAGTTTACACAAGCCGCCTCCCGTTTCCAGTTTGAACTGTGGAAACTGGATAATGTATTCTTACTGCGAAAGTTTATGCCCATTTCTGCCGGAGTTCCCTTTAAAGGCTTCCTGAATATCCCCCGTCTTTTTATAACACCGATTTTGTGTCGTCTGTACGCAGAAAGGAGGTCAGCGACCCAAAACCCGAAGAGCAAGAAAACAAAAAGAAAACCGAAATTGAGAGCCCTTCCATTGCTTCCATCCATCCCGTAAAGAGGGGAGTGAGGGAAGTCCAGCGAAGCTGGCGCTCTGATTGAATTTTGTACGTTTCGGGCAGTTTCGGGCACAGAGTAAATACTGGGATTAGCTATCTACGTCAACGACTAAGGGAGACGATTGGAGGGTAGAGACAATGACGTTTTATTATAGCGCGGCTACGCCAATCCCAGCGCAGGCTCGGATGCGCCGCACAGGTTGCCACCGAAGAGAGCACGGCATTGACCTATGTCAGGGCGGAGAGATGCCGCGCGTGGCGAGAGAGAGAGAGAGAATAGTCTTTCATGATACTGGTGAGGTTAGCCTGGCCAAGGTGCCTAGCTTGCTATACCAGATGTATGAGAAAAGAAAAACGAAATCGATTAACGCGTGGCGAGGTGTATCATGTAACATTACATAATACACCGTGCATACTGTCTCTGTAGGATGACCATACGCTTCGCTGTGCCACACACAATGTGGAAAAGACAGCTTACAAAGTACAAACTTACGCTTACGAAGCCCTCGCTTACACCCAAGTTTGCTCCAAGGCCAGCTCCCCTTCCCAGGGACGATTACAAGCTCGTGTTGCAACCACAGGGTGGCCTCAAGATAGCGCAATTAGACCTAGCCAAGGTCTCGCTCTGAAAGGGCAGCTGAAACCCCAAACTCTTGCGCCAGATATGAGACAGCGCAAACACATTAAGCCCCGCAATATGCACCCAGAACATCATGCGGGCAGAAAACAGGCCTGGGCCGAAGCTCTAGAGAAAATTTACGGTAAAGACAAAGGGACGGTTTACACCGACACAGCAAGCAGTAACCATAAGGGAGAAATGGTGGCAGTAGCAACATTGAGAGACAAATGCCTCACCAGCGCAATCATCCCCAAAACTACCCCTCAAGAAGCAGAAGTGACCATAGCACTTGCCATAACCCAGACCAAGGCAACGACGATAATTTCTGACTCGCAGCGGGCCTGCAGAAGATTCACTTTTGGATCGGTGACTCCCGCAGTATATCGCATCTTGAGCACAAACCCCCCGAAATGGGACGCCACGATAGTCTGGGCACCGGCACACTCCTCCCTCGCGGGCAACGAATTCGCCCATGCGATGGCCTGCGCACTCGCCCACCAGGCCCTGGAAGGAGAACCTGACCCCACCCCTGTTGTGACTTACCGTAACATTACCCAGCATTACCGGCTAGAACGTAGAGTCTATCCACCACCTCACCCACAATTAAGTAAAAAACAAGGCTCGACACTTCGCTTACTTCAAACAAACACGTTCCCTCGCCCAGTCCGGCTCCATATGCAATTCCCCAATCAGCATCCACCTCAATGCAAGTTCTGTGGAAAATCAGGCTCCCTATACCACGTAGTCTGGGAATGTAGCCAAAACCCGGACTTCCACCCCCTTTCCCTAACCCCAACCTCGAGCAGTGGGAGGCCAGTTGCCAACCAGGTCATGCTGACGGAGAGGGCAGAACGTGCGAAGACAACGCTTGGACTTCTGGACTAAGAAGCCATCCCCACGCATATAACTGCTCAATAAAAGTTTTCCACTCTCCAAACTTACACCAATACACCTAAACTTGGCTTCACCTCAAAACATAAGTGCACGGGCAACATTTTTCTAGGGGGCATAATAAAACATGGAGGCTTTAAGACATTTTAAAACTTTGTATGAGTCTTGTTTTCATATGCTGAAGACAGGCTGCTGAGCAAATTGTTATACACAGCTTCGCAGTAAAGTGCAGTCAAAAGAAACGTATGCAATACATCACGGCACACGCTACGCAGGGTTCAAACCATTTTTTTAGGTTCCAGAAACCGTGCACAACCAGCTGTCAATCGCGTGGGCCACCACCGACCGGCAAGACAAAGCGCACATAGCATCAAGTAATGGCAGATGGAGGAGAGTTGCAGGTAGTCTGGTTACAACAGTCGTCACCTGCCATTTCAGGTAACAAAGCACATTTGCCGCCAAGCTAAGGGCTAGTTACAAGGACTCTTGCACGTTGCATGGTGTTTTTCCCTTGGCTGGCTATGGACTTCTGTAGATTGCTGAAAGCATTGCATTTAATGAACACGGTTAACATTGCTGAAGTGTTGCAGCGTTAATGAATTGGGTCAACATGTTGACCATTGATTATACTTCCTTTTAATTGCTACAATAATTCACTTACGATGTGCGAAAAGTTTGCAGTCTAGCTGTTACACTACACTCTGCATTGGGAAAAAAAAAATACCTGCCTTGCGCATTGCTTAGGCTTTAGAGTTAATTAAGAATTGGCCATGCAGGAAAGGAAAAGACAAATGTTCACTTGAAGGCCTTTCTATTTGGGCCTCATTCTCGCGTCGAAATTTGATTTGCGCTTGTGTGTGCCCAGGCTTGCACCCAGTGCCCAGTATGGCAACTTGTGCCGAGTTCAAGTACATGCAGAGCTTGCCTAAGGCAGACGCTGTGGTACTGAAGATTGTGACAATCATATATGCAAACTGCAAAACAAAGAAACACAATAAAACCTTAGCAAAAGTATTTTAATAGAAAGCTTTATTGAATCTTGAAAAGGCTTTATAAAAATGTCGAAAAAATCCCGAGGACACCTAAGTACTTGTTACGGGTTGTTCCCACATGAATACAAAACAAGGATGATGTGGAGGCCTACGAAGCTTTTGTACCTGTGCGGTGTACTGGCTCGCCTCGTGTGTATCCTTCGTATAGGGGTGGGCAAATTGTGAAATCAAGTTCTCGAAAATTAAAACGAACATGTGAGCGTATAAATGTTCAATTCAATTCCGCTGAGTGCTTCTTCAAGTTTCGAGCTGCGAATGACGTTTGGTTTTCGCTCATTTGGGTGCGTTCTTCTGCTAGGGCTTAGTATTCGCCAAGCACAGCAAATGTTGTTGTCACTGGGCACCAAACGGTAGCCACCACCAGACTCTCTCTGCATTCCCAAACATTGCCTGAGCAATGATGGTGCAAGCTTGTTTACATATTTCTGATCATTCCAAAACACAGATTTGCACTGTAGGACATGTCGCAGTTAATGGTAGGTTAGGGGCTGTTCTGCTGCCACAGATGCCACCCCAGTTCAAATGAATGACAGTTCAAACTAATGAACTGAAGAGGGGCTTGCGTTCGGGCTAGTTGGTATTCCATAACGTTCATCTTAAGCGCAAAAAAAAAACAGGGACACAGTAGACAAGGACAAGTGTCCTTGTCTACTGTGTCCCTGTTTTTTTCTGCACTTAAGATGAACGTTATGGAACGGAATGAATGAACTGAAGAACAAGTCACGTTTCGGCCTTCCGGCTCCCGTGAACAGAGTGTGAACAGAGTGTGAACAAGACTCCCGTTCGGGGGGGCTGAAACATCAGTTCATTTTCTCTTGTGGTCGGTGTCATCTTTCATGTCTTTTATGATCATTCCCGACTAGATGGGCGTCCTTCTAAGCCTCTATTTCAACAAAAATAGGGCACTGCGACTGGTAAGCAGTAGGGTATGTAAGCTATTTGATGCTTGAAAAAGTCAGTGAATGCAGTCTGCCTATGGTCCTTAGAGGAATAGTCAGCACTTTCTGCTCGAACGAGCAAATATAGCAGAAGGTTGCCCATTTAACTCCTTCAAACTGAAGAAATGGGTGGCATTCCATTCTACAATGGCTTCTGAGCAGATGGTCGTACTAATGCTTCGTCCTTTCCCTCTACGTCACTGGCAGTGACAGGTTCTGTGCATCTGACTGGGGAAACAATGTCCTCATCCGTCAATGTACCACAAACCACTGCATTCACATCCAAATCCGTGTCATCCACAATGACCGCCATGAAGGCTTTCGATTGGTTTTACTCAATTTTACCTTTCTTCTCTCTGTTCCGGTGGTGACACAGCCCCACGTGTTGGCAGCGGGTGCGTTTCTCTGGCTGTGTGCCCGGCACCAAACTGCCGGCCCAGTGTTGCATAGTTCAAATTATCTGTGGCAGAACCTAATTGCGTTCGTATTGACGGGCTTATTCATAGGGTTCTATGGAGCTTGGCCGGGCCAAACTGCGCAGTTTACTAAATTGCTTTCCCTCAGTGCTTAAAGCTGCGTTGTATTAGAAAAAAGATAGCAAGTACCCTAAGTTCGCTTCCAAATGAGTGCTTGTTTCACAAAATCCACACAGATGCAAACGTGCACAACTAATGGTCTGCACCCTAGTCTGTCTTCATCAGAAAAATAACTCAAGGCGGCAGACACAGCTTTGAGACATTTACAAACAAGCTTCATGGCAAGGCATATAAATGTACCCAAAATACAATTAAGAGCAAAAGTATCCTTGCAAGATTAGAGGTCCAAACCAAGTACAAGCAGACATAAATGTATTTGTTGGTACTGAGATGCTTTTTTGACTTGGCTCAAAGAGAGCCCAGCAGACGTCATGTCACCCGTCTTTACTCATCGTGTGTGCCATTGCTGCAGTTGCGGCATACAGAATGTGCAGGAGCCAAAGGCATATGATGGCCATTGTATACTCTCACCTACTTAGGCCAAGTAGCGGCCCCGGATCCCAACCATGAGGCAGAGATAATTAGAAGGGTAAGAATGGGGTGCCAGGCATTCTCAGATAATGAATGGCAGCCTGCCATTGTACCTGAAGAGGAAAGTGTATGACAGCTGCATCTTGGCAGAAACTTGGAGGCTCACTAAAAGGGCTCAATTTATATTGAGGATGACTTGGTGAGCAATGAAACGGAAGATGATAAGTGTAACATTAAGGGACAAGAAGGGAGCAGAGTGGTTCAGGGAACATATGCGTGTTAAAGGACTACTGATACGAAATTTCGAAGCTGAGATAACTATGTAGAACACTTTCTTTTTATCAGGAGATATCTCCCAGCAAGTTTCAACAGCAATCGTTCGGCGTAACATATTTAAAATTCATTTTAATCTTCGCCCGCACGAGAAAGCCCAGAGCGGACCGACATGACATCATCTGCTACTTGCCCCAAACTGCGGACGTCGGGGCTCCCGTGACGAAGCCGAAGCGCTGGCTGTTGTTGGCGCACGCTGCTCGGGCGTGTGTACACGTCATGGTTTTGGGACTGACGTCATGCTGCCCGGGCCTGTGGGGACGGCGAAGACCTCGGCCGGTCTGGGCGCGCACGTGCGCTCGCTCGCGTGCGCTTCCAGAGCGGCAGCGATACGGCAAGAATGGTGACGTCACGTGATACCTCCTGTCATGGCGGCCGCTCGGCGTTCATTTTGTCCAAACCAAAACTGACACGAATAAACAACGTCGTAAATGAATGTTTACGCTGCGCTCGACCGTCTAATCTGTCATTCTATGATTAGTGGGCTGGTAGGCACGCATAGCAGCGAAAAAAACGTAACACCAAAATTTTGTGACAGTACTCCTTTAAGTACATATTAGTAGAAATTAGGAATAAGGAATGGGCGTGGGCAGGGCATGTAATGCAAAGGCAAGATAACCATTGGTCATTAAGGGTAACAGAGTGGATCCCTAGAGAAGGCAAGCGTGGCAGGGGGCGGCAGAAAGTTAGATGGGCAGAGGAAATCAAGACGTTTGTGGGGATAAATTGGTCGCAGTTAGCACAGGACCGGGATAATTGGAGATCTAGGGGAGAGGCCTTTGCCTTGCACACACAGGTAGGCTGGTGATGATGATGACACTCACCTGACCTAGGCAGATGGGTCCAGCATGCTGGAGTTGCTTGCGTTGGCAGTAAAGGCCTAGAGTGCCTCCCTCCAACACCATCTGCCCCACCACCACAAGGCCGACATAGAGTTCTTGATCGCACACAATTATGTGGCTTTATTCGGCTTCAGTGTGAAGTGCTCGTTGAATTCCTGCCTCAGTAAACGACTGAACCTTTGGCAATAGCTCAACTGCCCACAAATAAAGATGCAGGGAAAAAAAAAAAAGCTACCAAACCAAGTCTTCAGTCCTTAGAAGTGCAAATCGAGGAAAAAAGTTTTCCTCCTGATTTCTAAGGGCAATGAAATGCATAAAATGCTCTGTGGTTCGGGAAGCAGTGGCATAACATTAAAGAAGTACTGACAAGAAATTTCAAAGTTAAGATAACTATGTAAAAAGATTTTTTTGTATACGGAGATATGTAAAAAGATCTTTTTGTATACGGAGGTATCTCCCAGGAAGTTTTAACTGTAACTGTTCAGTATAACACATTTTAAATCAATTTTAGTCTATGCACGGATGAGAAGCCTTAGTCTATGCACGGATGAGAAGCCTCAGAATGGATAACCTTTCAACATCGGCGCCAGCATGCTGTGCTGAGTGCCTCACCAAGCACCTCGCCCCACAGTTCCGATGTCAGGGCTCCTGTGATGTATCGAAGGCATTGGCTGCTGCACCTTGCGTACCACGTCACAGTTTTTGGACTCGCGTCATGTTGCCTGTGTGCAACCACGGTCAATCTTGACTCGCTCACTTGCTCTAGCGTGCACGTCCAGACCGGTTGTGGTGATGAAACAAGAACAGCGACGTCAAGAGTGCCATCCTGTCGTGGCAGCCGCCTTGGTGTTTGTTTAATCAAAACCGTAACTGATACAAATAAACAAGGCAATTATTTACACTGCGGTCGACCATTTAATGTGCCATTTTATGATTACGGGGCTGGTAGGCACCAGGTACATAGGGGCGAAGGGGGGTGGTTCAAACCCCCCCCCCACCCCCTTTTCCACTACCCAAAATTTCTTGCAGGCAACGCGTGTAAGCGAGTGCTAGTGTTCCTTTCGGCAAAAATTTTTCCTTCCCATAATACATAACACCTCCCCCCCTTCCCCCCCCCCCCCCCCCCAAAAAAAAAAAAACATTTCTGGCTATGGCCCTTGTAGGCACCCATAGCACTGGAGGAAAAAAACTTGACACTAAAATGTTGTGTCCCTACTTCCACACCACTTAAGTGCAGTCGCAGTGACCGTCCACACTAGTTTGTCAGCGTTCCCTTATAAGCTTATGGAGGTACAAGTGTCGGAGGCACTACAGTGACTCACATCCGGCACGAGTCCACCAGATCGCTTGACGGACATCAAAGGAGCACTAACAGCTCAATAATTTTCTGTCCCAACTACAAAGAACGTGCCCTTCATAGCTCCTATGGCTTTTGTACAGGGGCAAGCAACAACTTATCTGTTTAAAAGTTAATAATTAAAGCTGGAATTTCTTTCCCCCACTTTACTTCCCTTTTTCAATGACATTGAAAGGGACAAGTGCCCAGACTGAGCCAAACAGATGCGCATCAAGCTCCGCCCCAGCCAACTGCTCTCGTGCAGTGCTGCCACCTAGGGAAGGTGCAGAAAATATGCCAGGCTTATTAATAGCAAAGCTGCAGTAAAATCTCACAATTTGAGCACTGATGCACCTGTAAAAAGGTCAAATAGTCGTTGCACACATTGCACAAGGCACTTGAATTGTCTTGCCTGCTGATGCAATGGTTATTGACTGTGCGACTTGGTCAACAGCCGGCCAAGGCAGCAGACAAAGCAGTGGCAGAGAGACGGGCACTACGCTTTTGGCATGCCAAGTGAGCCAGTTTTTCACAACTCACCGTGACTGGTAATGGTTTCCAGGCTGTGTGGAGCCCATCTTTGTGCAGTTCTTTCAAGGGACAGAGAGGCGCTTTCAGAAGACCAAGCCTGAGAGGACGTCCTTTCTGAAGGTTTGCCCAGCAACCTTCGAATTTAATCAATGCCAGCCTCGCTCTGTACATCATCACTGCAACACAATTCATTCCACCCCTTGGGGGAGTTCACTCGCCTCATCCTAGTTCCACTCCATGAAGAACAGGTCAATCCCCCCCCTGAACCACAAGGGGGGGAGCGGTTAAAAATTATGGGACAAACACAAGAAGGCAAGCGGCAAAACTGAAGTTACTTCTAGATGGGACGACAACACAGATGGCCCGGGTGTGAAACTTGTTTGGCAAGTAGAAAGAAATGACGAATGCACGCGTGTGCGGGTGGGTCGGGTGATGGGGAGGCGACCGTCTTCACTTGAGGACGACGTCTTCCGTCCGCGCCTTCATCCTGTTGATGAACGCCTGGCCCTTGCTCTTGCGGAAGTTTTCGTACGGATCGTGAAGGCTGATGCCGACGCCCTTGTACAGGTCTTGCCTGTCTCGGACGTCGCCAGGGTGAATAGGGTCTTGGATGCCTTGTTCGGCTGCGCCGAGGCCAGCACCTCCCCACCCTGAAAACAGACAAGTACTATCAGCCTGACTAGCTGAGGAACTGATAAGCAAAAAAAACTGTGATTGATACCTGTCATAGAAATCGGTAAAACACAAAAGTGAAATGTGCAGCAAATCTGCAGCTGAACATGGTTTGCGGGTCGGCGGCTGTCTTGTGGGTTTGCTTGGTGAGCGACGTCCTGCTGGCGGGTCGCTTCGGCAAAGCTGTACTGGCGTCATTTCCGTGACGGATATGACGTCAGTGAAATCTTGGTGTATCCCGGCATAAAACACTTTCGCGTTAAAATATAAAGCCCGAAAACGAACAATGCTAAGTGTAACGTACTCTTTAGTACTCAAGGTTGAGCAGGTGTGCACCCTTTACAGGCCGCTTGCTTCGTTGTACTGGCGTCATTTCCGTGACAGATATGACTTCACTGAAATCTTTGTGTATCCGGGAATAAAACACTTTCGTGTTAAAAATCTCAGAACTTTTCCACAATACATGCTACCCAAAATAGCCGCAAAAAGCAATAGGACGACCATTGCTGTGATTCTAAAACAAAGCCGGCTCAGATATTCTGCACTTGATCATCCCTTCATCACTTTTGTCTCATACCATGTCAAGTGGGGTCTCCAATAAGTGCATACCCAGCTTTGAAAGCATTTTGAAACAGGAAACAAGGACTACCTGCTGTTGCTAGCACTTCAGGTTGAAGGATCCTCCTCCAAACTTCTCCGGCAGCTCATCTTGACCAACAGCAATGCACCGTTTTCATGAGGAAACTAGCGAGCCATCTCAATTGTTGAACATTTTTGTTTTAGGCTACTACACCCCAACTTTCATTTCTATGTGGCAAGTACTTTGTCTGAAAAGAAGTGTTGTAGCTTTCCAATTCTGCCAAAGAACTTTCTCTAAAGCTTCTCTTGTTTGGCTACTGTGAAGTTAAGGGGGCACATGGGTCTTTGATCAAGAACTTCATTTTTATGCTAATGATGATGGGAATTGAAGGACATACAAAGTTTTTCATTGTGATTGTAGATATAAAATTTGTTTTTGCTCGAAACGACTGTATTCAAATTTATTTAGGTTTTTCCATATATGTGATTTTGTGACAGCTTTTGTAAAAAAGCTGCTGGAGGGATGCAGCTGAACAAGGTACCAGTGAACAGTGTACAAATCAAGGAGTGCAATAAGACTAACATCGTCATTCTATCTGGTCTGTAGCCGAAGTTACGACCGTTTGAAGTTTGGGCTTGAAAGAACGGAACCACAAAAACCAGTTTTGCCTTCTAGGCCCAAACTTCAAAAGGTCGTAATGTCTGCTACAAACCAGATAGAATGATAATGTTAGTCTCATTACACTCCTTGATTTGTGCACTGTTCACTGGTACCTTGTTCAGCTGCATCCCTCCAGCAGCTTTTTTTACAAAAGCTGTCACAAAATCAAATATATATAAAAACCTAAATAAATTCGAGTACAGTCGTTTTACAGGAAAACAAATTTTATATCTACAATCGCAATGAAAAACTATATATGCTCCATAATTTCCATCATCATAACTGTAAAAACAGTTTTTTGCTTTAAGACGAATGTGCCCCCTTTAATGCACACAAACTTCACGAGGCCAGAAAAGGAGTCGCTCACCCATTTTTCGGAGTAGTTGGTGGCCCTTGTTGGACTCGTCCAACCTGGAATCCCTGGGCTCCCCGCTGTACGCTGAGCCACTGTAAACAGACAGCATATTTTTCAAGGGTTGCCCGAAGTTAGCATTACATTACACTCGCATAAAGGGCAACAAAAAATTAAAGCCGTTACACTCAACGTGAAATCTGTCGGAAGTGCAGAGCAGTGATTCGCCATAATGGGCTGTGGCGCCGTTATCCACTCACTCCTACCACCCAATGCAGTTCAAACTTCCCGCCTCCACAGTTCTCGCGTGCCCCCTGCCTGAAACTGCGCCAGCAGGAGTTCTGTTCTTCTTGTGCTTGCTTTTCCTCCTGCATGTGCCGGCGTTGCACTGCCCCATTTTTTCGCTTACTATCGTAAAAACCAAACCCAACAAGCATTCCTAACTAAATGAACGTGGGTCACTGCCGGTTAATTACGTATATTTTCCCTCAAATGTACCTGCAGTATTCTTTGCGCCTGTGGTTCACAAGTTTCAAATGGTTACAATGATTTAAACCGCTCGATTTTCGAAGCCTCTGCAGGACGCCCATTCGACGGTACACCGGGCCCTACTTGGGTCTGTTAACTTGCTACACCGCCCGATTACGGCAGTCGCTTGACATCGAGCGTTACAGCGAGCAACGACGACAAGGTGAGCCCCTAAAGTGCTCTGCACTTAAAACAAGCTGCATGTTGAAACAACACTTGATTACGATGGCAAAAGGCAGTACAAGGTTTCAGCAAATCGTTAGTAATGCCTGTGCCTGGTGCCAGCCCGACCGTGTGCTAAATTAAGACACACGCAAATTCATTCTTGCTGCACGCAGCGATTTTACTGCTCCTTCTCAGCCAGTGATGCTAGAATTCCCCATTCCTTCCTTCCTAACTTCCAAAAACAACTGTTTTTCATTGCTGGCATGTCCCTAAGGTTTCAACCTTTTCCAGATTCTTTGCACGATAGAAAATGCCTTCCACCCCAAATGCAATGGTGACCAGTTAACTCGGGAATTTTCGATGCAATATTGTCCATGGAAAGGCACCATGTGCATCACTATTCCCTGATCTTACAGACACAATGCAACACTATCCACCTCCTTGAATTCAGGTTGAAGGACGGCAATTTGTGGTGGGCTTTGTACTATGTATTACGGCTCAGTCAGTTTTGTGACATCGTGGGAATCACCTGAAAAAGCTTGTTCAGATTTTTAGTTGCGAGCATGGTACATTTAAGTTAACTGACTTCAACAAAGGTCCGTCTCCAGACAGCACTTGTGTGTGTCCTGTGTTTCCGAGCCATCACTCGTATCTAAAATTCCTAAGCTCAGCAGAATGCTCAAAGTTACTACTCAATAGATAAACCGAAAAATGTAGACCTCGCAATATCTGCTACAGCCAATTATGCTCATCTATTTCCATGCAAACACCTAAAAAAAAAATTACAGGGTTTTGTGTTATGAGGATATCTGAGTTTACACCATCATGACCAGCCTTTGCAGACGTTATGATGGCAATTTACAGCTCCTTTGGCGGTTAAAGGGACACTGAAGTGATTTGTAAACATTGCGGGATTACTTGCACAAATTGTAGTCTGGAGTCCCTAAGCCATGTTTCGACCATTTTCGGTGCGTTTACGCGATTTTATTCAGTTCAAAAATCAATGTGGAAGTGCTGTCGTTCCCTCTGCATCCTCCTCGCCAATTTCGTATGACGGCCACTCGAGATGAATTGGCTTAATTGCGCGACTCTCGCCGACCCTTCGAGAGCCAGCCGGCCGCTAGCGGGTCGTCGCGATTCATTTGCTCAGTTGAAACTAAGGCACGAAACAATTTGTGCCTGGAAGAATGTGCCTTTAGTTCGTTAGTTTGTAGACTGCATGAAGCTTAGTAGAGTCTGTGAAGTTCAAGTAGCTCCGCACAAGCACACATGCGGCACTTCGCTGACTCGCATGCTAGAAGAAAAATCTAAGGCCAATTAAAGGCGGGAGAAGAGTCAGTGAAGTTAAAGGGACCCTGCAACACTCTTTGAGCAGTGCAAGTAAACCTGCGCGACGTTTAGATTACACTGCCAGGAATACCCGAGCCAAATGTTACACGTGCACGTGAAGCGGTGAGCGCGCAAATCGCTGCGAAGGACGCGGAAAAACCAACCGCGCTCTCTTCAGTTCTCCTCATTATGCACCCCTGGCATGGCCTAAGCGACGTCATTGAGGCCATGGCTGCCCGATCAGCTGTCACTGGTTCTGTCATGCAGTTCTTGTACTATATCTGGAGGTTTACAAAATGCGGGGTCACCTACTCTCAGCCCCAGCAAGTGCGTAAAACCAAACCTTCGGGGAAAAAAAAAAAAAAGAAGAAGGAAAAAAAAAAAAAAGAAACGGGGGGACCGCGCCAGCCAGAGACGTGGAACGGAGTGCTTGCTCCAGCGCGCGTGCTCCTGCCAACCAGCGGCTCGTAAACAATCGTCGCGAAATCGGTGATAACGCTCGTTCTCCTCATGCGACGACATTTTAACATAGCCCAGAAAGAAGGCAGCTACCAGGCTAGCATAAGATGGCCGCCGCCGGCAGTCTGCTTCGAGTGTGGCGCGCGCGCGAAGTTCCCGCTGCCGATTTTACAAAGTCGATTTTAAGAATTTCCCCACCTAATTCAGCGGTGAAACTATAAGAGTCGGTGCTTGAAGGTATGGAGACTTCAAAAAAAATGTTTTTTTCCCAAAATGCATTTTTTTCGCGATTTTCGACCATTCTAAGACCCGCGTCCCCCTTAGTTCATTCAGGCAGGTTTGGCGCAACAGGGGCAGTTCGGCGCACAATAGCGCAGGTAAAAACGTTTGGCGCTCAATGGCGCAAATGGTGCAGCTGTTCCACCCCTGCCCGTGCTTCTTGAGGTAGATCCGCTGATTTTTGGTCATGAAGTGGGAGCCGAGACGAGGTGCACACGGCTGTATCGGCCCCCTAGCGGCGAATCCATTTCTGTGGCAAGAAAAAAAACGTTTCCCGGAACACCGAAACACAACTGATTTTTCCATGGTCCCGAAACTGTTAACGCAAATAGTTGATTCGGCAAGCTTATAAGCCCTGCCTAATTTACGTTTGCTTTTTGCCGGCCTCAGCCAATCGCAGAGCGGGCACTTATGACATAGGTTCTGTCATGGGAAATGAGCTTGTGGGTCGCACGGCCACTCCCTTTTGTTCCTAATTACAGTAGAATCTCGATGATACGAATCTCGCGGGACCGCGAAAAATATTCGTATCATCCGAAATTCGTATGAACCAACACAGACCAAAAAATTGAGCGCTGAAAAAAGTTTTCGTTTATTTCTTTTCTTACTTTCGCGTGAACAAATCCATGATTTTTTTTTCTGCTTTTTTTAAACCCCCCACATCACAAAGCAGTCCTTTCTGGAGCGCGTAACGCTTCGCCTAGCTTCGCGCTTGTCTCCTCACTCCCGGTGTCCAAGCTCGCTACACGCCGCAACAGTCAAGCGTGAACCGCATGGTGCGTTTTTGCACGCGATTCGCACGCCTCGGCTTTGCGCACGCTGTATTTTCAAGGCCGCATTGACGATTTCGCGCCCGCGGTATCTCCTACCTCGGTCAGAAAAAGACGCTGACGACTTGCGAAACGCTCGAGACAGCCCGCTGGCTCCGCCCGAGATGTTTAGGCTTAGCACTCCGGCAGATATTTTATGGGCGCTTTCACTAGCGGCGCGGATGGTGTTTTATAGTACTGTTTTCGCCACCGTTATCAGCTCCTTTACTGCACAAGAAACTTCGTGTCTGCCTTGAGCGGCATTTTAAAGAGCGGCTAGAAGCAGTCGCTCAAGCGGCCGTGCCACTTCGCGGCCGAAGCCACCGGCATGTTGTTGCCGCCGGCCGCGGCGCGCGCAGCGTGCGAGAGGTTTCGCGGCGCGCATGGGGCGTGCGGGGCGCGTTTTCGCGAGCAGAAAACAGCCCGGCCGTTTCTGGAGAAAGAAGAGTGACAAATGGGGAGAGAGAGCCGTCACTTGCTTGTTCAGCAGTCGGGCGCCTCGCCGGCTCGTTCGTATCATCCGCCGGGCCGCGCAGGTCCGTTCGTAACAGCCGAAATTTTTCCCATTGCAAACAATGCAATTTCGCCGGGACTTTTCAGAAATTCGTATCATCCCGAAATTCGTATCACCCAGAATCGTATCATCGAGATTCTACTTATATAGCTTATTAGAGCGAAGTGTACGTTAAAAAGTGGTGTCGGTACGATTCTAAAGAGGCAATCTTTCAAATGAACCGCACTTGTGTTTCGTCTGCATGGCCCCTCTAAACTCCCTGCCCACTCAGCAAGACACTTTAAAACCACACGGTACGGTGAGGTACAGAAGTACAGTGCTCACAAGAACGAAGGTGGCGTAGGGCTGCGCTCGGGAGAGCGGCGTCTCGAGGGCGAGTCTGAGCGTGACCGTGACCTCGACCGAGATCTCGATCGTGACCGGGAGAGCGACCTCGAGCGGCGGCTGCTGCGCCTGGGTGGGGACCGGGACTCTGACCGGCTGCGGCTGCGCTTCTTTTTTCTCGACGGCTCTTCATCTTGCCTCGAACTTGGAGGACTGCAGGCCAAAGGAAAAGAAAAAAAGAAAAGGGGGGGGGGGGGGGGAGAACCTTGTGTTAGAAGGAAGAACGGGGCTCGTGTGTCTTCCCCTACCCCATACTTTTGTGACAAACCTTGAAGTGGGATTTTCCATTTTCATTGGCTTGCTGTAAAGTAACAAGTTAACTGAGCTCAGAAAAAGCCCCAATTCTGGCCACCTACAAACCGTCACTCGTATCGGACCCGTTTTGCCCTCTCAATTTGCTGACAAACCTTGGAGCGGCATTTTCGGTTTTCATCGGCTCGCTGTAAAATAATGCGTTCAAAAAGATTAGTATTCCCGTTTCCAGCTGTCTACAAAAACTGGAACGTATTTCACCCCCAAAAAAATTTCGCGACGAACCTTGGATTGTCAAATCTCTTTTTCTTCAGAATGCTGAAAATTAACAAGATAACCAAGTTTGGATGCTTCAATTTCTAGGATTCTGTAAATCCTCCAATCAAATAAAAGAAAAAAACATATCAGTGCATTTTTTACAGCTTGCGATTTTTTTTTGTTATCTTGATGTCTTCAATCAGTGATGACACGCAAACGTATTTGTAAACATTAATCAAAATACTGCTGTGATACTACAGCTCATATGATCCCGAAGTAATGATAAGCCTTTAGGATGATATGATAACTTAACAAGTGCTTTCTGCATATCTGATTTATTTATTTATTTAGTGTACGCTGTGGTCAACAACGGAAGACCAAAGTACAGTCCTGGCAAACATGTGCATACATTACGCATTTCAATTAAGCACAGTATTTCGCCCCGACAACTGCAAGAACAACAACAGTGACTACCATTCGGAGCGAATGAGAGAATAAGATAAATGAAAAAACAAAAAACATACAGTTTGCTTGTAGACAGTGGCATTAAGTGCCACGAGACAACGAGGGGTTTTGCCCTTCTACGAGACATGCACCCGGCCCCTAAGCTTCTGAAAAAGAACACACTTTCATTTAGCACACAAAATGTTGAGTTTATTTACTCCCTGCTCAATAAGGGAGCAAATTGCCGCCCGCTCCTTGCTCCCTCCTTAAAAATCAGAAGGGCGGAAGTCCAGGTGGGACCCTGTAGACAGTTAAGTGCAAACTCTGAAAAGCGCCGGCGAAAAAAAAAAAAAAAAAAAAAAAAGAGGCTGAGTTGGAGATATCGGCCTCTCCGCCAACCAACTTCAAATGAGTCGGACACACAAACCTATAATGCCGCAGAACCACAAATGGTTTGGGATATCGTGTGTACTTTTGAACAAATGCACTAAATTAGCTCCTTTTACTGCCCCAATGCCAGATGAAATGCCCTTTGGTAGAGGGAACGTTGCAGTGCTTCACAAACTTAAAAAGAACAAATAAACAAAAGATGGCGAAGGTGATAGTGTATCAACTTTAAAAAAAGTAATGGATTAGCTAAATTTTCTCAACATTTGAAGGATAGCTTGCACATATGTTACTTGAGCAGTAAAGAAAGCTGAGCTAGTCGGTATGGTCGGACACTTCGAACAGCGCTCACACGATGGGGGACCGAGAAAGTAGGACAAAACAGGCGCTGACTATCAACTAAATCTATTTACAGAAAATAACATTTACATATGTAGGTGGCGCCACCTTATAATTCGAGCGACTGGGAAGTGGCGCGCCTACACTCTGTATAAATGTGATGGGCGTGGATTAAAGAGAGCTGTTTGTTGTTCCGCAAACTGAGCGCTGTAGCGTTGTTCTTTGGAGGCATCACTCCCGCAGTCGGTGACGGCTAGCGGTGTGGCGCCACTCGGGCTCTACTCTACAATATACCCACACATCTGGTCATGCACAATGACTGCGCACATCGATAAAAACAGCTGCAAGTTTCTTGGTCACCCTTACCCACTCACAACTCTGACTCCAGCAAACCAACCCCCTTATCTGACAGGGATAATGATGGGTGGCTTATGCAATCCTCTCCCAATCTCTTAATGTGGGAAAACTTCCACTAGTTCTCTTGTTGTTTGATTACTGTGTTCATACAGTTTCTTCGTGGCATTGAAGTATGGGGTGCACTTGTATTTCTTGCAATGAAGTAACAAGTGGCTCCAGGACCTACTTTCCAGGGACGAAAGATGCTCTCCGGATCTAGTATTCACACACCTCACCGACCGCCCAACATACACGCGATCACAATTCAACGGTATCTGATACACGACCCTTTTCTTCTTAAACTCTACAAACTAGGGGGTAGAGTTCATATTACATTTACTCGTGAAGCTTTCATTTTGGTTTTTGTTTCTGTACAAGCGCTCAACTGCGGGGCACACTCAGCTCAGTTTAGTTTCTGCAGAAAAAACAAAATATACGCGGCAATAGTAAGCCAATATATACGTACACGTGTATTCTGAAAAGTAGGGGGAAAAAAAAGTGAGTTGGAATACCTTACATGGTACACGCATTCGAAGATTGAACAGCTAGTAAATTACCCACAACATAACAGCATCACAAGAAAAGGGCCGCATAAACCTACTGCAAGTTTTTCACAGTTTCAAGATGGACCAACCCAGTGATGATGATGATAATAATAATGAAAACTGTACTCAGTTCCGCCCAGTGTGAAATCCGCTGAAACAGTGGAGCTGTGGCTCTCTCGAAAGTAAACACGTACTTGCCCAAGAACGGCAGCGAGGTCGCTGCACAAATTCTATGGTTCGCGCAAAGGAATCGGCAGCTAAACGTCAGCCTCCTGCGGCCAACGTTTCTCCCTCCCAGAGGAATCTGCCCCTCCAAGATCACTGTGCCATCTATCAGTGGGCCTGGAAACCGCCTTGCCAGAAATATAGCGACCCACTGATAGAAGCTGCCGGCGGGTCTAAAAACCTGCTCCTACCCTTGCACAAGACGGCCAAAAGGGCTCAACCTACAACAGCTCCGCTTGCAAATAGTTGAGGAGTATACTCTTTTTAAAGATCGCAGCCCCCGTGAGAAGAAGAATCAACCGCCACTGAGCGACCGCCTCAGAGCTCTAACACACACCTCAACAAACGCCAAGTTCCCACTCGGAGCTATCAAGCAACTGATAAGCTTCACTTCACTTTGCGTTATTATATTAACACTTTCCTGCCCCCGCCTATTCAGATCGATAGTAGTTTATCAATGCTTTCCCAAGCTCAAATTTTGACGTTTTCTCGTTTGAATTTGATGCTTCCCGGGTGCGCTCCGAGAGTTGGCGCTTCCCACGGAATAGTGGAGATATTTACCCCTACTTTTCTTTTGGTTTTTCGCGTGGCACTGATTTTTTACAGCACCGCCGGAGTCATACGACGGGCACTCTGAATCTGAAGATACGACGATGGCGTCGACATTGCGAATTGATCGCGCCGCAGAAAAGCCGCATTTCTAGGGATTTGGACGGGCCTACACGCGAATTTTTGGATGATATTCGCAGCGCTAAGTCCGAGGAAAACTTTTATCGATCGGATTTTAGTACAAAAAGCGGAACTGCAAAAACCAGCCATGAATTCGATATCCCTGTTCAACACAAGCTCTAGCAAATGCAAAGGTATCAAAACTGTAAATTGTGGCATTAAAAAAATTATAATAAAAAGAAAAGAAATGAGAAAGAGTGGCACTGGGTGTACCACCCAAGGTATCGACTGAGAAATTACACCAACTAAGGGTGCATAACCCTTGGGAGGAACTTGCGGAGGCACACAAGGTCAGCCAAACAGAACAGCTAAAGCACATGGAAACTGGTCGCGCTACCCTACGCCGTCTCGGGTACGCAGCAAACTTGGACACTCAAAGCGAGAAGAGCACACCCCTGTGCCTGAGGGATCGCAGTATGGTGGCCAATGTACAGCGCGACATGCACCCCGTACACCACACGGGACAAAGAGAGGCCTGGGTAAGGGCACTCAAAAATGCCTACGGCAACGACAGCGGAACACGGTACATTGACGCCACAAAGTATTCGAGCAGGGGCAACTGAGCATATGCAACATGCGTCCTTGACAGAAAGGGAAACAAGCTATGCTCGGGAACAGTCAAAATTGACAACACCGACACCGCTAAAGAGGCAGCGATTGCCCTGGCCACTTCAACACTTACTGAAACTCAAAATCGAATTATCGTACTAACGGACTCGCAAGCGGCCTGCAGAAATTACCAGAAGGGCCTCATTTCTGAAGTGGCGCTCAAAATACTCCTGAAAATGCAGGACCAAAAAGAAGATGATCAACCGAACATTTATACCGTGTGGACACCAGGACACGAGCTTCTGGAGGGTAACATGGTGGCTGATGCCGCCGCCCGAGGCCATTCCCACCCATACCTCAGCAAAAATAGCGCAGCTCACTCAAACTCACTCACAAATTTATTTTCGGATCACCACTCACTCAAACTCGGACTCATTGCTGAGCAGCACATCTGCACTCACTCAAACTCAAACTCACAGTGAGTGCAAAACTCAGAACTCACTCGGACTCAAAACTCAAAATGTACTCAGCAGTACAACCTCAAAATGTACTGAAAACTCAAAATGCACTCAGAACTCAAAATGCACTCAGAACTCAAAATGTACTCAAACTCAAAATGTACTCGGAACTCAAAATGCACTCAGAACTCAAAATGTACTCAGAACTCACTCGGTCTCAGGCGTACTCAAAGTCAGTCGGGCTCAAACTCACCATGCAACACCAGCCTCGCGCTCACTCAAACTCAAACTCACGCGTGAGTTTGAGTCCAAGTGAGTCTGAGTGAGTGGACTCATGAGTGAGTCCGCCAACCTCTGTTCCCACCGGGCAATGACTAATACCCTCACCACCATCGCAGAAGATCAGACTCCTCCCCCGTTGCTGTTCCCACCTATTCGACGACACCACAGGGACATCTTGGAACACTACAGATTAGCTCAAAGAAAATACCCACCTCCTCATCCGCAACTCACCATGGACGAAGCAATTCAACTAATAAGACTTCAAACGAACACTTTCCCTCACGCCACGCAACTGCATATGATTTACCCCAGTCTCTACAGTTTTGACTGCAAATTCTGCGGGACGCCCAACACTATCTACCACATGGTATAAGAGTGCAGGGGTTTCAAGAAACTCCCAGAAGCCCTGGCGCCATCTACAGAGCAGTGGGAGGTCCTGGAAAACCAGCACGGCCTGGTGACCCGGGCCAGACAAGCAGCTGAAGGCCATGGCATCCCGGGCTAGGGATGCCACCCACCCTGGTTGATCAACATCAGAGCATCGAAGATCATCTATTGCTCCATTTTTTTTTGCGCAACAAACGTTTATTTCTCTCTCTCTTTGGACATTCAAGAAATTTTTGAAGCTAGAAATTTCATATTTGCAGGAGTTTTGCACTGCTAAAATGTGTACAGAATGCGTATCTTCAATTTTTTTGCGTGCTTTTTCTGCGGAAGCGGCACTGGTGTTTTTACTTATTTTTCGTGCTTGTCGCAAAATTCTTCTGCACAACTTTTTTTTTTCTTTTTTCCCCACATAAATATCCTCGCTTGAGCCAATTACCATTGCAAAGAAAATTTACCCTCCTATATTTTGGTGCTAAACACTATATCTTACATATTTTCTGGGACTGGGAAAAAATTATTTGCTAGACTACCAAAAATCACTGCTTTACCAACCGTGGGCAGGAAAGTGTTAAAGACCACCATGTAACAGATAGGGATTGCAAGCACAGGTCCTCAAATGGAACAGCAAAAAAAGGGGGCAACAACTTGCCTCTTGCTCTCGCGGTACTTCCGGCGGTTGGGGTCCTCCCGCAGGGGCAGCTGGTTGTCCCCTTCCTTGGCCTTGGCCTTGGCCTGCTGCTGCTGCTGCTGCTCCTCCTGGCGCTCGTTGCGGCGCCGATCCCCTCCTTCCCCTCCCCTGTCCCGCTCCCCTTCCCCCTCCTCCCCCTCCCCCTCTTCCCCGGAGGGCCTCTTGGTGCGCACGTGCTGGCTCTTGGCCTTGAAGAACTCGTACAGGCCCAGCTGCTCCCAGCCCTCGCTGCGAGTGGGGGAGGCTGAGCATCAATGGTGCTAGCACTACACTTCAAAGGGGGGGTCAAGAAAAATACCACTGTGATGTGTGATTAAGTTCCTGTTCACGTCAAAGATGGCGTACTATGCTAAGCTGGGTAACTCCCACCGCCATCGTGATCGGGAACCACAGCTGGGCTATAGATGGTATTCACGGAAAAGTTTAGCTGTCAATTTCTTCGCTTGGCAACACTGTAAACGGCCACGGAGGTGGCCGAATTGCCACAGACATGGCGCGGCTTGTGCCACTGCGCCTGGCCGGGGGAAAAAAGAAAAAAAGAAAAAGAAACACCGGCGTGCGTCGTCTGCTCCGTTTTAACCCGATTCTCAACGGTGGTGTCAACAGAGGTGTTATTAATCGCACTCACATTAGAGTCGAGGCATTACTTTGCGTTTGGTGGGGTGGAGTTTGGAACGTCCAACACGCATCACGTGCTTAGTACGGACAAGTACCGCCATCCCGCGGAGCCCGACGTAACTAGTGACGGCGCACTCACACGGTTTCCCGCATGAGTGCTTCGCCAGTGAGTACAACCTATATATGGCGTGTATAACCAATCTCTTTTTACGTGGGTACGACTGGCGTGTTTGTGTCCCACTGTTTACACGGCTTGGCATTTGTCAGATACAACCAGTACCACCAGTCCTAATCACTGTGCGCACACAGAAAAGGGGAACACTCCCCTGAACTCCTGTTCTTAGCCCTCTTCACCTCTTATTAAGTCATAGGAGGGAGGGAGATTTCGTATTGAGATAACGAAGACGCTCCCGTACTCTGGTCACCGCGTTCACAATTTTTATGAGGTTGCAAACAGCCTGCAACGCGAGTGGGGCTCCAGGAAGGACGGCGCGTGGAGAAATGCAGTGTTACGGTGAAAGACCAATGGATACTAAGCGCCATCACAGCGATAAAACCAAAGTGCCCAAATGGAGTTCCCAAGCAGCAAAGCGGCTAACACCCCTGCCATTGCATGCCTCCATGAACGCTTTGTACCAGGATTTGCCGGACGGTGAACTTCACCACCAGATTGTGAAAATCTGGTGAAATTTGGGGGCTACTGGTGTTTCGGTGCCAGCACGGCTACACCACACAGTGTCTGGTGGAACGTGGTGAAAAAAGTATGTTTCTGCTTTGAACCATGTCTTTTTTTTTCCCCGAATGGAAGCTTTTCCAGTAACTAAACCCGAATAGTCACTCAAATTACTGGAGTGCGTGTGTGTTTTAGTGCGTTTGATAAATATTATTCGTTTTCACACCCCCTGGAAAGTAATGAAAACTCAAATGTCACATTTCATTCTTATAACAAAGCACACCGAGTAACATCCTTCGAAATTCTTCATGCAGGAGATCCCACTAGTGCTTCTGCTCTTACATATTCCGCACTAACTTGTTTTGTATACCATGTTGATTGCACAATTACAAGTAAAATATTAAACGTTCACCCATTAATTTCAGAGAAATATACACCGCACCAGGATTTTTGTTTGAACATTAAGATAGACAAAAAGTACAGTGAGCATTGTGTTGGATTCGCGGAATCTTTTTGTGCGAGCGTGCCGACAGAAAATGGAGTAACAGCTATTTTAACTAGCACGGTGACAGATATGACTAATAAATTTTGTTTCCCATCACTCAAACCTGTTTTGTAATCAAGGTTGCCCTTTCCATGATGGGATGAATAACACCATCTTAGAGACTACGCTTCGGCAAATTGCATGCGTAGAAGAGATGCAGGAGCCAAAAATAAGTTATAATGGCCACAATTCTCTGCTAGTGAAATCTGGTGAAAATTTGACAGGCGGCTGGTGTCGCAACCCCTTTCCAATCTGGCAACACTGCTTGTACTGCTGTAATCATACGGGCAGAGAGAATGCGTGTTTTCCACATAGCGAAAACAAGGCCAAACAGGCCCAAAAGAAGCTTAGCAACTATCGGGAAGAATTCAGCTATCTAAGCCTAGTACGATGCAAGTACTGACCTATACTCTCATAAGTAAGTACACATGACCCTCAACTGACAAAAGCTACCATAAAGTTCCGAAAGAACACCCACCAAGAATGCCCATCAAGCGGGGAAAAAAAAAAAATCCCACAGGGGGATAGGCAAACCTTTGGGTCACGTGCAAAAAACTACAAAAAAGTGGCCACACCACCAACCAAAACTGTGGCGATATCAAGTAAGACAGCCAAACAGGTTGGACCTCTTTGTTCAAAAGTGAGACATTGTCAGCGTTCACGGCTGTGGGACGTTTTCACGGAGGGAGCTCCCCGGGCTTTCGAAGGCGTCAAAGCTAGCGTAACTTTAGGGAGTGTGCAACCTCTGGCATCTTAGTAAATTGTATGCTTCATTTCTAAAGGCGTGTGGGCGATGTTTCGAAGGAGGGCATTCTCTCGAAACTTTAGGGTAATTGTATGAGCAACAACGGCCCCACAGTCAAGAATGCAGTGACGTCTTGTCTCCGCTGCACATATATAAGCAATGCTGTATTCACATCAGACCACTGCCCCCTTGCGATGATTGGGGGGTGAGGCATGACGCACCTGTTGCGTGGCCGCTCGTGGGAGGGTGGGCTGTAGAACATCTCCACAGCTTGCATCAGGGCTTCGCTAGGCGGCGCTGGAGGAGGCAGGCGCAGGTCCTTGGGGTTCAGCGGCCGGTAGTCACTGTCCTCAAGCTGCGGAAGGAATAGTGTTTCTCACATCTTTAAACCTTTGAAAGTTTAAGTAAAGTTTACCGACAAAAGATGCACCCTGACACCTTGTTTCCAAAATCAACATTCGCATTCAGTGCTGCTTCCTGCACAAGACTGACGAAAACACTAATAGGGGGTCCATTAAAAACCACAACAATAAGCAATTTTTGGAGGTCCTCTAAAAAAGCAACATTCACTGTAATGTGAACCTAACTGTTCGCAGCTTGCTGTGAATCTTCAATCCTTGTCCACATTACACTACAACTTTACTGCTAACTCACGCGCCGGTTGTTCAGAAAAGTACTGAAGTGAAGCATGCTATGGAAGGCAATATCCCAAGAGCTAGTGTAATGCACTGCTCTTCAACAAGGTCTCCAAACCCAAAGAAGCCCACTTAGGCACTTGAAAAGTGTCTCTAAAGTGTCTCCTCCACAAAACCCACTACCATTTCCTTACTGCCAAGCCTACACAGTGACAACAAAAGGATGGCTTCACTGTATGCTACGTGTGTTCCATTTGCGCTCCTCCACAAGGTGGGCGCTAAAGTATCTCGTGCGACATCCCAAGCACTGCAGGGAATCCAGAGAGGACACACAAGTGATGAGCTTACGGCTGATGTACGACCAACTTTAGTGCCTAAGAGCAAACTGCTTCAACAGTGGGGTTCTTCAACTATCAGTTTTGAATTGACTGAAAACTCCCTAAGAAGCAATCTGACATTCCTTTTCACACATATTCCTATGGCATGGAGAAACTTCGGACCACCTGTGGATCAGCCGTGTTAATGAGCCATGCAGACAAAATGCAAGTTTGGTTTATTCGAAAGATTGCCATATTAGAATAACACTAACACCACTTTTAACGTAATTTTTGCTCAAATAAGCTCTATAATTAGAAAAAAAGGGAATGGTCATGCGACCCACTAGCTCATTTCCCACACTAGAACCTATGATGTATTATGGGCAGCTGTGCGATTGGCTGAGGCCGGCAAAAGCAAACGCAAGTTAGGTGGTGTTTATAAGCTTGCAGAACAAGCTATTTTCACTTAAATTTAGTGCACATTCTTTTCACAGCAGTAAGAACGGTGGGGGTAAACAATAAAAGTTGACTGACTGATTTATTGTAGGGTTTAAAGCTCCGACGCAACGCAGGCAATGAGGCGTGCTGTAGAGGAGGGCTCCGGATTAATTTTGACTACCTGGGGGGGTTGCGCCGAAATTTCGTACACACGGCCGTTTTTGCTTTTCGCCTCCATAAGAAAAGCGGCCACCGCAGCCGGGAATCGAACCCGCGTCCTCTTGCAAGCAATGCAAGTTACGAACGAACACGTAAACATAGAAGCACTAGTGTGTATGTTGCGAAATATGCCAGTTATAGCTGCATAGCTGTCCAGCGTGCTGAGCTTACACTGGCCGAGTGGCATAAGCGACATTGTCTTCTGTGACTCTGTCTGTCAAGCATACCCAATGTTTCACGAAACGAGTTAATTAATATACTCGATGATAAGAATTTTGCGGTATAGCGAAAAAGATTCCTATCATCCAAAAGTTGTACGAACCAACACAGACCACAAAATTAGGCACTAAAAAGTTTTGGTTTATTTCTTTTCATACTTTCGCGTGAAGAAATCTGTAATGTTTTTCTGCTTTTTTAAACCTCCATGTCGCCGAGCAGTCCTTCTGGAGTGCGTAAAACTTGATCGTCTCCTCATTTGCAGGGCCCAAGCTCAGTACACGCCGCAACAGTCAAGGCACGAACAGAATGACGCAAATGTGCACGCAATTTGCGCGCATTGGCGTTGCGCGTGCGATTTTTTTCACGCCTGTGTCGGCGATTCTGCGCCCACGGCAGCTTCTGCCTCGGTCAGAAAATGAACCGCCACGTAAGCGGCAGTGCGAGGAGCCTGATGACTTGCGCCAATGGGGAGGTGCACGCCTCATGGCGGCAGTTCTGAAACGCGCTTGAGACAGCGGGAGTGATTTCACTAGCGGCGCGGATGATGGTTTACAGTACCGTTTTTGCCCAGACTATCAGCTCCTTTATACCACACAACCAACTTCGTGTGTGCCTTGAGCGGCATTTTAAAAAGCAATCAGGAGAGGTTGCTCGAGCGCCCTGAACCACTTTGCGGCCGAAACCGCCGCCATGTTGCCGCCAACGGTCGTGCCACATGCAGCGTGCGGGTGGTTCCGCTGCAGCGTCAGGGTGTCTGTGGCATGCGTGGCACGTTTTCGCGAGCAGAAAACAACAGCCCGGCCGTCTTCGGATAAAGAGTGACAATGAGGGGAGAGAGAGTTCGTACGTCGCCACTGCTTGCTCGCTCGGCAGTCGGGGGCCTCACCAGCTCGTTCGTATCATCTGCCAGGCCACACAGCACCATTCGTAACAGCCAAAATTTTTTCCATTGCAAACAATACAATTTCGTCAGGACTTCACAGAAATTCGTATCACCCAGAATCGTATCATCGAAATTCCACTGTACATTAACCATAACAAACATTATTCAAGCACAAATCTGGTCAAAAACAAAGCGAGGGTGGACATCTAGGAGGGCTGACAGCAAGCAAGGTGTTCTGCTGTTCCCTGCAGCTGTAGTCTGCATACTTACATGCGTTTCAGTACTTTTCCTAGACACGTCATTGCAGATGCCACGAAATACACAGTTCAGCAGGAAAATAAAAATTACGGCTTCAATTGTACAATTTCTCAGTGAGTAAAGCAACGTCTGGTGAAGGACAAGCACTAACAACACTATAAAACACCAATTTGTCTGCATGGCACCTTTAGGTCTGAAACTGTAAATTGATTGGCTGATTGATTGCGGGGTTTAATAAGCCAAAGATACTTCAGGGCTACGAGGTGCACCATAGTGAAGGGCCCCGGATTAATATTGACCACCTGGGGATCTTTAATGTGCACTGAAATCTCAACACACGGCCGTTTTCACTTTTCGCCTCCATCTGAAAAGCAGCTATTGCAGCTAGGGATTGAACCCGCATCCTTGGACTCAGCAGCACAATGTCTAAGCCACACAACCACCACAGTGGATTGATTTGATTGATTTACTGTGGAGTTTAACGCGCCGATGCAACGCAGGCGGTAAGGTGCGCCATAGTGGAGGGCTCCGAATTAATTTTGACCACCTGGGGATCTCTAACGTGCGCCGAAATCTCGTACACACGGGCGTTTTTGCTTTTCGTCCCCATCAGAAAAGCGGCCGCTGTGGACGGGAATCGAACCCGCGTCCTTGTGCTCAGCAGCACAATGCCTTAGCCACCGAGCCACTGCGGCGGGTGTAACCCACCGCAGTGGGTTGAGGCAGTAAATCACAGAGCCCCAGTACGTCCCGTGTCAACAGCTCCCCCCACCATCGCTGCTGCTGCTTTTGCAAACTAGAGGCGGGTTCCCGTAGTTCCGCCCCAGCCGAGAATGAGGGAGAGTGCAAGTTAGGCCCCCTCACCTTGACCAGGGGCACGATGAGGCCGGCAGGCAGCTCGAAGTAGGGCATGGTGGGCACCAGGCACTCGAGGGCCTCCGGGGGGATCTCCGGAGGGGCCGGCGGGAAGCCTTGCGTGTTCAAAGGGAAGAGGAGGGGCCCGGCGGGGGGAGGAGGTTGGCGCACGTCAGGCAGGCGGCCGGGCCCTGCGGGGCAAGCCTCAGTGCCCTCGGCCCCACCTCCCTCGGCCACCCCCCCGACCCCGCCAACAGGCACAACAAGCCAGGCAGCACACTTCCAGTGCGACGCAAAGCGTTGATTAAACGCGTTGGTATGCCACGCCCCGCCCCTAAACCAACCTAAAAGATACCGAAGCATCTTTTTTTTTGAGAAAAGGATGGGTATAATCAGGCCAAGATAAGACATTTTTAAAGCAAAAAAGACAACATGTAGTCATGAAAAAAAATGTTGCACTGCTGGGGCTCGAACCCAGGCCGATTGCAGCAAAACTTGTGGTTCTATCCATTAGGCTACAGGTGTTCAACAGCGGGGTTCCTTCAGCAGCTGCTCAAAACATTATAAGGAGTGTTCACCAATAGGTGGCGATGGGTGCAAACAGGAAGTGGCGAGCTTATACCCACAGGGGAGTGGAATCTCGCCACCAGGAGAAGGGGAGTGCAACAGCCCCCTTCTTTCCGCCTAATTTGTACACCGTGTCTAGAGTGGCGTCCAACAACACTCGGAATTTTTACGACTAGGCTGGCACAGGGCCGAGTGTCTGCTGTGGCGGTGTAGAGGTTTCGTGATGGCTTCTTGACACAAAGGACAATGGTTCGAATCCGGCTCTTGCCTTTTTTTATATATACACTTTTTACATCATTAGTACATTAGTTTTCGGTGTTTTAAATGATTGCTTTCTGCTCGTTATGGTAGGTTAGGTTACTTCAGGTTACATTAGGGAGAGTGAAGTAGTGCACACGGGACATCTTTAATGCAAAACGGCGGAGGAGGTCACCCTAGTAGAGTGCTTATATAGTTTAGACCGCATATGACATCTGTCGCGGTAGCCGCTAAGATCTACACTACAAGCAGTACCGCACTATAAACAAAACATGCCCGAATTCGAGCACACCACAACGTACCCTTCAGTAATTCTTTGTTTCTCGTCACTCAAATAAACGCCACTTTAAAACAGAGACACCTTCATTATTTTGTGTTTTTTTTTTTGGCATCAGATGTGGCTGCATAGTCTTACCGCGAGCTTGGCTTCAACTTCCTTTGTGTTTGTGTTTTGAGACAGCATGCATGCGTTTTTTAGCGTCTAGAATAACCGATGCCATTGGGAGCGAAAAAGCTCAGCTTATCCTGGCGGGACAATGTGATAAAAACACAAGCCGGATTTTCTTTTTTCCACCCCACCTTGCATTCACGATGCCAAAGGCGGTTGCTATCAGCACAATGTACAAGTGGGGGAAACGTATGATGTCGCAACTCGCTATCTCCAGATGTTCGAAAAGGGAAAGGGTGGTTACTTATCTGCACAACGTACTAACAAATTAGAGTGGGGGGAGGCTAGCTATCTTTCAAGGTGCACCAAGACCAAGGGTACTTTTGGTTATCGCGTCAGCGCAAACTGAACACGAAAACTAAAGGGCGCCTATTTGTTTCTTTTCTGTATCTAAGTAAGCGAAGAACTGGGAAGTGCGCGCTGCATCGAATGACTTTTCTTTCTTGCGACCCTAAAACGATGCCCCAGCTGCGCTGGTTGATCAGCGGACCCGCCAAAACACTGCACTGAAAATGGTATTGTGCTCCAGGCAACTGCGTTTTAACACTTTCGTGACCGCACCTATTCCCATTGAGAGTATGCTATCGATGAATACAAATCCAAATTTCGGCGCTCTCTGAGCGCTTATGGACTGCTAACGGCATCAAATGGTAAAGGAGGAAGTATTTTATCAGTTTCGCTTTCGAGTTTCATTTTTCCGCCGCGGGGGTATTTTTCAATGTCCTTCGCCGGCAGGGAGACGAGCTCACGTGGTTTCAGTTATGGCGTCGCCGCCGCTGGCCAATGCTTCGCGCGAACGACGAATTTCGACAGATTCCAATGTATCTGAGCTTGAATCTGTGTATGATGGTAGCAGCACAGACACAAAAGATGACTTCGATTCGTCGGGCTTCAGTACGGTAGGCGAAAGTGTGTCAAGTCGCCCCGGACCACCACCAGGTGTGCGCCAGTCAGTTTCGTTTTCTTCTCTGGTCGCTCTATCGCGGGCGTGCGTTGTTGTAAACAGACCCGGCCCTGTTCTAAAAACCGCAGCTCTTATCTGCAGGGTGTCGACGTCTTTCGGCCAAGACCACTGGTGCCGGCTGCACTGAGAGTCGAGTTTTCACTGCAATAACGGCCCGGGGTTGACCACGGCGTAGCGCTCCGGAGCAGAGCGTGGCTGTCCGTGTTTATATTTATATTTTTGTATGTAAATAATGTTTGTACTTACACCACTCATATCTGCAATATTATTCTATAAGCTCTTTAGGTTCAAAGTGCATATTTCAAATTGTTTTCATGTCTACCGTGTGCAACATAGTATTGAGATTATCAATTTTTCTTTTTGTTACTTTTTTGTTTTCACAACATTTTTTGATAAGCTTCCTTATGCTTTTGTTGTTTAAAATTATTACTGTTGAAAAGCCCCACTCTTCTTCTATCATTTCATAGCTTACACTTTAGCATCCAATCATTTTCTGTGGCCACAAAAAAAAAATTCCCAAAATATACCCAAAAATATACCCCAAAACAGCCAGTAGGCACTGGTGTTTATATAATTGCATGTACGCAAGAACTTTTGTACTTACAGAGCTCATTTCTGCAGTATTCCTTTATAAGGTCCTTATGTTAAAATTTTATATTTCAAAATTTTTTAATGTGTACCCTGTGCAAAGTGGCATTGATGTTTTTACCATTTTCATTTTCTTTTTGTTACTTTTTTTAGTTTCGATAATTTTTTTTATAAAATTTGTCATAAATCTGTTGTTTTACATTATTCCTGTTAGAAAGCCCTATTCTTTCTCTATCATTTGGTATCTTACACTTCAGCATCAATAATTTTCTGTGGCAAGAAAAAATATTTCCTGGGACACCCAAAAACAGTAGATTTTGTTGCGGTCACGAAGGTGTTAAGCAGTATGCTTATTCATTGAATTCTGTGGGAGGCAAACCGGTGGTTACAAAAACCAGCGTTATATCTGGGCCCGCACTATAAGTGGTTACACTATAAATGGTCTACACTGCAGTACAGTTGGACGGCGCTCTAGACACAGCGTGACTTTTTCGCTTAAAGTTGGCCCAACAACCGGCCACGGGTTGACTGCTTGCCACAAATGACACTGCCAATACATTTCCTCCACACCAACAACCGGCCACTGGTTGGCTGCTTGCCACAAATGACACCGTCATCACATTTCCTCCACAGACTGACTAACATTTCTTTTCATAACCAGGCTCTGAGCCTGCCATTCAGAGCTCTCTCCTAGTTTTCCTTTATTCCTCCCTCGTAGGCTCCGACGAGTACCGTCAGAAGACGGACCTTACGGTGGTGCAGTGGTACGATGGCATCCTAAACTAAGTTGCAATTGGCCGCCCTTTCACAAGACGAACAGTTCAAGGTGCAAGAAACACTGTAACCAGCCTCATGTCACCCTTATTTTCAAGGCGCCTGTCAGTGGCTGCAATGAATTGGCACCCATTCCTATATCAAATACCCGAATAAAACTGCATGAATCTGAATAACACTGGCTCACAATGGTACTGAAGCAGACGCATTGAGGCAGTGACGTTACTCTGGCAAAAGCATGGCTACAAGACCAATTTTGCATTACGAGACATTACCTGGTGGTACAAGTGACCAGGCACCCTACGCGGCAGCAATGTTGTGCCATTGTGCACACAGTACTAACAAAGAAAAAGCCGTTCCACTCAATGTGAAAGCTGTCGGAAGTGCAGAGCAGTGATTCACCATAATCAGCTGTACCGCAGTTATCCACACACTGCTACCACCCAAAGCATTTCAAATTTCCCGCCTCCGCAGTGCTCGCGCGCCGCCTGCCTGAAACTGCGCCAGTGGGAGTTCTGTTCTTTTTGTGCTTGCTTTTCTTTCCGCACGTGGTGACATTGCACTGCCACTTTTTCCTGCTTACTATCACAAAAACAAACCCAGCAAGCGTTCCTAACTAAATGAATGCGGGCACTTCCGGTTAATTAAATATATTTCACCTCAAGCTTACTTGCAGTTTTCTTTGTGCTAAACAACAAGGAGATGTATGACAACCACCAGCAGTTCACGTGTTTCGAACGTTTATGACTATTTAAACCACCTGGTTTTCGAAGCCTCTGCGCAACGTCCTACGATGGGTACGCAGGGCTCTACCTGGGTCCGTTATCTCGCTACGCCGTCTGATTCTGGCAGTCGCTTGACATCAACCGTTGCAGCGAGCTACGACGACAATGTGAGCCGCTAAAGTGCTCTGCACTTAAAAGCCAAGCACACAATGGCATATACAGGTGCTAGCATATGTTGCCCTGCACTTGGCAATGTCATGATCCGTTTGCCACTGAGTTTTTAACTTCAGCGCTTGCCCACTAGCTATTTCCCCACTTCGAGCTTCGGCTTTCCAGAATTTTTTTTTTAAGTGCAGAGCCTTTTAGGTGCCCCGCTTATCGTCACAGCGTGTCCGGGGCCACGGAGTCACAGTGTCACACACCCAAACAGGCTTTGAAAAGAAAACCACCTCCCCTGGTTGGGATCGCCCCCGAGTCCCTCGCGTTACGAAGCTAATGTCCATCCCTTTGCGCCAGAGGCACACATTACTCATATGCAATGTGTTCGGGTTATCTTTACACTGCGCCGTTGCCACAAATGCTGTGTCTTCCAGTGTCTCTTTATAGGTCTTTTCAGGAGCTCTGGTGCCCTCTCTTGACTACTTTCGGTATCAACGTCAGGCTGATGCTGAAACTAGTCAAGAGAGGCCGCCACAGCCCCCCATGACGGGCTCCGCACTTCCCAGGAGCTTTTACGTTGAGTCAAACTGCTTTAATTTTTTTGAGATACACCCTACACGTGCATCAAAGCGCTGATCAAAATAACATCGACAAATACGAAAAGCAGTGCCAGACAGGACCACAAATTACAGCACCAACGTAGGGCATCCTCTTATCAGCAACTGGGCCACACATCCTCTGCATCAAACCAACTCCAGTGCAGGTAATTCTTTTTTCAGTTGCTCAGTTAACCACAGACAAGCAAAAGCCGTGCAGATCCCCAGAAGGGGTCACAACAGCATGTAGAACAACAACGCATGCAGCCATTAAAAGCGCTCCCAGTACCGGCGTTCGGGTGGCCTTCCCCGCACGGCGGCATACTCTCCGAGTCGATGTAAAAGTTCCCATAGTCCTGCCGTGATCTTGAATCTTTGAGAGAACGACGGGGGAGGGCAACGGGCAAGAAGACCCTTGTGAGAAAACGGGGGCCACACAAAGCAGCACACAGCAACAGCAGTGGCACCACAGTCCACCCCAAGGTGGCCTTTTTTTATACCACTCCAAAGCGCTTATACCCTTGTCACACGGGCACTCTCAATCCAGATTGAAGCGAAGCACAATTGACTTTTCGAGTGCGCTCGGTGCACCGGCTCTGCTACACGGCTCGTTTCAATCCCAATTGAGGAGTTGCGCCGGTTGCACTCCCGTACGCCAGATGGCGCAAGGAATGCGCTTCACGGCCAGCGTCTGGTAACTTTGAGTAGTCGTAGGTATACGTAACTATATAAATGCTCCCGCACGCTTGTTTGAGTCAAGTTATTTCATACAATTTCTGGCGTTAGTTTAAGTTCTGCGCCATTAGTCAGCGGGAATGAGAGTATCACCGCCTTCTACCGATCGTGCTTGGAAACCTCAATCGCACTTGGGAAACCAGGATTGAGTTCCAGCGGGATCCGGCTCGATCGCGATTGAAACTGCCGTGTAGCAGCGCCCGATCCGAATTGAGCTCGATCCGGATCGACTCAATCGTGATTGAAACTGCCCGTGTGACAGGGGTATTACATGTGTTAAGTAGAGCAGAAGGCACAAACGGCAGACAATGGACCCAAAAAGAAGGCTACTTTTAACGCCAGTCATTCCAAACTGTGCACTGCCCATTACATTTGCTAAAGAGCCAACTTGCTCACGTTGTCACACAGCTTAACTCAACTGCTAATCATTTTCATTGCCTGCGCAATACATGTAAGTGCACCTTTGATAATTTAATGCGCATTTTTCTTACTTGTCAGTGCCTTTGAGCAGAGGTGCCTCTGCTGTTGCTCTGCTCCATTGCAACAACAGAAAAGCAAACAAGAAAAGCAGCTACAGTGGAATCTTGATGATATGAACAATTATGGCTGATACGAACTTAAGAACATGAATTCTGCATTGCGTCCAATGGGGTCAATTTCAGCTGTTACTAATGCATTCAGAGTCACAATAGATATAAAAATCTGTGCATGCTTCTACTGCAGTAATAAGGTCTCGAAAAACAACTGACCTTGGTCCGATTTGAGCATTTAAAAACAAATTGTTGCACATTCTAGCGCTAAAACAACTTTACGGTAATTCCGAAATTGCGTTCACTCACCCCGGTAGTTAATTAGCAACAGAAGTTTTAAAGCTTGCATGAGGCTGCACTTCTGTAGTGCAATGAAGCTTGCCAAGGTTATCTTTTCATTCTGGTAGACATGCAAAGTGTAATGTTTTAAGAAAAAGAATTTGCAACTCACTCTACGGCTGCCACTTCTGTAGCCATTCGGCCGTTGCAAAACAGCAGCTGAATGGCTTCTTGGAAATGCTGCCGTAGAGCAAGTTATAAACTTCTTAAAACATTACATTTTGCAAATCCGCCAGAAGGAAAAAATAACCTTAGCAAGCTTCACTGTGCTCACCAACTCAAAAGTACGCTAATTTGAAATCCGGAAATGATCGTATTGTAGTATTGATGTATTTGCTTACGACACGACGATATCCCGGCAGTTTCGGTCGCTGATTCTTCTGCCAGCTCGTTACCTGTAATTTGATTGCCTTCAACACAGCTTAGTGTGACTTTTGGGCAGTGAGAGAAGGCTTGCGACAAAGACAGCGTAACTCTGCATATTATAAACCAAAATTGCATTTTAGACTAGCAATGGCAGTGGCACTTGCTAAACACTAGATGGATTGCTGTCAAAGTTGAGCAGGTCTGGCACATGAAAAGCTGTGCGTAGTTGATATCACAGGTAAAAAAAAAGAAGACAGTGCACGAAAAACTTGCCTCACATGGCGAAGTGTGTTTGTTTATTGTGCGGCTCACATAGTACATGAACAAATTATTGTGCCTTTTCTAACCCTTTCAACGATCTCAAGAAAAAACAACGAATGTAAAAAAATGTGCATATTTTATTCATTTTTGTGTTTGTTTAGTTTGTTTTTGATGGTGCTGATTTCGGACGACAGAGATATTTTTTGGTGCCCCGAAAGATTTGTATCATCGAGATTCCACTGTGCGAGAAGAAGCCCCTCAACAGAACAGGCATACTCACTCATGTCATAGTCGTCGTAGTATGCCCTGTCGTTGTCCATGTG
This sequence comes from Haemaphysalis longicornis, assembly GCF_048455015.1. Classification (NCBI taxonomy): domain Eukaryota; kingdom Metazoa; phylum Arthropoda; class Arachnida; order Ixodida; family Ixodidae; genus Haemaphysalis; species Haemaphysalis longicornis. The sequence continues at coordinate 103,131,064 of NW_027526225.1, forward strand.
GTCATAATCTGCGGTGTTTTTAAACAGAGAGTCAACCATTTTATGGGGGTGGCAAACGGTTCCCTTGAGCTCAACAGTTCGGAAAACTGGAGAGACCACCTAACCTACCAAAATGCCCAGAGGCTGCATTTTATGCAACCTTCATAACACATTTATCCCCCTTGAAAAATAGCCAATTCCCACAAGCTATTACCGTATTTCCGCGCGTATACCCCGCATGAAATCTGAAAATGCGAAAGAAATGTGGATGACACACGGGTTTTTTTCTTCAGTGCGGCTTCATGGAAATGCGCGTTGTGCTCTGAAGCTCCTACGCAGTAACACTAAGCCTTCCATGGCAGCGATTGCGCAAAACATACAAGGACAAGGAAGGCCCTGTTGCGTACAACAGCGAGGACTGCAGCTCAAGTGATAACTCTAGCGAGAGCAATGACACTGAGTGAATTGCGACTTTTGCCTTGCAGTCACTGTATTCTACTTGCTAAATTACACGCTTTTTTCTGTCTACATAGTATGTGATGTGTTGCTGGAGCAGTAGCTTTGGTGCAGCCTTTCCTGTATAAAATGTGCGGGCAATACGCAAGGATTCATTTTTTTCTTTTCCAGCGGGCTGAAAGTGAAGGTGCGAATCATGTGCAGGGGCGGGTGATGCGCGTGAAAATACGGTAATAAAGTCCAGTGGTTAGCCAAAGGAGGTATAGTTAACTCTTTGCCTATTGCATCCACTGGGCGTCGCTAGTCCACTAACAACAGATTGAATAGGTCCTTGCACCATCGGGTCTGTAGTTTCAATGCTGCAAGTTGCTTTCCTGTGCCGTACGCTTTTTTTTTTTTTTGTACAAAGAAAGGCTTTAAAGGGGCCATTATACAAAATACAAGTTAAGTTAATTAAAAAAACTGCTTTGTCCTGATAGCAACACCACCAATTTTTTTGCAAACTTCGAACAAATAATCGAGATAATAAGTGCTTTGTCCTGATAGCAATGCCACCAATTTTTTTGCAAACTTCGAACAAATAATCGAGATGATAAAGAAAACATATGAAGCAGCGGTGACTCCTTAACGATTTTCCAGCGATTTCTCTACGACGTCACAGAACTTTGTTTGTGCAATCGGTGACTGCAAACCTAATCCACTACCAAGAACCATGACAGGGCGATTGTAGTAGAGTCCCCTAGTTCTGTTTGGTCATAACACTTAAAGGCTAACGTACAGTTCCCACAGTGGCAACCAAGCTTTTAAATATGGCCCATATTATGTCCCTCCTGCTGGTATTACGTCACCGCAGCATTTTTCAACATTTCTTGCATTTTCTCCGTTTAAAAACGTCTTTAATGGTGGAGGGAGCCGAGTGGATTACGAAAGGCTAGCTTTTTCAAACTGAACAAAGCTGCATTTTGTCTTCGTGGCTCCTTTAAGAGACCCAAGGGAGCCGCGGAAAAGCTGTTCCACCCTCGAGATAGCCGAACGAACTCCTCACCGTGCATCGCTCGCGGTGGCATGCCACCATACTGGGGTGGCCCTCCGTGGTGCATGTAGCCCGGTGGTGGCGGGTGGTTGTAGCCGGGTGGCATGCCGTAGTGGGGCGGCGGCTGGGGCCCAAAGGGTGGCATTGGGGGTGGCCCGTTGCCCATGTAGCCACCGCCCATGTGGCCGCCACCCATGTGTCCACCGCCCTGGTAGTGCATGGGGCCGCCGTAGCCCTGGTTCATGCCTCCTGCGGCGCACACACAAGGACACGGAACTGCAAGGCGGCATATACGGAGTTCGTGCTCGTGAAGAAAACTCCAAGGTTTTTCAAGGACTTTCAAGGCTCTCTGCACAAGTTTTCAAAGGACCACACTGCCTACTAGAAATACGAATAAGACTGAGATTCAGGGCAAGACGGAGGGGCTTGAAATGACGGGAAATCGTCAGAGAAAGCCAAAATTGCTGTAGCCAACATTTCAGGAAGTGAGCTTGTTGTCAAACAAATGCCCTTGTTGAAAGGATGGCTACAGCGACATTTCTGTCTCCGACGGTTTATCACAATTGCGTTAGAAATACATGGATAAGCACACTTTTAATGTTACAAGATCTAGCTTTTATTTGCTAAAAAAGTTAACCAAACATCATTCCTTCAGTCCTTACGTAAACTCATGTTGCTTCTATACTTATTAAAAAGTGAAATTCAAGGATTTTCAAGGGTTTGTAAAAATTCCAGGACTTCCAAGGCATTGAAAACAAGGCTTTGAAATTCAAGGGTTTTCAAGGACCACCACAAACCCTACATCATATACCAGGCTTGTTTGACAGGTAGACTCGTCATAGGCTCGAGCTTTTCATATACGGTGAACCAGCATTGTGCCAAGACCGGTGAACGGTGCTGCACAGCACTGCATCATTCTCCGTGCTTATCGACAATTTTGTATTTAAACAACTAATTTTCACTATAATTATAATGAAAACAAATAGTATGAGCCAATAACTGAAGAGAATTTGCGAACTTGTAATTATGCCACTCTGACCAGGTCACTTTTTTCTGCAGTGGCATATAAAGCTAGCTCCCTTTAACACTTTCGTGACCGCACCAATTCCCATCGATAGTATGTTATCGATGAATACAAACTCAAAATTTGGCACTCTCCGAGCGCTTCTGGACAGCTGACACCATCTAGAGGGTAAAAGAGGAAGTATTTTATCAGTTTCGCGGTAGCATTTCGGCTGGCGTACCCGCAAATTTTCCCGCCCTTTTTTTCGCGGGGCTACCATGGTTGCCAGACTAGGACTGCCCTCTGTTGATTACCGTAAAAACCCGCGTATAATACGGACCCGCGTATAATACGAGGTGTAATTCGGGGACCGCAAAATCAGAAAAAAAATTTTCATCCGCATATAATACGAGGTAAAGAGCACAGAAAACATTTATTTGCACTGCAGTTACCATTCAGTCATTGTCAGTTTTCACTGGCACTGTCTCCCGACGTCCGTTCAGTCATCGTCAGGTTCGCTGCCGCTGTTTCCTGAAGTCGCCTTGTGGGAAATGAATTCCCACAGAAAGTGATCCTCAGTGCCATCAAGGGCGTTCGAGATGCCGCATTTTTTAAAAGAGCGACTGACGAGCTCCTCTGAAATGCTGGCCCACGCATCCGCGATCCAGCCACAAAGCACCGCTGGAGAAACCCGCTCCAGCCATTCGGTAGCTGTCACTTACGGGTCTCCTGACCTCATCCACACTCTTGGTAGCAGGACCTGATGCAGTCTTTGAAAGGCTTCTTGATTCAAACGTCTAGCGGTTGCAGCTGCTGGGATGTCATTCCTCCTGGCATGACAATGAGTTCGGTGCGGGGTTCGCGCAACAACTTCTTCACGGAATCGGCCAGGTGGCAGCGAAAGGCGTCCAACACGAGCACTGACGGGAATCCCCAACAGGCCGCCGACACCACACAGACTTTATCCAGTCAAGCACCAGATGCTTTCTCCACCCACGAATGCTGCCTTAGGTGACGCCGAACTGCCGTCGTGCGGCGCAATTCCTTATGGTCTCGGCACATAAAATACCTTTTCTTTTAATTGCAGCCAAATACTGTTTTCGTGCACCTGACATCGTGATAGACTTGCGGTGAACGTGCCGAGTATAGTTATTCTAGTTCACTATAGTGCCGAGGTCCTTCGCGTAGTCAAAACAATCAAAATGGCGCGGGCTGAGAGAAGCAGCAGCCAGCTAACGCCACCGAAAGATGGCGCACGCTCCGCTGAATCCGAAAGTGCAAATTTTCGGCTGAAAACTTTGGGATCCACATATAATACGAGGCACAAATTTTACATAGTAAAATTTAGAAAAAAACCTCGTATTATACGCGGGTTTTTACGGTAGCTGGAATCAACCATAAAGGCCGCGGATCTGTCAGCCCACTCTGGTTACAAACCCCTGCGCGTTCGCCGCGCGGGCTCGGGCTGGAGCCCGGGTTTATTTTTTTGCTTCGTCCCCACGGGAGGTACTACAAACGTATGGGGCCCGTAATTAAAGGCCGCGGATCTGTCCGCCCGCTCTGGTTACAAACCCCTGCTCACTCGCGCCGTGGGCTCGGGCTCGAGCCTGTTTTTTTTTTCGCTTCGTCCCCACGGGAGCTACTACAAGCGCATGGGGCCCGTAAAGGCAGTCCGTAACGGGGAGAGCAGTAATGGTCTGGCAACCATGGGGACGAAGCAAAAAAATAAACCCGGGCTCGAGCCCGAGCCCACGGCGCGAGCGCGCAGGGGTTTGTATACCCAGAGCGGGCTGACAGATCCGCGGCCTTTACGGATGATGCGAGCTAATCAACAGAGGGCAGTCCTGGTCTGGCAACCATGGTAGCCCCGCGAAAAAATGACGGGAAAATTTGCGGGTACGCCAGCCGAAATGCTACCAGTTTCGCTTTTGAGTTTCTTTTTCTCCGCCACGGGGGAATTTTTAAAGCTTCTTCGCAGTTGCACGCGTGTGGTATCGGTTACGGCATCCATGCCGCTCGCCGATGCTCCACGGGAACGGCGAATTTCGACGGATACCGATGAATCTGAGCTGTGATCTCTGGATGATGGTAGCAGCACAGACACAAAAGACAATTTCAATTCGTCAGGCTTCAGTATCGACAGCAAAAGTGCATTAAACCGCCCCACAACATCAGCAGGTATCCGCCGTTAAAGGGACACACAACCGATTTTTGTCGAGTATATATTCTCTATCCCAAATGAAAGGGCATCACTTAAAGTCCCTTGACGAGAAACGGTTTTGCTGATAACGCCCTAGAACTTTTTAAATCGAAATTTTTAGATCTACGAGCTGTATGTGTCCCTCCCAAAAATAATGCTGGCAACCATGACATAGAGTAGCTCGGCAACATACTTTTGTCTGTATGCGAAATGAAAAACGATATTTAAGAACTTGTCCCCAGCTAAAAAAGTTTGAATCGCAGGCTTTCCTGTTCTTTTATGTGTGTTTTTAATGCAACGGTCTATTTTGCACAAATGTGCCATCTGTTAAGGTAGACGATAGGTAGAATCTGGCTTCACGTTGTGGAGGTGGGAAGTTAGATTCTCCCCGGGGGCGAAGTTATCTTTTTTTTAAAGCTGTCGTTGGCATATTCGGAAACTGAAATCAAATATTTTGGCAGAACAAACGCCCCTGACTCAGGCAGAATCGTCAAAGCTCCTTCACTGGGTCTGTTTACTGAACGCTGCCGTTGGTTCTGGGCATGGAGGCTCTTAGCCACACTGAGAGCACCCCAGCGACGGTGGGCGGCGCGTTTTTAAAATTTTCAAAATAATGTTTAGAAATAAATATACGATTTAACCTTGCACAGATACTTGTGTTAAAAAGTTTTCAATACTTAAATCTAGCTGATGATGGTCGTGTGTACCTCTGTTTCCTTCCCTTCAAGGCGGACACTGCTACGTTATTGCGGCACACTTGCCGAAATTAGCGATATCGGCAAGCATGCGTTAAATATTGATAAGGAAGAAACTCTCACTAAATGCACATTATGTACTCACAAGACAAAAAAAAAAGGTGCTCAGGTTGCTGCGTCGGCAGCCATGTCTGATGTGCTGCACTGTGATAATGGCAGCCACTTTTTGGTGAACTGTCGTCACTTCGCAGCAAACTCCTTCCAGCACGTTCCTTAATTCATGAAAACTCTGCATTTTGCGTCATTTTGCGAAGCTGCTGACGGCTTTATTATTTTTTATTTATTATTTTTAGTATGTTCATGGGACCTATCATAAAAAATTTTAACCACAGCTTGCATGGGCTTTCTGTGCTCAAAAATCTTTCGCGAAAAATTTTCCCCGCAATGAATGCGCCCCTAAATTTGCATCAAATTTTTTGAAAAAAAAAAAAAGTGCAATCATTACGCAAGTAACTACGGTATTTCAATTTTTTTGTTTACCCTGTGCAAAGTAGCATTGATGTTTTCATCACTTTTTTTTTTCTTTTTGTCACTTTTGTTTTGGTAATTTTTTGTAATAAACCTGTTGTTTGAAATTAATACTGTCAGAAAGACCTATCCTTCCTCTATCATTTCATACCTTACACTTCAGCGTCAATCATTTTCTGTGGCAGGAAAGAAATATTTCCTGGACTACCCAAAAAAAACCATTCTTCCACGGTAACGAAAGTGTTAAGACAGCCATGCCTTTGCAAATTTGTTAGCCTGCAATCACTGTTTTTTGTTCACACGTTTGCTTTAATTGCTGTCGCTGCATTTGATGGTGTTGCTTGTAAACATGCACCACTTGCACCCTGTCACCGTGTTTGCATGCTTCATTTTTTTTTTTCCTTCCCCTGTGATGCATACCCACTTTCTCTGCTTTTTCTTACTGTATTTGGTTGTACCCTAATTAACCCCTACCCCCGTCTAATGCTCACAACAACCCCTACAGCATGTAAACAAACATAAAATTACAATGTGCTCTCTTAAAGTTTACTGTTCCACTCTCCAGTTTAAAAACAGCCACACCACTGGTTACACTCTTATATGCACCCAATAGCTACCATGCTGAAAAGAAAGATGATGGCACTTCAGTAAACTCTCAAGGATACCTGGGTTTTCATGCAGGCAATGTTTAAAATATGCTAGCGTCTAAAGCGGACACTTGAAAAAGGCACCAAATTATGTTGTTGAAACTGGCCATGCAGGTACAGTGCAACCCCGACAATGCGACTTTCAAGGGACCGCGCGGCGAACGCGTCGTATCATAGGGATACAAGTAAATGCCGGCATAGGAGACGGTCTCACATGACAGGTGGGTTACGAACTTATTTGAACTTATTTGAGCCACCGGACCAGACGAAATAAACTCCAAAATCTTGGGAAAATGTTAAGGTTCCTGTCAGTGCCATTCTTGCTTTGCTCTTCGCTCAATCATTATCGTCCAGCTGTATTCCCATTAAATGAAAACTAGGGAAGACTGTTCCTACCTTTAAAAGTGGCAACAGATCATCACCGCTGAACTACCGCCCCATCTCAATAACATCCGTTCCATCAAAAATTACGGAATGTATAATTTTCACGCATATCATAAATCACCTCGAGTGCAATAACTTCCTTTCCATCTCACAGCATGGGTTTCGTAAAGGACTATTGCACGAAACCCAACTTGCCGCCTTCACCCATGATTTACACGTTAATCTCGACAGCAGTATCCAAACAGATGTAATTTTCCTCGATTTCGAAAAATCATTCGACAAGGTACCTTATCGCCGTCCAATGTACAAGCTATCGCTGCTAAATCTAGATTCATTAGCATTCAACTGGATAGAACACTTCCTCAGAACAAGAAAGCAATTCGTAGTAGTAAATGCCGCTCAATCAAACACAACCCCTGTTCTTTCCGGCATGCCACAAGGTACGGTACTTGGCTCGCTGCTGTTTGTTATTTATATTAACGATCTGCCTTCCGAAATTACTAACAACATACGTCTCTTTGCAGATAATTGTGTGCTGTATGCCAAAATTACTTGTAACCAAGACCAACTTACCTTACAAGCTGACCTAATTACTATTGTAAACTGGTGTAAAAGCTGGCAAATGTCACTAAACGTTTCCAAGTGCAAATTAATGTCTTTCCCACGACGCGCGAGTCCGTTAACTTTTAATTACACTCTGGCAGGCTTCTTTTTACAATCCACAGGCTTATAAGTACTTAGGTGTTCACATCACGAATGACCTCTCCTGGACCGTCCACATAAACAAGTTAATCGCCAGCGCTAGTAGATCTCTTGGGTATCTGCAGCGTACAACGAAACTTGCTCCTTTTCACTTAAAACTACTGGCCTATAAAACTTTAATCCGCCCAAAATTAGAGTATGCAGCCGCCATATGGGATCCGCATCAGAAGTACCTAACCGATAACATAGAGGCAACTCAAAACCGCGCCGCTAGATTCACTTTCTCGAACTACTCATAATTTACTGGTGTCACAGACCTGAAATCACGCGTAGCCCTTCCTCCCCTCAGGCCACCGTCGGAAGCTTGCGAGGCTGGCATTATTTCACCGGTTTTATCATTATTTATCACCCAACACTTACATCGTGCTGAAACCGCATGTATCAAGCCGAAGCAATAATGAACTACAAGTAACATACCCTTGCCCCCATACTAACACATTTGCGCAGTCATTTTTTATTCGCACTACAAAGGAATGGAACAATCTTCCCGATCACGTGGCCCAAATGCGAAACCTTGACCAGTTCAAGTCGTTGTTTACAGCGGCCGGGATTGTGTGATTTATTGGTGCTGTTTCTTTGTTTGATGCCCTTTGCTTTTATGATTGTTATTTCCAGCTTATTCTTTTTCTTCTTTGTTTTTTCATCGTATTTGTTGTTTCAGCCTTAGCGCTAATGCATTGCCTATTGATATTATTTTCGTGTGTCCGCTGAACACATTTAATCAGGGTATGCACGTCCCTTCCGACTCATATAAACAGTACTGCTATCTAATTCCCTAACGTATTATGCCACTTACCAGGGCTGAATGAAAACCATGTTCAATTTACTGCAAACTTTCTCGTCCATTTTTTTCGAACCGACGTTTGTGGTTTTTTTTTTTTTATCATGAAGCACATGTCACCATTCTATTCTTGTACCAAGCGTATTTTTTGTGCCACCCCTCATGTAATGCCTCCACTGCGGAGGCCCTTGAGGTATTAAAATAAATAAATAAAAAAATTTAGCGCATTCTCGCGTAATTTCCAGACCTTTAGCTAAAATCCCAAGTTTCTAAAAAAAAAAAAATTAATGCGACTTGCACTCCAGGTGCAAGGCTGGAGAAACAGCAGAGCTGGCAGCCTCTCTCCCTTCAGCGGAGACCTGGCTGTTGCAAGTCGCATGGATTTCTGAACTTGCTGCTGAAAGTATTCCATGACTAGCATCTCTCCCAAAGTGGACCGTGTTAGCACACACTAGAACCCACGGCAACCGGCCTCCTGAACTCGGCGTCTGTAGTGCGAACTCTGCGTCTGTGCTCCTCACTTCAGGCATGGACGCATGTGAACTGGTGAAGAGAACAGCACGCGAGAGATCACGCCGCAAACGCTGTGCAGAGTGTTGTCGAAGGTTGAGCTGGCCGATGCCGGGTGCTCCTTACAAGGTGCATGCTGACATGTGCTCGGTATTTTTTTCTGGTGATGCTGGACGGTGGAACTAAAAGCTTAAAGGGACCCTGCAACACTCTTTGCACTGTGCAAGTAAAACTGTGCGACATTTAGAATGCACTGCCAGGAATACCCGAGCCAAATATTACATGTTCACGTGAACTGGTGAGCGCGCAAATCGCCGTGAAAGATGCGGAAAAACCAACCGCGCTTCTTTCCTCATTATGCGCCCCCGGCATGGCCTAAATGATGTCATTCCGGCCACAGCTGTCCTATTGGCGGTCTCTGGTCAGCTTCGCGGCTTATCTCGCGCATTTCCTGTGACGATCCATCGTCATCGTCGCTGTGCACGACAATCTCTTCTATGCCTGAACCTTTACGCACAGTTTTGGCGTTCCTTATGCGTTCCGAGTGCGCACAGAGTTTGAGTGACAAACTCAACACTTCCCTTTCAACCAGACCCCTCGACAACAAACGTTTATTGCTTCAAAAACACCCTACAAGCCTGAGCGCACGCTTGCGAGCAGGCACCAATGCCTGCTTTTTTTTGTGGCACCAGACCGGAAATAGACCCGGCCACGTTGCAGAGAAAAGGAGAAAATTCCACAGTCTGTGATATACCAAAGGCCACCGAGGAGAACGCTGCTAGACACCCCCCTCTCCGGAAGAGAGCGCGCAGCTTTCATCGCGTTGTCCGCGCGAGTTGAGAGGGAACAATTATGTGCGATTTCTTATCACGCGTAGTTTCGGTGATAGTGAACGGATTTTCGTAATTCTTGCGGGAGGAGATTGCTGGGACAATCCACTTTACCCCAAAATGCATTCTGAGTAGCTGATGGTAAGTGCTGCAGGGTTTCTAAAAAGAAATGCCTATTTCGTGCCCCTCTCCCCTCTACAGCGTCTGCGCTAGTCCACCATCCCTGCGCCTCACGCACGCGAGATAAGCTAGGAAGGCTGACGTGGCCAGGTAAATTAAGAGGGGAAAAGGTGAGAGCGTGAAACTGCCAAGGCCAAGCGAAACGAACAATACTATGAAGCGGCAATAGAAAAAAGGTGGGAAAGAAAGGAACGGAGTGACAACGCAGCCTTGAAACACAGTGCGGCTCTTCGATTTACTGTCTTGAACTCGCTGCAGATAGTCCGCGGGTAGTCCAAGGATTCCCCACGCCATAAAGATGTCTGGGAAAAACGAATGCTGGACTGCTCCTCGGAGAGTCCGCAGAGTCCGAGAGTAAAGCAAAGAGCCCTTGGATAATAATGAGAGAGCAGAGGGAGGGGGGGAGAGAGCGTTGTGAAAGGAAGAAACTTAGACTGAGCGGTCGCGGAAAGCGGGTGTTCGGTCATCGCCATGGGGTTGCATCGTATGTGTTTTCGCGGTCATCGGCTCGATGAGAGCTTCAAATACGCAGTCCGCCGACCACCTGGACTTTGACTTCTCACAGTTGGCGTGTTAGCATTCTGCTGCCGCGTGGGGCTGCCGAAAGTTAACTCCTGCCTGCCCGTACTCGCCTGCTTGCTTGTGTTCTGTTCAGCTAGTGGTCTGGCCCACCTGAGGACCTTGGCACATCAAGCAGCGTCACTTGTGGGTTAAGAATAAAGAAAGGTCGAGACGAGGCGCCCAAGCGATGTGAAAGATGGAAAAAATGCCAATTTATCCCCACCAGGGTCCGTCATACGAGGCGGACCACAGGCACCTGAGCGTTACAGGGTTTTGATTGCATTGTTTATATGGGGAGTTTGCAGGGACCGCGGTGACCTGTCGCAAGAAGCAGGTCGCCGTAAGACCGGAAGATGTATCACTGGGATTCCGCCGTATTTTTATTGGCTTTTCTTTAACCCTAAGATTTGGGGCTTAACTCCTTCACTGCCCCGTTCGTTCAAATAGACTTTAGAACTGACTGAATACGAGCTAGCTAAGAACAATACTCAAGGAGCGTGTGGATTGTGATTTAGGGAAGCAAAGAAGCCCACGTACCTGGCCTCATGTCCCTCGCCATCATCTGGTCGTGCATCTGGTTGTGCATTGGGTCGTGCATGGGGTCCCGCATTGGATCCCGCATTGGATCTCGCATGGGGTCCCTCATGGGATCCCTCATGGGATCCCTCATGGGATCTCGCATTGGGTCCCTCATTGGATCTCGCATGGGGTCTCGCATGGGGTCCCTCATGGGGTCCTGCATTGGATCTCGCATGGGGTCCCGCATTGGATCTCTCATGGGGTCCCGCATTGGATCTCGCATGGGGTCCCGCATCTGGTCGTGCATCTGGTCGTGCATCATCCGGGCTTGGCTATCGGGGTTGCCCATTGGGCCCTGCTGTGGGCCCATGCTGTTGCTGCCGCCGCCGTTGTTGTTTGGCAGCGACCCTGGCCCCTGGTTCTGCGACGTGGCATCTGTCTCTGGTTCATTGCCGCTGTTGGCCGTCGCTGCCTCCTGGTCTTGCGTTTCATTCTCTCCGCTGCTGCCGCCACTGGCCTCGGAATTGGTGCCGCCTGCTGCCTCTGCAGGGAGTTGCTGGTTCCCAGTTTCCTGTGGCGGCAACGGGCAATGAGGCACTATTAAAGCAGACACATAATTTGACAATGTTTCAAGGACGCACACGAGCGCTAACTTTAAAGGGGCACTGACACAAAAATTTTGCATCTTGTTTTTTTTGTTGCGATAAGTAGCTAGTGACCTACTTATAACCTGTAGAAACCTCATTTGCTTCAGCGTGCGACGGTTGTTTAATTAGAGGCATTTTCAATGCGGCCAGTCGCAGTTTCGGTTTCAGCGAGTGCCGCGAAACGATGGATTTTGTGGATTTTGTGTGAACAAAGCTGACCACGTGACCGTCGGAGGGATATCACAGAGCAGAGCCGCCGTAGCACTGTCGAATCCGCATCGACGGCAGTTTCTGCGAATGCCCCCACGTACCGATCTCGTGAGGCGCTTAATTAAAAAGTGACTGTGGATGTGACACAGGCGCTGCGAGTGCAAATGCTATCGCGGCTAAAGAACGACGCGCGACGCTCGAGACGGTGGGTGGCAAGACGCGCGCTGAGAGCAGCCGGCCGGCCTGCCTACAGGTCCGCCTACAGATGTGTTCGGCTTAGCACTGCGGCGGATATTCGAGTGCCGCTTTCGTAAGCGGTGCAGATGACAATTTTTAATGCAACCCGCCATCGCATCATTAACTCCTTTCTCATGTAAGCCACCATGGTCGGGACTTGGGGACAATTTCGTGCAGCGGTAACAATCTTATCACTCGAGCTACCTGCGCCGGCCTGGGCCACTTCGCGGCTATGACACCATATCGCGGCCGTGGCTGCCGCCTGCACAGCGACCGTGCGGCTAGCTCAGTGGGCTTTTCGTGTCTCCGACGCGTTGTCGCGTCCAATGGTAATAACCAGTAATAGAAACAGAATGCCTGGAATCGCTGTAGAACTTTGGTCGCGGCCAGCTGCCCGATGAGCTGACGAATTCACGACGCCTCCGCTGCCTCCGCCGCCAACGATCGGGTCGTTCGTTCTCGAGAGCAGAAGCTCCGCCCTCCAGCCCTCCGAATGGAGCGGCGAGCCGGGCGGGCCGGCAAAAACGCCGGCAGTGCGGAAGCGGCAAACACAAACTCGTGACGTGTTTCGATGTTGTTTATTTACACACTATCCTCGGGATGTCGATTGCGCGTGGTCCTCTGCTGGCTGCTCGGTTGCGTTTCGCACACTTTAAAATTGATTTTAAATATGTTCTAGGCTGTATTCGCCGCTGATATTTTGCAGATGATGTATATGTGTTCCCACCAATCTATCTCTGAAGTTATCTCGCCTTCAAAATTTTGTGTCAGTGCCCCTTTAAGCACAGGTATCTTTGTTTCCAGACACCTGTGGTTTTAGGGTTAAGTCTGAAGGGGATGAACACGCCTTGAACGCTACTGGAGACTTGAAACATTCACGTATAGCACCATTTTTACAATACTGGCAAGCTACAGTTGTGGACAACACAACCTTCAATGACAGAACAACGTTCAAAAGATGCCGCTGCCCAGACACCACCCACAGAACGTGAACAAAACACGCAAGAGCAAGAGTACATGCCTCTGCTTCTGCATGCACAAATGAATTGCCCTCCTTAGTTATCTATGCAATGGGGCTTCTTGTGGCCCCTGCTCCCACGGCCCACCTGTTGTGCTTGTTGTTGTTGTTGTGCCCCCGGAAGCTGCTGAGCAGCTGTGCCACCGACGGCCTGCGTGACAGTTGTGCCAGGCTGGGGACCTGTGGTGCTTGCGGCAGCTGGCTGGGTCATGACCCCAGCCATTGTAGGGGTCATGACCCCACCCATCACTGGTGCCTGTTGTGGCAGGACCGCTGGCCCTGGCAGGGCCGCCACACCCGACAATCCTGCCTGTGCCGCCATTGCGGGAGGGAGGATCTGCACGATCGCGAAAGCCACGGAAAACGCGGACGAGGCGACATCAGCAAAGCTGACTTCAGCAAGAAATGCAGTCGTTTCCAGTCCTTAGCCATGTTTACACGCTAATGAACTATTACTACTACCCTCACAATATCTACACCGCACCTCGCTGAATGGGACCCATGAGTTTTGTATTAAACTTCCAGCCCTCACACTGAACTCATGGGCCACGCGTGCACCTGATATCTTCAGCGTCTTAGCATGCGATTTCCCGCACAACGTAGCTGGCCAGGCAGCCTGGTTACAGCCGACCTCACCACCTTCAAATGCCACCTATGTTAACTACCGCCAACGACTCAGATGCTCAAAAATCCTTCCAAGGAGGATTTAATGAACATAGGTACCAGATAAAAAGCGCTTGGTGTCCACACCAGTAGGCAAAAATAAAAAAGAAAGGCCTCTCACCTAAGGCTAAACTCGAGATAAAAGTGCAAGTTATTTCTGACCAGCTCGCATCAAAAACAACATATTGAGTAACAAAAGGCTCACGGCAAGTCTCAGAAGAGGGTGCTACAGGACATTTTGGCGAAAGAATACCAAGTATGAGGTACAAAGAGCGTCTAAGTGCAATTCACGACACCTCTGCTCGAGGAAATCCACAGTTTAAGAGTATGATTACGGCTAGAGTGGCTGGTGGACACGTCACTTAGAGGCAAGGTTCCTTTTTGTTCTGCATGCATTTCGTAAGTGGGGCAGGGTATGGAAAACGAAATGTGGTAGCCCGCTTATTTGCGTTTAACAGTTCTAGTCCCTCTCTCTCTCTCTCTTTCTCCAAGAAGTAGTGCTACCTCACTCCCACTCACCCCGTACTGCAGTGCTTGCATCCGAGCGGTGAGGTGTGTCACAAAATCCTGATGTTGTTTTTGCAGCTGCGTGTACTTCACTTGCACCGCACTCGTCACCGATGTGATGACGGCCGCATGCTCCGTAATCAGGCTCGCCTAAAGGAGGGGGGCAAAGACCACAAATGATAAACTCAGTGCCTGTTTAAGTGTCATTGGTGGCATAAAACAACAGGCGGTGCATTTCAATGCAATGCTTGCCTTGAAACATTTTATTTAATATTTTACAGTAACAAATAGGCAATAATTTTTTTATTCGGAATATGTCGCACACACACTCATCCTAGACAGACTAACTCCTGTCATGCATCGAAAGTGATTTAGTTGAAATCTTAATCATCGTCAGCCCATGTTCATTGACAAAGGCCTCTTGGACAGACTTCCGACCCCTCCTGTCTTGCGCTACCTGAATCCCTTCCTTTTCCCCCAGAATTTTATCTCATCCCTTCGATGAGATGTCCACCTTTCCCTGCTCTTAGACCAGTTTCTTGGTGGCCGCCATGTTACTGAGATGGTCCGCCTGCCAAGAGTCTTCTGCATGCTCGAGTTCATAAAAACGCATCCCAGGGCCACTATTCTAACCTGCAACACATGTGCTAGTGTACTAGTCAGTAACCCTTTTCTACTACAATGTAATGAATAATGAAACATTGCAACGCAACAGCCAATGTTTCGAGTGCAGTCATATCAAATGTTCGTAAATGTTTGTTCAAACTACGCATTCGCTGCACTGAACTTCATCACGCAGTATGCTTCTCTAGATGGTTCCTGAAGAGGTATCTGTCATTTCACCGTAGTCTCACACTCCGCACAACTCACCACCTGCTTAGCGTGCCAGCGTTCCCCGCACGGACCCCACAATCTCAATGATGCTTGCGTACACTGGCAACGCTGTTCTTCCGAGTGCCGTACTCATAATAACACTTTTAAAATGTGCTGCAAACCTTCTGCTTTTGCATAGTTCACTAACATTAGGTAGAAACAAAAGCCCTGCAAACAAGACTATTCCCCTGTTGGCTATCACTGTTTATTTTCCCATCATACTAGCACCTGCCCTGTGGTCGGACAGTGACATTGGTGTTTTGAGTCACATGGAGTGCAAATATCGAAAGAGGCACAACTAGCAGTCGACTCTGCAGAGCAGACATCAGCAGAAAAAGAACCCAAGAGAAAATGGTAGCTGGTCCCAGCTGGTTTATGGTTAAATTCCCAGCTCAAACCAGCTGGTCTTAGCTGGTCCCAGCTGGGACTTTAGCTATACGCCTCGAGCGCGGCCTGTAGGGGCGCCACTGAAATCCCCCTAGCGGCCCGTTTCGAAAGCAGGCGCGGGAGTCCGCGCCCCGCTCCCCAGTGCCGCCGCTGCTTTTGCGGCACGTTCACGACTGAGATTTACCGTTTGTGGGCGTTTGAAATTCATATTTGTGTGGAGCAGTCACTCTGTTCGCAAATGGGGTGTGTTTACGAGAGTGTAAATGTTTCCGACGCGATCTTAGTGTGGTATTTTCGGTCTGTATAAGCGCCAGGTGTGTGTCACAGGCCAGCGTCGCGGAACCGGCGTATGATGGAGCCTATTGTAGTTACACTGACCTGACTTTACTAGCCGTGTCTCTGTAACCACCGGTTCCTCAGATGTTCATGCTACGGCTATACACTACGATTTAGATCGGTTTTGTGCGCTTACATAATCAGCGGAGCACTCATACCTGAGCACACCAGTTGCGTTTGCCAATATTATACCTGGTATTGATCACCACCATTTACAAGCCAGTCTGTGTTAATTTCGGGAATATTCAACAAAAGTACGATGGACAATACATAATTATACTCGGGGATCAGCACACGACAGAGTCGTCTTGTCGTGAGGTGCGCGCCCGCAGACCTTCATTTGCTACATATATCCTCGGCGAGCAGCGCGGAGACGGGCTTACAATATAATCCGCGTCCGCGACTAAATGCTTCTTCGAAATATTGTCATATGGCACAGGGAGCCTGCAGAATAAACCAGAAACTGAAATCAGAGGGCCTTATCACATACCACACTCTTCCAACGACACCTTTCATCGCTTGTTGAACAGCCTACCCTGTATACTTCCAAAAATGCGTCCGCCGTACGACCAGCTCTTCGTTGTAGTAGAAAAGCAAAAGGAAAGTGAACGCGAGATTTGTGTGTGGGATTACTAAAACGTTCATTGCTTGATTCCGCTCCGCATTTGTACACGGCGTCCCCCCCCCCCGATTTCTCGCGAAATAGCAGTGCATTTGTCGTATAGTTGGTCTAGTGAAACCTACCTGGCTTAAGTTTAGACGAACGTCTTTAGCATGCCAGAAGCTGCACTGTTTTTTTTTTTCATTTCCGTTAGAGCTATTATGTTTCTAAATTCCGCATTGGCACAGCATTTATTTTTCTGTGGTTTCATTTCCGTGGTTCTTGCTATATGGCGTGTGTGGGCACATATTTAACGACGCACAGGCTTGGAATATACTTTACATTTTCGCATGGTTTATATTCTTATAAAAGGCATAAGTTATTGTCCAGGATTGGGTAATCACATCCCCGAAACATATTTTTCTGCGGCGTATATATGCGACACGACGCCGCATTCATTGTCCACGCTGCAAAATGAAGCCAACCTCTGATTGTGCCAGTATTAGGTCTAAACGAGGCGTCAGTAGAATTCATTTGTGCCTGATTTTTTGGAGGTGACATGGGTGATATGTTGCTGCCGTCGCCGACGCCCGGAAGAGCGGCGACGAAGCGCGCAGAACCGCGTCCCCAGGTAGCTCTTGCAGGCGATCGCGTACTCTACGAAGACGCAGCTGCTTTTTAAGTGACCTAAACGTACTCTTTGCCTTAGTCGTTACCATAACAAGTTTTTTTTTTTTAGAGCGCGGAAAGGCGAAAAGAAGCGAAATAGAACCAAAACACTACACGAACCCCTATCAGTCACGCAGCGCAAATCCCGTCAACGCCGCGGAGAAGCGGCGGCAGGCGGCGCAGCGATCGCGAAGCTCGAGGCGTATAAACCAACTGGGACCAGCTACATTTTCTCCTGGGAAAGATATTCCGCGGTCAGTGCTATTCAAGTTTAGTTTACAGCACTGTTTCCAATGCACAGTGGAATCGCAGTGATACTATCCCAGTTGGCAAGAATTCAAAATAATCCCTAATTTAATTCTATTAAGCTGACAAGAACGGAAGCTTGGGCGAGTTGTTAATACATTGCATCGGCGGGAAGTGCAAACTAGCACGGGGACAAGATAAGAAAACAAAAACATAGGCGAGACAAAGACGAGTTTCAGTTGACAGTTGCACTTCGTCTCGTCTGTTTTTGTTTTCTTATCTTCTCCCCGTGCTAGTTTGCACTTCCCGCCGATGCAATCTATGAAGCTGAACTTCGGCTGTTACAAAGGGATCTGTGGTTGCTAAATTCCATTTCGATGCGAATATTTTTCGCTACCTGAGAGATATTTTAATGGCAAAGCCACAGAAATTTCAGGGAAGAAATAATACGGGTGCCAGGGGAAATAAAGGTAGCAGCTACCAGTGCAAAATTTTACACACACGCATGACACATTTGATCCCATGTACGTGAAAACAAGTGCAAAGCAAATGGCCGGGAAAACCGGGGTCACTTACTTGATAGTTTGCCAGGGAAATAGCCGGGTTCTTGAGTTGCTGTACCAACAAAAACAAGGGTTACTTCCATTCTTTTCAAAGCTGCCGTTGGTAAGAAAAAACTGACAGAATGAAAAACTTTTCTTCAAATGCATGCAAGACAAAAAGGGTGCCTGTGTGCTTTGCTTGTGTCCTTGAGGTCCATTTTTAATCATCTTTAAGGGTTCTGCTTATTTCATTATGTTAAACTGCTTTTATATAAAAACAAATAAAAATTCATTAATAACTGTAAAACCTTTTCAAATATGGTTAACTGTTTTTTTTTCTCCCCCTTTATACCTCCTCTGCACCTTCTGGTTGATCTTATCTTGCACTAAACGAAGAGTGCTTTTTTTCAACTGTTAGCATAATTAGGTACTACTAATTAGAATATTTTAGAAGCCTTTAAATGGCAGTATTCCTAGAAAAAATATTAGAGGGATGTTATCTTTGCAGTTATTCTAATGTTTCCCCATGCCTAAAATCTCTTATCAAATGACTCAGTAGCAAGTTAACTACATGTATCCAAATCAAAACATCAATCTCTCAGTTTACTGCTTACAAAACCACAGGTCGTACAGAGCCACATGTCCCGCAGACGACAGATAACGCAAACATAGCCTGACATCCCAAAGTCCACACACACACCGAACACGATCGAGCCAATCAAAATAAAAATAACTTGTATCCGCAATACAAATGAGATGTCCAGGTATGCGTACCTCAAGAATCAAAGGTGGAAAGTAGTTGTTGGTTTCCCAAAGCTTCAGCAGCTGAAAACATGAAGCAGACTGTGGCTGTGATTGCGATCACCCGATCCTGCATTTTCTTGGACTCCGAGAAACTTGTCTACAATGTTCATGCAAGTATATCTCCAAATGCCAGACGCAGTGTGTCTGTACCTCACCGCACGTCAGCCTTATTTATCAAGTAACGTAAGAACCGCACACGAATCCACACCTGTGGAACGATTGCAAGACTGATGACGTAACTTAGGGCAGCGATACCTCCTGGCTGGTTCAAAGCGATGCAAAACACACACACATGCACACAATGACACAAAGCAGCCACATCGTAGTTGTCCCAGGAATAAAATTGTCCTTGCAAAAGCATTTTACAACAAGAAATGTGGTTATTCACTCTTTTGTTCAACACCAGGGATCAAAAAGCCATCGCACACAACAGGCCCGTCTGCTTTTTCCTCTGATGCAAGAAAACGGCAAAAACTATGCAGTTGGTCTCCTCTTCACAGATAAAATATTGCTGTAGATAAAATATTGACAGTAAAATTGACAGTAAAATTGACAGATAAAATATTGACAGTAGCTGCCATTTTGTTTTCGCAAAAGAAAAAGTTTGTAGCAATGCTTGCGACAGTAACAATGCTTGCGAATTTCTGCCATTCCCCTTTTTTTTGATTGATTGACGATCGATCGATTGCAGGGTTTAACGCGCCGACGCAACGCAGGAGATGAAGCATGCCGCAGTGGAGGGCTCCGGATTAATTTTGACCCCCTGGGGATCTTTAACGTGCGCCGAAATCTTGTACACATGGGTGTTTTTGTTTTTCACCTCCATCCCCTTTCTTTTGATCACTCAAAAAGGCACACACGTTACAACTGAGTGAATGTGGTACAGGCATTAGAGGGGAGGCAGTAGCCAATTTCCTTTCGCCCGTTCCTTGTTTTTAGCCTTGTTGCGTTGCAGGCAAACCTGGCTCCCAAATGGAAGATACTAAACAAGTTGCTGGAAAGACACGATCACTGAAACCTCAGGGATAGTACAAGTTCTAGCGTTTAGCTTCAGACAGACCACCCGACACCAGTGCTCGGGAAAGGAAGATGCAAAGATATAAAAAAGAACATGGGGAGGAGTGTTGGTGGTTGGTAAAATGGGGGCGGGAGACAAGAAGACTCTGTCGAAGAGGGCTCACTTTGGCCAGTTTCTGTCCCTTCTCCTCGTCCACCCCAATGCTCGTTGTGCAAAAGATTGGAACGACAACCGTTTCCAACGCCTGCTTCAGGCCGTCAGCGTTTTTCCGCACGCTGCAAAAGAGGTCCAGGAGCATGACATTTTTCCTGCGCATTCACACATCCCAGAAAACAATGAGAACTGGCAAGAAAATGGGCGAGCAAAAAATCGCTCAAAGGGAAGAGCCAAAGACTGAGCGAGAGGAGGGAAAGTCCAGAGAACTGGCTAATTTACCAGTGATGCAAGACATCATTGATCAAGTATACAATGTGCAGTTTCATGTCAAAAGGGGCTCCCGGAACCGTGACCCTGAGGGGGAGAGGGTGACAGAAAGAAAAACACACAGTTAGGCCACTGAAAGCAACGACAAACAATGGTACGAGATCATCTTTGCAATACGGAGTTGCATGCATTCTCATGAAACAAAATGAACACGACTGTCAACAGAAATCTTCACTGATACGTTTGCTGGAGCCCTAAAACTTGAGCTGAAGTATTGTGCCTTGTGCACTTACAACTCTCTCAGTCGGCCAAACCAGCTTTTACGCTAAAACCTCCGTAGGTACTTGCGTCACTTGCTAAACTGAATTAACTACCATAAAAAAAAAAGAGAAACGAAACCAAAAGGGTGGCTGGGAAGACAGTGGCAAGATATGTGAAGAGTTGTAGAGTGGCAACATATGCACGCCTTTAACCTTACTTTAACACATTGTACCGACTCTATTGGCAGTGCTGGCGCTCTTTTCTATCTCATACTGTTCATGCGTTGCAGACAGCAAAAACATTGTACGCTCATTTGAATTTAGAACAAAAAAAGGAGAGATGCGCTGTAAATGTGCACTCATCGTCAAGCACACAGCAAGAAGCGTACGACAGGCTACGACAGGCGGCGACAGAGAGACACCAATTCCTGAACGCTGCAGAGGACTGCAGCACTGTGAAGGAAACAGAATGCAAGGTGGTCTTAGCTTTGCTTACTTCTTGAGGAGATACTGGCATATTAGCTCATTACGCTGGGGGGTGGTTGAGTGAGAAAAAATCCAGCCCTTTCCTGCCTGCAAAATGAAGGACTCAATGCTTTGAGACAAGGTCGGCGGGCAACGCATCTCGCGGAAACAAGATCAAGCCGTTACGATGCAACAAGAAACACTCTTCTGCAAACAGGGTTTGTCACTTTTGGGAACCCGGACACAACTGTGAGAAAATCCTGCACGGGCTTTGGCTAAAGCTTCGGGGTCCTAAAGCCAGACAGATGTCAGAAATACGAAATCCTGTAACCATCGTGTCTTCCTTGCTTCAGTTTTACAGCATTTTATTTACCACTCTCAAGTTCTTAGTCTGAGCTATATTGGGGCGATATTTACATTGGGGCGATGCCTACAAGTTATATCACCCCAATTTATCCTTGTCGGAAGTAAATTTTTGGTTGAATGTTCATGCAGTATGATAAGCTGTCCATCTGCTTGAACAACATGGTACCATCAGGTAAAGAAATATTTCCAATGTAAAAAAACATCACTAAAAAGAAGTATATAAATTTATTTCCCCTGACACCCAAAAATTACAACCCTGCAGGCAGAAGTGTACAAAAAGTGACCACCTGCCACTACCAAGTCTATTTAACAGATGAAACATTCTTAGAGATGCTATCTTTTAGTTCACAAAATCGATGCTTCCAAAACAATGAACACAAAGTCGATCAAAAATCTGCAACACTGAGTAGTAGGTCATGACATTAAATTTTAAATCGTGCAACTGCTCTTGTTAACAACAAAAAAGCCATAACAATGGGTAACGATCAATTAATTAGTGATAAAAAACAATCTCGATAGCTCGGTGTCTAGCGTCATGCACACATCTATGAGCCCGGTTGGAAATTCCCGCAACAGTCCTAATTGTCCCGCAACAAAGTTTCAGAGCAGATAAGGAGAATAAATCAACACAGACAAGATGATAATATTTATCTAACGGGTACTGATGTTGGAACAAGAGGCACGGTTACAAAAAAGAGAAAAAAAGATACGGCAGTATTTAAGCGGCAGTGTCCACACGGGTGATGACGCACAGCCTCCAAGAGGAAGAGGAGGGGGGGCTCACCGAGATCGCATCCTTGGTGCACGACTCGATGATAGGCTGAAGGACCTTATCCAATTCTGCGATCTCAATGTCGCAGCCCTTGGCCTGAGCCATCAGCTTGTCATCTTGGGCCTTGCGAATGGCCTCGTCTAATTGCACCTGCAAGGACGAACCGCTGCAAGGTGAGTTGCGAGGAGGACGACGACGAGACGATCACCATCATCACTATTAGACGCATTCCCGTTGGGGCAGGGGAACCTGTTGTACGAATTACGCCCCTTCCCCCAGAGGCAACAAGGATTCAAATGTGACCCCAGCCACATGGAAAAAAGAGAGAGGGCAGCACATCTGCACGGCTGTCCTGTCTCTTCTAGCCATGGAAAGCATGACGCTTTATGTGGAGCACAGAAGAGTTGGAAACAATGTGTAACGGCACACAACGTCTAAAGTGCACGATTTGCGGGGGTCCTATAACCATCCTGAGCACAACAGAAAAACCACCACAGAGTTTGTTTGGGCAAATCCTTCTTTAACCACTCCTTAAAGCTCCTACCTGGGAGACTACTAGTATGCTTGGTGGGTGTTCTGTAAGCAGGCTTGGTCACGGCGCCTTAAAATCAGCTAGCGCGGGAGTGTGCTGTAGACCCCAATAACAGCACAGAATTAGCAAGAAAATTTGCGCATTATTTGTCTTGTAAGGGGACATGCAAACATCCACAGGTTGGGGGTTAGAGCACAACATGTACGGAAATGAGAACATAGGTGTGCACAGCAGTCGTGACAGAGAAGGTCGGAAGACATCAGTATCGCAACAGAAGTCGTCATCATCATCATCATCAATAGTCCATTTAGGTCCACCGCAGGACGAAGGCCTCTCCCACTCACTGACCTCCACCCACTCCCGTCCTGCGCTGCCTGAGTTCAATCCCCGCTTCCAAATGTCCTCATTTAGTCCCTTCAACATGCTAATGGCCTTCCTCTTCTTTTAGTACTGTATCTCGGTATCCATTCTGTCACCCCTGTGGTACACCTATTGTTGGTTCGTCTCACTACATGGCCAGCCCAAGCCATCCCAAGCTGAACACTTTCACGACTCAGAAGCTCACATTTAAAGCTAGGGGATGTTGTTCAACAAATCAGAACAGCCCATTTGACCACATAACAGACTTCACAGAGAAGGTGTTTCGCCTTCACCTATGCTGGCAAAAACAGGCAAGCACGCCATAGTTACTGGTGGCTCAATAAACAGGATACTCCAAAAAGCATATCTCAGGCAGGACAAGTGTAAATAAACAAGCTGAGGGGTGCTGCACATGGTGTGCGCCACTTCGAGCCACTTTTTAGTACGATTATGACACTTGGGCTAATTCCGCCATCTTTTGGTCCGTGGTACCTAAGCATTTCCCCGCACTATGGTGCAAACTTGACCTTCAAACTGGGGAAAGCAGGACGGTTGGTAAAGCGGTTTCGGTTGGCCAGCACAAAACTGTCACACAGCCGGGAGAGTGTGAATCCCACCCCACTGACAGACAGTGGAGCTCGGTTCTGCCCAGGTCTTCTAGCAATCATCATCATCAGCTTGTCTACACCCACTGCAGGGCAAAGGCCTCTCCCATGATCTCCAATTAATCCGGTGCTGTGCTAACTGCAACCAATTTATCTCGGCAAGCTTCTTGATCTCATCTGCCCACCTCACTTTCTGCCGCCCGCTGCCCTGCTTGCCTTCTCTAGGGATCTACTCTGTTACCCTTAATGGCCAACGGTTACCTTGCCTTCGCATTACATGCCCTGCCCACGTCCATTTCTTCTTCTTAATTCCTCCTAATATGTCCTTAACGTGCGTTTGTTTCCTGACCCACTCCGCTCTCTTCTTGTCCCTTAACGTTACACCCACCATCTTCCGTTCCGTCACTCGCTGAGTCGTTCTCAATTTAAGGTTGAACCCTCTTAGTGAGCCTCCAAGTTTCTGCGTCGTTGGTGAGTACCAGTAAGATGCAGCTGTCATACATTTTCCTCTTCAGGGACAATGGTAGGCTGCTATTAATTATCTGAGAATGCTTGCCGAATGCGCTCCATCCCATTCTTATCCTTCTAATTATCTCTGCCTCATGGTTGGGATCCGGGGTCACCACTTGGCCTAAGTAGATATACTCGCTTAACCACTACTACTGCTTCCTACCAGCCAGCCTCTCACAATAACGGGAGTAGTGCAGTGCGGCCCCTGCCCGCGTCTCACCTGCTGCTGCTGCAGGAGGACCTGGTGCTGTGCGGCCAGGTTGAGCTCGCTCTGCCGAATCTGCTCCTGAATTTCCTGCACCTGCTGCTGCAGCTGGGCCAGTGCCACGTTCGACTGCGCCTGCCACGGCACGGGCCCCGGCGGCGGCAGAGGCGGGGGCGGCGGTTGCGGGGCCGCCGCACCTCCCCCGGGCGTCCCCACCACCTGGGGCACGGACGTCTCCTCTTTGGCCTTCATCGCTGCAACCACAGGACAGGGGGCAATGTTCACAGTGTGTCTCGCCAGCTTACGGAGCATGCTAGTTTACAGGGTCAGATCATACAGTGCCCACAACATAACCAAAGCTGGTTCAGATGCCCCCCCTCCCCTTCCCCCCACTTTTAATCAGTTTTAACTGCAGAGCACTTTAAGGGCTCGCCTTGTCGTTGTAGCTTGCGCCACGGCGTACCCTTGTCACGGCGTCCCGCACAAGCTTAGAAAAAGAAGCCGTTTATATAGTCATATCCGCTCCAAACGCGTGAACCGGTGGCACTTGTCATACATCTCCCCAAAGTTTAGCACAAAGAAAACTGCAGGTACATTTGAGGCAAGATCTGTGTATATATAACTGGCAGCCCCCACGTTCATTTAGTTAGGAACGCTCGTTGGGTTGGTTTTTACAATAGTAAGCCAAAAAAAGTGGCAGTAAGAGAAAAATATGGCGCATTCCAAACTGCGCAGAAAGGCGCCGGAACGTGCGGAATGAAAAGCAAGCGCACACACACACACACACGCAAACGCACAAAAAAAACTTCCGCTCACATTGTTTCGGGCGGGTGGCACACAAGCACTGCGAAGGCGGGAAATTGGAAATGCGTTGGACAAAACTCCGTTGATTTCAACAGGAGAGGAGCAAGACAGGGCAGCGAAGAGCGTGATGGGTGGTAGCAGTGACCGGATAACGGCGCTACAGCCCATTTCGGCGAATCACTGCTCTGCACTTCCGACAGCTTTCACATTGAGTGGGACGGCTAATTTTTTGCAGCGTTCTTAGCCGATTCCCCCTCCTGAGGGGTTCAGGAGAAAGGAGACCTTTTCCTCCCTTTCCCTTCACCCTGAGTGTGATCTCTTTCTCCTCCATGTTGCCCTTCTCCCGATACACCCCTAATCCCGTATGGGTGCTGTTGCAACCAGAACTACTTTGGGATAGAAGAGACATGATCAGTCCTTTGTATACCTCTTTTGTTATTCCATTTACCGCCCCGGCGATTGTGTGCGCATGCTTAGATATGACCTCGAGCCTCCCTCCACACGGCATACACGTACACATGGTGTGGAGAGAGTTTAGGTCATTCTGCAAGCACTCACACACACATACCGAGCAAACCAAGCCTAACCTCATGGCTATATTTGTAACAGAACTGCTTTCATCATTATAAGCTGGGCCTTAGACACACACCCACATGCACACACACATGCTATAAAACTTCAATGTACTGAAGCTGAAAAATTTGATGCATTTAACATGCACGCATTATGTCCCCAGTGTGCTCACATACGCACAATATTGCACACATTTATTGTGTTAAGGATGAGCGTCAGAAGTGTTTTTACGGATGAAAAGGAAAGGCTCACGAAGGTCAGAACAGGGATAAAACAGCGCATTAAGATGTGACAGCCGAAAAGGAAGGACGGAAACATCAGCGCTAGCTGGATGAAATGTACGGAGTTGCAATTAAAATAACAATAACAAAACACGCACAAGATAAAAAGGCAGTACACCCAACTCGCTGTTTTAAATTATCTATGTATGTCATGCTGGCACCCCTACGTACGAAGAGAAAAACCTTTACTGTTTCAGTGCATTCTAATCATAAATGTAGCTAGAAAACTAATGGTACACCTGAAGAAAAATATATGAAGCCTCACAAAGGACAAAAAATATGCTTTGTAGACAAGTTTCCATTCTTTCATCCAAGCCCCTTTTTATACAGAATAGGCTGAACAGTGCCACTGTGGAACCGTGAGAGTAAATGCAAGTACAACTGCTACTTAGCCTGAATCCAATAAAGCCAGGAGGACCAAAGTGATGAGATCATTTAAAAAAGCACTACACCATAAAATAGAATGTAAAAGGCAGCAAAAATGTATCAGTTTCCAACCCTCCATACTCTAAAAAAGAAGCAAAAGACCAAAAAGTTCAACAAAAGTAAAGAGAAACGTTCAAATGTTTGATTATTGGCAAGATATGCTCAGCTCATTGAAGGACTCTGGTACAAGTAAAACCTGCAAACGAACCACACCTCTTCTAAAATTTTTCCCATCTAAAAACCCACACACACAAGGAAACAGATCTTATCTGGTACTAGAACAACTGCAGGGGAGCACACTTACATGATAAAGGTACCATTAGAGAAGGTACAGGAAGCAGGTTTGTACACAACACACATACAGAAGAGAACACAAGGAATGGTGGTGGTGGTGGTGATGATGATGTTGCTGCTCAGTGAATGCCGCATACCCAATCAGGGGATTGGCCAGTTGTTACGGTAAGAAAATATTTACTCTCAGCTGGCTGCAGAAGACAGCTTGAGGATAATTTAAAGACCGCATGAATGGAATCGCAAAGCCAGAATAGACCAAAAAAATGGAAGGGGTGGGGGATATTGAGGAGAATGCAGTAAAAAGGGGTTCAATTTGGTAAAATAATGACAGACCTCTTTTCGCAAGAAAATCAAAGCCTCTTCCTTAGGAGGAAGATGGTTAAGACATGGAGCTTTCTCCCCTTGCAACCTGAGTCAAAGTCCAAAGTCCAAACTGCTTTGACCGTATCGGAATGGCCCATCGGATAGACGTCGTCTTCATAACGTGAGGGATTCCAGTTCGATTTTGACTATGGGAAGTGTTTGTTCTTTAGGCCATTTTTTTATTAGGTTCAATGCGCCAAAACAACGCAGGCGATGAGGTGCGCTGTAGTGGAGGGCTCTGGATTAATTTTGACCACCTGGGGATCTTTAACGTATGCCGAAATCTGCTCTTGAGGCTCGTGATGCGACTTCACTTATCATCATCCCCATCTTTTTGTGAAACCCACTGTGAAAAGTTGGCTTTCCTGCAATGCGTTCTGCGCAACGAAGGACAGCATCAGAACGGCTTACAAAATAGGTT
The DNA here is from genome assembly GCF_048455015.1 of Haemaphysalis longicornis. Classification (NCBI taxonomy): domain Eukaryota; kingdom Metazoa; phylum Arthropoda; class Arachnida; order Ixodida; family Ixodidae; genus Haemaphysalis; species Haemaphysalis longicornis. Next base: position 103,158,550 of record NW_027526225.1, read on the forward strand.
CACTTTACTAACATACCCACAGACGGGGATTGGCCAGGAACACAGTTAATCAGCTAAAAAGTGTTCACTTTTAGTTTGTTCTGTCTCAAAGGAGTGACAAGTATCCATATATGGGCGATTGGTTATGGCTTGGGGTTCCATAACCCCGCTAACAGGCCGTACAGCTCTTTCTTGCCTTTTATTTGTTCCTGAAGGTGATAATTACGCACTATACACCATGTTGCTTCACGGGCTGTATAAATTAACCACGAACTAAACGAACTTCAAGTGAAGCGCTCAGAACATAACCGCTTATTGACTTGCAGTGTTTTCATTTATTTAATAACCTCAAGGCTTAGTAGACGTTTAAGCAAAAACTAAAACTTGACCGTGTACATGCTTTCCGTAGTAGATTACAGAAGTGTAACCACCGCTTGAATTTTCAGCATATCTTGTGATTCCAATGTGCCAACAGAAAAATATTAGGTTGCTCCAGTCACGGACACACCGTGCATTTTTTTAAAGAACGTAACACTAAATTCAGCCGACTATTTCGCACTGAAATGTCAAAGACTGGGTAAGACCACAAACAACAGACGCTTCGAAAACAAACGGCGAGACTGTTTTTTAAAATTAGGTTTGTAAGTTTGTCGCTTACACCATGCAACAAGTGCCAGGGACTTGTTATTTAGTTTTAACGTGTCCAGTGATGCTTCTTCTGTAGTAACAGCGATAAGGAAGTAGAACATACCACCAGCACTTGTGTTGCCGCTGGTCGATTCTAGGTTGGGCTCGCACAAATACGGACTGGCTTTAATGTGAGGTGATGCGAATTCGGTGATGACATGCCAGCTTAGAAAAGGATAAGAGTACAAAGAAATGGAACACAAACAGAGTAAAAGTTCACTCAGGAATTTGAGTTCAGACCTGATGGAACACTATTGTTCCATCAGGCGTGAAAGCTTTCAGCTGCGCTTTACTTCAACCATGTCTGTTGGCGATTTGTGATGTTTGAATGGTAGTCAAGCATTTTTACAGGTGGATGAGAATTACGAAACTCGGACAACCTCCCTTACTACGCAGCCCTTCCCGCGAGTGCGTGGTTAAATGCGAGAGAAATTGCAGGTGAGCCTGAAAGGAAGATACAGCGCCTTGCCTGTGGTGTGACATGCGACAAACGCGAGGTGTCCATCACTTACACGTTTGTTGTGATGCTACCTGGTGCTTGTAGTAGGCATAGTACTCGCCGCCGAAGAGAAAGGAGAACTTCGGGTTGTCTTTCTGTTTCTGCTTCGTCATCTGTTCGAACTCGGGGCCATTTCGGGCGACAAACTGGGCGAGTTTGTCAATGATGTTCCGCAACTCCTGCTCTGAAACCGAATGGAAGGGGGGGAGGGGGTCGCTACAAGCCAACGTCTACAAGCGCTCGTGCACTGCAAGAAACGCCGGCCGAACCGAACGCTTCCACAAACTCTTACATGCACGACACACAAGCGATCCGGCTACTTCAGGACGTGTCTACGTTCGGTTGGATGATCGTGCACCGACAGAAATACGACGGCCGACGGCTCCGCAGCATATAATCAAGTGTTTAGTGTAGTAAACGTTGAACAAGCGTGTATGGCACGGCGCGGGAACGGCTTCGGTACCAGGGGGAGCGAATCACATATGCGAACAAAAGACAGCTGCATTTGAAGGCAGCTTAACGAAATTAAAACACAGTGTACGAACGGCATGCGCAGTTTATTACCTAAGGTTACCCCAAGGAACGCGCTACGGCGCGCGAAACGACCGCTGCCTCCGTCTTCTGCTAGACAACATAGCGCGATTAACGCACCCAAACCTATACATGCACGAGGATCACAATTTAAGGCTTCCAAGAAACTAAAAGCGGTGAGAACTGAACGTCATGCTGGCTTCGTGCGTACACAAAAGCTGCTCCTTTAGCTAGCAGTACCAAAGATCGCCGTGCCGCAGTACGAGGCGTGCGTCGGGTCTCATGGCGTCGGCTTTGCGAGGCGATTACGCCGCACTCGTTCTAGACACGCTGGAGGCGTAAAGACTGAACTGCTTACCTGGAGGGGCGATGGGCATGTCCATCATGTCTGGCATATAACGGGACCACGAGAATATTTACAACTTCCACCGATCACATCGCACAAACTATTCAACAACACGCAAACTCTCGGCACCGACGTTGCTGCTACCTGGTGTGCGGACACCAAAGCACTGAAGAAACCGAAACGACTTAACATCGTTTGTAGCTCAACATATATTAACATAAGTCGTTTTATTTTAAATAATTACGTGCTACTTGTTTAAATGTTGGGTTCACAATCTCAGATATTCTGGCAGCCAAATAGATGGCGGTTGTGACGCTACTTCTATCAACTGTGCGGAGCGTGTGCAACCTTGGTGTGTGGATGAGAAAATTCTCCCTGAAACTCTGGGGCAGACAAAGCAGACTCGTTCCGTGGCTCCAACAAAGACGTATTGGACGTTCTTATTTAATATTCAAGTGGAGTTTGCATTAGCTTACTTGCCGAAACCATATTTATCCACGTGCTCTAATGACGATAATGATGATGCCCTTGAAGCGTATGGCCGTAGTACCCCTACCCACTCGGGGAGGATTTTCCAGGGATAAAGTGTTGACTGCACCCCTGTTGAAGCTCATAGATTGAATTATACAGATTGAACCCTCCTGAGGATTTCTCTGGGATTTCCTTCTCGGGCGCAGCTGTCGCTCGCCGTTCGCAGCTGCTGCGCGCGCACTAGCGGCACTCTGCATAACGCTACAATGAGATCCAATCAGCGTCGCCACTCGTGTCACGCCACATCGCATGTGCGGTCGCCCGCTCTCGTCGGGCAGTACACCTTCTAGCGCGGCATGGGTAGGCCGCGCGTACGTGGTTCTTTCCGCGGAAGGGCGGGCAGCCCTAGAAGAACGTAAACGTTCTTGATTATCACAAAAGAATGACATCTACAATAACGTATACCAAGGATTTGAGCCCGAGTAAAGCTCAGTGAAATGAAAGGGTTTCGTTTTAAATGATAAATAGTTTTGCGTATTCATTTCAGTCGCGCCGTTCTTATTTTGGCAGAAGTGTTTTCGTTTTGCGGCCACGTGCTGCGTTTCGATTTTGGTCCTTTCGTTTCGAACGTCCTTGCCAGTACTATAGTGCCTAGAATATACTAGGCACGCTATACCAGCACCACGTCGCAAAACACGTTTAACGTCGGGAAACGCGCTGCCCGCGCGGCGGAGTGCAGGTAGCGCCGCCGCGCGGTCCAAAGCTGCCAAAGCCCTGTGAATAAACCCCCCTCCATGCAATTAGCCCACTGAAAGACACTCGTATGACCTTTTCTTTCCTCCATACTGTTATGGCTCGACAGTAACGTGAAAGAGAGGGGAATCAGGGTATATGAAGTGGCAATACGCGTAGCAGCGGCATCAATTGCTATGAGCCTTACTCGTAAAGGTCCTCCCCCCGCGCAAGGTCCTCATTCATCCAACCACACATTTTGCAGGATTCGTAGCCCCATTGTTTTGTTCGATACTTTGGAGGAGACTTGGACGTCTTCTGCCGCTGCGCGCAGTTCTGCTTAGACAGGCAAACAGCAACGTTTCCCTTTTCTCCGCCCATCAATGGACGGCGGTCCCACTTTTTCCGCCGAAAATTCCTGCAAACTACTCCTTGGTTCCCCGCCACACCGTGACGAGTAATCTTCTTTCCTGCATTGAAGTCGGGCGTGGTTTTCCTCTTGGGACAAGGAGGATAAACAACTTTATTGTAGGCTAACTTTGCATGAAGCTAGTTGGACAGGCATGAATTAGGCACTGCGCTGCTTGGGAGAATTGAAAGGATTCGGTGGGCGAAGCTGCTCTTCCGGCGGACAACAGCCCTGCCGACCAATTAGCCTCCGCGTGGCGACATCGTCGACATGTCGCGACGCATTTGAGCGTCGGACAAGACGTGGTAGTTGGGAGAATAATATGGAACCACACAAAAGGACGACGCACGCGTTTGACGTCCCGCGCTAGCTTACCATCGCTTTGGAGGCTGCAGCCCTCCGCAAACATCATGACTGAGGCGCTTCGTTCTTTGTAAGCGCCGATACGTCGAAGTGGCATTGAGACGCGAATGTTTCCAATACTAGCAACAAGTTCTAAGGATATGTGCCTTCGTTTACAGGCGACGTAAAGCTCATAGCAGGGAGCACGGCGCCTGCGGTAACATTCCCGCCTCCCTGGCACGCCACTGGCGCACACGAACTTTCCCGGTGGGGGCGTCGCTCCCTCCGAAGAAGCTCGGGGGGGTGCACGCGCCCCGCTGACCCCACGTACTTCACGCCTATGTACGATTATTTGTTCGAAGTTCGCGATAAACTTTTTATCATTGATATCGAGACCCGGCAGGCGTTTTGGTGAACCTGACTTGTATTTTGACTTCATGGCCCCTTTAAGGCGACAGCAAGAGTGGCGATGCATTGAAGAGAGACAGCTGACGTAATTTGTTTAAGTTTGTTTCTTAAATTGTTAAATTTACGTCCCATAAATTCGCTTTGTCGTCTACCGTCTTCTAGTTTAATAAGAAAGCTTCGTCGGCTTTGCTGCGTCTTTGTCGGCCCATTCGGCTGCATTTTTCACTCCCTGCTTCTGCACTGGACTGGTGTAGACGTGTTGCGCTATAGGACGCGTCGTGCTATGGAACGCTTTTTTTTTTACTGAATGAGAATCAAGTGTTTTATTCCGGGATACACAAAGATTTCACCGACGTCATATCCGCCATGGAAATGACGCCAGCGCAACGAAGCAAGCGGCCTGTAAAGGGTGCACCCCTGCACACAGGGTCTTCTTGCGGGGAAGCAACCTTTAGTACTAAAGAGAACGCTATGCTTTGGGTTGTTCGTTTTCGGGTGTTATATTTTAACACAGCAGTGTTTTATGCCGGGATACACCAAGATTCCAGTGACGCCATATCCGTCACGGAAATGACGCCAGTACACCGTTGTTGAAGCGACCCGACAGCAGGACGTCTCTCGCCAAGCACACCCGCAAGACAGCCGCCGACCCGCAAATCATGCCCAGCTGCAGATTTCGCTGCACAGATCACTTTCGTGTTTTTACCGATAGCTATGACAGAGGAATCGGCAGTATTTTTTTTTTTGTGTGTGCTATGATTTGTTCAAGGATGTTGAAGGTAGACTGAACGATGAGACGTATAAGGCTCTCGCCTTCATAAACATCAGTGGTAAAGGAGAACGTCCAGAAGGGTCTGCGGCATAACGACATATGTATGATACACCGGAGGAAGTCTCCGTAAATTATGCTTGTTGGGCTTCTCTCGAACATGCATCTTTTCTAGAAAATTACAAGGCTTAAACGATACAAATGCACCCCTTGGTATTCACCCACTGGGCACGGAGTTAGAGCAGAACAGGGGGGGGGACAGCGCCTCCTAGGGCGACCAGATAAGGACGCCAGCGCTTGGCGCACGTTAGGTTAGTGGACTCTGTTACGCGAGAAGAGAAATCGCGGCCGCTGCAAATGCTCTTGCGCTTTTCCCATGGTTGCGACAGCACATCTGGACCGCAAAATAACGCTCCACATTATTTGGTCCCCTGGTTTACAAAAGAACAGGCAGTGCGTTTTCTTGCAGTGAAGGGGCGTGTGGTGTCAAGAAGCACTACGGGTGTGCTGCTAGAAGTTGAGAGGGTGCGTTTAAATTACTGCTTTAGTCGATCAAAATTCGAACACTTCTGCATTTACGTTCCCATTTCTACGCTCGTGTTTCCCTTGCGGCTATCAATTTTGAAATTGAACCACGCTGCTCAGTGTTACCTGTCAACGCTTTGGCCAATCCCCCCAGTGTACTACGCACTATCTGATTGATTGTGGGGTTTAACGCGCCGACGCAACGCAGGCGATGAGGCGCGCCGTAGTGGAGGGCTCCGGATTAATTTTGACCACCTGGGGATCTTTAACGTGCGCCGAAATCTCGTACACACGGGCGTTTTTGCTTTTCGCCTCCATCAGAAAAGCGGCCGCCGCGGCCGGGAATCGAACCCGTGACCTCGTGCTCAGCAGCGCAACGCCTTAGCCACTGAGCCACCGCGGCGGGTACTACGCACTATCTCACGCATAACAACAATCCCTATAGCTGAATACTACTACTACTTCTACTTCTACTACTACTACTACTACTACTACTACTACTACTACTACTACTACTACTACTACTACTACTACCCCACCACTACTACAAATACATATCAACAAATCTTTGAGCCCAGCGCTCATTAATCTTTAAAGGAGCCATGGAGACAAAATACAAGTTTGGTCCAGATAACAATGATAGCAATTCTATGGTAAACCTTGATCAAATAACTGAGATATTAAAGAAAACGTATGACGCAGTGGCGAGTTCTCTATGACGTCACAGATCTCTGCGCGTTTGATGGACGCCGACCAATTGCTTGGCTACTGTAGAGGGACCTATAGTTCGGTTCGAACTCATCACTTGAATGTAAATGAGCAGTTATCCCACTGACAAAACTGTTCCTCTACTGCGTCACTCCTGCACATAAAACGTCCCTGCGGCGCGAAATTTGAAAGTTTTTCATTATGTCGCATTTTTTTCCCGGTTCAAAAGCGTCTTTCACAGCTCGACTGAAGCTGCGTGAGTTACTAGGGGTTATTTGTATGATTCCAGCTCAACGAAGCTTTGTTTTGTCTTCATGACGTCCTTACGAAGGTGCAGAGAGACGAGTTTTTTATAACACCAGCCCTGACTCTCTGGATGGCTCGTGGGCGGGCCTCGAGCGTAGAAAACGAGGTCGAAGCGACGGCCGCGCGGGTTCAGCGCGTGCCACCTCGTTCCTCGGCGGAGGCGACCGGCAGGTTTTATCGTTCGCATCGGCACAAGTAGCCCCGAGAACGCAGGGGCCGCAGCCGTGGGCCGTCCGATGTGTCTCCGCCTCCCCTAGTCCCCCTCCGGGATCGGTACGCTGCAAAGCCCGACTGCACAAGTGAGTGACTCTTATCCTGGGTTCCTCTCAAGGCCTTGTCAGATTGAACGGTGTGCTAAAGAGCTTTCGATATGGGTTCATTATCATTTAATAATGCCGTGGCCATGCAACTTCGTCCAAGAGCCCAACGGCTCACGAGTGTTCTTTTTTGTTGCGTAAGCTACACTAGCCGAGGTTGAGCCGTTTCGCGTGGACCTTGAAGGGCCGTGCTGCGCAAGCGCGAGGAGCATTGAATTGGATTGGATTGGATTATATTTGAATTGGATTGCATTGGATTGGATTGGACTCCAATCCACTTGGAGTACGGGTGTGTAGAGAATTGGGTCTGCACATTCCAGAGCAGCGACGTCATAGCCGCGGCAGACGCACTGGCGCCGCCGCGTGTCTGCGCCCCCGTTGCGAGTAGCCAAGTCTGACGCTGCGCCGGAGCCGCTTGATAGCCGTTTCGCGTGGCTCCTGGAGAGCCGTGCTGCGCATGCGCGAGGAGCAGTGACTGGACTGGACTGGTCCAGACGACTGGATTGGATTGGATTAGACTGAATTGGATTGCTGAAACGAAGCTCACGCAACGTGTATCATGGCATAGCCGAGCTAAGCCACTGCTAATTTTTTCCCACAGACATCCACAGTCAGAGTGGGTAGAAATGGGCTTTTAGCTTCTGTCAGCTTCTTGGGAGACAGTGCGAGTGTGTGGTCAGCGCGCTCGCTTGCACCGCTCCGGTGCAGAAAATACACCTGCCCGGTGGCGTCGCGTTCACACCAGGCCTTGGAGAACTGCTTCGCCGTCGAAGGCGCCTATATTGCTACTAGAAAGAAGAAATCGGCAATGCTCGGAGCAGGTTCTGTGCGGTTAAACACATTTGACTGGCGCCCGCTTCGGAGTTCCGTTGTCGATAGTAGCAGCCCGCGCCCTATTGTATTGTATATACTGCAATATGTCGTCTTTCCTTCTGTCTAGTAACATTAATCAGCTCGAAAGCCCTTCGATGTAGACGAAGGAAGAGGTTGCACTATTTTGCTTGCATAATTAACGAGCGCAAACTAAACGGGACGAGAGAGGAGTACACAACAAGCGCTCGTGTTGTGTACTCCTCTCTCGTCCCGTTTAGTTTGCGCTGTTAATCATGAATGTGTACCAACTAGCCAAGTTTTCGACCTTGTTGCATCGTTGCTTGCCTTCTGGTCAGATAAGGAAACATTTTGTGTATGGGACTGCACCTAACATGCACTAGAACCGCGGCTAGGTTAGCGCCAATACGCTCGCTCCAGTCCTGCCAACCATTGGCTGCCGGCTGCCGTCGCTCCCACGCCTCTCTCTCTCTCTCTCTCTCTCTCTCTCTCTCTCTCTCTCTCTCTCTCTCTCTCTCTCTCTCTCTCTCTCTCTCTCTCTCTCTACCCCCTCCCGCACCTCGGATGCTGGCCTGACGCCCCTATTTCCGCTCGCGGACATTTTCTTGCTCGGTTACCACCACTGGGAATGCATGCGCGGCATTCACGTCGAGGTAAACATCGAGGTAAACAGCATCATTGCAAAAAATTCACACTATCACGCGCCACCGGCTAATTGACAGTGCTGCTGCAGGCGCGAATCTTATAGCGCCGAGATTTATTTGACTTTTTTAAAAGCTATATTCTTCCTTGGGCTACCCAAAAGCGCTACTTTAAATCAAAATCTGTCTGTCTGTCACCCAATTCAACTGCCAGTCAGACTTGAAATAAATCCTCAACAAGAAGTACTTATAGGCAAAACTATTATAAATAAAACTACCGGAATAAGGGATACATGTTTACTCTGTGCAGTGCCAAATAAAGAAAACAACCGACAGAAGCAACGTCCTTGTAATTAGGAATGCACGCGTAGTTGGTTTTACTGTAGAGGAAAAAAGGCGTTAAAGGAGGAGGAATGTTGCGCGATCTCCGCTCAGATGGTTCGCAAGTAGTGCGAGCGCGGGAAAATTAAAAATCGGCGTTGCATTAACAATGGGAAAAGCGCAAGGGGAAGCGAACGGCCCGTTGGTTGGCAGGGGGAGAGACGGCGGGCGTGTTACGTTCCAGTGGAGGCAGAAGGCAATTGTGTTTCGACAAAAGTCGAAGCGGAGCAAGCATATACGCGGCCATTTTTACCGTAAAATATGTCGTCCTTTCAATGATTTCGAAAACGTGAGGATTCTAACGCCTACACAAAGGCCACGACGGGGCATTTTGCTGTCTAATTAATGCTAGGGATTGAATTCTTATAACTGTGGTCTACAATGTGCTTTACCCCTTACTTTAATGGCGTTCTCTCTCACAAAAAAAAATGAGGCATGGTCCTTTCTGCAAGCAACCGTTGCATTTTCTGGCCTAAACTGGTCTACAGAGTAGTCTGTAGTTCACAAGGCCGCCTGCCGTGTATCTCCTTTTTTATACCTACCTGCTAATTTAATCGTGTAGCTTCCACTTCTTTGGTGCCCTGCAACAAGAAGGCGCTATAAAAGAATGCGAACTTTGCGAGCACTCGTACTGCTTTCTAATACAGCGGTTTGGATTTCGCACGAAATATGAAATGAGCGAAGAAAGGTAACAACTTGCTCGACCCCTACAAAAGCCTTGCATTTCGCTTTCAGGTCATTCCATGCTGAGGGTCCCCCTCGCCCAACGGCAGCGGATCGATCTGTGTCGAGGCATCTTCCTCTAGAACCGTTCGAATTTAAAGTAGCTCGCCTGCTGCCCGCTCACGATGGCCGAAGCTCCTCCGGGCCCACCGCTCGGAGGTTCGCAAAATGCGGCTCCCATCCGGCCCCCTGGGCAATCCCCAGGATTGGGTCCCCCGCCACCTCCGGTCCCAGCTACCCAAGGTGTCCCAAGTGCTCCTCCCCCGGCTTCGGTCACGCCTGCTCAAAAGGGATCCGGTCTTGGCGGTCTTGGCCTCTCAGCTTCTGGAACGCCGACTCGGCAATGGCTCGCTCAGCCTCTTCCCCCGGCTTCGGCCACGCCAACGAGGCAACCCCCCGGTCCCCCTCCCCCGGCTTCGCTCACACCGTCTCGGGAAGGCCTTCGCGTTGAACCACCACCACAGTACGCTGCGCCATCTGCGCCAAGGACGCCCGGGACCAGCCAGCAGCCGCAGCAGGAGGGGGCCGGCACCGCAGCCACGGTGCCAGGCGGGCCGTCCGAGTCTCCCAACAAGGAGTACCTGTTGGCGGTCAAGGCGTACGAGCAGCAGCTGGGGCCGAACATTCTGCGAGCCAAGGTGTATATCGAGAGCCTGCCTGCGAGCGCTGTGCCGCCCGAGCAGAGGTTCTCTACGCGGACAGTGGCGCCGGGAATGGTACCGGGTATGGCGCCCGGAGCGGAGTGCCGGTACAACGTGGCCATGGGCCTGGGACCGGGTCAGCACTGCGGCTACGGTAGAATCATGCCCATGGGCGGCGGCTCCAATGGCATGGCGCCCGGAGCGGAGTGCGGGTATAACGTGGCCATGGGCGTGCGACCGGGTCAGCCCTGCGGCTACGGCAGGGACATGCCCATGGGCGGCGGCTACGACCCGGGTAGGCTAATGGACGGCGGCTACGGCCAGCCCATGGCCACGGAACGACGCTCCAGTGGCACGACTTTGGCCGCACAGCGTAGCCGCGAGAGGTCTAGAGAGTTCGCGGAAATGGACACAACGCTGAAGTTTTCAGAGCTCGCCGAAATGGGGCCTGAAGTCAGAAGGCTGATAGACATGGGAGGCAGTTGAGAAGAGATTATGAACGTTCCCCGAAATTACGAGGGACCAATGGTCCCGCCTGGCAGTGGCTACGCCGGGACGCCCATGAGGAGGCGTGATCGTTTTGATAGACCAATGAACGCGCCAGGGGGCTTCGGAAGACAGCCCATGCCTGGATATGACGCGCCGATACGACTGCCTCCCCATTACGGCGGCCCGCCAGATCGCTACGACGGTCCACCTGATCGCTACGACCGTCCACCTGACCACTACGATGGTCCACCGCCAAACGCGAGGTATTACGGAAGACGTGCTTTCTCTGGTGACAATTCGCGAAGCATTACGGAAGACTACTAGCACTCGAGGGAGGCCGCGTCATAACAGCCACCGCAGAAAACGGCGTCGGACCTGCTGCGCAAGATACGAAAGGACATCGAGGAGCATTGCGCAGACATGTATACGGCCGCTATATATGCTGTAGCTGTAGCCCCCAAACACAACTGTGGACGATGAATTGCGGTAGTGTCGCACACAATCGTGTATTCAAAACGCAAATACGCTATATGAGCTCGTATTGAAGCGTTAGCTGTTATTACACGTAGAGAGCATTATAATCGTCGGTCACGAGGTTTCGGTTCGAAGTGCATTCTTTTCACGAGCCAAGCATTTGTGCGGTGGCTGCTTCGATGATGGCGAAGATGCTGATGGCTTACCGTCCCCTCCTTTCGGGGGCATCATGATAAGCTTGTCGCTTGCTACTGTCTTAAGATTTGTAGCATTGCTTTAAACCAGTTTTGCTAAATAATATTATACTAGAACCAGTTTCTTTTGACCGAATATTATGTGCGAAATTCACATTACCCGAACAAAAATCAACACTAGGATCTGATAAATGCACATACACTTACCTCAAGAAAGCGTAGAAATAAATGTATTGTGAGTGGAGCCATCGAGTCAGCCAGCAAGATAGATAAAAAAAATTCCCTCGCACTTCCCCGAGGGGGAGAGTGTGTAAGTGCGAATGCACGGTTGTTGATTGCGCGATTACGGTGGATATCGTGATCTTGGAGTGGAGAGAAGGCGCCCAACACCCGCAGTCACTGAGCGGAGAGAGGAGGAGGAGAGTAGCGCGCCCATCTCCCCCCGTTGCTAGGGAAGACGAGGAGGAAGACGAGGAGCGCGCGCACCCGCAGCTATTGCTATGCGGACGACGGCGGCGGACGATTCAGGCTCGCTTAAGAAGTGCATTCGCACTTAAAATGGGCCATCCAGCAGATATTCACCGCGCTTGAAAGGCATGGGCTCCGAAAAGGAGCTAGTGCTCAGTAGGGCTGCGAAAGGAGATGCAACGCTATAGGCCGCGTTGAGGCGCAGCCGTAAATCGGCCCCCGCCTACTGTGCAGGATCTTTGTCATTAAAGTCTCTTCCAATCCAATCCAACCCAACAATTCCAGCGGTGAAGGTTGGTAGAGCCACCATTGGTGCGGGGACTCTGGACTGCTCACGATGCTCCCCCTTCATCTGTTCACTATCATCACCCTTAGCTGCCGCACCAGTACTTCGTCCTAATCTCTGTAGGTGCTCATCATCATGGTGTGTGCGCAGGTTCCTCGCTCGAGCTTCCGAATAAACGGTCGCCCTGAACATCGACGTCTACAGTTGAACATTGTCTTCTGAATGTTTACAATATTTACGAGACGCGTGTTGGCACCACCAAAGATGACAGAGCCAGCAACGTCTGCCGCCTCGATCCTGATCAACCAGAAACCAGTCCCTCCAAAGCAGCGGCACCATCATTACCACGCCAACATAGGATAATTGTCGCCTGACATGACCGAAGCAGTTTTATTACAACTTTCTTCTTTTGCTTCACAGGTATACGCATCAATACGCGGGAAAAAGTAGGACGTCATATTTTCCCAATACTGCTAAGACGTTTTATTCACTAGGAAGCCCTAAAGCGTCCATATTGGGTTCGCAATGTCCTGAACTGAGCGAAAACGTTTCAGAGCTACCGCGAGAACGACTGCTGCCCGCTGCCTTGCGTTTCCCTCGTGGGCAGCGTTGTACCATTGCGCGCGCTCCCATGGCACCTTTGAAGGCGCCCTCGACTTCGCGTTCTTGCAACCCACGGCAGCCGTCGTCTTCGTGGTCTTGGCCTTGACGTTCGAGAGGCCGCGGCTCGGGGACGCCGAGCGCGAAGTCCCTGCTGCGGACCTGCGTGGCCGCCGCGTTGCAGAACGGGCGCGACCCCCTCTGGTCCCGGACGTCCTGGCCTCCTCTCTCGGGACCTCAGCGACGGCCTCAGCCTTGCTCTTCCCAGTGACGGCCCCGTGGCCCCGAGTCGCATTTCGGCACCCGGAGCGGGATTTGGCGCTGGTGGAACGCTTGGCCGTGGCCCCGCCCTTTGCTTGGACGAAAAGGGGACGCCGCTCTGATGCAAAGAGGGGGAGGCAGAGCAGGCGCATCACCTCCGGGATGGCCGGGGGCATAACGAAGAGCTCTTTGCGAACGCGCACTGCCAGCTTTGCCTGCCGAGTCGTGGTGGCGTGGTCGAGCTCCTCCAGAGGCGGGATCGACGTTCACGGGCTCGGGGGGCTTCGATGTGCCGCTCACCGGCCTTGGCTTCCCGTCGGGGGTCCAGTCGCGAAGGTCGGTTTGCGGTGGGCCGCTTGCTTCGATCACCGGCGTGGCTCGGACATTACTCGGCCTGAAAAGGAACTTCTTCATAGGCCACGCGAAGCACGAGACAGTGGCTAGTGACGACGACGATGATGATGATAATTATAATGACCGCACTTCAAAAACGATGCATACCCAATCAGGAGGCAAGGAAAACACAAAACGGCCGCCACTGTGACAATCCCCCCCCCCCCTGTCGAAGTAATTGTTCTAGTAGGTAGCGGACAGGCCAGCCGACCAACCTCGCACCAGTTCTGATAGGTGGTGAAGACCGGGGAGGCCAGAGAATCCCAGGCCTACCTCGACCACGGTCCCAACATCAGCTCTTGCTGTATAAAAAGTTTATTCTTTCTGGCTCCCTCTCCAAACAACTTTGCCGAGTGATGTTGGTGTAAACTAGAATCGGTAGTGACGTGCCAACAAAAACACTCGTTCTAATTATGATCGCGCCACACATCTGATAAGGATCGCCGCAGGCGATAAAATTTGGTTGGTTGGTTGGAACCAAAAGTCAGTGGCGCGTACCCACTCTGGGGGATTGGCCAAGTCAGATCGGGGAAACTGCTTCGTTCATCTTATTTCTTTATCTTCTTCATCTTCCTTCATCATGGTACGTCGCGTGGATCGGAAAAATGTGTCTGACCCTTTCTTTGCCACTTATTCTGTCTAATTTTGGGGCCGCAGATAGGTTGCGTAAAAAGTGAGATTTACAAGTTTATTAAAGCTAACGTTATTCCGACAGATTGTTTGAATGGTTAAAGAAACCACATTGTTGGTTAATTCTGGTTTCCATCACAGGGAGCTTTGTTTCATACGCCCCTATTTTCTTCTCTGGTGTGAGACAGGGATATATTTCTATTCGGAAAATAGATAACTGGCGCCTATAAGCTCTAACCGGAGCGCAGTCAATGCTTCATCACTCGCCGAACGCATCGAGGCCGTCATCAACACCATCGTAATCAACATCAGCGCCGTCTGCCGCGTCAGCTCGTTCCAAACGCTGGCTTCTAGAGAACCGTACGCTTCTCTGCCATTCTACTACACCCTCTGCTTTTCCGTCTGTCTCCGGCGAGGAGCTTGTACCCGATGGCGCCCAATAAAACGAAGACTGTCAAGCCTTCCTTGGCACCCCCTGGCAAGCAGCGCTGCAAGCAGACGGGCGCTAAAGCCGGTCCACACCCCGACACGTCGAACGACACCGGGCGAAACTCTGCGACACGCGACCCCTCACTGGGTAGCCCCTGCAGTACGCAGACGACGAGAGCCACGCAAGGAGCGCCACAAGACGTCGTTACTTACCCTTACCTACAAAAGGCCACGGGCTTCGATGACCCGGACATCGTGATGGCGGTGGAAGAGGACGGAACCGTTTGCTACTTCCTCCGTAGAGACTTGGTCATGCGTCTGCACAAGGAACTTGCTGGTGCTTGTTAATATAAGCCTGAAGTTGTTCCTTGTGCTGTGATTCCGCTAATAGGTGTGTCTCAACGAATTTAGTTCTCGTGATATTGTCATGCTTTCAAAAGAGCTTGAATAAATGGGTGATGTTGCATTTTTCTGGTATTTTACTTGTGTCGCAGGTGAGCCGAAAGGTAATTTTATTGCAACGGCCACATCAATTCGTCAGTCAAGGCGGTCATTTACGAGCACTGTGGTGGTGTCTCTACTGACTCGTAGTGCGTATTGAAGCCTCGATTGAAGCATTTGACCAGCGCATGCATTCCAAGAGCCACGGCCAAAGAAACTGAAGAACTTGACATCGCTCTCGCCATCGCGCAAACCAACACCACGACCGTTGTCACAGACTCACAAGAGGCATGCCGCAGCTTCATGTCGGGATGGGTATCACCAATGACGCTACGCATCCTGAAAAGCAAGACGCCGGAGAGGAAGGTCGCAATTGTGTGGACACCGGCCCACTCCTTCATGAGAGGCAACGAACACGCCCATCTCTTGGCCCGAGATCTCGCACACCAGGCCGTGGAGGAGACACCGGAACCCACGCCCCTCAGAACCTTCTACAAAATTACCCAACACTACAGGCTCAGTAGAAGAACATTCCCGACACCACACCCAGAGCTCAACCAAGAAACCACGCTTCGACTAATACAGACAAATACTATTCCACATCCAGTCAGGATGCATCTGTTATTTCCTACACAATTCGACGCACAATGTAAATTCTGTGCTAGACCAGGCACTCTACGGCACATAATATGGGAGTGCGTCAAGAACCCAGACCTGCCAGCCCTTTTTCCTTCCCCTACCCCGGAGCAGTGGGAGATATTGCTGTCCAGCTCCCTCCCTCAAGATCAACTTCTGCTGGTCGAGAGGGCCAGTCGAGCAGGGACGGCACATGATTACCTGAAATGAGGAACCACCCCACCTAAACTCAGCTCAATAAAAAAGTTTTGTCTCTCTCTCTCTCAATGGACAAGGCTAGCGCAACAAGTTCAGGTGCCTTAAAATGCGGCGCGTTGTAATTTAAACTCGCCGTTACTGCAACCAATAAACGCTTTGGGAGCTTTTTGGACCCGCCGGTCAAAAACTAAGAAATTGAATCCAAGCTGCGCGATCACAAAGTGCGATTTTCGTCTCTTTTCTTTAAGGCGAAAGACTAACTAAGTGGTTTATTGAGCGACAAAGCCGGCGTCTTTGGCGTCTGCAACGGGAGAAGGGCTCCTACGTGACATCGAAGCGTGCCATGGCTCGAGCTTCACTAGCATTAATTTTTTTTTATTCGAAAGTTTGCCCTGTGGCATAATAGATGTAGGCGCTTACAGAAACACGAACAAGTTAGTTTCGTGTATAAAGTTCAGGAGTTGTCGGTGACACGGTCCATGCACCCAGCGTTGCAGGTCAGGAGGGCGGCCAGGGTGGAGACCGGCTGCACGAAGATGCCGCAGGCGAACTTGATGCAATACCGGGCAGGCCCAGAGCAGGTGCTGCTCATTCACGTCCACAATGGCAGTAGTGCAGAATGGACAGGTGGATCCGTATGGGCAGCGGTACTCCGATGGCCAGGAGGGAGTCACGGACGGCGTAAGGGCCACCCCAACGCGTAATCTCCGCAGCGCAACCTCCTCTCGGCGAGTTAAGTCGCCAGGGAGGTTTGAACCATACGGTGGTATGAGTGCTTATGTGGTGCGCCGAAGATTTTTCTTTTGTCGTTCCAGGTGCCAGCGAGCGTCTTTGGGGAAAGGTAGTAGTGGCCGCATGACGGTGCTCGGGCGGCTAGCTGAGTCTGCCTCCGTATTGCCAGGCACAGATGAACGGGGCACCCATTCGATGCGTATCAGCAGCGCCGTGCTTCTTGCCAAGCGATGAATGGCATCTGAGAAGGCTGTCGATTGTGCCACGCGACGAATGTCATGTATGGCTTGCTTAGAGTCAGTCCGGATGATTAGTCGTGAGTACGGCCCCTCCCTGACAAAAGGTAGTAATGAGAGCAGTCCATCATGTATTGCAGCTAATTCAGTAAGATACACGGGTGGGAGTGGATTGGCGGCATATGAACAGGTTTGGTCAACCTCCGGTAGCTGGGGACAAACCAGTGCGGTGTGTACCATGCCATTTTTAGCGCTGGCATCTACATACGCAATGATTGCGTCGGTGTCTGTACAATAAAGACCAGAGACCTGTGACGTGGCCTTGCGAGGGACTGGGCGACGGAGACGATCGATAGGTTTGTTTTCTGTCGGCTGTACTCGCTGCCATAGAGGGAGTTCTGACCCTTTCACGGTTGTATCTGCTACAACAAAGCCCATGTAATGGGCTAGTGCAGCAGCTGCACCGATGTTCGAGAGCTTACAGGTGCGGGAAGAACGGCGTTGATGTACCAGCTCATCGATAGTGTTGAGCTGGGCCTCGGCCTGTAGAGTTGGTACCGGGGTCATTCGGGCAGACCAGTAACAGCCCGCATGGCATCTCGGTTGATTGCTTCGAGGCGATCCCAGTCCCTCATCGTGAGATGGTGGAACTGGGCCTGATACACGAGTCTGGGTTGTAAAATAGACTGCACAAGGAGGCGAGCAATTCTAGTTCGCGACTCGCCAGCCTTCGTTGCTATTCTGCGTATCAGGTAGATTGTGCGTGAAGCACTCTCCTTTGCCCCCTTCACCCATGGAGCCGCAGATCCTGACGAGGCAACGTCGAGGCCAAGCACCCGTAGACTTAAAATTTCTTGTAGTGGTTGCTGATCAATAAACAACCGGACAGGCCGGTTCCCAAGTTATCCGCTCACTGGTACGACCCAATGCAATCCCAATTTCCCGCCTTCGCAGTGCTCGCGCACCCCCTGCCTGAAACTGCAGCAGCCGGAGTTCTGTTCTTTTTGTGCTCGCTTTTCCTCCCGCACGTGCCGGCATTGCGCTGCCACTTTTTTTTTCGCCTATCGTAAAAACCAACCCAACGAGCGTTCCTAACTAAATGAACGCGGGCACTGCTCGGCAACCTCCGAAAAGCAAGAATGGTACTTCTCTCCCCATCTAAATTCATGTCACGGAGACACGCTACATATATTAGACAGGCGCAGACATTGTCCCTCCCCTGTGATCTGTTCCTCCACTACATACAGAAGTCACCAGGCCATCCGCACTGTCAAGTATGCGGTGGCTATCCGGACAATGAACATACATATTGGCGCTGTGTACGGGCGACCTCGTCTTCCACATTTCTGTCGACCAACCCCTTCCCCCCTGATATTCCCTACTCGTGGTCTAGCTGGGCCGCTCCCCCTGAAAATCTACGGGCAGCCCTGTGGTCCCTCTTGGCTGCCCACATTGAAACTCTTTGTGCACCTCCGCCAAGCCCGCTACCGTCGGAGGACCATGGGACACCCCCTTCCTCCGAGGACTCATAACTCCGCGGCTCGGACTTGAGCTGCAGAATAAAGTTTCATCTCTCTCTCTCTCTGCCGGTTAATTACGTATATTTTGCTTCAAGTGTACCTGCAGTTTTCTTTGCACTAAACAACGGGGGCAGGTAGGACAAGCGCCAGCGGTTCATGAGTTTCGAACGCGTATGACTATATAAGCCGTTTAGCTTTCGAAGCCTCTATGGAACGCCATGAAGACAGAACGCCCTGTGGCTCTACTTCGATCCAGCGAGCGAGCTGCGACGACAAGGCGAGCCCCTAAAGTGCTAAAGAAAATCTCGCCCGCGTCCTTGAGCTCAGCAGCACAACGCCTGAGCCACTGCTCTTCTAAGTCACGGTCATGAAAATTATGTCATGTAATCATGTTTTCGGGCACTTGTTTGGTGTTTCATTCACAATTGAAACTGCGGCGTATTCGAGTAGCTGCGGCACACCCGCCCCGTGCAGTCCACACGAGAGGTCTGCTTGATGTTGAATTGTAAGTTGAAATGGAGAACCTTAACCTGTGCACCGCTTGTGTGATCTTCAGTGAGTGGTTGGATGACGGCGTCATCGTGAGGATGTTGTCGACCAGCCTGGCTCTCGGTTGTTCCGGGCTGAAACATTGGAGTTAGGGGCGCAAAGTAATAATTGTTTCAGGCAAAGGGCTCGAGCTCTTCGAGCTCGAGCTCTTATGCATACTTTCTATGGGCCCGTGAGTTGCCGCAATATCGGCAGGAACAGGTAAGGGCACCTACCGAAAGCAAACCACCCTCCCCACCCCATCATTCTTTGCCCATCGTAGTCACCAATATCCTCTTCTGCAACATCAGCTGATAATGTCAGCTGCACGAGCAACTTTTTAAAGCGAAGCCTTCAGCCTCCTACTGATATCGTGTAGTCCACCCCAAAACTCGCTCCAGGAAACGCAGCCTTGTCTGACGACGACGATGTACAGACGCAGACAAATGAACCGCTGGCACGAAAATATGAACCAAAACACAGGAATGGCGCGATTTCTTTCCATGTGAGTCAAAATGACGCGTGGATTAATTACAAGAACTATGTTGCGAGATGTGTCTTTCCAAATACGCCCATTGCGCGTGTTATCGTCGGACCCCTGCAAATAGTATTATAGTCAGTTTCGCCCTCTCGGGTTCGTATTTTTGTGTTTTCATTTCATTTTTCCATGACTGTGCGTGGGGGAGGTGAAGGACACAACGCTACCCGCGGTGGAAATCGAACCTGGGTCCTTCGCATTATGAAGGTAGGGTATTACCACGGCAACCGTGAGAACTACTCTCACGGCAGTCACCTCTCATTGGCTAAGAACGTCATTCGGAGATTCTGTGGGATAAATACTCTCTAAAACTCCGTGCTTGTAGCCACCCCTGTAGCGCTGTGATATAGTATTTCGCTTTAAGTTCGAAGGCTGAAGTTCGAGTCCGACTTCGTGATGCTTTTTTTTTTAACTTTCGGAGTTTTTCGGTCATCGTGATTCTGTTAATGCTTTTTTTTACTCAGGTTTTTACTTTATCAAGATATTGACGCACAGGACTCCTAGAATGGGTTGAATTACGTTTAATATAGGTTGTGTTCTGTGTCGTTGGGTTGTGTTATTAGGTTAGTTCGCAGTTTGACTGGATTTGGGTAGGTTATGACGCGTTCGGTTAGGTTACGTTAGGTTCGGTGAGGTTATGTTACGCTAGTTCACGTTAGGGCGTAATATTATTCAGCAAATTTTAGCCCAGCCAGCTTTCATGGAAACTGCCGTGAGAATTTCCCGGTGGTAATTCTCACGGCTGCCGTGAGATTAGACACAGCCCATTATAAAGCCGACGTCTATGCCATTGCGCAATTCCGGCATGGTCGAAGCAGTTTGGATTTAGGGAGGAGTGCATGGACGTGCAAAAAGCTCCCTGTTCTCCCATCGTTGTCGTTTCGGCAGAAGCGTAGTTGATCTTTTCTTATGTGTTTACAACTGCTTCTGTGGATCCTGCGTTGTTGGAATCCATTTCCTGCACCACTTACCCCAAATTTTCCTATTAAATCCGTCTAGTCAATTGTCTTGCCCTACATTTAGCCTCGTCTCTCAATAACCAGTCTTTCAAGGAATGGTCACTTTGTAGTCAGTTCTCTAAATTACATATCCGGCTCAAGTCCACCTCTTTCTTTTAATTTGAGCTAGCATGTCTTCGACCAGACGTTTTTTCCTAGCCTGCGTTACCCGCTTTATTTACCGCTCACCGAACAAGCTTGGGGTGTGAGCGAAATTATCGGCGGAGAAAGGTTGTACAGCTGAATAACAACATATTTTGCGGCATCACGGGTTTCTTCGCTGTTCACGTACCCCGGCGCGAGTTCTCTGCTCTTCGAGGAGAAGCAGCCGCGAAGGCAAGGCACTGCAGAACGAGAATAGTTACTCGGTACGGTGGCTGTCTCAACATGGCAAGAGCAGCTTCACAAAACGTGACGTCAGGAGATCTCCTAACTATAATATTGGGTTTTCTGATCCCAGCACTTCCATGGTCTATCACCAGGGGGCGGGGACCCGGTTATAACAGGGTGCCTGAGAACCCGGACATACACGGGTATCTGCAGGCAGCAGGATGAAGCATGTGCATGCTGCGGCAGTGATCAGGAAACTAAAGACCATATTGTCAGGGGCTGCACAGAGGGGCGACCACCGCGGGGGGAGGGGGAAACGACGTTGGCGGAGGCTTTGGGATTTGGGGCGAGGGGAACCTCAACTTTAAGGTAATAGAGGTGACGAGCGTCACTAAATAAAGGCTTTTAGAGTATCGGCACTCTTTTCTCTCATGGTTATGTGCCGCCGGGATTTTCATTGATCGTTCGGCAACACGGGATACGTGCTTACATATGGGCGCAGCCATTTTGTTTCTGGGCACCGCCCCTCTCTCTCTCCCTCTGCTGCGCGGACGCTAGAGCGGTCGGTCCACGGAGAAAGAAGTATTTCAGGAGGGGAATCTGCTGGGCTGGGACAGCGCGGGCGGGCTGCGCGTTAATGTCACTGCCTGGCGAGGAGGAAGTGCAGCTTGCGGAGCAGCACGACAGATGGCGCGTCAAGCGCGTTGCCATAGTTTACATGTTCTTCTAGCGACGCGACGCACAAAAAACGTAATATCAGCGAATATATTGCGAAAATTGCCGGATTTATTTCTGTAAACTAAATAAATAGAAGTGCTGACATTTTAGCAGCAGTTATTAATAAATACTGCCCTAGTTACAAGCCGTACCGCGCTTTAAACGAAGCACTCTTCAGAAGAAATCTCGGAGCAGACGACGTCTGCCGACGGCGCCTTCCCGCCACAAGTGGTTCACTCACGCCGCTCTCGCCTCTCGCGGGCGGCTTCTCTGATTTGCGAGCGCTTTCCATGTTGCACAGGCAGGGCGGGGAAGTTAGGACAGTCTAAATATGAACCAATGGCATAGAAGATAAGAACCATCATTCACGGGAACTAATCATACCCAGCTTCTCAACCCCGTGTTTTTTTTATTTATTCTAGGTTTCGCGTTCTACAAAAATCGAAGCCCCTTCGTCCCACGAAAAATGCTTGAAACGATGATTTCTTCCGCCGCAAACCGACTCCAATGAAAGTCCAGTCGCGCGAGGGATTCGTCGGCGTCGTCTCCCCACGACGGCAGCCGGCTACGCACTGACTGACCTTGAACCGGCGAGCCTTTTCCCTTTGGCGCCTCGCGAGAGAGGGCGCGTCGCTGCCGTGCCCAGCGCCGTTGGCATCGTGGCTTTATCGCGCCGCCAGAGCAAGCCCTGTTTCGCCTCCTCAATACTTCTTGCTCCG
This sequence comes from Haemaphysalis longicornis, assembly GCF_048455015.1. Lineage (NCBI taxonomy): Eukaryota > Metazoa > Arthropoda > Arachnida > Ixodida > Ixodidae > Haemaphysalis > Haemaphysalis longicornis. Next base: position 103,180,613 of record NW_027526225.1, read on the forward strand.
TGGGTCGGTCACACTCTGCCCGGTTACAACCGGCGGCGGTTTCGTTGGCAGAGATGGAAGCACTGCAAGACAGAAACAAAATGGCCCCCACACGCTTCTGGGTGCACGAAGTGGCGGTACTCTTAAGCGTAGCTTATCTAGTGACGCTAGAGGTGACGAAGAGGCGACTGGAGTGGTGGTGGAGGAAAAGTAGGGAAGGGATGGGTCCGCAGGCGGAGTAATTATACGGATGAGAATATAGAGCAGCGGGGGGAGAAAAAGGGGTTTGGGAGCGATGATAGTTTAAAACGGGGGTGATGGGAGATTGGGGGGAGTAAGAAAATCTATTAGGTTAGCTAGGAGTAGGGCAAGTAAGTGAAATCAAACAGGCAAGTCGGTTGCTGACAACCGACGCCCCGATTTAAAGGGAGAGTCACTAATCATCATCATCATTACAGGCGACGCCATCTTGAGCAAAGGTCCTCTTGGATTTCCCCTTCAATAAGCGTACGTCGTCTTTCTATTCCTCCATGTGGAAGAGCGATGGACGGACATAAAATTGCTCGGGCTGCGCAAATAAATTCGCGCCTATAAAAAATTGCGCAGTGATTTGATGAGAGTGCTTACCTCCACTTGAACTGGGGCTGGCTCCGGCGTCCATTCAACGATAAGTTGTTTGTCTTGGACCTTCGCGGGTCATGACTCTTAATCTGAAAAATAAAGAAAATGACTTGGATGATTTTCACGTGTGCTCACTTTTCGCTAAATTTAGCCGTAAAAACTTGTTTTCTGATTGGCTGGTTTACCACGGGGCGTGACCCTAATTCACGCAGCCGTTTTTTACCCCGTCACGTCACCGTCGCATCACCGTATTCCGTCATGGGCGACGGTTTCTCGGACGATTTCTCGCCGAAAACGGTGCTACGGTGACGGGAAGCCGAGCTCTACGTTTCCATTCCGTCAACGCGACGGGACCACGCCCCCTGGTAAACCAGCCAATCAGAAAACAACATTTTAAGGCTAAATTTAGCGAAAAGTGAGCATACGTAAAAATCTAAGCCATTTTCCTTACTTTTCAGATTAAGCACGCTCAATTCTAGGCTAAACTGATCACCAGGCAGACGACCCTGTACTCTGACGGGGTGCTCCAGCCTCCAGTACGAACGCTACTCCGTCACGTCTCCGTCGCGGTTTTTTGACGTGACGGTGCCGTGACGGAGAAGGTGACGGCTGTGTGATTGAGGCCTTAGCCACACAGCCACTGCGACGGGTGTCATGGTAAATCGTAAACTGAAACATCCCAGGAGAAACGGGGCCGAAAAGCATATCCCAACTGTTCTGGTTAACGTAGCTCGAATATCGCGCCGTAACAGCCACGTCTCGAACGATGAAATTCTTCCTTCCGCAGCCCTAGCTGTAGTGAATGAAAGGTTACTTGGTGCAAAACGTTGCTGTTTAACAAACTTCGCGTACTTCTAGTCTTAGTCATAACTCTACTAGGAGCTTTTAATTCTGCCTATGCAGACGCGAAGGGAATTCAAATGTTCACGCGCGGAGAAACCAAGGAAATGCGATGCAGCGTGTTCCGGAACTTCATCTTTGACGCTCAGCGCGCTCAGCCTTGGTAAAGTTTACGAAATCTATTTCATAGCCCCCCTTTTTGGCGCTTCAAATACTAGGAACCATACTAGAAATCCTAGTAGTTTGTTGCAGCATATCGTGACGTGTTCGTTGCAGGCGCTCCTAAAAAAGCCACATTAAGCAGACGATCTCGCGGGTTGACATCCAAACCGTGCAGTTCAATTTAAAGCTCGCGCACACCTTTCTATTTGATTCTCAACGTTGCCAATGTTTAACAAAATTATTTCAAAGCCATTTATTTAGGTGTTTCAAATTCCACTAAAGCAGGCGATCTAATAATCCCATAAGCCCGTCGCCGCGCATCGTGTCGTGTTTTGTTGCAGGCGCTCGTAAAAAGCCACCAGCCGATTCAGCAGACGATAAACAAAACACCTAACGTGTTAACATCCAAATCGTGCAGTTCAATTTAAAGCTTTCGCATATCTTTTTATTTGATTCTCAACGTCGCCAATGTTTAAAAAATTTGTTTTAAAGCCATTCATGTGGGTGTTTCAAATTCAACTAAAGCAGACGATCTAATAATCCCATAAGTCCGTCGCGGCGCACCTTGTCGTGTTTGTTGCAGGCGCTCGTGAAAAAGCCACCAGCCGATCTGGCAGACGATCTCTCAAAACACATCAACGTGTTGACATCCAAACCGTGCAGTTCAATTTAAAGAACTCGCATATCTTTTTATTTGATTCTCAACGCTGCCAATGTTTACAAAATTAGTTTCAAAGCGATTCATTAAGGTGTTTCGAATTTCATCAAAGCAGACGATCTAATAATCCCAGAAGTCCGTCGCCGCACATCGTGTCGTGTTTGTAGCCGGCGCTCGTAAAAAAAAACACACCAGCCGATTGAGCAGACGATCTTTCAAAACGCATCAACGTGTTGACACCCCAACCACGCAGTTCAATTTAAAGCTCTCGCATATCTTTTTATTTGATTGTCAACTTTGCCAATGTTTAAAAAATTTGTTTCAAAGCCATTCATTTAGGTGTTTCGAATCCCATCTAAAGCAGACGATCTAATAATCCCAGAAGTCCGTTGCCGCGAATCGTGTCGTGTCTGTTGCGCGCGCTCGTGAGTTTCAGTTTGCACTTTAATTTATTGTTTAAGTATTGCGGCGATTAAATTAAGTGAGTGAGGTTTTATCTAGCACACCCGCTGGCAGCTTTTTGATATTTTGGTTGCCCTAAACTCAGTCAGAAAAACTCGCAATGAACAGACTGGTTTATTGCAACAACTGCTTCTCCGATTCCTCGAGTGCGTCCTCGTTGTTCGTTACAACATGCGCCCACGTCTACTGCCAGAGCTGCAAAGAAGACTGTGAGCATACAATTACTTTCTTTCCTTTTTTTCTTAAAAATTACCTCGCAGAGTTTTCTTTAACGTTGACGTTTATCCTTCGGCGCAGGCACTCGAAACGCATGCAAGATGTGTGGTGCGACTTGCTCGACCGCTGCGCTCACGCAGAATGTGTGTACCATTCATGATGGCGTGAGTGCCCGCCGTGTAAAAGAACAGTTCCTAACGCAGGATTATTTCAGATGAGCCAAGATGTTCGCGAACTTTTCAAGGATCCTAAGCACATCTTGCAACGGGCATTGATGGTGAGTCTACTCTAAAGGCAGGCATAATCTAATCGTCTGCTGTATTGACCCCCCCCCCCTCCCACTTTATTTTTTGTTTTTTGTGTGCCTTTATAGATATCCGATTTCCAAGTATCGCAGCTCGTCAGGCTGTCAACATATCTGAAACAGGAGGTAAGAGTCAACAATGTTGTGCAGTATTCGTTTAAACCCGGTAGTCTTTCTTCGGCTCCTTAAACCCGAAAATTTTGGTCACATTCTGTCTGTCTGTCTGTCTGTCTGTCTGTCTGTCTGTCTGTCTGTCTGTCTGTCTGTCTGTCTGTCTGTCTGTCTGTCTGTCTGTCTGTCTGTCTGTCCCTCGGAGCCTTCGGGCCAAAAGTTGATAGTATGCCTGAACGAGAGATTTATATAGGTACAGCTTTTACAAACCACTCGATCCGGAAACGCACTACATACTTTGTAAACATTGTTCAGCAAAAAGAAAACATCAGGCATATTTGAGGCAGAACATCATTACGTCAGTGGTATGGAGGCGAAAAGCAAAAACGCCTGGGTGTACGAGATTTCGGCGCACGATAAAGATCACCAGGTGGTCAAAATTAATCCGGAGCCCTCCACTACGGCGCGCCTCATCGCCTGCGTTGCGTCGGCGCGTTAAACCATACAATCAATCAAGCAAGTGGTATTTGCAGTGTTCTTTTATTAAATATACAGGGTGGTGCGACGATAACTGGAAAACTTTAAAAAAATTTCCGGAGTGAACCGCCGCTCTGTTCGCTCTCAAACTTCAAACGAAGGTCCCATTTTGTGGTCTATTTTGTTTGATACGGGAACAACGACGGTACTTACTTGTTTATTCTTAAAATAAAAAAGAAAACTTTTCGCCTATGGGAAAATGGCGGCTGATTGGGACGTGCGACTAGCGCAAGCTGATGTTGGAACGGCGGCGCCACCTGGGGCATACAGAGCGAAACACACGTTTGGGATTCACGGTAGGAAGGAGCCAGACGGTGTAGCAGACGATCAGAAAATGTGAAACCGGGTTTTCTGATCGTCTGCTACCTCATTCCTAGATTCATTTTCTGATCGTCTGCTGCACCATTTGTCTCCTTCCTACCGTGAATCCCAAACGTGCGCTTCGCTCTGCATACCCAAGGTGGCGCGACCGTTACAACATGAACTTGCGCTGGCTTGCACGTCCAAATCAGCCGCCATTTTCCCATTGGCGAAAATCGTTTTTATTTATTATCAGAATAAACAGGTAAGTACTGTCATTGTTCCCGGTGTCAAAAAAAAAAAAAAAACCACATAATGCGACCTTCGTGTGAAGTTTGAGCGTGAACAGAGCGGCAGTTCTCTCAGGGAAAATCATCGTCGCACCACCCTGTACATAACTGCCTGAATTTTGCGATAGGAAATTTTTAAAAATACATGTTGAAAACATTGTTCCGACCCAAAATACAAAACAAAAAAAGCGCTTGCGGCTATGAAACGTGGCGGCTTTCCAAGAAGTCACCCAGTAACGGAAGGTTCCAGAAGATGGCGCTAGCAGCGGCACGCGGGAAAATTGGATGGGCTTTAGCAAACCCCCTCCCTGTTTATCTTCTGAGGAACGAAAGTGCGCAGAAGAGCACGAGGACTGGGAAGGGGAGAGAAGAGGGGCATTGTGGCACAGGCGGCAGACGACTGTAGTCGTTCGATAATTGGCGGATCCAGAGGGGGGAGGGGGTGTCCGGACGACCTGACTCCCTTTCCCCTTAATTTCTGAATTTATGCCCCTATTTTTTTGTACTTGTTTTTTTTTTTGGGGGGGGGGCATCCAAAATTTCCTTGAATAAAAAAAGGCTACTATCCTCCTCCTTCTCTTAACCATGATCATCATCACTGACAGAAGCTGACCCCCCCCCCCCTTTCCCCACCCCCCTTAGAAAAGAAACCTGGATCTCGGCCTCCTTTCGATGAGATTTCAAGCGAAGTGAACAGATACGCGGCCATTTTTTTTTACTTTTAACCTTGAAACGGTGGTGCATCCAAAATGGCCCGCCATGCTTGGAGGCTGCAGATATGGCGGGAAGACAGGGGGCGTAGTGTCAAAGCTCGGGCCCGAACGAGGTTGGAAGATGCGCGCTGTAGGCTCAGCAGTGCTACCTTTAGAATTCGCTGGCCCTTCCTTATTAAAGCGAAGTTATAATGTCCTCATTGAGGCCGTTGTTCCCCCATTCGCCCTGCAGGAAAGCCAACTTTCTCTGACGATAATGGTGAATGACGGTGGGTGAAGCGAAAGAAGAAAAAAAAAAAAAAAACGCTTCCCGTGGCCGCAATCGAAAGTGGGTTCCACGCGTTGTGAAGCCGGTGTCTATCCGATGGCTCCTTTTCGTCTTGGCCGAAGCGAACGCCAAGCAGCAGGCACCGATTCGCGCCGTAAACCCAAAAGCGGAACGTTAGGCCTACGGAGTGCACAACTGAGAGTTGTTGTGGGTACTCTAGAAAATTGGTGCGTACCTCCAGAATAGCACATTCCCGCAGTGGGGGATTGACCGACCAAAGAATCCACCACGTGAAACTTGGCGTTCAACCATCGACGTCGTTAGACGGAGGGGTGCACTGTTAGACGAGAGTCTTTCTTGGGCTACTAAAACGCAGAAATTTTAATCTGTCTGTCTGTCTGTCTGTCTGTATGTCTGTGACTTGATTCAGCCACCCGGCCAAAGAGCAATATAATTTGCGCAATAGTCTTATATACTCACAGCCATAATTTGAACACCGAAGTCCGGTGTCAGTGTTCATACTTGTCATTATTGTTGAACACGAAGAAGACATTACGCAAATATAAGGCACAAAATCAATATATAAGTGATATCAGCAGTGTTCCTTTATTAAAAATTCATGGATGCTTGATTTTTGCGAAAGCAAATGAGATGCTACATGAACGCCAGAAAACCGTCGCCTGCTGTTGCCAGCGCTACCTCCTGGCGGCATTTAAGAAATCAAACTGCAATTGCAACAAAAGGTTCCACTAGATGGGATCCACGTTCCGCTTGGAGCGCTCGTGTAGTAGGACATCGTTCTATAAATGTTGTAGTATGGTGTCTCAATTCGTGCGCGTCTCCGCTGCACGGCAGCGCTGGCATCGAGACACCCGGCCTAGAACAGTGGAACGCGGTAAATTTAAATTGACTTGATCAAACGTCTAGCAGTTATTTTGGCAGGAACGATACGGGCGAGGAAAAGCATGAGATGTGAGCTGGAAAGAGAATGGAGGCCTTTACTTTACAGGGGCGTCAGTCGACTATCGTCTTTCGGCGACCTTGCAACAAAAGGAGCAGATACGCGGCCATTTTTTTTTCTTTGAACCAGTCACTGACGTAAAAGCCCTGCTATGGAACAAAATGGCTCCAATGGCAGAGGATGCGCCAGCGCAGAGCGCGAGAACTTCGACTGCCAATAAAAACAGTGCTGCCGTAGCTTTCCGGAGGAGTGTACCGCTGCCGGCCGAGCTATTAGGGCGGCAGAGCACGGTCTCTCACTTCCAATGTAGTCATAGAACGCATACTCGTACTCAGCACGTGGTCACCGCTCTCATCGCAACTCGCTCGACGTATTGAGATATCTAAACGTACCCGAGATGTCTTTGTAACGTGCTTAATGTTTGCTACAATCCCGGCTAAAGCACTGAAGTGACGAGAATTCCTCAGCTACCGCAGATGAGGATCCTGGGTGACCACTAGAATAGCATCGGGCCAATAGGAGTATGGACAGAAAGGACGTAAAAGGCTTGGAAGTGACACGTTGCGAAGCCCTCCCCGCCCCTTGACCTGCTGTCCAAAGCCCAGCAAACCACACAACCACTTATTTCCCCCCAATCGCTTTAAAATACCCTCTACGGATGGTTTTCACTGAGAAGTTTAGCTGTCAATTTCTTCGCTTGGCAACACGGGAAACGGCCACGGACATGGCGCGGCTTGTGCCGCTGGGCCCGATCACTGCAGAAAAAAAGAAACACCGGCGTGCGTCGTCTGCTCCGTTTCAACCCGATTCTCAACGGTGGTGTCAACACAGATGTTATTAATCGCACTCACATTGGAGTCGAGGCATTACTCTGCGTTCGGTGGGGTAGAGTTCGGAACGTCCAGCACACATCATGTGCTTAGGACGAACAAGTGCCGCCATCCCACGGAGCCCGGCGTAACTAGTGACTGCACACTCACAGGGTTGCCTGCATGCGTGCCTCGCCAGTGAATACAACGTATACGAACAGTCTAACCATACTTGCTGCTTTTGCTGTTTTCACTCTCGTCTATGGTCTAGGTGCAGATGGTCAGAGCGAACCTGCAGACGGTCAGAGCGAACCTGCAAAAGGCGACCGAACTGGGCATCAAATACAAGCAGTGAGTACCGCATGAGTTCTTGCGCCTTCCAGCTAGTGTACACTTCGTCGCGGAGTGGTAAATAAATGTTTGTAATTTCGCGCATAAGTATTGGTTTCACGATACCACTTTGGTTTCTATTAACAGCCACCGGAAGAGCGGTTCTCTCGCGCTGCTAAAACGAAACTATGCACATCAGAGCAGTTCTAGCTTCAATAACGAACTCAGACTTGTCATCCATTGCGTACCAAAGGGGTGGAGAAGCCTGCAGCCCATCCCAATAAGTTAATAAAGAGTAAGAACGGCGTCGGAATTAGTTTTTTGTCGTTGCTTCAAATACCTCGGAGAATGCAAACAACGATTTGTTGTGCACAGCTGTGATGCACAACGTGATCAGAGCTTCGGTTACGGCGCGAGGCCTCTTAGAAGAAATTTCTGGTTGCAAGTGACTCGCTAGGGTGACGAAAGCCGTCTATTTCGGCGATAGATCTTATCCGAAACGTATAATCACTACTATACCCTCCTTTCTATTACAGCATGATGTTGTGCCACACGGCGTTTCGTGCTGGATGATTCAAATTACTGAGAAAGTAGGATCCCGCCTTGACCGCGTACCGCGTACAATCTCTTCCAGACAAGCCGAGAGCCTGCGCAAGGAGGTCGCCGCACTCAAGAAAGAGTTGGCCAAGCGCCAGCAAAATCCCGGGTAAGAAATTGTTAATTTTGGCAACAATTTGTTATTATATGATTTTACGTGTGGGGAACAGGAGCCGAAAACCACGAACGGCATAGATTCAGTTTCATCGGTGTACGAAAGCCCGTAAGCTTGCTATGCCGCCTAGCGCAGGACGAGGGCACTGGTGATAGGCTGTCTTTGTCGTCCTCGTACGACTGGTTCGAGAACAGACAGCGCTTGGGGTGTAGTAAAAAATGGTTCCGGAACTAATGGTCCCGGAAGGAACGGCTCTTGGGTTGGCGTAGTTGTGGTAATAGTTTTCTAGTGCCGCTGCTGGCTTTGGCTCTGTGCGCAGGGTGGCTACACCATGAAGCAGAGCCCCTAATCATCTATGAGCCGAGCGAACGCCGGAACTACCATCTATTAACGTTGGGACAAAGGTGAAGGAATAAACGGGCTCCCAGCGCTTGTCCGAACCTCCTCTAACGCAAAAAATGATTGGCTTCGACACAGAAAGCAGGGCGAGTTGCTTTTAACTGAAGTTGACGAATAACTACACCCCGCTTATATTGGTGCATGCTACGTTTGCCTTCGAAAAAAAAAATGGCGTAGTTTGAACTATAGTGGTGCAAAGGTGGAGAAACAGCAGAGCTGGCGGCCCCTCTGCCTTCATCGCAGACCCGCCTGTTGCACCTCTCATGGATTTCCGAACTTGCCGCTGAAAGGTCTCCATGACTGACGGGCGCGGATCGTTTTGTCCGCAGCCTTCCTCCGCCAAACTGGACCGCGTTAGCGCGCGCCAGAACCGGCGACAACCAGCTTCGCGTACTCGGCGTCGGTTCCCCCCAGTTCGGGCGCGAGCGCATGTGAACTGGCGGGGAGAACAGCGGGCGAGAGAGAGAGAGAGAGAAATCACTTTATTTTCCAAGCAAGTTTCTAGGAACGCGTGGTGGCCACCAGCAAGGCTGGCGGCGACGGTGGTGGCTCGATCAACGAGTAGTAGTTGCATCCCCGGTTGCGATCTGCCCAGCGCGTCCTCCCACTGCTCGATGCTGGAGATGGGGGGGAGGGTGTCGAGAGGGCAGGCCCACATGGCGTGGGTTGGTGTGTCCAGGGAGTCACAGAGGAGACAGTTTGGTGAAGGGAGCTCAGAGGGATAGATTTTGTGGAGGCGGGAACGACTAGCGAGGGCATGGGTAAAGTGTTCTCGATGGTCGAGCTGGCCGACGCAGGGTCTCTTCACGGGGCGCACGCTCATATGCGCTTGGTATTTTTTGCGAGCTCCTCACGTGGCGCAATTCCTCGCGCAAGCCTAGGCGACGACGGGCGCTCCCCACGAGGCGCACTTGAGCGTGCGCTCGACATTTTTTCTTTGTATCTTTTTATGTTAACGCTATGCGGCGGAACTAAAGCTTAAACGGCTGTTAAAGTCCCAGACAACATGGGCTGCCAGTCGACCGGGAATCGTATGCGCCACGCGGCGCAGCGAGAGCGTGGACTATTTAAGGGCGCGCATGTTTACATGCTTGTTTTATAGACTTCAGTATGTGGAAAATTAATTCGTCCTGAACGTTGCCGCAGCCGACGAAACGCTTCCGTGCGGCCCTTGTGCGAGAGATGCAAGATGGCGTCCGCGTTCGGCGCAGGAGACTGCTGGCTTCCCTTGAGCTGTGCTTTGCTCGCTTGCTTGCTTTTCGGCTTGCTTGCTTGCTTATCTTACATTTGTTCACTAAAAATTAATAACTATTACAAGCGGGTTTATTTTTTTGCTTTTTTGGCAGGCACGCGGTGTCGCAAACGCAAATGTACTAACCGTCCGCAGCGACCGTGCAACGGCTCCCTGTCGCATTTTATGCCTTGCTTCACATTTTTACATTTTAGAAGTCTGCCGAGTTTCTTGTCAGAGTGGATGATTGTGCGTGGCAGTTGCATTTTACTGCCCTGCCCTGCCTGTTCTTCTGGTGGTCTACGTACGTTGCGTGTATGTATTAACGCAAAGCTGTTCAGTACGTATTAGCCGACGTGACAAGGCCTTTGCGAGCCCACATATCCCCCTACCCCCTTATTTATTTTCCCTTCCAGCAACGCGGCCGTCAAAGTGCACGGCGCATCGCCCCGATTCCTGACCCGGGACTTCCGCAACCCCCCGGCGTTCGGGGAGACCGGTGTGTTCCCGCCGTCGCGCCAGGACTCTTCGTCCAGCGGTGGTGAGGAGGAGGGTAGAAATAAAGTAACGCTGGCTCGGAACCACGTGGTCCATTTTCTGTTACGTGGATGCCGCGGTAGTGTGGTAGCCGCGGCAATCGCCGTCCCCACACACGGCAGCAGAGAGGCTAAGCTGTACTTCTCTGACACTTTCATGGCTTTCTTAACCCTTTTCCCATTATTATGAGGCCCTACGTAGAACCAGGGGCAGCAGCTGCCTTCCATGTCGATGGAAATGCTCTTCAAATAAAGTTCTGCGAATTCAGACATGGTGGGTTATTAGCCCTTTGAGGGTCGAATTTTTTCGCCAAATGTGACCCCTCAGGATCGATTTTTTTATTGCTGATTTAAATTCTTCGGATGAATCGATTTCGAGAAAAAAAGTATCGTAATTTTTTAGGGTGACCATAAAGTGACAAAAAAATCGTTTGTGTCGTTACATATATGTGGTTTATTTATGAGTAACTCAAGAAAAATTCTAAATAAAAACGAGAGAGTAACAAGCCGGCACCTTTTGAGCGAATCAAAATCAGATAGACATCAGTTTCGCGGCGCAAAAAGCGGGAAGCGCCCGGAGGACGATACCGAAACCAGCCGCTGCGCGCGCGCAAGCGCGCGCGGCCGGATGAGGGAGCGATAAACCAAGGTAAATATAAATGGTAGCGAAGGCTCGCGCGAAAAGCGGTTCAGAACCTATTGCCAGCAACATCAGCATGGGGGCTTATGGGAGTAGCGATTGAAGCGCGACTAGGTGAGGAGGGAACAAACACTAGTAACAAAAAACCAAGTTTTATTCAACAATAAAGCTACATTTATATTTTACGAACTGTATTTATTTCTGAATCACATTTATTTAGGCACAGTGTGCAAAGAACTTATGAAAATGTTGTTCATTCTTAAAAACCTTTCTTGTAGCGCCCTCTGAAGAATGGCACATGTCATTTTTCTGTGATGCAGTCATTGTAGTGTTCGGAAAGGAGCACCTAAAGTTCGTCTGCTAGGAAACGCCCCTCGCGTGTTTTGGTGGTGCGCATTTGCATTCGTTCTTCCTTGTTAATTTAGTGTGCCCTTAATTTTTGCTGTGCGTGGAGTTGCGATGTGCGTCGTATCGTGGGTGAACACGTTTAGTACCGTGCCCGGCGGGCACGGTGAACTACGGGACGATGCTGCCAACGGTTGGAGCGGAGCGCTTTCCTCGGTACCTACGGAAACGATGTGCTGTACAAGGTTTCAACAGCAACTCCCGTACGCCTGGCGGTTCACTGCACCATTTTCCTCTCTTTTTCACAGGTAACGCGAAAATATGGTACTGTTAATACGTGCACGGGGGTTGTGTAAGGGGACGTGGTGGTGCTTCGAAAAATAGTGGGTCTAAAGCTTTGTTATGTCACAGTTACCTCTTTATTTCACCTCAGGTTGCATCGGAGCAAGTGGTGTCAATTACTCTAGGACTTCTCAGCGTATTCACACTTGAATTCAAATGATTCACTTTAATTGTCGATCTCAGTGCCTTCTTTATTGCATTTCAACGCTTGTAGTGATCGTTGCTTCCCGCAAGCATTATTCCCATCGCAGTACTGTGTTGTGCTGCTCCGTGCTGCCCTGCTGCCAGATCTTTCCTGCTTTTTTTACTTATCTGTTGCGACACTTGCCTAAACAATGCAACCATGAAATTGCCGGCGTGAATCTTGGGTGAAGTTCTGAGAAACCCATGTCTACTTGATAAGACGCCGGAACAGCTGCGGTGTGCTCGCTTCACTTTCGTGAATCCGCATTACTGCGGCCCGGTTTTCGGCGTCAAGATGCAGTGCCTAGTTCTTTTCAGTTGTTTCGAAGTAGTTCTGCTGTTGAGGCTTTCATTGCTCATAATGCTATGTGTTACGGGTAAAGTCAATTTTTTGGCTCGTAAAAAAATCATATGCATGTGGTTTCCACGAACATTTTGTACTTATTGTATACGTGCTGATTTTGTACAGTGTGTTAAAGTTCTTTTATGTTCATGCTGGAATAAAATTCAAATATCTTGGTTATAGCTTGACTATGCGTTATTTCTTCTCTTAGAACTGAAGCACACAAACCGAGCAAGCATTATATAACATTGATCTATATACTTAAGGCACGCACGCAACCTGCGTATGTGCGACGCAATTAAAGAGCCCAGTAGTGGCGTTGGTAGAAATTTGTATCGGGGTGAGGAGTGGGCACATTTTTGGTATGAAGGGGGGGAGGGGGTCGGGGAGAGTGGTTGAGTGTCATTTTGTGCTCTGCATCCTATGGCAGAAAAAAAAATTCCGGTCGGGGGTGTACGTGCCCGGTTCCCGGTTTGCCACCCACTGCAATCAAAATAAACAACTGATTGCTTTTGTACAGCAGTTGAAGACATGAATACAGAATAAAGTTTCAGAGATAATGCAAGATGTTTTCAGCAACGCCGAGGTTGATCATACGACAGTATGCTTAAGTACGTTTCTGCAGTCACGAGTCTGTAGTAGTTAGGCCGGCGTTGACTGGAAGCACACACGCCAACGGCTGGCCAACTTGCGTCAGATGGCAATGACATGAGCCCTGAGTGATCGGAGGCGCGCTAAAAATATTTTGAAGTCAAATTTTCGCGCTAATGCCACCAAAATGACGTCACTTTTTGACCGGATCTTGCTTCACATCCGGTTTATTTTTTGTTCCGCCGGAAGTGTTCCCTCCTCACACAGATGGCGCTAAGCCCCATGAGCAGCTCGAGAGCCGCCATTTTCTGAACGTATGGGCTTCTATGGAACCTTCGCTACCAGTTACATTTACCTTGGATAAACGGCGCACCTCCCATAAAATACAAAAAAATGGAGAAAAGAACCTCATCGGTATCGCAGGCGACCTTGGTCTGTGGCAGGCGCAAGAAGTGAGAGGCGCCGGGGGCCCGGTGGGCGATACCCAGCGCGCCGCTGAAGTAAATCACAAAAAAAGAGCCATCGGCGCAAGAAAAAAAAAAAAGACGTATTTCCGAAGTGTGGCAGCAGTTTAGTAAAGTACGTTGCCAAGCAAGAGAAGTTGGCAAGCAAGAGAAGTACGTTGCCAAGCAAGAGAAGTTGGCGAAAAAGGCGCGCTTTTTAAAGATACAAGCAATGCCGTGCATGTACGGCCGTGACCCTCAAAGGGTTAGAGCCACCCATTGGTGCGACGCGGTGCGGCAGGGTGATAAAAGTGCCTGTCCCGGGCACCCGGCTGTGTACATGGATTTCAGTTTAATTACGCCTTCCATTCGAATTAGGCACATGTGATTCATGAAGGTATCGCCATTCCCCTTTCTCCCCTTGTGCAGTGTTCAGTATGCCGAACTCTGCGAGCCACAAGCACACGTCCCTCAGTCACGGGTAAGTGTGTGTGCTGGAAGACGCACATCCTGCTTCAGCAACAGTGCTCAATCAAAAGCAAAGCAGCGCCTCAGCTGGGTTCATCGCAACTCCGGTTGTTTGGAGCCCACAAGTTGCTCGCAGTATTAAGCTTCTAATTACGTGAGAGTAACGGCATGGGTGGGGATTATGCTATGGCTGCGCTGCCCATGGGGGCCAAGTCAAGCTCATGCTCACACCAACTCTAATCACCCAAAGTGCCCCAGTACTACTCCTTGTAATGTAAAACCTCTTAGCCACAACCTTCTTGAGCTCGCAGAAGCACATCACATCCCAGTAATCCCCACCCTCTCTCCTTTGTTCCACAGATTCACCCCAGGCCGACGTACCACTGCTATGGTTTCTCCCATGGTGAGCCCGTGACAACACATAACCGAAGTGTGGCTTGAAGCGACATATGAATAACCTGTTGCGCAGTTTACGTTGATGCTCACTGTCATATTCTTACAACACAGATTTACAGTAAAAGCTCGTTAGTTCGAACTTGGTTAATTCAATTCGAACTTATGGTTAATTCGAACTGACGCCCTGTTCCCAGCACAGCCGTGTGTATTTCAATGGGGGAAAACTACCGATAATTCGAACGCGTCGGTACCACAGCGGTTAATTCGAACTGGGATCCTCTTGTTTCCATCGCTCCTCGCTGAAGAAGTTGGCCCACAGTGATTACAATGTGTTGTAAATCCAAGCCAAACCAAAGTAACTACAAAAGCCTAACAACGAAATAGAAAAACAACAGCGCCGCGCGCGCGCTACGGTGTTGTTCTTCTGTTTTGTTCTTTTGATGCGACAGCTCATTTCGCTTCTGCAGCGGGCGTCGCACCGCCGGCGCAAGTGCTCCTGCGCATGGAGGAAGAAAACAAAAATTACGCCCATCTTCCCGCGAGGGAACCCTGATGTGATGCGACGCATCGGGGGGGGGGGGGGGGGGGGGGTCAATTGGCGTTTCCATTGGGTTGATTCTCTAAATCGCGTGAAACGTGTTGTGAACGCGTATGAGGCATTCCATCACATGCGGGTGTTCTCATACGCGGGAAGATGGGCGTAATTTTACTTTTCATGCACATGCATACGCGACATGAGAGAGTTGCCATGAGCGTTTGGATTGACGCTGGTGCTCGATTGTGTCAAAATACTTGCTGATGGGACTCTTGCTTCCATCGCACTACATCGGTAGAAGCAACGGAGTCGTCGTCGTCAAGCGAAGCACAAGCAAAGTCAAGCGCAGTCAAGCGAACGCACTTGACTGAACCGGCGCAGCGCGCTCACCGCTTTATATTCAGCACTTGAAGGAGAGGAGGTGAACGGAGGAGAGTTGCGCATGCGCAGCGAGAGCAAATGCGAGAGAGAAGCGTCAGCGAAGCGCGCACAGCTGTTATGATAATGAGACAGAGAGAGCGCGTTGCACACAGCTGTTGGCGAGAAGAACGGATGAGAGTTTGCGCATGCGCAGGTGGTGTGCGGACGCCACCGGACTACGCCGGAGGGACAAGGCGGGTGAAAGAGATGCGTCGCATCTAAAAGTTAGGAGACGGCATGACGTCACGCAGCTAGCCTTCGCAAGGCCACCGCCGTTGACGCCGCACCCTCCGCCGTTTCCCTTTATCAAGCCGCCGTAGTCGGCCCAGCACATGACCCCCATGGTCGGCTGCTCCATGGTCGGCTGGGCCGGCGGCGGCGGCGGTCTCCGACTCCGACGCATCTCTCCTGTTTTGTTGACGGTAGCTTTTACCCGACCTTCCTGTATTCGTCTGCTCGGCGATCTCATGCCGGCGTGCGTGCGGGTGGGCGTGCGAACGTGCGAAAGACGAAAGCCGTGGGAAAAAACCAAAATATAGCGGGCTTCGCGATAACGTGCCGCACAGTAGTTTCGAGCAGACGAAATTAAAGAGCGCGTGGGGGCCCATAAATCCCGCCGCGCGCACTCAGACGGCGGCGCGCGGCGGCGCGGTGGGGTCACGTGGTGCAGTGACGCCATGGGCTGACTTCGATTTTACTTTTTATGCTTCTCCGGTGGCGCCGTCTCCTACTTTTTCCTTCCTCCATGCTCCTGCGCATGCCGTTGCCGGTTTTATTTGTGCCGCGGTCGCTGGTCTGGGTCTGCGATCACGTGGCGTGCGCAACAAGCTCAGATGTTGCTTGCGCGGCGGCCGTTGGTCGTCGTAGTCCTGCTTTTGTTTTCGCCGCAGTGGGTAGCCAGTTTCTGGTGTCACCTCCTTCGTTGCCTTGGCGCTTCGTCACCAACACCTCAATAACTGTACCAGTGATGGCAAGTCCTGGAAAATACTCGGCGAAGCGAAGGACAGCTCCTAATTAGCAATAGCGAGTCAAGAGGTGGCTTCCTTGGGCTCTGCCGGCTCAGTGTGGTGCAGTGTGCATTCATTCTAGCGCCCGAACGCTAATTCGAACTCTGCTTAATTAGAACAATTTTATGGTACCCTTCGAGTTCGAATTGACGAACTTTTACTGTATCCCCTGCCTTCAACTTCTGAAGGTGCTTTCCTTGAAAGCAAATAAACTGTTAAACAGAGTGTAGATGAGGCTGCGCACAACACAGGCGCGCATTTTGTGCACTCCCATCGTTGCAAGTGTTTGCTGCATGCACCCATCAGCAATACATGTGGACCTGCCCGGCCAGTCTGTGATGAGGTCACGGACATATGTGCAGGGCCTGACTCAGCTCAGCAGCCAGCATGCCTATGCAGACGGCAGCCAGCATGGGAGCCAGCGTGGCAGCGTGGTACACACGACACCGGTGTACGAACGTAAGCGGAAACTACTACCTTTACCCCACCTCCCCCATTTTTGTGTGTTTTTGTAAAGAACTATAAAGTTTAATGCATGACATGACAGGCTAATTGATAGCGGCTTGTGAGTTATTCAGAAGTGCAGTATGAGAATATGCAACCGTGTTGCAGCCCTCACTGAGGAATCTTCCCAAGGTTCCAAACTTGTTTCGAAAAAGGTAGCTTACATGTTACACACCCGTTGCAGGAGCCAAGGAAATGATCAAAGTATGCCGTTAAAATATCTATCAATTTATAACAGTATTATAATCATGGGTTGATGTTTACAGGTAACTCTCATTACCAGTAGCCTTTTTCTATTAAGTCTTTTTCTTCTCTCTATTATTCCAACCTAGAGTCTTGGCCAAATGTCCTTTGTAGGCATATATATAGGATTCCGTAACGTAGCCGTAATGCTGAGCCTTATTATACGACAAGCAACATCAACCTCATTTTACACAAAGCTGCGGGTACCAGTTGACAACGTTACAACTAAAAACATAAGGTTAGGCTTAATGTGAGGTTGGTAGTAGTATAGTAGTGGTTCAGACCTTTATCTCGCATAAAAATAGGTGTGGTTCCTCAGTCCAGGAGCCCGAGTAACCCCAGTAATAATTTGGAAATCTCTGCCGTGGATATGCCCTCCTTGGAAACTGCTCAGCTGTTGTGACTGTGCTGTATGATCACAAATTCAGTTGTTGCTACATGGTGCGCTGCTCACATTAGGCCTAAGAACAAACCTAATGGCGACATTATGCGCAGCTCCAGTCCCATGATGTGAAGCTATTAAATCGGTACAACCTTCGGCTGCAAGTACTGGCGGTAAAGCCAAAGCTTTTTCTCCGCTGTCCTTCCTTGCAGGACCTCGGTCATTTATTTGTTCACAGAAGAGTATTACACAACAATGTGTTCTCTTTTATTTCTTCCAGGTTTTTCAACTGCAGAGGCTGGCGCACACCGCAGGTAACAAGACCACTTCTTTTGGTACGACCATTAAGGGGACATGGCTCTTAAAACTATTTCTTTTAATTTCTAAGTAAAATCAGGGAAACTTGCCAGTCTTGCTACTTTTTTCCACTGATATTGAATATGCCATTATTTCTTGAGCCAGTCAATTATTCACAAAACAATAAGAGATATTTAGACATTTTTGGAGGACCAATAGACAAAACAGGGTTGGTCATAAAACTGAAATCTTTGCATTTCCCAATACTATGAACCCTGGTGAATGCAAGAAAACAAGCAGTTTTGTGATGCGCTGCTTGGAAATAATTTTGCAATTCATTGAACTTTTGTGGCAAGTTTCACAGAGTTTGCTTAAAAATTAAAGGGAGCTGATTTAAGAGCAGTGTCCCCCCTTAAGAGCGCACCCTGAAATTTTAGATGCATTTCTTGTTTCCTTCAGCACTGGAGAGGAAAATTCGTGCAAAATTCTCAGTACCTTAGCATCTTCAGGCATGTCATTTAGCACAAATTGAGTTGCCTTTTTATCTCGGGTATTTTTATTTGAAAATTTTGCGTCCCAAGCCAATTTTCTTGAAATTTCGGTTTTAGCCACCCATTGTAAGAACTGGGCCAGCGCTGTCTCGTTACACTGTCCAAGCTTTTGTCTTTTGATTTTTATGCATCATATTAATAATTTAATGCGTCACAAAAAGCCATGTACATGTCGTCACCATTTTAGGGCAATGAGTTAGCACGCATTTTGAGAACAAACCATCTGATCATGGAGCATAAGTAGGTAAAACCAATCAAACCATGGGAAAAGTCATCGAGTCCGATTATCTCAGCAGCTGCAATGAAAGCGCTGGCTGAGAACCCAATCAAGCCGGCTGCAAACCACCTTTCAAACCGAATTCAACTTGATGCGAAAGATACTAAGCCTTACACAGGGTCAGTGATTACACAGAGCACAATGATTACGACAGCAAGCTTCGGCCTTGTGAACAGAAATTCCTTGATGGTTTGAGCCCAGTTTTTTCCTGCCAGGCATTTCTGATGCCCCCAAGGCAAGGAAGGAACATTCTGTGGCAGCAGCTTAACAAGCGTCACCAATGCATTTTTGTTAGCAAGCAGGTTACACCTTCCCGCTTTTCTTTCCTTTTTTCACACGCGACAAACAGTTTAGGGAACAGATTGCCACGCGAGGTATATGCAGCTCCTCCCGACTGATTATTCGCTGATGGGTTCATGGCCGGAACATTCACAGGTCACCCCCCCACTCTGGGATGTCCATGTCCAGCATTTTCCAAACACCAAGCACCGCTGCATCGCGGTGAGTGTGCAGAAAAAAAGAAATAGAAGAAAAAACAACATTCCCTTCTCCAATGTTTCCTGATGTTTCAGTTACAGCACAGGCATGCCACCAGTCGCCACTCCAGCTGACATAAGCGCCCGTACGTGTGCGTTCATCCCTGCTTTTCAGTAGCATGTGCTTTGCATTGAACAAAAAAATGGTTTCCATCGCAGGTTCAAGGGCCTACTTTAATCCATCGGTTCCGGTGAGTTTTTGTACTTTCTTGCTGCCTGCTACCTAATTTTGGGCAAAAATGTGAGCACATAATAACTGCGTACTCACTCTGTGCCAAATGGTGGGTTTGCTGAGAGCTCAGTCGCAGCTGGAGATAGTACTACGGTTGTGAAAGAGACAGGTCATCAAGGTGTGGTTGTTGCAGAGAGGAATCTAAAGCTTTCCTCACAAATGTCACTGGTAACCTCGAAGATGTGATGAATACAGTACGAACAAACACACGTATTTATGATGCCGATATATTAAAACGATGCATATAAGTGGTGCTGTATGAAAAACAAATGCACCATGATTGTCTGCAAAGTGCTTTTCTCTGTCACTTGAAGCGACAGGGGAAGGTAGCCTTCAGAATGTGTAATGTTTGTAGGTGCACTACCACTTGGTGTCATACCACAGCACCGAGCCGGACACTGTAGATCCATTATTTTGTTTATTGCAGATTTTAGCTAGAAACCCACTACACTTGCTAGCCACTTTTTAGAAATATCAGGTAGGGCACACTGCTTGGCAAAGAACAGCGAGTAAAGCTATTTGGAATTTTATTTCGTCATTTGCAACACGAAGTCAGCTGCATGAATACCCGCCTTCGTTTTTACAGGTGTACAATGACAGGCGCTAAAACTGGAACACTGGTAAGTATATTACAGCCCCATGCTTCTTTCGTTGAATCGGTAGTCTTTTTATAAACATCTGACATTCTCGCAACCTCAAAAAAGGTGTTCTAAAGATTCACTGACAGCTGACAGTTGGGATTTTCTGACAGCTGGTGGCAACACCTTACGATATTGGACGAAAGAAGACACCACCATCAGCACCTAGCTCACACAGGTGTTGAAGCAGCGGATTACAACTGTGTCAGTTTAGACAGGGTCATGTTTCCCAGGTTGTTTATTCCACCTCACCTAGTGACATCTACATTGGACCCTCTGGGAAAAGCAGTACACCAAAGACTACTGCTGCTGGAAGAGTTGTATTTATTAGTTTGTTCCATAATACTATGAAATGTACTGGACACATGATAGGTGGTACTTTTATTTCACATTCACGTCTTTAACTGGGTACAAAACGACGTGAAAAAAGGAACAGCAAGAACATGAAGGGACACCGCGTTGTGTGTTTCCACTTGTTTCTTGTCCTGTCATTCCGTGCACTGTTGAAGATGTATATGTACATTTTGTCATAGTTCATGGGTGTACTGGTTTTATGAACCTATGGCAGACACTGCTCCTGGGTTTTATTTATTTGCATCTGTTCACCACTGCGACATATGTCAGACGTGGAAGTTTACTGCTTTTGTTTTATAGTTCACTGGTTTTTGAAACCAGTTACATGTGTTGTTCATTGACCTCACTTGTGAAATAGTCTAGCTTATCCGTTGGTTTGTTCATCGTTATAACACATGGCAGATGAGCGATAGTTTGCTTTTTTTCCATAATTTGTTGGCCTCACAAATTAATCATACATGTACTCTTCGTTTATTTTACTTTTGAATAAGCTTTGCTTATTTGTTTTTTCACCACTGCGTCATGCATCTGACATGAACTAGTTTACTGCTTTTGCGTTATATTTCGCTGGTTTTATAAACCAATTGCACGTACTGTTAATTGATTTTACTTTGAAGTTGTTTCATTGTTTCAATTATTATAGCATATGCCTGACGTGTAACAGTATGTTGCTTCTGTTTCATAATTTACTGGCTTTGTTGCGTTCTTTAAGTTGTAAAGAACGCAAAATTCGCAAGTTGTAAAGAACGAACGTTCTTTAAGTCAATGGGATATTCTGTTTGTTAGTTCACAATATTTGTTTGTTCACTACGAAAAAACATGCTATAGATGTTATAGTTTAGTTTATTTCGTACTGCAATGGGTTCATTGGTGTCTTACCCAGTTACATATGTAGTACATGTTTTACCTCTTCTACTCTTCGTTGGTTTTAACCACTGTACCGTTCTTGTTGTTAATAAAGCTGAACCTTGTTCCATTGAAAAACGTCTTTATTCTTCAGCCGCACTGTCTTCGTAAATAAACACGGGCTTTGCGCGAAAAAATGGAGCACATACAGAGAGGCCTGTCTGTATGTGCTGTATTTTTAGCGCAAAGCCCATGTTTGTTCACCAAGACGCATTAACTCGCCCAACAAGTTCTTCCATACTGTCTTCAACCCGAGAGTGTGAGGTTTGGTTACCTGACTTCGCGGTCTTTTCTTTTTTGCTGCTTATTTTACTTCAGCATCCGCAACCTATGTCGGTATCCTTTAGCAAACAATTTTCCTGGGTTATCAAATCAAAGGAATGCAATCATATATCATAACTACTTTAGTTTCTAATTTGTGACCCAACACTGTTATTAATAGGCACATGTTTTGTTTGGCAGAATACTTTTTTCAGAGAGACTGTTCATTGCGTGTGGTGAACACAACTGTTGCAGGTGGCCCTTCTCCTTGTCTCATAATAGTGTCACTGCCTGAAGTTAGCGTACATCTCAAAGTTATCGAGGTAGGCGATGGCTGCGTCGTAGCAGAACTTGTACTGGTCCTGAAATAAGGAAAAGGTAATGTTTTTATTTCGAAATGCCCACTTTGGGAATGTATTTAGAAACAATCAGTGCGTGCATGAGTTATACTTACATCTCTGCAAGGATAAACAAAACGCATCCTAAGAATAACTCACCAAAACAAAAGCTTGCACAACAAGCATTGCTTCTTTTGCACACACGGGAGCAGGAAACACCACAAACACCTTGCATAGAAAGTGAAGTTGGTTTTTTATGCTGGCGCAACACGCAGGAAATCGCACAACCTTGCAAAGTGCACTTTGGGGCGGGCCATTTTTCAAAGTGAAGCTCAAGTTGAGAGCACCATCTTCGGCCAGAATGTGTCTCTCTTCGGTACGAAAAAGAATTGGGCTTACGATATCGACGATGAATTGTGGCCTGTTTTCTCGAACAATCCTCGTGGCATAGAAGACGTCCACCTCTTGCTCGCACTTTAGCTTCTCCAAGACAAGTGTGCAGCAACAGAAAAGCCCACTGGCAACGCATCCGTTCCTACACAAGAAAAACACAACCGTGCCTTAGGAGATGTGCGCTGATAGGCGTCATTTCCACTAAACTTCCACCCTCGCATAAAGACCTAGAAGCATATCACCGGGTGTGAAAATTATGATGCTTGGCACACTACAAATATTGGTAGCGGGGTTTTCCCGATTCTGCCCTCTATTTGTAACAAAATATTTGGCACTGAAAACACACCGAGTTTCTATTCCCCACTACTGTCACCTTAGCATCAAGACAACAGAGGAAACCAGTAATTATCTCAAGAGGGTCGAAGTAAATCATGTCACCACCAAATAATGGCCGCGCTTCTGCCCTTAGGTGACTGGGATGAAGAGGAACGAAGCATGTTACTGCCCCGCCACGCTACCTGCACTGCACTAAGATGATTTTGTCGTCAGACTGTTGCTGCCAGCGTTCCACGTGATACACCAGGTCCACCATCTGTTCTGGGTTCTTCCAAGTCGAGCGATGGAAGTGCCTCACTGTCACTGCACCTGAAGAACCGGGTTCCTGAAAAGAATCGTGCTGGTACACGCTGCCACTCCTTTCACCAGCCGTTTAGGTCAACAGCTGAAATGGCAAACTTTAACTGAGAAAAGTTTCAGCAATTTATCTTGCTAGTTCGCTTCGAATAGCACAACGCAAGACCTTCATAATAATCTGATCGAAACGCAATGTGAGCTCACTGAATAAGCTTTGTCAAAAGAACCCCTGCCACTCAAGGAAGTAGCTGTGACTAAGGTTCTGCCAACGTAATCTCTGGTACAACCTTCAGTGGTACAAGGTGCAAAAAAAAAACAATGCAAGCCGGCACTGTGAGGTCAGGTTCTACAACTGCAATGCTAGGCAGCCAGTATATCTACTTTTGTTCCGCTCAAGAAACATCTGCAGTGAAAATATAACCGCAGAATATTGGCACACAGGGAAAAATTCACGCGTGCGTCAATAACTCTCCCGACAGCCATTGTCACAGTTGTGCTTGAGGCACACTGGTAACGATAGAATGTTCCTTTTAATGCCACTGCTTAGCTAGTGCTATGCGTCATTATATAGCCAACAACTGATGATATAACTTGGTGAATGGTAAAATAAATCTTCTATTGCACAGTTAAGGGGAGCCCGCAGTACTACAAGTCTCACACCTTTAAGCTAGTTGTATTCAATGGGGTTGTATTTATAGGCCAGTTAATGAAATCACTCACTCCATTTCTGCATGTTCCGCAGCACGGCTTCAAAAGATCACAAAAATTGTGCTCTCTCTCTCTTGCAACAGAATCAAGCTGTTATGTCCTAACTTTTTCTCATACGTGAGCTCTACGGCTCTAGTTGGTCTGGTCTTTGCTACAGTCTGCTAATGCAACCAAACTTGCAGTAAACAGTCACACATGTCCCACCTTGTGTTTGGACGTGATCTTGAACACCTGCACAGACATGTCATTCACGTTCTGGCTCTCCAAGCACTCGACCCTGTGGTCCCCATAGCAGAGGGAGCCTTCTTTGGGCCAAAAGGGAACCTGCGGTGGATAGACCGACAGAGGCTTACAACAATTGTGGTTGGGTAGAATTGCAACAGCTTCCCGTAAAATACTTTTGAGTATTGCAAAGTATCAAGCATGTACACACTGAAAACTTGGAGATGATCGGGGGAAAATAGGGAGGGAGTGCTTGTACAGGGCAATAGAGAAAATGGAGGAGCGCGCGATCACATGGGCTCTTCTTTGGTCCAACTGCAAAAATAAAAGTGGTTGCAGCGTTAAGTTTGCAACTGAGGTGTTCTTTGTAGCCCTGACCAATAAAAAAAGGGGGAGAGTGAGGGATGGGGAGGGTCATTTCAGCCCTCGCCTTGGTAGACACCTATTAGGAAGGGCAATGTAATCTCATGATGTTCGAACAAACGAGCAATTTACGAGACACGCTTGCCATGAAAGGGCAACTATCTTAGCACAACCTTCCGGCTTTAGTGATCCAAAACTTGTAACCACACCAGTTCACTTATTTAATGGCTAATGATCAATTGAGGTGTCATTCTGTGGTATTACTGTAATTGTTCTTACTGTCTGAAAGTGGCCATGTAGAAAAAACAAAAGTATAGTTCATTCGAAAAATCGCCTCATTAGAAGCATAGTGACGCCATTTTTCACGTACGCTTCGCTCTAATAAGCCGTATAATTAGGAAAAATGCCAATGGCCACGCGACCCGCTAGCTCATTTCCCGCAACGGAACCTATGATATCATATGCCCTGCTGTGTGATTGGCTGAGGCCAGCATAAGCAAATGAAAACTAGGCACGGCTTAAAAGCTTGCCGAAGGAGCTGTCTGCGTTTAAATGTGATGCATATTTTTTTACAGTCGTAAGAACGGTGGAGTAAGCAATGCAAGCTACGAAAATGCACGTAAACATAGAAGTAACGATGCGGACTGCTGTTGGTAGTGTTCACACTAGGCTAGTCCGCCGCTATGGAGTTGCCTTACATGACACTGGCCGATCGACGTAAGAGATGTCGTACGTGACCCTGTTTGTCGAGCATACCCCATGTTTCACGAAAAGATTACTTTCTACCGTAACAAAAACAACCAAGGTGCAAATACGGTGAAAAATAAAGCAACGGCGGTCAACGGTCTGCGGCTCCGTATGGTATATGCACCTGAGGGGATTGATGTTAAGCAAGGCTGCAGAGTCTAATGACGCACTGGAAGTTCGTTTGAATACCCGCCCCTGTGTCTTCATGGCGAACGTCACGAAAACACGTGATCTGGCGGGATAATGAAAATTTTAAAGTAAATTGATCAATTTCACAGTGAATGCGGCATCTTATGCTGCCACACAAGTGGTGGGGCCGCTCAAAAACAGAAAATCTTTCGAATAAAACAAATTTAAATTTTGTCTGCATGGCCCCTTGAAACTTAAAGCTCGCCTGAATGGGCAATCAGTCTGTGCGGTCAACTCACCACCTCGCTGTCTTCACCAAAGACGTCCAAGGTGACGATAGTTCTCGTGCCCGACTCAATCACCATCTTCCAAAGGTCGTCGACGTCCCTGCTCGAAGGCGTCTGGGTCACCAGAAATTTGTCCTTCTTGTGGAAGCCCTGCATCAAGAACCAGCCGAATGCCTAACAGATTCGAATTCCAAGTTTCCACTTACACTCCCGTTCGCACATGCAAAGCACAAACAAGTGCACACACTTACAGAACCCACCGAACACAAAGAGTGATTGTGTCAAAACACGTTCATCGCCTTTAATTTTCTCTGCGTGTTTGGCTGTGTTTGGGAACAAGAAAAAAAGACAAGTTCAAACAAGCCTGTCTTTCATATATGCACTTATAACAGTGAAATAGTGTTATCATCAAAATTTAAAACACGCGGGTCTCACAAGAAGTGGCTGCGATATGTATAGCTGCAAATTCAATGCCATTTACATAATATGAAAACTGCCCACAGTCGCTCCAGTGGGACAGAAATTCTGTGCAAAGGAAGGGGAAGAGGAGGGATGGAGTAGGAGAGAACTCTGCCTCATCTTGGAGCAACAAGGCTTTCGATGCCATTTTCCATCCTCCCACCAGTACATTAGTACCATAGAAAAACACGACTTCAGTATATACTACTCTTTAAGCAAGCGTACCACCGCGGCGAGAATGTTCAACAATTATTTGCAATGCTGCCCTGTTGATGACTTCCACAATAACGATGCCGCTATGCGAAACGAAAAGAGCTGACTTACATTGACATACACGGCGTTTACAAATGTCCCGTCCCTTAGCAGTGGGCGACACCTGTCCGCTACAAAAGATAAGACATGAACAAAATAAGTGGGAATGTGAGCTGCAATACATGAATGAAGATGAAAATCACAGCCACCATCGAGGTCTTGTACAGAAAAGCAAGGTTCAAGTGGACTGTTACATGGGTGAGGTTAATTAAACTTTATAAAAAAGGTGGAGGGAGGAAAAACTTACGAACACGGAGTTCTCGAACAACACAAGATGCCCCTCAACTAATAGTACATCTGATCTTTTATGTGAGGCTTTAAAATTCATACACCTCCATTCAAAGTAGATGAACTACACCACAACAGAAGGTGCATTATCTTACGAGCAAGTATGGGCACATCCCGGCTTTTTCTCAGGTTTGCAGGGTCGTTGGCTGCTGTAAAATCGGCCGGACTAAAGCAGGGCTTCAGAGACCGGAGTTCCTGCGTGAAAATGTACGTTTATTAGATTGGTTCATTCCAACTTGCCTTATACCTATTAAACAGCAACATAACAAAAATTCTGAAGTAACTAAAACCCAGCTTCAGTTTCTTTTCGTAGTCTCATACCTCGAACTCCTTATCCAGATGGGTCTTTCCAGACACATCGTCCACCAAGAGCAGCTCTCGGTAACGTTGCACCACTTTGCTGCAAGGGACACTGTGGTCCCGCATACACACGCTTTCCATCAGGGCCCGGTGCACGAGGTTGTACTGCTCCTAAAATTGACAGGAATAAAACAAAGTTCGAGGTTAGACTTGTACGCAGAGAAGAAAGAAGCGTAATGCATTGACCCATGCTTCACACTTGGGAATTGGATAGCCAAACAGTTCAGGCAAGCATCTGTACTCGGCTCTGCAGAAAGGGAGCTCTGGCAACTTAAGCAAAAACTATTTCTTTAATTTTTATGTAAACTCCATGAAATTTGTTAGCCTTTGTTCTTTTACCCAACTAATTTCAAATATGCAGTTATTTTTTGAACTTATTAATTAGTTCCTAAGATAATTAGAGATAATTATCCATTTTTGGAGGAACAATAGACAAAACAGTGTTGATCATAGTACTGTAATCTTTAAATTTTCCAATACTATGAGCACTGGTAAATACAATACGAGAAGCGGTTTCTTGATGCACTGCTTGGAACTAATTTTACAGCTCATTAAACTTTGGTGGCACCAGTGGCAAGGAACCATTTCAATCACCCATTTCAAACACCGAAGTTTAATGAGCTGTAAAATTAGTTCCAAGCGGTGCATCCAGAAACCGCTTCATTTAATGCATTCACCTGGGTAAAAAAATGAAGATTACAGTGCTATGACGAACACTGTTTTGTCTATTGTTCCCCCCAAAATGGCTTTATTTATCTCTAATTATCGTTAGAACTAATTGATTTATTCAAAACCTAATGGCATATTGAAAATTAGTTTGGGGAAAGCAGCAAGACTGACAATTTTTGCAGAGTTTACTTAAAAATTAAAGAAGTTTTTACAAGAGCAGGGTCCACCCTTAAAGGCTGCAAAAAATCAGGAAACTGACTCTGCCACTGGGAATATTCACAAGGTACAACTTTTGCCGCAGTTGAGCTTAGCCATGAAGAAAAGCTAAGCCAGAACACCTGTTTTGTTTCACAGTTGTGCAGCCTTTATAGTACAACGCATGGTTCGATGATGCTCTATCGGACACAGTTTGAAACCGACTTAAACTGAAAAAAAATCTTGCCCTGCAGTTAAAACTTTGGGGGTAATTTTTAATAAGCATTTAACTGGGAATGACCATATTGAGCGCACCGCTAGCTTTCTGGAGAGGACGTGTGGTGTGTTGGGCAAATTACGACAGGTGATACCGTCCAATATTAAGCTTTTATTTTATCATGCATTATTTTCCTCTCACTTAAGTTATTGTTCTCTTGTATGGGGAACAACATCACGAACCAACATAAACAAGCTAGGTGTACTGCAGAACAGAGCAATCCGAAATATAGCTAACGCAGCATATGATGCGCATACCTACGAAATTTTTTGCAGCCTCAATGTAGTACCGATTCACCATTTATATGAAACTAACCTCATGCTCAAATGCAAACAATTTTTCCAATATAACAAGAAAGCCTTTATAGGTCTATGTAACCTAAATAAGCCAACTCTAGTACCGTATAGTTTTAGGGAGAGAAACATGTGGTCACAGCCTTTCTTGCGTACGAACTACGGATTTTCAAGATTGCAGTATCGTGTACCGTGTTTAATAAACAAATTACACAGAATTGGCCTAGAGTTAAGTAGTATCTCGAGGAAACGATTGAAATCGCATATGATTAAAAATGGAGGCCTTGCCTAAAACTAGCAAATAGTTATCTTTTGTGTGTTTGTCATTGGCTTGTATTTCTGCGTTTCAAGCCTATATACCTGTGACTCGCGCTGCGGCCTATGTTACTTTGTATAATTTCAAACACTCAATTTTCTCTGGTTGAGATTACGTGAAATATTGCTGTGCATTATACATAATGTATGTGCTTATCAATTCTGCCCTTAGTGTGCAAAGCATAGCATCGATGCAACAAGCTACATGCATATATTATTGATATTATGCTCGTAATACCATTGTGTTTTGTCCCAGTACAGCTATACTATGAATGGGCTACTATTCGTGCGGTAGCATCTGTTACGCGTTTGTTGTAGTTTTACTGCATTTTTCGTATCTATGAAAGAGTCCATACGCTGTATCCGTTGCAGACAACGGGGCAAGGACCTCGTGAAGCTGCTGTACTGCGGCTTTTTGTTCTTGTCCCAGCACTCCTTTATGAAAAGAAGGCTAAATTAAAGGTTGACTGATTGATTGTGAGGTAACTTGTCTTTACTTGAAGCGAAGGTCAAGTATACACCCAATGGCAGAAACAGTCATTTCAACTGTGACTCGTGAATGATGCTGAAGACAGCTGTAGACAACTCACAAGGC
This sequence comes from Haemaphysalis longicornis, assembly GCF_048455015.1. Lineage (NCBI taxonomy): Eukaryota > Metazoa > Arthropoda > Arachnida > Ixodida > Ixodidae > Haemaphysalis > Haemaphysalis longicornis. The sequence continues at coordinate 103,209,529 of NW_027526225.1, forward strand.
ATCATTTTCAAATTTCGCAAAAGCTTCTGCACTCGTGTGCTCCAAACTGTACATGTAAACCTGCACACCATAAGCCTAGTGACTCATTCATCTGTGACAAAAACTGGCATATGCATGCTACAGGACACGTCACGATTGATTTCTGTCAGCGTATCAAAGAAAAATTACTCACTTCGATTCAATAGCTTGGCATACTTGTAACACCTGTACATTTTTATGCCTAATGTAAACTGGGGAGGCGTACGATGTAAAGCTGCTATAGTAAAAACCCTAAATTACATAAAGGAAAGAAGAAGAAATGCGAGTGTGGAAATCTGCACTACTGGTAATAGAAACACTTGACTGCTCTGCCCTGTTCCTTCCAAATTTTCACAAGGGAAACAATGTCGCCCACCACATTTCGGCACACAGCAGAGAGTGATATACATAATTATACTGTGTAATTGTTGAGTGAAAGTTTGTTGCTTTTGTTTTAAGCTCACAGGCCAAGACGTGTTTCAGTTAACGTTACGGTCCATTTGTGAATTTCTTGTGCAGCCCTGTTAACATCTTATGTCCCCATGGCACACTCCCCCTCGTATATTCTCTTGTTAAAAATCATCAGTGCGCAGACGATTCAGGTGTACAAGCCTACTTACGTGACTCCTTACCAATGTGCAACATCAGGGTAATTGGCAGAGACAGAGAGAAAAAAGAATATTACAGTTTTAGGTGTGGCTTATACGGGTGCAAGAAACCAACTCGCTGGGTGCAAAACATGCCACGCACGTTGTTTAAAAACTCAAAAAGAAAACGTACCAGTGTCTCGACGACGTTCATTCTGTTATGGCGCATGGAAGCCAGCTGGCCAACGACGTTAACCGCACCCTCAGCATCGGCTTGTTCCAGGACGTTGTCAAGCAGGATGTAGGCGCCAGTTCGACCAATGCCGGCACTGGAAAGTGGGCCTAGTTTTAGGTTCATCCCTTAAGCTAAGTGCACTGCCTATGCTTTATTCCCTCAGAAATTGCTACTCACTTTTTTCACCATTTTCCCGTTCCCCGTTCCTCATTCTTTTCAAAGAAAGAATTCAGACTGTTAATTAAAGCACCAGCTAATGGCGAGGTTGTTTGTGTTCATTACTTATGCTGCAAGCAACGGAATATTTGATGGCGGCGATTCACTTTACAACAAAATGGTGAGAAAAGGAGCAAAGTTGTCCCGCCGAGACCTCAAATGGGCACATCTTAGCCTTATGCGCAAAACAATCATACTGCAGATGCTCCCATTAACGGTGGTGCAAAATATGAACTATCGTTCCAGGAACAAATTGTTTATACAAAATATAGTGAGGTTTTTACCACATACACTTCACTGGAGGCTAGACCAGACAGGGGTGGCGAGTTCAAGTCATCCCAAATTTTGAATCAATAACCTTTTTCGCAATGACTATTAGGCAATAGTCAGGAAAATGTGTTGTTGCTACTTCAAACCAAAGAAAGGGCAAAGTTTTTCAAACCACAAAACTGAATATACTGTTCACCAAAATCCCTTGAAGAAAAAGGTCAGTGCAGTGGCAACTCAACAGTAGCGCTGAGTCACAGCAATGTGTTTCAGTTACTCGGAAAGCAAGATAACGGGCCAACGAAACGCCATTCCCCGCTGACCTGCAGTGGACTACGACGGGGGCCTCGTTGAAGGTCCTGTACTGGTTGACCTTCTTGCGGAAGCTGAGCAGCACGTTTGGGTAGAGGGGCACGCCGTGGTCGGGCCATGACTGCATGTGGAAGTGCTTCACCTCTCGCGTCGTGTCGGCCAGCGTGATGTGCAGCTGGTGCACCGTGTAATCCGGGAACGTCTCCTCTGCTATGAAGTGCACTTGCACCTCCCCGTAGTTGGCGCTCTTCTTCGGCCAGTACTGCTCGCACTTGGTCTGCGATGACGCGTAAAAAAGACCGTAACCATGCTGGCCACCTGAGAGGGCTATCAGTGCAGCACTAAACACTATCAATTTTAAATGCAGAGCATTTCTTTAACTCACGATGTCACCCGTTCTAGTTGTCCATCGTAGTCCGCACCCCTCCCCCTACACTATATAAAAAAATACTTACCGGCGCCTGGTTTCGATCCCACGACCCTGCGGGCGGAACGCAAGGTACATGGTGCTCTACCTACTGCGCCACAAAGCCGACACAGAATGGAGGGCTACGAACGCGCCTTATATCCTTGACTCATTCAAACTACGTCAAGAAGCTGCTGATACAACGCATTCACTACCTGTGGGCGGAACGCGAGGTACATGGTGCTCTTCCCACTGCGCCACAAAGCCGACACAGAATGGAGGGCTACGAACGCGCCTTATATCCTTGACTCATTCAAACTACGTCAAGAAGCTGCTGATACAACGCATTCACTACCACCAACTCCCCAAACACTAAACGTTAACGCAATACACCCACACCCTATGCGACGCATTTACTCGAGTCCCCCTCGCGGGGAGATGGGCCCAATTTTTGACAGGCCCAGGACTGCAAACTCAAACTTGTTGGCAGCTGCATTCTCACACACTTCATTGAAAAACCCGTGAAGAAAGTTAAAAGGTTTACTTTTCCTCGTTTTTACGCAGCGGGGCAGGACAATCTGTTAGGATGATTTGGTATTTGGTATTTGTGGTATTTGGTAGTGTGGTATTTGTTATTCAAAACGCCTAAAACTACTCACAATGTGCAGCAACAATCGCAAGGAAAACTTTCAAAGGTCAAGATCACTCGATATAACGTATGGTTTCAAAAAACAGAAGTAGAAGCACTTAGCTATTACTAAAGGCATTATGTCATGCTGCCAAGCAGCAAGCAGAGTGCACTTTTTGCAACTGCAGCATTGTTACATTCATTCCTTCTTTCATTAATTAGTTCTTCTATTGTTACATTCATTGTTACATTCATTACATTAATGGTTACAATCATTTGCAAAGTCCTGCATAATACATATTAGTTTAATTTTAGCATGCCTGAAGATACACCGCAAAGCAACATGCCATAATGCAAAACATGCAAAATTTCCCCTTATAAAAATACGTAGTTAGAATGAAGGAAATTACAGGTTAAACCAATAAAACAAAGTACTTTGTAACGTGATCGCGGGAAGGAGTACGAACAGGTATTGCCACTGTGCTACACTATTCCGAGCAGGCATCCCGTGTTAAATCTTGAAAACTCTCCGCTTTAACGCTGCAAAATCCTTACAAATTCTAAAGAGACATTCATGGAATAATGCATACCTTCCCATTTTCAACAAGGCCAGTCAGCATGACAATCTTACAGACATTTTCTTGCCACACCATGCGCCAAAAGTCATCGACTGTGCGAGAGTTTGGACCTGGGGAGAAAATGTTTCAAGGGCTCATTGTTCAACAACTATCTGGTATAGCACAAGCTTCTTCGTAAGTGCAACGTCACAATACCACTCAGTCACGTTCATAGCTTGCAACACGCACAGTTTACAAAGACGCGTTAGCATGCCCTCATGCTTTCTCTCTTTTAGTTGAGGAAAACAAAACAGAAAAGCTTTGATTCAGACTGTTCAGAAAATACCTTGCGTGGCAATGTAGCGTTTTGGCCGACAGTAGCCCTGAAAGGCAAAAGTGAGCACTCAATAAAGCAGATAAAAGTAAACAATAGTTGCTCTTGGGTTTTTTTTTCACTCACATCAATGTAGTTGGCGTTGATGTAGTCCGAGTATGGGACACCAGTAATTGGCTTCAGTTTCACACGGCTGTGGTCATCTGGGTAGAACAAGATGAGTATAGATATGTTACTCAAGCAACATGAAATTATGAAATTTTCACAAATTTTTTAGAAGTTCATAGGGTTTCTCACAAAAACTGTGTGAGAAGCCCTATGCCGAAAGCAAGTAGCACAGAGCAAATGCGAACATTATTACCTCCACGACTCAACTCTGCGCATGCAGCATAGATTTAACCATGCTTCACTGAAATGTTAAGTTTATCTAGTCAAGCTAGATATGTGTGAACTGAAAATTCTGAAGGGATTCTCAGAATTCTATGTAACTTGCTTAAAGAAACTTTGCTGAGTTTATAAAGAAGTTTGTTTTGCTGAGTTCATCATCTGATGCAGCAAAATTTGATGAGGCAAAAATTCGCATTGTCTAGGGTTTCTTGTCTTGCTGCTACCTGGCTTCATCTGCTCTTGCTTTAAAGGTGCCGTGCAGAGAAAACGCAAGTGTGGTTCATTCGAAAGATTACCTGGTTACAATCACATGACACGTCATTTAGCGTAAACTTCACTGAAATGACCTACATAATTAGAAAAAAGGGAATGGCCATGCAACTCACTAGCTCATCTCCCGCGCTAAAAGATATGACGTCATATGCACAGCTGTGCGATTGGCTGAGGCCGGAAAAAGCAAACGCAAGTTAGGCAGTGATTATAACCTTGCAGAACAAGATATTTTCACCTAATTGTAATGCGGATTCATTTTATAGCAGTAAGAATGGTGGGGTGAAACAATGGAAGTTACGAGATAATGGAATTTACGAAAGTACACGTAAATACAGAAGTACCAGTGCGCACTGCCCTTGGTACTGCTGTTGTTATGGCTTGCAAAGCAGTGTTTGCATTGTGATTGTCTCAGACGACAGTGGCAGGTTAGGGTAAGCGGAATTGTCTTACAGGACCCTATTCGTTGAACATACCCCATAGTTCACGAAACGATTCACAAAACAAGCCAGGTGTACAAAAACAAGCGAGGTGCAACTACGGTCAGAAATAAAGCAAAGGTGAATAGCGGTGCAGAGCAGTATGGTGGCGCCACCTAAGAGGACTGATGGCAAACAAGGCTCCGCAGTCGGCTGCAGACTGAACGGTGCACTTTAATTTCGCTTAAAGACCCGTACATGTGACGTCATGGGAAACGTAACGAAATATGATTTGGCGGGAGAATCAAAACTTTAACTTAAATTGATTAATTTCTCAGTGAATAAAGCATCTTTTACGGCCGGAAAAGTGCTGGGGCACTATAAAACACCAAATCTTTCAAATAAAACAAACTTGTATTTTGTCTGCGTGGCCCCTTTGAGCCTTCTTAGCATGCTTAGTCCCTGTGAAATAATTACAAGCAACCTGTTCCCATTTACATCCACCGGTTCCTGAGTCAATCTAACTGCCGTCCAGATGTAACTTATTTCGCAGTAAATAGAGGAAGAACTCATATGCATAATGTTGCAAAAGCCATCTGCCCCAAAAGAACAGCAACTTAAATTTGCCACCCCATCACTGCAACATTGAGACCACAGCCCCCTTATGATACATTTCGGTTCAATTTTTTAGCGACACTGTCAACTCACAGGCAACAAGGTTTCCGTAGCGATTCTTGATTTTGTTCTCAACTCTCTGGGCTTCAACTGCTGGGTACTGACGGCCTTTGGGTTGGCTCTGAAATCAGTCCACATGACAGAGTTTTTAGTTCCCCACAGCAAACTGTGTGCCAAGGAATACCTAGTAGACACAGTAACCGGAAAACAGTAAACAGAAAGATTGCTTTTGTATTCTTTGAAAATAGAAATTATAGCTAACACAACGAGGATTTGTGGTAAATTTGATCACTCTAGGCTTCATGATGGATCTCGTACAGCACAGTGCATATCGTGGCAAATAAATACTTCCCACGTATGCATATGGTCCATAGGTGCAATCTGAGCCATGGAATGGTCTTGGTACCGCCTATTGTTCCGGTGTACAGTTTGATCAAGAGATTCAAGAGTCCCTTTATCTTTCATTCTCTGACATTTAGTAGTCATTATTTAAGGCTGATTTCAAATTAACTGGGCTTTGAGAAGCTCTGAACACTTGTGCATTTACAGTGAAACTTGCTTATAACGACACTTTCTAAACACATCTGCTCAACAGAAGTTCCTGCACAGATTTATTTTACATTTACACGCTTTCATGTTTGTTTTGGGGAACTGCGGAGACAATCTCCACCAATGCCGTTTCACCATTCATGGTTTTTGATGTCACAAATCGTAGTATGACAAGCACATGATATTGCAATAACTGTTCTCATGCTTTCGGCATTCTGTACAATAATAAGCAACTAATGCTGCTCGGAGTGCTATACAGAAGGACCCCGCTCGGTTCATACGATTTCGCCGGTTACTACGCTCTCAACTGTAAACACTAAAAATTCCCAATTACACGTTTCTTACCCGCTAGTACATTGCCCCGGATTGTACGTTTCTCCCTAGCATTTAAAAAAAAAACGTATCAACGAGGTTCTACTGTATTTGCATTCACAGCACTGAAATCTACCGACAGTTGTCAACTTGTCTCCACGCTTTAGTGTCTATTTATTTATACACACATCTGCGTGCCCGAGGGGACAAAATGATAACTGACAGAACGCTCTGTCTCTCTATCAGACATGGGAGTAAAATGCGCATGGCTTACGATAAACTCTGACTTGAGGCCATCACAGGCAAGCATACGCTGCACATAATCCTGGAGCTCAGACACAGGCAGTGGCTTTGAGCTGGCTCCGTTTCTACTACCACTGATTTCTTCAATCTCAAAGTCCAAGCCATCATTCTCGTCCACGATCGAGAGGCTTCCAGCTGCAAAAGAGAAAAAGTAAAACTATGAAAGAAAATGGTGCAGTGGCAGACAACAGAATTGTTTACAACGTTCCTGTTCGCCAACTCACAGCATGTCGGTTATCCAGCAAGGGTGAAATAAAACTCCGCACTTAACTGGAAATGGACGGGTTGTTACTTCTCCGGGCTAAAGTTATCGCGCTCTGGTGGTGCTCCATATGTGAGAGCTTCATTAGGCGTAGATACTGAACAGGCAAGTTCTCTCACCATCGCTAGCCGGTGGCTTGGACCTCTGACGGAACCTTCGCGGTAGTCTCCCGACGAGCTTCCCCCGGAACTTCCTGCATGTTTCCAACAGAGCCACATGTGAGCTTCCCTTCTCCAACGCAGAGCAAAGGAGGGTCCGTCGCACTCCGATGCTCTCAAAATTCGCGGGGTGCTGCAACATTACTACAGACATTCTCAAATATTTTTCTTGGGAAAATCTTTCGGTCACAGGTGCTCAAATTTTTCTCAGTGCTCGCTTTTATGACCTATTTCGTTCATTAGCACTGTGATCGGTGGTTGCAAGTGAAGCAAAACTAATTACTACGCACTATCACACGGGTGTTCGAGCCAGCCCACAGATGCCTGGATGACACATGATAATTACGTTTTCATGCTCACTTGTAGTGGAAAGAAAGCCGTTACACAGGTGTACAACTGCACTGAGATGTACTTTTATCGCATTGTGGTGTTTTAAAATACAAACATCGGCAATAAACTTTGTTGGTACGGTATAACATTAGTTAGTTTGAGTGTGAATGTAGTGATTTGGGCTTTATTTGGGATTGTAATTGTGGAGACTAATACCGCATTTTCGCGATTTTAAGCCCTCCCCCAACTTTGAGACAAAGAAATGAAAAACATTTTGCATGCGAATCTAAGCACCCCCTTTTTTGCGAGGAGGCGCGCCTTGCCCAGGCTAGAGAGTTAGTAACACGGCCAAGGCCGCCAAAACACTTTCTCACTTTGTTCTTGAGCCTTTCACTTCACTTGAGTCATTTGAAGGTAATGTTTGATGGAACAAAAGGCGACCGGCTGTTAATTACTCAAAGCAGCGGCTCAAGCGGTGCTACTCACTTGAGTGGACAGCGGTCAGACGTAAGCGGTCAGTTCACTGTATCTGCCTATTTTTTTAATGTTTGCTGTACAAAACATTATTCTTTGCTCCAGTCTCATCTAGCTACTGCCGCGAAAAGAGTGTGTATGGGGGGGTCACTTCAGATTTCTCGAGTTAGTACGAGCATTCGTAAATATAAATAAACAATAAACAGTGATTCCGGCTAGTCGGTGAGCGGAAGCGGTCTGGACGGTTGGGTAATGAATCAAGAAAGACCGCTCTGAGCACGAGTTGGGAAGCTGGCGTTAGGTTCACGTCTTCTCTTGACGGAACGTTACAGCTGCCGTTCCGTCAGGACGGAACTCACTTTTCACTTTGGGTTCTGCCTCGACGGCACTTTAGCATTCCTTATCGTTCCAGCTGAATGAAGCTCTAGACGCAGGCTTTACGAAAACCCTTTATTGATGAAACTGCCTTACTTCCACGCAAAATAGCTCTGTACCTTCTTCTGCTTGAACAGCCTCACTGCCTGAGACAACATGAACTTCCCCACATTGTCTATAGAGTCGGGCAGCTGAGGCCGGAATAGGAGGCGAAACGGCCCATTGCGGCGAGCGCCCAGATAATGGCACAACGAGACCAGCGCAGACTACGAAGCTTCGAAGCCATGACAGCGAAGGACAGGGTGGGCGGCTCCAGCGCGGTGAAATGCCGATCTCGGCGCCCACGCAGTTTCTTCCACCGCGACAGATGTCGCCAGCGCACCCTAGGCCAAGGGGATATGACGTTACCTGCCCGCCTTAGAAAGCGCCGTTTTCCCTCCTGTCTTCTTACTCCGTGCGCCGGACTAGTTTGAGTGCACTAATCACCTCGGAGGATGTCGGCAAAGGACCGTCGCTGCGTCCGTTTTCACTTGCGCTCGATGCAATGTCAGCAATGTAGCCCTAACATCTCTGCCGTGGTCGTTACGCGAGGTTCCCGTTTGAACCCATTCCCGTTTCATCCTTCCCTCTCTTTCCCTCCCGTTCCAACACAGCTTGGTGGCGCAGTGAGGCGAAAGGAGCAAGCGCTGCTGCCCTTTCGCGGCCAGCCTAAACCACATTTAAAGTTCGCCGGTGGAATTTCTCCTCCACTGTGGGGGAAAGACAACCTAAGGGGGCACTTCTGCGGCATCTATGCATCGATACAGTTAGACCTGGGTGTAACGAACCTCTGTGTAATGAATTCCTGGATTTAACGAAGTTTTTAATTCCCCATTTCTGCACTCATTGAAGCCGACCTCTATGTAACGAAGGCATTGCTGCTGTTAACCTCGGTGTACAAAACTCGCTAAGCTGATCAGTCAGACTTTTTTGAGCTTCTGCTGAAAAATCGGCTTGCAAAACGCACTAACATACCGAATACTAGCACTACTTTAAAAAGCCAGCAGCCACAAAAACTTCTAGAATCGCTGTAAACAAAATTAGTTGTGGTGATGACGATGAACAGAGCGGCTAGCGCCATCGGATGGTTAACGTAGCATCCATTTGAGATTTCGCTTGTGTAGCTAGACACCACGTTGCAAGGGTAGATACCTTTCGCTTTTTTTGCCCGCACCACAAACAACCGTGCGTTCCCACTACTGGGTCTGCCTGTCGGTGTGTGGTCCCGCATCTCCACTGCTATCTGTGGTGTTGGTTCATCTGCGATGAGTTCTGGTGCCAGAAAACGAAAACTTCGCTCTTTTCAAGTCAAGCAAATAAATGCCATCGCCACTCGGTACAGTATCCGAGCTAGCACCCTCTCAATACTTTTGAGTGCGGAACTGAGCATGAGGTTCACGAAAAGGCGCCCTGTCAGCATAAGGTTTACTCTTCAAACCCGTTTTGAACCAAAAATTTTTGAAAGCAAAAGTGATAATTAAGTTATGCTCGTTAATACGGGGGTAAATGACCTTGCCTCTTTTGAGCGCCGCGTAGTGCCTAAGCTCTGCAGTTTTGTACTGTGAAATAAGTCCTTGAAGGGTGAGTTCACCTTCACTGATGTCTAGCATTCTGGTTTAGTTTCTGCTTCGTTCACGCGTCAACTCGAAACCTTCATGTAACGAAAACCAGTGGATGTGACGAAAAATCGAGAGATTTTGTCAACTTCGTTATATTTAGGTTTAACTGTATATTCGGAGTCGCCGGTTTTTTGTTCAACGTAGGCGTAATGTTTTGCTATATATTCTTATTGTAACCATACGAAGTCCGGAAATAGTTCGTTTCAAAGGATAACTTGATGCAAACGAGTTCAATATAGTCAGGTTCGACTGTTGGCCATGAAGTCCGACATTCGCGCACAATGTCAAAGAAAATGAGTGAGCACGGTGTTACAAAATGCACACGAAAAAATAAAGAAACTGAGAACCCACCACAAGGCCGCTATCACTGCAAGCATGAGAATGACGATGCAGACGATGGCAGCGGTAGGTCCAGAGGAGGAGCCGGTGCTAGGATCCTGCTTCCGTACTGAAATTAGCACATTGCAAACACCTGTGACCTCTCAAGGTCACTCACAGAAGTGCCTGTGCAATGGCAATACCCGCACACGAGGCTGCTGACACAGAAGTAGAGTTATGCAGTATGTCCCACATTGATGTTATTAGAAAAATTTAAAGGCACTCTGCAACACTTTTCTCAACTTTTTTTTAGAATCTTAAATGCTTGCAGAACATAGTAACCCAACACACCCAGTAGTTTGATTAGGGTGTCGCAAAGTACCTAAGCCAAAAATTGCTGCTACATGCCCACCAGATAACTTCGAAACTCGCTCAAGAGATTCTTCTCTATTTCCCGGTCTTGACGTTCTTCGGCGGTTTGAATTACGTCACTAGGGCCAAGTAGCAGCTATTGGCCGGTTTTTATTCAGTTGCAGCACTGAACGCTTCCCGACAGCAACTGAGAAAAAGTCACGAAAACAAAGCAGAAATAGAAGGCGTATCTGCTGCGACGAGCAAATCCTGCAGTGCCGCTCCGTGCTGGCGATAACTATAGCGTTCGCAGTGGTTCCAGAAGCGAAAACGAAAAAAAAGAGTGAAAGTGCTTACCGAAAGTGTTGCAGAGTCCCTTTAAATGGACACTGAAGTGATTTGTAAACATTGCGGGATTACTAGCGCAAATTGTAGTCCGGATTCCATAGTCCATGTTTCGACCGCTCTGAGTGCGTTTACGCGAATTTATTTAGTAGAAAAATTAATTCGAAAATGCGGTCCTCCTCTCTGCATTCTCGCCCGATTTTGTGGCATTTTAGTGTAACGTCAGGAGGTAATGACTTGGCTTGACTGCGCTACTGCACGGCTCGCCGGCCTTCCGACAGAGTCAGTCGGCCCAGCGTTTAGTCCGCCGGCCACCGACGGGTCGTCGCAATTCGCTCGCTCAGTTGAAACTAAGCCACGACACGTTTGTGAATGGAAGAATGTGCCTTTCTTTACTTTGTTAGTTTGTACACTGTATCAAGCTCCAAGTCCAGGTCGCTCCACACAAGCGCTCGCTTCGCTGACTCGTACGCTAGTAGAAAATCCAAGGCCACTTGAAGGCAGGATAATAGTCATTGAAGTCAATATAGGTACTAAGGAAATATAATCAACTGAATCTTTTACCGTACAGCGTAAAACTAGGGAGCAGGATGCCCTTTTTTAGGCTGGGTGAACAAGAACAGTGGTCAGCAGCACGACCACACATCTGCGAACGCTTTTCCGTCTAAGAAATGGAATTGCTAGACGTGAGACACTGTGGAAATTTGGGGACGCTTACAGCGCGAGCGCAATACAACAAATAGTCAGCTAAGCTGCTTGAAATGCTAAAACTTAATAAAAGTGTAAACTGGTTATACATTATATACCTTATATTTGCAATGGCGGCAGAGCTGGCTCGCGGCCGAGTGGTCTTAAGCGCTTGGTATATGATTTTGTATGTCGCAAGTTCAAATCGACGGGGGTACGTTCGTTTTTTTGTAAGTTGATTTTTTTTGTTTTCGGCCGTTGTTTTGTATACTGAGTTCACCATTTTTGGGCCGTAACGCCCACTTCTTCCCGAGCGAGTTCGCAGAATGCGCGCAGACTGACACTGACGCGCTAGCGAGTTCTTGTTGGCATGCTGTTGCCATAGGCCAGAATCAACAGACCCTTGGCCTTGTGCGAACACGCTTTCTACGATACAGGCATGAGTGAGACAAGCTCCAAATATGGGGGGAAAGCGCACGGCATTTGAGCGTCTGCGGGGATGCGGAGGGCGTTCATCCACTGCGTAGGTTTCGGCTAGTGATTGCTACGATTCCAAGCTGTCCTGGGAGGCTTAAATTAGGCATTTTACAGCCGACAACATGGTAGAAGCGCGGTACGGCGATTACTGAGATATCGAGAATGCCCATCCAACGATGGCATCGGATGTCAAGCATGTTGTTTTACAGAACCGGAACCCAAACTTGCTTGAATGCTAATCTTGGACGTCGTCTAATCACGGTGCACCTCCTCCTGACGTCACAGCCTTTAGTTAGTGCGGCCACCGCAGACAGCGCATGGTAGTTTTTCTTCTTTCGGGCTTTATAAAATAATTACCGACTTCTCAACCGCATAAAAGATAAAAAGTGTGTTAATTTGAGCCTGTCTAAGCAGTGCAAGCAAAAACGGGAGTTTGACAAATTCACTTCAGTGGCCCTTTAAAGAATTGATGCACTCGAGAAAATCTCCGCTAACGCATGCATGAGCAGACAGCTTGTACATTTATTGGACATGTGTAGGCTGTTAACAATAAATTACAGCCCTATGATAAGGTATTCCGAAATGTAGTACTCAAACTACATCATTTGAAAAACATTCACAAATAACGATTTGGCTGCCTGAGTGAGTTCTGAAAAAGAAAGGATGTTTGCATGCATACCACAACACAGTTACCTTTTGTCGCCCTGATTAACATAAAAATAAAACCTGATAATCCCTCACCTGTAATTGGTTCTGTCAGGAGTTGATATGATATCCTTCTGTCCTGAAATACCAAAAATGTGAATGAAGTCTCTCTTGGATATTTCACACCAGGTGCTATTTTATGTTTCCTGCACACATTTGCACTAAAATTTACCGAAAAATACAGCCTCCGTGAAGCACGTACATACCCACTGTGACCATGCTAACTAGATCTTCAATTGGCCTTTGACGTATTTTCCCTTCCAGATGACAATGTAGTCATTAAGCCATTCACTTCTTCCTCCCTTTTCTTGGCACTTTGGCACCTTTTTTCTACTACTGCCACTATTACAAGCCGCATCCTTAGGTATCGCACTTTATTTTGTAGGCTACACGAATGTGTAGACGAATGAGAGAACCTGGATTGGCAGCCCTCAACTCTTTCGTGACCGCGGGAAAATTGACCGCGCTTCAGGGGTCCAAGAAAACATTTTTTCGACTAAACAATTGGTTAGGCACTAATTACTTGAACAGAAAATTCAGTATATTTAACGACATTTCCAATAACACCAGTTTTTAAAATGTTTTCATACATCATAGTTTCGAAAAAAATATCAAAATAAACCTTTTTGTCCAGTTGTCGAAGGAAATTATAAAGGAGTTGTGTATAACAAACCACCGGTAGTAGAAAAAACTTAGTATACGCATTTTGTAGAAGAACATTTAAAAAACACACCTAAGAAAAAATGCCAACTTGCGCCGGACAGTTTGTCAGATATATAAAATAAATGTTAGCATGCATGGTGCTCGTGCTATGCGGTGAAGCCCGACCTTCATTTCAAAATGTACAGTTTCGGGTGGTTTCCTGGAACAAAGCTGGCGGTTTGACATTATCAGAGGCACCAATTTGCCCCCACTTAACGTAAAAACATCTTGTCAATGACGGACGTTGCATTTACGGCCAGCACAGTATTTGGACAAGCAGGCGATGCGGAAATACTTGCATGAAGTTGAAAACGGAACGCCGTGGTTGATGCTTGTTGACGTTCACACTGCCCGTTACCTCTCAAAACATGAAGTTGCGCGGTATTATCATCTTCTGACTCGCAATTGTAGCCTTGCTTGCAGGAATGAGGTGCGATGCCCTAGAATCGTGCCCTGCAAACTTTGGCCGAATAGCTGATGTGCAATAAAAAGACCAGCACTAGAAGCCTTCTGCATTGCAGTGCCATCTAACATTTTTTTAAAATGAAACAGTACAAAACCTTTTGGAGGCTCCGTCCGAATAGACAGTTCAACTAAGACGCAACACTAGACCCCCGGAAAACGAAAGTTGCACGCGAACAGCTGGCGGTGTGTAAGGCCGGTTTGAAGCGCTCTCCTCGTCGGAACAGACATCTCGCGACTGGGTGTTATCTTTCGACTTAATCGACCAGATTTAGGGGAAATCCCCAAGGTGGAGTAAGTTTCTGTGAAGGAAAGTTTGACATCCACCTAAATGCAGCCATACGGCTACAAAGGAAAGCTATACAGCTTTCTCAGAAACTTCGCAGTTGAAGAAAAATTCGTCCTGGTCCAGGATTTGAACCCGGGACCACTGCTTAACCGGAGCAGTCGCTCTACCAACTGAGCTAACCAGGAGGCTAGTCGTTAGTAGCGCGAAAGCGAATTGATCAACAACTCGAAGTGAAGGACAGGTGTTAATCGACCAGATTTAGGGGAAATCCCCAAGGTGGAGTAAGTTTCTGTGAAGGAAAGTTTGACATCCACCTAAATGCAGCCATACGGCTACAAAGGAAAGCTATACAGCTTTCTCAGAAACTTCGCAGTTGAAGAAAAATTCGTCCTGGTCCAGGATTCAAACCCGGGACCACTGCTTAACCGGAGCAGTCGCTCTACCAACTGAGCTAACCAGGAGGCTAGTCGTTAGTAGCGCGGTATCTTTCGACTTGCATGAAAAGTTTTAATCGAAGAAATCGGGTTAGCGTTGGGTGAAATCAGGAGCGCGATTCTTTTTTCGAGGATCAATTGCGGACCCTCAAGGCGCCATGGCAGGCGGGCTTGAAGTTGGGTAACCTAGCGCCAAATATGAATTTCATGATGCAGAAACAAGACCGAAACTGTTGTAAACTGTTCGCGAACGGTCCTGTAGTAAGTAGAACTACAACACAACTTAGAACAACGTCTCGAAGGCAATAAAACTGCCTAAAATCATAAAGTAGCTTTGCAAACAACACTGCTTGACATTTTCAGGCGATTTCAGGGATTATTACTGGAAGAGTGCAAACCTGACGACTGAAAATATCATTTTCTTATTCAGCATTCGTGCCCTGATAACAAAAACCAAACGCTGATGCATAGTAACTATGAGTAGAACGCATTCTTCTTTGGTAGCAGCGACACGCTATGACCTAGCCCCCTTTTCACACCCAGGTGATGCAAATGCGTGTCAAAAACCACGTTTTGTTGCAAAAATGTAAACAAAACTGATTTTGAAAGGGCATTTTCTGAGCTAACTCCAAAAAGCTTAACTTGTTCCAGCAACGTGTAGAACGCTATGAAAACAGGATCCCTAGGTATTGTTCAAATTGAATGATTTTGAACAGGTGCGGTAACGAAAGAGTTTAAGGGGCTGTTAGGGCAAGAGGACACAGGCAGCAGGGTTCGGTGTTATGGCTGACTGGAACGGGGTCCTGAGCGTTAATCACATGATTATGTACACGATGATGATGATTGGCATGTTGATAGCACATACCCCACACGGGGGATTCAACATACTCCCACCGCCGCAATATGCGCATGCCGTAAACGGTTACGGGAAAATCGCGCAGCGAGGGCAATCTTGCTGGCAGTTCGGAACTTTTCTTCTGACACTGCGTCTCGTAATGCTGCAGCGTTGTAGGCTATTGTGCGTGCCCGTACTCTATATAGCAAGTCCTTGACGGAACAATGCCAGCCCAGTGAATCCCACAGCTTGCTCGAAGATTTGAACGAAAGCTCCGGGTCCTAGCACTGCCAGTTTGCGGTGGAGAAGTGGATTTTGGCGACCTTTTCGCTGGTCGACTCACAGCCTTCGCAGCCCGCTTCGCAGCGCGCCTGGAAGGATCGCAGAGTAGTAGAAAGTTCGGGAATGTTGTGGCTCGGTAATTGGAAGCAGAAAATGCTTCTGTGGTGCTTAGGCACGGCTGGCTCCGATGAAGGCTCGCCATCCCCAAAGGTAGCTGAGCCTTGTCGGCTCGAAAGGCTTCCGAACTGTGTTGCCACCCGCGAGGCGATGATTGAAGGGGCAATGAAACCGTAGTCATAACATTTTGTTGTATTTGTGCAAGTCGGTACCGGTTCCGTGATATTCGTTGGCCTTCTACATTTTCTCTTCCATTGGTGCCTCAAACTTTGTTGCAGCTTCAGAAGCACCGAGCGTCGTAATGATGCCACGAAGAACAGAGGATTTGTACTGGTATTCCCTTTATGATCCTGCGAGCTTGTAACGTTCGAAGTCGATAGTGCACGTCTCCAGGAGACGGAAATACGGCCTTTCGAAATTTGTTGTCAATCTTTACCCTTCTTGTTAGGCGGCTCGTCTTCAGAAGTAGGCGGTGACTGTGACGGCGGTTTACCTGTTTCCGCGTCTGTATTTTGCCCTTAGAAAATTTTTTCCATGCGGTAACGGTGTTGACAAAATTCATCCGCAAGAAACGTACGGTCTGACGACGTTTCCTCAGAGACGAGCCCTGCCCGCCAGTAGCCATGTCATCATGGGCGAGCTTTATGCACTCCGCGGTTTCAGGGCATACGCTAATAAGCCGACCTCCGTGAAACGCTTGAGGTGCTGGCGGGTAGTTGCACGCACTCGTCGGTAGGATTTGAACAAGTTCCGGAAGGGCTTTATCCTGCATGAAGTCTGCAACAAATTTTTACTCCATCGCATGTGCTAGTTTCTCAATTCGCGTTTCTTCGGGAGCTCGCGCTATATTCAGTTCGTCAGGGGGCGCTGGCGTGCCCCGAAGTTCCGCTATCAAAGTCAAGTTCTTGCTGTCCCCTGTTGCAGCCTCGTGTTGCGTCGGCTGGTACAGAAATGCACTCGTGGTGTCGGTACAAATTACGTGCGGATCTCTCGTCCCTGTATTGGTAGGACTGTAGTCAAGTTTCGCGATTCGGTATTGCAGTGTAAATTCGTTTTACCTCGGGCAGCACTCCCTTCTTTGGGCAAGTTATGTAATGCGTTAGGAGTGCTTTTCCGCAGTGAAAGCTCTCGGTGTATAACTCAGTCTGTTCTACTTCCTCCTCAAGTTCGTCGTTGACTAGGTCTATTATTTCCGAATCCAATTTTCCTAGGTTTATCTGTTTACGTTCGAAGTTTCCGAGGCTAATTTCAAGTTTCCCGACAGCGGGTAGCGGAGTAATGATTCGGTCAATATCGGTAAGAGTAGCTACGAATTCTGCACGGGCATTGTTTCGCAACAAACGCAGAGCGTGCCGCTCACCAGCTTGCTCTTCGGTAGCGGTACTCTTGGTGCCAAGCATGGTGGACTGGTCGGGACATGGCTTGTCTGCGTCGGTGGACGAGTTGCGGTCGGTTTTTGTCGGTGCACCGGGGAGGGCCACGCCCGGTGTCGGTCGTGTCTGGTTAGTCACAGGTCCCTCGAGGTCGGTGGTAGGAACGCCGGTGTTGGCGTCGGTGCCTTCGAGGGAGTCAGTATGCGGTCGCTGGCAGCCATGGTGACTGTTGGCTCAGGGTGAGTCGGCGGTGAACGGTTCCGGGTCTGACTTTCCCGAAGCCACTGGCATCCCTGCTGCTCTCCCCGTCAGTCCCTGACCCTCCTCCCGCGTTTCGGCACCAAATGTTGGGGCAAGAGGACACCAGCAGCAGGGTTCGGTGTCATGGCTGACCGGAACAGGGTTCTGAGCTTTCACACGATTATGTACACGATGATGATGATTGTGATGTTGATTAACATACTCCACACGGGGGTTTCAAGAGGGCCCATGCAGACAAAACACAAGTTTGGTTCATTCGGAAGGTTGCCTAGATAGAATCATACTGACCCCACTTTCAACGTAAACTTCGCTCAAATATCCTACATAGTTAGGAGCAAAGGGAGTGACCATACGACACAACAGCTCATTTCCCGCAACAGAACCTATGATGTCATATGTGACAACTCTGGGGTTGGCTGAGGCCTGCAAAAGGAAACGCAAATTAGCCGCGCTTATAAGTTTGCCGAACGCCCTATTTGCACTTGCGTTTAGCCCACACTCTTTTATAGTCATAAGAGTGGAAGTGGAAACAGTGGAAAGTTATGCAAGTGCACGTAGACATAGAAGTACCGATGGGTACTGCTGTTGGTACTGCGCGCACTATGCTATTTTAGCTGCACAGCACTGCGGCTCTTTTTGTGGTTGTCTCAGAGGCCCCTGCCCGATTGGCGCAAGCGACAGTGTCTTACGTGATATATTTCTCGAGCGAACACATTGTTTCACGAAACAGTTATTTTATACCTCAACAAAAACAAGCCAGGTTCAAATACGGTCAAAAACAAAGCAAAGGCCGAAAACGGCCAGCCCCGGGATGGTGGCGCCATGTGGGTTGACTAACGGTAAACAAGGCTCCAACCTCATATTACATCAGTGCAGAGGTCATGAAAACACATGATTTAACGGGAAAATCGAAGTTTTTATTCAAATTCAGTAATTTGTCAGTGAATAAAGCATCTTTTGCTTCCGAATAAGGGCTGGGGGCACTACAAAACATGAAATCTTTCGAATGAAACAAACTTGTATTTTGTCTTCATGGCCCCCGTAAGGCGAAGGGAGAAGTTAGGTGAGGTTAAGTTAGGTAAGAGTAGGCTGGGTGGGGGTTTGGTGGGTTGGATATGACTGAATAGGGTAAGTTCACGTCAACGCGTTCAATAAATCGTGGCTGTACTGCAGTGTTCAGCCGCTATTATAGGCCCAGTCACTTCCGCCCCACGCAAGACACACTTACTCCTTGGAAGTTCACTTCGGCTGCCAGCCCCACGCTGTACGTAGCCTCCGGAATGAGTGGCGCGTTGTAGTAGCCCCCGTAGTAGCGGCCGTCGCCCACGGTGAACTCTCCCTGACTCTTCACTTCATCAGGAGTCATATTAGCTGCCATGTAGAACGAGAGGTTCATGGCTACCGACTTATTGTAGTCCGGCGTGCCACCGGTCCACTCGCGGAGGGCGCTATCGCCACCACTGGCCTCGCTGGAATCACCAGCCGACCGCCTGGTACGGTTCTTGCGGTCATCGTGCCTCTGGACCAGCACATAGTAAGCCCTGCAATATGGCAGAAAAGAACGCAAATAGCCGGTAAGCAGAGCAAAAACAGCACAAAGGACGGGACAAGGAAAAACAACAGGACGAAGCGCTGTCCTGTTGTTCTTCAGCGCTTAGTCCTGCTGCTCTTTCTTGTCCCATCCTTTGCGCTGTTTTTGCTATTCTTGAATATGTACCAACCAGCCCAAACTTTTACATTGTTTTGGCCGGTAATAAATGCAATTCAGTCATGCGGAACAAGTTCAGTGCTGTCATTGGATAAAACTAAACTATCCGATGCAAGCATTTTGGACACTCAGGAGTGCGAACAACGTTACACTTGGGTATCATACATAGTGCTCTGTCACCCGGAAAATGGAGTGAGAGGAGTTTCATCAATAGTGCTTTTTGCAATATCTACAACATTCTTATAACAAAGAAAAAAAAAGCAGAGCAGAATGCTTTCGCCCTAGTTCACGTGTTTAGTGGTTTAGGCAGACATTTCATTGCTGTCAGCAATTTCACACGCCTCGAATGAAATATGTTGGCAACATATTGGCAGCTGCTGTCTGTACAGCAAACCATTTTAGACAAGAAAGGAATTAGGCACTTATTGGACAATTGATGCAAAGCGTTTCACTTCCATTTTTGCAGCTCATAACATTTTGAGTTAGAGCTCACATTTATTGCAGTTTTCTTTGTTGCTAAATGCAGGAACACTTCAAGCAAATTAAAATGTATTCTATTTTTCTGCTTTTAATGCAGGTTCAGGAGCAAAATGTGCGGCAGTCGCAAAGTTAGTACGTTAAAAAAACACTTTGATCTTCATGCCTTTGCACCCGACCCACCGAGCCTTGTATATAGTGACGTGTAACTGTTAAAAAGAAAATAGACACCGAAAGAAACCTACTCGATGTCATCCGGCTGATCGCCAAGTGGTGCCAGCTGCAGCGTGATGGCTGTCTCACTGGCAGACTTCAGCTCGGCCTTTGTCTCGATCACAGGGACTGCACGGTAGAGGGACATTGTAGGCATGATGCCACTCCCCTATTGTGCACAGAATACACGTATAATTGCTTACATACCAATCATTTTAACTCTTTCTGCATTGTTAAAGGGGTCCCGGAACACGTTCTGAACACGGTCAATAAACTCGTGCAACCATTGATCAAGGATATCTCACACTAATGTTGCTTTTTCACGAACGACACGAAGACCACAATTTTGCTGCAAAGTTTGTTCTTCCCCTCCACTGCACATCTTTTTAAGGGCGATATAACTGCGTTAACACTCACTGAACTGAGAAAATTCCGGCGGGAGGATGTTACTTGAAACAGGCTGTGCGGGGGGGGGGGGCAGCCTATGGGCTCGATAGCGTCAGGAGAGAATACTTTTCTTGCATCATTGAAGCATGGCTTCTTCAGGAGCTCATTATATTTTATTTCGCATGAACGCAAAATATGCCGGAATATTCATGTGTCTCGTCATCGATTAAAAAAATTGGCTGGCGATTACGATGCTCCCTAATGCGATATTTGGGGGCAGCAGCAGTGCGCTGAGACAGCACTCATTTGTGGGTTCTTTCGACGGCAGCGATGATGAGCCTCTGCGTCAGCGGTGCAGTGCGTCTCAGGAAGGAACCGCAACCCGTGTCTCAGGCAGGGAACGCACGTCCCTCTCACGTTTTCGCCAGCATCGCGCAGACGAGCCTCTCGTGCGGGCACAGCATACTGCCCCCCAATCATCCCCCACCGCACTTTCGGAGAGCGCTCGCGCCGCCACGGCGAGCCGCCCTCCGCTCCCTTTTTCGCGACACTCTCCTCTTTTGCTTTCTTTCACTATTCGGTCTTGCCATCGTTCACACGGTATTTTCACTATTCACCCTGGAGAAAATGGTAGCTGGTCCCAGCTGGTTTATGGCCTAATTCCTAAATGGGCGCTGCTGGTCCCAGCTGGTCCCAACTGGTCCCAGTTGTTATTGCCATCGTTCACTCGGTTACGACAACGACGCAGCTCAGCCCAGACACGGCCGCCCAAGGGCTCCGCCCTAAAAACAAATGAACAAGGTTTGCAAAGACGCAGTCAAACTCATCTGAGGTTCTGAACTAGTACCCATTGGATTAACAAGCTTATGATTCGTGTTAAATGCAACGTTCCTATGCCACGTTGTGTAACAGCAGTATTTGTGTTCATTAAATAACAAGAGGAAGGAAAGAATTTGAGGGAGCGCTTTACTGGGGTTCTCCAAACTTCAATGTCAGCAAAATGATGTCACAAATGAAACATGACCCCTTTGCAGGTATAGTGCTGGGAGAGACTTACACGATCTGGCCATAACAAGGAATCTGTCTCTTCATCTGCAGTACACTGCCCATACAGTGATGATAACGTCACATCACAACCAATGCTGATATTGCGGTAGTGACTTGTGGTATTACTTACATATTTATAGTTTTTTAACCTGCCCCACGTGTGGGCATGTGCTTTTTCACAGGTAATAGTCTTAATGCCTCATGACTACAGATGATGGCCGATCGTCAGGGAATGTGGTGCTCTAAAAGAATGCATGCGTGGAAGAAATAAGACTTCTTACCCCGTGGCCTGGTGTAAACTGTGATCTTCACTGGCTTGCCGTAACCAACTGACGTCCTTGCCGACACTTCCGCTACGTACGCTGTGCCAGCTTCCAGCCCATCAAATTGCATCTGTCTTGCTTCTGGTCCCACTTCTGATGCGTTTTCCACAGTCGGTGAACTCAGATTAACCAGAGTGACCTACTTAGATACAAAACAACAAAAAAAAGTAATGACGAGAAGAGGAATGTAAACAATAAAATTTCAGTTGAGATCAAATTTGAATAAAACAGTTTTGAATGTTAGTAGCAAAAATTATAACAACGAATACAGTGAAACCTTGATGTAACGAACTTCAATGGAACAAATTCCTGCATTTAACGAAGTTCTTGAATTCCCCATTGCCACCCTCTATGTAACGAAACATCGTGGCGGTTAACCTTGATGTAACGAAGTCGGCGAGCTGATCAGTCATGTTTTTTGCACTTTTACTCAAAAATTGGCCGAATAAATGAACTAATTTAGCGAATACTAGCACTACTTTAAATATCTAGAAGAAATGAAAACGCCTAATATCGCCTAAATGCGAAATTCGTCATGACGCTAACGATGAACGTAGGGGCCAGCACCATCTCGCGGCTAAGGGAGCAGTCACTTTTGGTTCTGCTTGTGGAGCCTGACACCACACCACCGAGCAAGACCAACTACCATTCCCGTTTCTGTTTTTTTGCCCGCACCGCCAACTACTGTGCGTTTCCACGTGTGATTGCGGTTTTAGTTCCACACCTAAATTTTGAGGTTCCAGGCCGTCCTGTCGGCGTGCAGTCGTGCGTCTCCTCTTCTATTTCTGCTATCGCTTCTTCGGTGATGAGTGCTGCTGCTAGAAAACGAGAAGTTGTGCCTTTTCAAAAAAGCGCACAATTTTAAATGCCGTTTTTGCTGGCGAGAAAGAGGAATTCTGCCGCATTCTCTCAACAATCTTGAGTGCCGCAAAAAGCATCCCATTCGCAAAAGGCACTCTTTCAGCATAAGTTTGGTTCTTGTAACGCGTTAAAAGTGTCAAACGGCAGATGTGATACTTAAGTTATGTTGCGCTAATACGGGAGTAAGTGGCTTTGCTTATTTGGAGCGCCGTGTAGTGCCTAAGCACGTGCGAAAGCAGCAGGCGCAACTCACGCTGTTTTTCGCTATAGAAGAAATTTGTGAAGGGTGAGTTCACCTTCACTGATTTTTAGCATTTTGGCTTTGTTTCTGCTTCATTCCTGCGATACTTCACTAGAAACCTACATGTAACGAAAACCTGGATGTAACAAAAAATTGCGAACTTTTGTCAACTCTGTTACATCCATGCTTAACTGTGGTCTGCGTAGAGTGCATGCAAGCAGTCCCGCTATCATTACGTTACTAGCCGATGCCGGCATACAGAAGAATTGGTGTTCATAAGAAACGTCGCATACTTCAATGCAATCAGGTGACAGGCATGCTATGCCACGTTACGCAGTTGGAACACTGCTCCTTCTATTGCGGCAGCGATCTCACAAGTACCTGGGCTCATTGCAGTGCGTTACACAAAACCGGAAAGCTGAGCATTTGAAGTGCCGAAGCGATACTAAGGTTATGATGTGTGCTGAGGTTCAAGAAAACTGAGGATCGATTTGAACTCCCTAAGGTTCTTTGACGTGAACCCAATGTTGTGTAAAGAAGCGCTCCTGTCCTTTGCTTCCACAGTGTGTAAATGATCGTCTGCACGCACTGCTTGCTTTAACTTGTTAGAGGAGAATCTTGAGAGAGCATTTACCACAGAACCTTGCACAACAGCTTTCTAGCAAGCCCATATACATCAAGCTTTCGAGTTCCATAGAAACACAGCTCACAGGTTGGCTTACAAAAAAAACCCGCCTTAAAGAAGCTAGCTTTTCCTGCCACGAAAAATGTTTTCTTTCTTTCACCGAAGCAGAATGTCCAAAAGAATTATTTTTCTTTCTCTGGCTCTCCATAGCCTAAGCAGAATGCACACGCAAGTCAGTCCTCAAGTGCGCACCTTGTAGCCTCGAATGACACCGTTGGACAGACTTGGCTCCTTCCAGGCGACAACGATGGCAGTTTCCTGTCGGCCCTTTTGATAAACGTGAGACGGTGGCCCAGGTTCTAAGGATAGCAACACGGAAATAATCACGTTTGTTTTGACAAGAAATGCCGGCACAATATGATCACGTCTTAACTCCTCGCGACTCTTCTCGCAGTGTGGAAAAACTACACCAGAGGCATCAAAGTTCCCCATTAAATACTGGTCATTTGAAATGTCCTCTTTAAGACTAAGTTTCAATAGAAAAAAAAACTAGTAGTAGTTATGAATTTCCAGTACGGTACTAAAGATTAATTTGCGCCATTTTTTTAAAAGCAAATAACATATCGTAAGAGCTGCTTGTATTTCCAAGAATGAATACACTCAATATATGGTATTATCTGTACACAAGCTGACTGATAATGATTACAATGATGATGATTTCCCCCATTTATCCAATATCTCACACATGACTGCCTGCCATGGTTTTCATGGGCCTTTGTTTCATTTTTTATTTTCAAGCTTGTCGCAATTATCTTTGCAGTCTTCCAGTCCGTTTTTACTTAGTACTTTTGTAGGTTGCAAAACACAAAATTGTGGCTGAGCTGATCAGCGAATTCGATTAAAAATACGACTGTTTGAGAACAGCGTATGCTTCTCACAATATGCCATGTTGATTTTTCTTTCGGTGTGCACAATACATCTGCTGCTGAGATGGGGCTTCAAAATACGTATACTTTTTTCAGTCAACTCACTATGTGTAGATGCCTCTCGACAGCCTTTGTGTGCTTTTCCCACTAGACCCGTGATGCTTTCCATGGTTATTCGAAATTCCAATGACCACAAAATAAATTCATTGACAAATTCACAATGGGCGTTTTAGTGACATGAATGCGATATCATTACACCATGTTGACTCTCAGACCCCCGGGCAGATACAGTGTTCTGGGTAAAGACGTTTGGGGAGAAATTCTATCGAAAATAAGACTCATTACGTGAGAGAGCAATGAATAGTGCTCCGAATTGGCTCACAGCGTGTCGCTCGAATCAGTCACGCACCCCACTCACAGCTCCGAAGTGCTGTTTAAAGTGCGATGTACCACGTTGGCACTGGTAATAACAAAAAAATGCTGTGGTTTAGCTTTGGCTAACCCTAATTGATAGCGAAAGCTTCCTTAATCGCACACAGCCCTGAGCTTCACATGGCCTCTTGGCTTTCCTCTGTGGCGCGCGCTTATCGCTGCGGCGGCGGCATCCTCGCCTTACTCTGCCAGGTGGCGACACGGCTCCATTCCCTCCTCGCCTGTCTCTCCCGTCCCGCCTAGCTCTCCCCACCATCGGGCCGCTGCTCCGTTCCGGGCGCTTGCGAATGGGGGTATGGTTTAATCTCTAGATCTCAAGGTCAAAACTGGTCACTGCGCGAAGACTGCCAGAGATGGCGTAGTGTAGCTTTGCTACAAAATTGTTCCCGTGTGAACGAACATACAACCCCCTGCCACGTGTACACATCCTGCACTAGTACCCTTCCTTCACAACATCCTAGAAGTTCTCCGGAAAAGTGGCAGCACGTGGTCAAATATTTGAAACCTTTCATTTGAAGACTGCCTCAAGAGCACATGTTAACAATGAGTGGAACAAGCCACAGTCACTTACTTGACTCTGGTGTTTTGGCTGTTATCATATTGCTGCGTTCGCTCCATGGCAGCACACCCATATTCTTGGCCGTTACCTTTATTGGAAGGTGTGTAAGAGGAATAGAACACATTTCAGTTTGAATGCCATTTACCCTTTCGGCCTTCAGCAAGCACTCCAATCATGAGTACTTTTGAGGAAGTTTCCGGAGGAAAAACGTGGGCGCTTTTCAGTAGCATCTGCTCTTTTTGCTCTCATTCACTCAAACAAACCATCTCATAAAAGCTAAAATCATTTTATGAAGTTCAACTTTGTAAAAGTCAAATAACTAAATAAACAATTATTACTTTATTGTAAAATGAAGGTCCCGAAACCTTGACATCTGAAGTGGGTGTCAAGTGGGTGTCAACTAGCATTTCTTGTCTACGTTCATTCATCTGTTACTCTTAATTTTCTGTTGAGCAAACCTAAACTAGGCGGGGAAAACAAGTTTGCACGTCAAAATCATTTTCCCCCTGACCCTTCAAGAGCGTAACAATTAGCCCCAATACAAGTCCCTGTTAAGCTCTTACAAGCACTTGGTATGCCTTGTTGGGAAGCAAGGGAGACAGGACGGCGCAGTGGTGACCGGCCCGGACTTCGCTGTCACAACTAGCGTTCCCTGGCGTTAGAGTGAAGTTTGTGGGAAACACGTCCTCTTCGACCGGTTTGACGCGGACGACGTAACGCTTGAGTTCACCATTGGGCGGGTGCGGTGGCAGCCAGCTGACGAGCAGCTGTTGGCTGCTGGCATTGTAGACGGTCAGGTTGGTCGGAGGTGGAGGCGCTGGGAAGGACAGAAAAAGTCGGTTCAGACAATTGAGGCACTATTACTCGGTGCATGGTGAGAGAAAACAATGCAGAGAGAGCAGACTACTGGTCCAATCCTGTGTCCTGTGGATCCATACGCTTCCGCATGGTTTGTCATCCCATCTCTCACATTGAGAAGAAGTTTTAAAAGGACAAAGATGGAAATCACAGGAAGCAAAAGTAAAGAAACAAAACAATCCTCCGGGCACATGCTTTAATTAAAGGTGAAAGTTTGGTTATCCTTATTAATAACTTCTCTACGGCTACATTGTATTTGTGCCTCTGTCTTTGCTTTCGTTTCGTTGGCTCTTGCTGCAAACTACTTCAGCTGACATCTTCTAGATCTCCCCCACCGTTATGTATCTTTCTTCCCTTTCCCTTGTCCGTCTTACGGTTTGAATCATGTCAGCAAGCAGACTGGCACACAACACGCGCAGCTTCCCTAGAATCAGGGTTGAGCGTGGCTGGTGTGGACCTCGTCTAGTCACATGCAAATCACGTCAAGATGTCATTCACTATTCTACAACTGTTACGCCTCCACTTCAAAGTTTTGTGAATTTTGTGAAGCACGCACATAGCCCCTCAAAGCTCCCGATTCCTTGCCAAGTCCGCAAGTGGGTATGTCTCACATAGAAAGGAGCGACGACATTGGTTTCACCACTTCCAATATGCAGAAATGACAGAGTGCGCTTCTACCACACAGGCCCGCGTTCAAATTCTATTAAATCACACATGAATTCTTGCTTACTCTTTTACAGCAGAGGCCATATTCTTGGAGTGTAGAGTGCTTAAACTTTGACTAGTAGATCAAGGACGAGAAAGTCTACAAACAGAAAAAAGAACATTGCGCTTCGTTTGCGCTTCATCCTGTTTTGTAGTCTTTCTCGTCCTCGTTCTGCTAGTCAAAGTTTAGGCGTTCTCCACTCCAGCTCTGCAGCACCAACTAACCCCTACAAATGCCATATTCCTGCCCAGACAACTGCAATAACCGCAACAATGACTGTTTGTGGCCTTAAAGGCTCACTGAAGTAAATTTGTCAAGCTCCCATTTTCGCTTGCACTACGTAGACTGGCTCAAATAAACACACTTTTAATCGTTCATCCGGGTGATAAGGCGGTGTTTATTTTATAAAACCTGAAAAAAAAAAACTGCTACGCGCGGTATGCGGCGGCCGCACCAACAGCAGTGGTGTCAGTAAAAGGTGCTGCGTGTTTGGACGATTTCCAAGATTAGAATTCAAACCAGTTTTGGTTTCGGTTCTGTAAAACAACGTGCTTGGCATGCATCCGACCTAATCGTTGGATAGACATTCTTGACATCTCAGTAATCGATATACCGCGCTTCTGCCATGTTGTCGTCAGATAAGCTCGTCAGATAAAATGCGTCAGATAAGCCTAACAGCACAGCTTGGAATCGTACCAATCACTAGCCTAGATGTATGCAGTGGATGAACGGCCTCCACGTCACCGCAGACGCTCAAATGCGATGCGTTTTCCCCCCATCTTTGGAGCTTGCCTGGCTCATGCCTGTATCGTAAAAAAGCGTGTTTACACCAGGTCAAGGGTCTGCTGATTCCAGAATATGCCCACTGCCCACAAGCAGTCGGCGCTTCTGGCAACAGCACGCCAACCAGAACTCGCCAGTGCGCCAGTGTCAGTATGCACGCGTTCTGCGAACTTGATCGCAGAGCAGTGAGCATTACAGAGCAAGAATGGAGAATGCAGTATAGAAAACACTGCCCAAAAACAAATACATCAACTTTAAAAAAGCACTATCGGGGATTACAACTTGCGGCTTGCGAAACAATATGCTTACAGCACTCCAGACCACTCCGCCATAAGCCAGTGATGCCAGGGGCGGAAATATAAAGTATACAATTTAGAGCCAGTTCACATTTCAGCACGAAAGTGTTTTATACCGGGGTACACAAACCTCACCGACGTCATATCTATCACGAAAATAACATGCCCAGAATAAGTTCAATTGGCGCGGCGGCCCCAGGATTCCGGCCCACGATCACTCTGGCCTCAACGAGAAGTGTGATATGCTGTGCCGACTTATGACCTTCCCTCTAACTTTTTCATTAAGACTGTGCTGCCATCTTGGAGAGGTGAATGGAAGTAGTGCGTCATGACGCTAATGAGCGCCAATAGTTGCTGCCTCAAAGGGCAGCGTATAGCTGCGAAAACTGCTGTGTTTAACCGTCCGCTGCCTGTGTGGATCACCGGCGGCGTTCCACAAGCTGAGCTCGTTTGAATGCAAGCGTCTGGCGTACACGCCACGGGGCAGGACCAATGCACCTATGCCGAACCTTTGCCGAAGCGACCCGCCAGCAGGACGTCGCTCGCCAGCAGGATGTCGCCTGCCAAGCGCACTCACAAGACAGCTTCCGACCCGCAAATCATGTAGCGGACCGTGACTTCACCAAACGATTCGCTGACAACCCGTTCGGTTTCGTTCACACAGTGTGCGAGGGCCTGGGGTTTCAATCGGAGTTACGCAATGATCCGGCTCGTGTAATCCAGTGTCTAATGTTGATGCGTCTAACGGTGCCATACCGACGAAATATCGTGATGTGCAATTCATATCGATCCACAATAAACATTCCAATGCTCCTGTGAAGGCCCATTTCATTTTTGGCTTTTACCGATTCCCATGAAAGAACGATCAACCACATTTTCACATTCAGTTTTCGCATTTCAAGCAGCTTAGATGACTATTTCTTGTATAGCGCTCGTGTAGTAAGTGTCACCCGCATTCCCACAATATCTCATCTATATGGACTTCATTGCTTACAGGAAAAGGCGCTCGCAGATGTGTGGTCGTGCTGCTGACAGCTGTGCTAGTTCGCCCAGCGCAAAAAGTGCTTGTTGAAACCTGTTTGTACGCTGTACAGTAAAAGTTCCGGTAAAATTTATTTCTCTATTACCTATATTAACTTCACTGACTCTTCTTCCGCCGGCAATTGGCCTTAGAACTTTCTAGTAGCCTACCAGCCATCGAAGCGTCGCATGTGCGCCTGTGTGGAGCGACTTTGACTTCGAGCTTGATGCAGTCTACAAACTAACAAACTAAAAGCACGTTCTTCCAGGCACAAGCGCGCCGTGGCTCAGTTTGAACTGAGCGAATGAATTGCTACGGCCCGCCAGCTGCGGACCGAATAAACGCTGGGCGGACTGATTCTGTCGGAGGGTCGGTGAGCCGGGCAGTAGCGCCACCAAGACAAGCCATCTTGTTTTGCCGTCATACGAAACATCATAGAAATTGGCAAGGAGGATGCGGAGAAAAGGGCAGCATTTCGAATTGATTTTTCCACTCAATAGAGCCGCGTAACCGCAGCGAGAGTGGTCGAAACATGGCCTAGAGACTCCGGACTACAATTTTCGGAAGTAATTCCACAATGTTTACAAATCATTTCAGTGTCCCTTTTAAAGTAGCGATTACCTATGTGGCAAATTTCATTTATTGTGATAAATACGTAATTCTAGTTGAGATTGCGGTGCAGTATGGGGTGTTCTACGATTATTATTAGGCAAAATTATTATGTGTCGCATTGTGCAAAGAAGCACGGCTGCTGTTTGTTGTTAGCAATGCTATACAGTACTTCCTCACACTGTTCATTAAATGTTCCACTAATAAACACTCCGAAACTTCCTTACACGAGCAAGTTAGAGTAACACTTAGTGTCCTTGTACATTAAAAAAAATCTACTCGAAAAATAAGAGAGAAAATGTTAGGTATTATTGACTGAAACTATTGGTTGTTTGATGGTTACAGCTTTTGTAATTGTAGCTGATCGAGTCAAAAGGATCTAAGACATACAAGTAAGGCATTGACATCCCACTTTTTCATTACAAAACAAAACAAACTTAAATTTTGGTGGTTTAACGCACCGAAGCTACCCCTGGAAAATAAGGTGCACCATGGTGGAGGCTCCGGATGAGTGGCGGGCGCAGCATTTTGCATTGGAAGGGGCCGGACACCTCCCCCGCCCAAAAAAAAATAACCGAGGGAGAGAATTGAAAAGCAAACAAAAACAAAACATAAATAAATCAAAACATCAAAACAAAACAGGAGTCTATGGGGCGAGCTCTAGTTACCCTTCCGAACATGTATATTCTTTCAGAGCCATTGGGAAATGGCTGATGGTTGGGTTGGAGCAAACGTCGAATTTCCAGAAATTTCATGAGTGCGTCACTTGCGGCAGAAAAGTAATTATCACTATTCGTTATTAGATTTTAGGCGGAATAAGTGCTCTATTTATCAACCCCCCTAACTAAACATTTCGCAGGGGGCCGCAGCCCCTTGGGCCCCCCTTTGTGTACGCCACTCTCCGGATTAATTTTGGCCACGGCTGAAATCTCGATATGGGCGTTTTTGTTTTCTCCTTCGTCTGAAAAGAGGCTGCAGCGACTGGGAATCAAACCCCTGTCATTTCACTTAGCAGCGCAATGCCTCATTCACTGAGCCACCGCGGTTGGCGTTTGCCATTGAAAAATATGGATGTGTGCGTGCACGGGGTATACCCATCTAAGCCAGGCATCAACATGATTATGAAACATTTCACACCAGGATCGCAGCAATCGACCACTGACAGCTGATGCTATAAGATTTCCATATGTGATGAATGACCCGTGTGGCACGTTTTTGCGTGAAACCGTGGATATTAAGTGTGTCGGCAACACGAGGCCTCAAAACCTCTAACCCACAATATGAGGTGTGAACACCAAGAAAGTTTCCCAAAATGCACGCTAAACCTGGTTTAAAGGAATACCGCTCCTAAACATACCAGCAGGCAAAGTCGTGAATGTGACGTTGGCGCCCGGTCCAGTGCCAACACTGTTCTTGGCAGAAATGGTGACTGTGTATTCGGTGAACGGCGTGAGGTCATTCATGGTCACGTTGTTTGTGGCCACCTCTGATGGGACGGCTCTCGGCTCCCAAATGGCTGTGGACGAGCGTACGAGTCGGTAGCCGGTGATGACGCCATTAGCCAATTGGCAATCGGGTTCCTTCCACGACACCAGTGCCCACCTATCGCCTACTTGAGGTGCATCGAGGCGTGGTGGGGCCTCGGGCACTGGAAAAAAAAAGTTTTCAGCAGCGCAAGAATGTCACGAGCAAATAATGGGTATAATAAAAGCAGCTCTGAGAAAACGGCGCAACACAAAAAAAACCTAATTTAATCAACACAATCACTGACGGGGCTCCGAAGCTCATTTTTCCAGGAAAAGAATCTATTGTGGAGTTACCTGTACTTTCTTTTCTTAATGCTGGAAGCATTACTGGAAATTGGGATCATGGTGCGGCTTAAGCTCTTAATCCTTCCAACAGCGAATAGCGGCACTGTAATATGATTCATCATTTCATTCCTACAAAGACTACGTCGTTCCTTCTCTACCAAACATCATGTACAGCTTCCAGCATGGCACCTCAATGCTGCTCAAAGTGAAGCGAAGACCTCCCGTTTTTCACTTTTCAGTTCGCAGGATTATATTAGGTTCACAGTCAGCATTTGACCATGTTTGTTGTACAAAGCCTTGTATGTAGTGCAGATTTTTTTGAACAGCCAAGCTGTTCTTGGTCGAGGCTTTCACTAGACGAGCTGTGGTAACGAGCTGTGGTAGCTGTGGGGAGAGCACGGTGCGAAGCACAGATCGGATGGGTGGAACCAAGGAGAGGAGGAGAAGAGTCCGCCAATTGGAGTGCACGTGCGCAACAAATGGTTGGGAGGAGCGCGCAAATATATACCGTTCCATCGAGGAAGAGATAAGCATATCCTCGCACTCAGCGGTCGCGGTGCGTGGGTCGCCTTTCTCCCTGTCTGCAGTGTGCGCAGCGATCAAGGCAGGCCTCGCGCGGCCGCTCCTTTGCCTTGACTACGCTTTGTAGGTATGACGCGTGTGGGTGGGTTTACCACTAATTTACCCATTATTTTAGTAAAATGTTGCTAGCAAATGAGCCAGAGGAGCAGCTTGTGACTTGCTTGCGTGCTTCAACACAAAATATTTTGGCAATTTTGTTCTGCTGAGCTCTGCTGTACACCTATTTTGGAGTAGTGGCAGAAAATTTTATACCTTCATTCGAAACTAAAAGGGGTCACTGAAACTTGCCTGTGCCGCGGATGGTATTAGGTTCATCTCCAACGTTGCTGCAGTCACATTGCGGCATACCGAGCTAAGAGTCAGGGCTGGCCTTGGCGATTTTCACAGTGACTACTACCTCCCTAGGATCCTTTTCCCCAGCCAAACTGGGTATGGAAGGGGGGCTACTAAAGGGGATTCCACCCTCCTTCTTCACCCATCCCGACTCAGGCAAATTAAAGTTGTTCACTCACTCACTCACTCACTACAGCCAAGAGTTCGGTATATTACCCAAATGTGATGTCTCTTTGCCGGCAACATCAAACTATAGGCAACGCAAAACGAACGCTTATCTGGCTTCCCAATGGCGGACGCTAAATAAGTCCTTATATGAGGTTTTCCAGGAGCTGTGTTGTTTATTTTATTTATGTTGTACATTAGTGGCACGCTAAATTGTGCTGCAGAGCAGTTTAAAATTCTAGAGAGAGGAAGTTTTGTTTATAGTTGGCGGCAGTGGTGGCTGAGGGTGAGGAGTTGATATATCGATAAAATTTAATACAGACTATGTAATATGCCAAATACTTACTAAGTTCACCCAAAACAACCTGTATAAACCCTGCAGGGGTATGAAACTAGAAGCCTGTTACACTGACACGCGCTTCTGCTTGTTGCCCATGGGCGCCGAGCGTATCACGGTTAGATCGTTTCAGCAAAGATCCGTTTTTGCAGTAAAGCGGTCAAAATACCCGTTAAAGGGGTCCCGGACACACACATGTAAACAAAAAAATTATGAAAAGTATTGCAAACGTATTTCCGACAAGGCATCGCTTACCCACCGTGGACCACAGTACCTCAAGGCGAATTTCAGCTCCACCGCGACCCAAAAATAAAAACGATTTTCGCTTATGCAAGAGCGGCGGCCATCTTGGACATTTATTGCCAGCTTACAAAGGTGGCTCTACTTGCTGCTTGAAGAATGAGACGTGTGGTGGCCGCTTGTAGTAGGAAAACATCCCCCTCGCGAGGGGCACGATGAAATGCAGAGCATTTCCGGGGGCGCACGACGTTAAGTAGTTTGCGTTACGTTAATGTTGTTGCACTTGTGGCAACTGCTGACGAGAGAGCACTCGTCAGCAGTAATTTGAATGAGTCAACGATATAAGGCGCGTTCGTAGCGTCCCATTCTGTGTCGGCTTTGTGGCGCAGTGGGTAGAGCACCATGTACATTGCGTTCCGCCCGCAGGGTCGAGGGATCGAAACCGAGCGCCGGATAGTATTTTTTTTATATAGGGACAACGACGGTGCGGACTACGGACGTCAACGCGGGTGACATCGTGAGTTACTGAAATGCTCTGCATTTAAAAGCTGCCAGTTTAAGCCAGATCGCTTAAACTGGTTATACGCAACAACTTTATCATTTACAGTATATTACAGAAAAGAACGTACAACGCGCTACAATAATTCACCGATCCGCCACTGGCGCCCATGTGCTGCGGAGCAAACGCCAATGCCAGCAAATCGGCTCGCTACCAGAGGGCGCTGCGCGCGTAATATGGCGGCGCCCTCGTTGGAACGGTCTATCGACGAGTGCGCTTGGTGGTCGTTTCTTGAGCGGCTGGAAAACGGGTCAATTTACGCGCTGCCAGAAGAAGAAGCCACCTGTCGGTAGTTCCAGCGAGAGTTGGCACGCCAACGGTAAAGCTGGGATGATTTTTTTCAAATTCATCCCAACTAGGAGAATCAAGTAGACTGCAAGCCATATTGAATATCGCCTCACCTGCAGTAGCAGCACAAGTGCGGTTATTCTATTATTTAAAAAGTTTCTGATTTTATTACACCTTACAGCAGCCCCATCAATACTAAAGCGTTTTCAGGGAGCTCAAATAGAAGAAATCCACAGGCAACAAACCCTCCTCAGCGGTGACGAGCCGGCAAGAGGGCCTAACGTTATGGGGATGCATCGTTTGGCTGCCTAGCGAGCTGCTATGAATAATTAGAAGACATCTATTAGACGGGCAGCGTCATCTCTGGGTGCAGGGAGCCTTTTGTTGGTGGAAAAGCTAACTTTTGTACCTTGCCGGGCAATGCCTCTTATTGCTCCTGTTGAGAAGCTTTGAAAGGAAATGCATCCCCTATTTCGCTTCTTTTCATAAACGATATAAGCTCTGCATACAAACCTTGGTGCAAGTTTTCCCTAATTTACTTAAAGTTTAAATGGTTCAATAAGCTCTTTTGCCACCAGTGACGCGATAAAAAATTTCAGTCCAAAAGAATCCACAGTTATCTGCTGCTTCCCGCTGTTCTAAAAAACATTTGTTGCTACAAAATAACATTAAAATTAACCTTCGGTTACCTTCATAAAATATTGCTGCAAGAAGTACAAAAGTGGTCTCTGAAGCCCTATGGCATGGTCACCCAATTTTGAAGATGGTAGACGAAGTGTTCATAGCCACCCTGTGCTTGTGCAAAAGTGTTCGCCCATTAAACCACCATCTCATCGGCCACGGTTCTATTCACCGTCATTCCACTGAGTAGGATTACTTACGAGTAGGTAAACTTACGAGGATTACCTACGTCGTTGTTAATAGTTGTGAACCAGGAAAAATGGGAAATGATGAAGACAATTCTATATAACAGGGAGAAGCAGGCTTTGCATGACTTTTACCCTGGCATTTGTTTCAGTTCCGTCTCGCACGGTAACAAGTTTTATTTTTTAATAGATCCAAGAATATCACAAAGAATGAGATCCTTTCAGATTCAAAACTTCTTTTCTGATAACTTTAGAAACCTTACATGTTCCACAGCCCCACTCAATAAGGAACTTACCGGGTTACCCTGAGATACTGAACACGAAAAGTGACAAACGCAACGGGAAATCCGAAATCCCAGCCTGGTAATACACAACTGACAGAGCACTTGAATTTGCTAAGAGTTCTTACCTGCTTCTGCAGTGGTGAAGTTAAAGGGGTCTGAGGAAGGACCGTACTTTCCCCCTTGTGCAACGAGGCGGGCTTGAATGCGGTAGGCCGTAAATGGTGTGGTTGGAAAAGTCTGTTGGGTAGCTGCCGTGACGTTGGGTTCACCGTCATTGACTCTGACCTCAGTGCTCACATAATCGCACTGCCATTCTGACATGCGTGGAAGCTGAAAGAAGACGCATGCAACTCTGACGCCCCAAAACACAAAAACTCTAAGAGTCCCGCAACTATTACACACAAAAACACAAAAAATCTAACACACAAAAAAGTGTTCGATGCACAAAGGTCGCATTTTTGAAAAAGTGCTAGAGACTCGAGGGAGGTTATGAGCCACCATGCCAAAATCTCTAACATACCTTGGGAATCAGCTATGCACCATAACATGACGAGTTCATGAGCTAGCTCCTACCACACGTTTTCACAGTGCATTCCCTTGAGTGCATTAATTTATATATACGACCTAACATGGAAACCAAAGGGGGATACCTGGCAGCAGCAGCTAGTAGTTTGCTGGCTGATGGCAATTTCTTGTGCGTTTTGAAGTGACCTTCTTGCACCGTTTTGTTTAATCGTTTGCTCTCATTCATTTTTTCCTGAAAAAACTAATTTGCAAATGTCACTTTATCGACACCTGTGGCCCATACCAACGGTTCAGCTTGACTTTGCTACCAAGAACACCAACGGAGTTCCGTTCATGTATGCTACTAGTTACACTTGTTTTCTAATTTTCTTCATTACCATAGATTGCTCCTTCTTCTACTAAAATAAATGTATCTACGAAGTCATTTTCCATAAAATTTAATCATTTAGCAAAAAGCTCTTTTGTGTTCAAATAATGCAAGAAAAACGGCCTCCACATCTTACTCATACCGATACAGCATTTGCTGAATCAAATCGACAAAAAGTTTGTCTTATCGGGGCGAGCTAGAGCGACTAAATAAGCTAAGCCTTTATTTAGTGACACTACATAGAGCCTATTAACGTCTCGAGCACACGCCCTGTAAGGCATTTAAATTTCCTGACAAATAATTTTACATGATATTTGTTAATGAGTACTAAGCGTGCTTTATTGTTAAATCTGCCAGTTGGGCACATCTGCGATTACAGCTTTTGTTAGGCTGCACGATGGACGTATACCATTTATATGATTTCCCCATATGTTGTACGTTCCTACTTGTACAATCCTGGGTTTGTACAATATGCCTATTCAAACTAGGCATGTCCACTGAATAAAAATTTCCCCAATCGGAACATCAACGGTCAATAAACTAGTTGTATAAACAGCAGAATTGCAGATTGATAGGGTCACTGCGCATGCCGGGTATGCAAATCACAAGAGCATTATGTTTTTGTATTATGTCACCTCCACTAAGTGCACCGTAAGAGATTGTTCCCATAAATTCCCTTTATTCGAAATGTGACTGACCCATATTCATCATCATCAGAATACTCAGTCCCAGTGCTGGACGAATTCCTCCCTCCTTGAACTCCAACCGCGCCTGTCCTGCGCTGCTCGAGTCCACAGTTCACCCCCGAATTTCTCTTTTTCATCCCTCCAATAGATTACTGGACTTCTCTTTCTTCTAGACCCATCTCTTGGTATTCACTCTGTTGCCCTAATTGTTCCCCGGTTGTCGGTTCGCCTCACTACATGGCCAGCCGAAGTCCTCATTTCTTTACATTTAACCGTATTTATTTTTAGCCCCACGGCCGTGCCTTCTGATTGTAGTTCCTCAAGCACTGTTTGCATTATTCTGGCAGTCTCACTCAGCAATACTATGTCGTTCGCAAACTCCAAATGGCTCAAGTTGTCCCTCTTTATCCTTAATCCTATGTTTTCCCACTTAAGCGTTCTGAATATCCCCTCTAGACATGTTCTGAACAGTTTTATTTGGCGAGATGGTGTCTCATTGTGTTACACCCTTTTGGGTCGGCAACTTATCGCTTTGCTTGTGGAGCGTTATCCTGCCCGTGCATTCCTTATAGATGTCCCCTAGAAGTCTTATGTAGGTCTCTTCTATCCCCTGCTCCTTTAATGCTTTTTAGCACGGCTTCGG
This sequence comes from Haemaphysalis longicornis, assembly GCF_048455015.1. Lineage (NCBI taxonomy): Eukaryota > Metazoa > Arthropoda > Arachnida > Ixodida > Ixodidae > Haemaphysalis > Haemaphysalis longicornis. The sequence goes on from NW_027526225.1 coordinate 103,246,657, forward strand.
TGAGAACGGAATCAAGTGCTTTCTCGTAAACTATGAATGCCTTGCAAAGGGGTTTAGTGTACTCTGCGGATTTTTCTATCACTTGCTTGACAACATGGATGTTATCCATAGTTGAGTACCCTTTCCTTAGTCCAGCCTGCCCTCTAGGCTGCCTGAAACCGGTGCTGTGACTTATGCAATTAACTACATTACTTTGGTAAATGGTTTGTATACAACCGAGAGTACGATTATGGGTCTGTCATTTTTAAGATCTTTGGTATCTCCCTTCTTGTGAATCGTAACTGTGTTGGCATTTTTCCAGGCTATGGGCCCCTTTAATGAACCTAAGCATACTGAAAATAATTTATCGACCTTTTCATAACAATTTCGTTTTGTCGTCATTACCTGCAGGTTTTCCGCTTACCAAGTCCTTGAGAGCCTTTCCAACTTCCTCTTTCGTAACTAGTGTGAATTTGCAAGTTAAGCTTGTACTCTCAGTAGTTTCCTCTGATGTAACGCCGCTGGCATGCAGTCTGGTGTAGAATCGCTCTGCTACTTTTAGTATCTCGTCTAAGTTGTCATTTAATTGTAAGGTTGTCATTTAGCCTGTCAACACTATCCTTGTTCTCCTCGTTTCGAAGCACGAATGGGTTTTGACGGGTTATTCTATATTCATGTCATTTCACTGACTAAATTCATGCTTGGTTTGTTACGTTTCACGAGTTTCCTTTTTTCAGTTTTGAGATTAAGCATTACTTTGCATCTAACCCCTCTATGATCGCTGCATCAAGCCTTTTCTCGCACCTCTATGTGTTGCACAGTATCGGGGTTGTCCCTTATAATAAAGTCAATTTTGTTTTTTGTTGCACCTTCAAGGCTTTTCCGTGTTCATTTCCTATTCCTTCATTTACGGTAGACTGTCCATTACACTCAGGTCGTGCCTCTATGCAAATCCCACCAGTGTATCTCCTCGACTGTTGCGATTGTCTATTACAAAGTTACTCACTCACCTTTCTCTCTTTTATTCTAACCGACTTTTGAGTGAAAGTGCCCCATCACAATCGTGAACAGTGTTGTTCTCTTTTTCATTGGTGATTCCAAGTTCTCGGAGAAAATGTCTACAGCTTCATCCTCGTAACTAGTTGTTGGTGCATAGGCCTGTACTATCTTTAGCCTGTAACGCTTACTTAACTTGGTCACAACGGCGGCGACTCTCTCACTAATGCTGAAGAATTTTTCCACGTTTCCTGTAATTTCTTTGTGTATAGAAAATCCCACCCGGTGTTCTTTCTTCTCTTGGGGTCCACTGTAGCACACAATATGCCCGCTAGTAAACTCCATGAAGCCGTCTTTTGTTCTTATAACTTATAATATCCAACTTAATGTCCGGGAGCTCCTCTAAAGCTACAGCTAAGCTTCTCTCATTCGAGAAGGTGCGTGTGCTGAACGTTGCCAGGGTCACGTTCTAAAGGCGTCCTGTCCAGAGCCAGAGATTCTTAGCACCCTCTGCTGCAGCGCTGGCCTGACCGCCACCATGGTCGGGTGCTCTAACGCTGTTGGAACCTTGAATTTAAGTCTGACCCTTCTTGTTATTAAGATAATGAGCAGCCTCGACAATTGCCGTGCACAGATTATAACTTGCACAAGTAATTTAAACTGAACAGAAAAAATCAGTGTTTTAAATACTGTATCTCGTCAGCGATCATGAATTGAATCAGCATGCTGCAATTAGCCACACTTACCAGGGCAGTGGCTCAATGTTTTCTTGACTACAGCACAGTGTCACCTAATTTTGCTAAAATACATTCCATTGTGTTTTAGTGTCCTAATATCCCTGTACCCATGCATCTTTTACACCCTGCTGTATACAAGATATACTGCTATGTATTTCATTCTACCCAAAGAAAAAACTCTACTTTCTAAGACTAAAGACCAAAGTTACAGGTTCACAATACAAGGGTGAATAGAATGACCCCTTGGCATGGTGGCCTGGTTGGCATGTGTTGTCAACATGGTGGCGCTATTTTCGCCCCCACCTCTCTACGCCTAATGTCGGCATATTCATTATCTCTTCTAAAAAAGAAATAAAAACAAAGCACTTTGATTTTCATAACATGCAAACGAGTCTCACTTGCCACTTCAGCTCAGTTGTTCGCCTGCTTGGCTTCTCTTCATACGCAAAGCTGTGGGGTGGAGATAGTGGGGCTGAAAGAAGCAAGGAAAAAGCTCTTAGATAGACAGTAGCACTGACAAAAAGGCTGGCTTGGATTGCACAGAGCAGGGTAATGTAAGGTAGGTTAAGGTCAGGTTAGATAAAGTTCGATAAGTAAGATAGGATGGTGCATGGTATGGTAAATTTGGGTAGAGCAAGTTAAGATCAGGTTATATGAAATAAAAATCAATTCCGTAATGCAGAGTGGGGAAGGGTGTGGAAAGGTAAAAACGTAAGGCCAGGTTACATTAGCTAAAGTTCAATTAGGTCGGGCAGGGTGGGATAAGATACGGTAAAGTTGAGTAAGGTAAGATCAGGGTACATTAGGTAATGTTTGGTGGGTAGAGCAGGGTGGAGTATGGCATGATAAAGTAGGTTAGGTCAGATCATTTTAGGTAAGGTAATTGTCACTACTATAGAGTAGGGTAGGGTGGGGTATAGTCTGGTAAGGTAGGGTAAGATAAGTTTGGGTTAGGATAGGTTTTAAAGTTCAGTAAGGTAGGGTAGGGCCAAGTAAGACAAGGTAAGATCCCATTTGTTTAAACAAAGTGTGTCAGTTAAGATGAGGTGAAGTAAGGTAATCTAATATTATGCTTGGTTAGGCCAGGGGCAGTAGGATATGTTCCATTCTTGCCTAGGCTGGGTCAGGTTAGGTCAGGTTAGCAGGCTGGGTCAGGTTAGCTAAGGCTAGGCTAGTTAGGCTGGGGCAGCCTATAGGCTATGCTAGGCACAGTCAAGTTAGCTAAACCTAAATGAGGCTAGCTAGGAGGGGCTAGGCTGTGTTAAATGGGGCTTGGTTAGGTTGCTCACCATCACCATAAACCAAGCCCTCTTTCTCTTCATTTATTCTTGGTGTATTCAACCCGCTTGTTCCCTAATCAAAAAAGGGGGGCATTGTAACTGCTGGATGATAATGAAGACTATGGGTTTTAATGGCGCAAGGCCAGCGAGGGCCGATAGCACCAAGGAAATTGCTACATAGAAAACAGACCAAAGCGCACGCAAATGGGCCACGTATTGAGATCGGAAAATGAACACAAAATGTTGGGCCATCTCCCCAAACCTGGAATATGGGGAGGGGAGAAACATGCAGTGTGTGTAGTCAAAGATTGTAAGTCTCTGTCTTGCCACACGGTGCGCGCTGATTTGGCGCCAGAGAAGTGCTGGTGGAAGGAGCAATTGCTTGCTTGCTGAGGCGGTGGCGCCCTCTCTTGCGTTGAACCGTATGTAAGAAATCGGCATGCCCTATCTGCGGCGCAGCGCAATGCCCGCCCTGGAGGCTCGTCCTCGGAGATCAACGATGCCCCGGCACCAGGTTACAGTTGCCTTTTCTTCGATCGACCGACCACCCAACCCGATCAGGTCTAGCGTCAAAAGCCGGTGGGTATAGTTAAGTGTAATACAAATTATAACCCGTTTATACAAACAGCTTCTGCTTGTGATTGACGATTGCTGAAGTGCACAGGGAGTGTACCATACATCTTTATTTCGACAGATTTTTTGAATCAGTTTTATCCATTATACACTTTTCTTTTAGTATGCGTTACGTTCTAGCACGAGCCATTAGAAAACAGGTGCCCTGTGTTTCAGTACCGTGACTACATGAGACGATGATAACAGGAGACGGTGACAGCCCAAGACGCTAAGGGGCATCGCCTCTAAAAAAATAGAAACGCCGATACCTTACCAGTATATCTTCAGGACCATCTGCTGCAGTGGATGACCCTCAAGATAAATCCAGTACCCCTTTATAAACCTGGAGCCAATGCCACAATTTTTAACCTCTTGGGCACATAGAAACTGCTATTTGTTAAACTAAACTAAGCCCGTGTAGCGGAATATGAATTTGTCCTGAAGCACCGAGCTAGCACGACTGAAGGAATGGTCTCAATAAGTACTCCTTTGCATTAAATGAAAATACAGTAGACTCGCGATAATTAAATCTCTGATAATTCGTACTTTCAGTTATTTCAAACAAAATTCAAATTTTTGGTTGGCCCGCTATCCTTGCAATCTATTTAAAAGCCGCTTAATTCAAAATCCATCATTCGGTTAATTTGTACTTTTTGCGTGCCCCAATTGGAAATTATCTACTGCTTTCCTGCAACTATTTGAAAATTTGTGGGCCTGTATAATCATAATAGTCGAAAAATGAGAAATAGGAGCCTCAAACCTTTAAGAAACACAGCGTTGCCACTCAACTAATGTTTGAAACGAAGCACAAGTAAGGTATAGACCATGACGTTGCTCAACCTTCTAGCCTTATTTACCGTTTTTATGGTGCGACTTAGAAACCAAAACAACAAACACGCCTCAACAGAATCCGTAGATGATTGAGTGCCTATACTTGTTGAACCGGTCAACACCAGCTAACGGTCAACACCAGCTGCTAACACGGTCCACTGTCACAAAAACAAAAAAACAAAAACGCACAATCACGCATTCGCGTGTTGCGTGTCAGCAAAAAAAAAAAGAAATGAAGATGACGCGGCAGTTACGAAAGTGACGTGCAAAGAATTCGGCTTGTGGACCTCATGCTTTTCTTTCTGTTTCTTTTGTGCATTTAGGGTTTAAAAACACTTAGAAACAAAAAATGTGATTTAAACCAACGCCCTAACATAACGTGTGTTGTTACCTTCCCCAGAGTCATATCCACGAGAACTTCTTATAATTCAAGCTACGGATATTTCAAACAAAAGCCTGTGGGTCCTTCGAGTTTGAATTATCGCGAGTCGGCTGTATATTAACTGTATTCAAGCTCCGGCAATACCAGAGTTTAGTACTATGACAGCTGGGGTGCACGAAGCCAAGCCCTGCAGGCTATTTTGAGGCCCACCTAGTAAAGGCAGCTATAAAATCTTGCCTCTCAGTTTAAAATATTCACAGTTTAAAGGCCTTGGTTTTTAATTCAAATGCGACACATAAATTTGATTGCAATTAAGCTGCTTACATATGGAAGGGCTCTTCTGTGGATTATAGCATTTCCGAAGCATAGGTTAGTGAATGTACATAGGTGGCCATAAAACTGCACCTGTTTAACACTGAAATCCTCCCCTTTTATGCAGCATGCGAGATGAAAAAGGAATAATTGATTGCGCTGACCTCCACACCGAGTTTTTGTCCTTTCCGTATGTGCCGTCTGATGGTGGACGTGCCCGCTGGTTTCGTGCACCAACACTTGTACCTGATAATCCGTGTTCGGTTTCAAGCCAGTAATCACATACGACAGCGTTCCATTTCCTGAGTCTGGGATAAGGTCAGTCCTGTTCCACTCCATTCTGTCTAGTTCCTGATGGAAAGGATTCAAGAATTCATCAATAATGCATGAACCACCCAAGAACGTTCTGTATATATTGAAAACCCGGCTGACTTTCACAATGCAATGTGCCTGTCTGTTCTCTAATTGGGTGAATGGTCGGCGGGACTCAACTATGCGAACCATAAAGGCTGCATTTAACTCTATTTTATTGAAAAGGTTAAGACTTTGATACCTCATCACAATTTTATTCAGTGCAGACGTTTACATAACAAAAGAATTTGCATTTGAACCAAATGTTGCTAGTATAGTGGCGCCTTTATATTCTTCCCCAACCCCAAAAGGCCCGAGAAGAACAGGGATTTCCAACCATCCAGTATCATCATCAAAAACTGCACAGCCTCTGTAGTGTGTTGTGCAAAATAACACTTGTGAAGATCTATTACACGGAGATATATCATGGACCGATAAATCGCTTACTGTACCCCCCCCCCATCAGCTGATGACTTAATATGGGTATTCAGCTGCAAACCTAAGCTGTGAAACGCGTCTATTAATTTCCCAACCCCACCCAGTTCAGTAGAAGCTCCTTAGGGCACCTAATTGTGTTAAAAAAACAATTTTCTCGGTTCTAAGTTTCAGCCTTCTGGAAAAAGATCCTTTTGTACCCGTTACCATACCTTAAACTGTATGATGTAGCCATCAGGTTTCCCTTCTCCTTTGTCGACCTTTGGAGACCATGGGGACCACTCTGCTTCAATGCTTTCTTCATCGACAGCAACAACAGAAAAATTGTGCAGCACAAGGTAACCTGCAGGGAGTGGAAACAGGGACAAGAAAAAAACCTTAAGTTTGGCAACCTAATTCTTGATAGTTAAACGCATTCACGTTTGTCGCAGTATGGGTGGTCTCTATAGCCCTCCTTACACGTTAACTTCGAACACACTCCAGAATGTGGGTTGCAGCCCTCCTCAAGTAGGCAGTGGCACGTCCGTCTCAGCTTGCAGTTTGCGCCTTACGCCCCGCTCTTGCATGCTAATATGCGGATTAAGTTTATTCTGTAGGAGAACTCCAAAGACTTTTCTCGACAAACGTAGCTGCTAGAGACAGGCACCCTAACAGAGCCATCATTTCAAGGGGTTGTTGAAGCTGCACCATGTAGCAGGTGATGCGTGCATAGCCTTGCTTGTAAACCCAGCCGTTGTATGCCTTTGGGCTTTCAGTGTCTTCGGTCCCATGCTAACATTTAACTCGCATGATACATGGTAGCACTCATCGTGCTACGAAACTCCATGCTAGAATTCAAGTGGAATGACGAAAGTATTTATTTATTACTGCAAAGAAGTATATGTACTCCCCCCTCCCAGTTTTCATTCCGGTGTCATCGATTTACTCGGCGGAGCTCAGGGGCTCCTCCTCACCACCACTGAACACTCTTTCACAACTATCATCACCCTCGCCTCCACCGATGCCCCTTTGGCAAGTTGCGCAGTCGGGAGTTAACGGCAGCAGCGCGGTTATCAGATGATTGCGAAAAATAAACAGAAGCACGGACGGGCGTAAAAAATGCACTGACGATTACTACAGTCCGTAAAATAAAATCTTTGCGGAGCGCGAGCTGCAGTCGTCTCGGTCACGCCGCATTTCTGCTGCGTCTTAGGAAGTGTTCGCAGGATCAGCAAACGAAAAGCTGCGTGCGCTACTCGGCTGCTACATCGCAGTGCGCCGCCACCACCGGCCATAATGCTGCAAATCGGGTTTGCACCTCCCGCGCAAATGTCACGTTGTTCGGATTAGCACGGCACAAGGGAGCCGCGAGCATATTGTTACATTTTGTGTTTGGATTAGTGGAGAGTAGAAAAGCATCTGGGGAAAGGGTCAGGGGGAGGGAGCTCGTTGGTGTTGACGCATGAAATATGTGTGTTGGAAAGGCAGTGAGAGATGACGCTGTAGCCGCACGTGTCGTACTCCACTTCACCCTTCGCTAGACGCTCCTCTCCGTTTTCTTTCTTTCGTGGCTGCTTCGTCCGCTCACTCGGTTACGCGGACATAAGCATACCCCGCTCCCGCGAAGCCCAGGTGATGACTGCCAAATGGCTGCCCCGCGAAACAACCGAAACCCCCCGTCGCCGTTACCACTCATATGCACTTCGCCAAGTAGCTGTGGCTCCCTCCCGGAAGAAGAGAAACTTCCCCAGTCGGAACGTCGGCATGAGCCTATATTTCTTTTTCAGCTTGGAATGACTTCCGAGCGACGTTTTCACCGGTGTCTTTCACGCCTAAGCATGCGCCATCACCGATTGCCGGTTTATGCGTCTACGGTTTTCGGGCAGAAAAAGGGGGCCTGCACGTACAGCTAGGCTTCATGCCGCTCCTGATGAAATGCCGGTGGCGCTAGTATTAGATGTCGAAATTACACGGCTCAGCGCGGTTAGTCGGCTGTCCTCCTTGATTTGAGTGGCACGGGTATGGATTGATGTGTTACAGCGACATCTTACATACACAGTAAGATGCATACGAGGGGAAGGTAAACCACAGCCACATGTTTGTACGCGAGAATAGAGCTCAATGGCTTCCAGGTTTCAAATTGTTATGGGACGGATGTATGCCGTTCGTATTAGTACTATTATTAGTATTCATTTCTTCTTAAATGCACTAACGGGTACGTAAACTTGTCGCGCGCTTGAAAGTTTGGAAATGAGCTACCTTGACATGAGCGCTTTTAGCAGGGCTCTGAGCCTGGCTCTGCGCGATCTGAGTAGAAATAAAACTATAAATATTAGTGTTATTTCTACCCCTCCAAATTATCTACACTAGTTTCAGTGAGTACGGTTTCCACGGCAGCCTTAAAGGAGTACTGATACGAAAAATTTATATGCCACTTTATTGCTTTTATCGATGCCTAATGGCCTGGCGAACCCGAAGCAACACATTAAATACTCCAGTGCGCGATAATTAATTATATTGAACGGCCTGAAAATCGTTTATTACGGATTTCCACGCTTTCATCCCGAAAGGCGCGTATGAAAGAATTTCGCCATGACCTCACTGCTTTGTGCGTACGTTAAAACATTGCGGAGGCCGGTGGGGGCTTTGTTTCGACCACGCCACCGCCAGAGCTGAATGCCTGAGCTTCTTGAAGGCGCTAGGCCTACAATTGCGGCGGAAATTCGATGACCGCTTTCAATAAAAATTCTGATGGCGATATCTATTGCGATTCCGGGCTATATTATCGCTTGCTTTCCCGTGTGTGGAACTTTATTTTTGCCAACAGTGCCTTTCTGGGCAAGGGTTATGCCTGTAGCTGTGGCTACATGCACCCGTTTGTGAATGTGCCGGCGGCCGCTCGCCGCTCGCGGGGCCACGAGTGGGAATGACATCACGACTCTTTGACTAGCGCTGTCCGCGTCACTTATTTTGGCTACCACGGGATGATGTCACGCTGATGTCCATTTGGTAAGTGCCGCTGCGCGTGGTGTTCCGTCGGGGCGATAAATCAGATCCAATTGAAGTATGTTCTTCGTGTCGCAGGACGCTCATATTTCGGCAGGGTATTCTGTTGAGTAGAGGAAGCGAACTGTGCAATAATATTGACGCCGCAAATTGGTGCCAGTACTCCTTTAACGGTGGGATACCTCGATACCTGTGCTTTGAAAAGAAAGGCACTTACGTACGAGATCGATTACCGTGTGGCCGTGAAAACGTCACGCCAATTTACACTTTCTTTCTGTAACCATTAGCTTGTGCCTTCTGTTTTGGTGAGTGACACTGTGATAGCATTGGAGGCTGAGAGCCGAAGCGGAACTCCCTCATTTTTAGTGGTCATTTTATCAAGAGCCAAAGCTTTCCAACCACCCAACAGCCCAAGCTACAAACTATCTCCCCTCTGCTTACCAGTTTACCACCTACGTAGAATAAAGGCTGGCACCGATAGTTAAAAAATGCTACAATGTTAACGTCAGCGTGTGTTTTTTACGTCAAAGTATTCTCTGTCGAGTACCTAAAATATCGCGTAATGCCTTGCGAAGAAACCAAAAACGCGCGACTAGTTGCCTCAAATAGAGGTGCATCAGCCCGAGTCCTCCAGCACAGACGCATTTACGGCACGCTGGAAGCAGTTAGAATTTGGAGAGGGGTGCATGGTAGTGCAACAATAAACAGAAAAATCATCCAGCCTTCTGTCTAACGACGACGATGATTGCACGCGAAGCTTTCTTCTTGCAAAATAGAATGGGAAGGGGTCAAAGTCAAAGACGCGGCGATAAAAAGACCAAACTACATGCTGGTCAAATTCAAAGCTCAACTTGTCAAAGTTTAAATCCAGAAGGGAACCAAGGAAATCCACACGAGAAACCTTTGGGATAAACCATCATCGTCGTTAGACGGAGGAGTGCATTATTTTTTAAGCGTAGGTGGCAGCTTGTAAAACTCCACCGCAGCATTCAGTTGTGAAACTGAGGGCAAGTTTTTGGCACCCTCCCGTATCTCGTCCTTTACTAATGCGGGTATTGTTTTTGAAATAACCATTTACCAACTAGCCAGTAACCATTGCAAGACTTGTAAAGCAATGCTTTTCCACGACGAGCCATAATGTTCTACTGTCATGCGGTGTTTATTCTGTAAACGATTCCCGATGAGTGTAGTAACTGTAATTTCGCGAAATTGAACACGTTTCTACCGAAGTTATGAGGTTACAGAAGCGTAATTTATCACAATTTCTGCATTGAAGTAAATCTTAAAAGGCACCCCCAAATTTGTCTTTCGTTTGTGCACGACACCATTTCGTCATCAACTGCCAAAGGCAAGCGCCGCAGCATTCCTGGATCGGCTGCACACCCCGGCTTTGCAGGAGCATTTAACTTAAATATATTCTTCGATACGACAAACTGCATTCAGGCAAGAAATAGTTCCAGGAAGGAACGAATTTACACTTCCAGCTTGACTTCTAGCTTGGTGCATTGAGCGCTGTCTGCTATTTGTAATTACTGAGTGTGGGTGTAAATCACACACCTGGCATACCTCGTAAAGGTCACCTGCACGCTCAAGATTAATGAATCTGAAAAAAGTCCTTGTGATTATCTACTCTTTGCAAGCCGCAGCGCAGCAGAGTGACAGAAAGCCCTGCACAACAACCCTGTGTTGAAGGCCACCGTCAGTCCACTGACGAGCGGTTCGCCACGGGCGGTGCCGCTCGCTGAAGCGACGGTGGTGTCATGCAACAACTACCCGGTAATCCGGCAGTGTGGAAAAACTGGCAGGTGAGTTGCCGCCCTTTCACGCACATTATTTATTAATTGCCTTAAAGGGGCCATGCAGACAAAATACAAGTTTGTTTTATTCGAAAGATTTTGTGTTTTGTAGCGCCCTAGCGCTTGTCCGAAAACAAGCGATGCCGCATTCACTGAGAAATTAATGAATTTAGGATTAAAATTTGATTCTTCCGCCAAATAATGGGTTTTAGCGAAGTCTGCAATGACACCATAAGAACGGTTCTTCAAGCTAAACTTGGTGTGAAGCAGGGACTCGTTTACCGTTAGTCAACAAAGACGGCGCTGGCACCACCATACTGCATCGGGCCATTTTCTGCCTTTGTTTCACCGTATTTGCACCTGGCTTGTTTTTGTTATTGGAGAAAATAATTGTTACGTGAAACATCGTTTATCCGGGAGAAATAGAGTCACGTAAGACAACGTCGCTTGCGCCAATCGGCCAGTGTCGCTTAAGACAACTAACTTCATGGCGGTGGGCTGCTGTGCAGCTAAAACAAGCATAGTGCACGCAGTAACAACAGCAGTACCCATCGGTACTTCTATGTTTACGTGTGCTTTCGTAAGTTCTACTGTTTACCCCACCACTATTACTGCTATAAAAAGAATGTGCCTTATCTTAAAGCGCAAATAGCTCGTTCGGAAAGCTTTTAAGCCCTACCTAATTTGCGTTTGCTTTTGCCGACCTCAGCCAATCGCAGAGCTGGCACATAAGACATCATAGGTTCTGTTACAGAACATGAGCTAGTGGGCCGCATGTCCATTCCCTTTTTTCCTCATTATATAGCTTATTTGAGTGAAGTTTACGTTAAGAATAGTGTCAGTATGATTCTTATGTGGCAATCTTTCGAATGAACTAAACTTACGTTTTGTCTGCATGGCCCCTTTAATTATTTGAAGTTGGCATAAAAATGACCCGATTTGTTATTCTGATGTGGCAATCTTTAGCGTGGAATAACTTTTGTGTTGTTCTCATAAAGAAAATGTTTCTAGTAAGGTTTTGCTAGTATGCTATTGCTCCTGGTACTATGGTGGTGAGCTAGTGGAGGCCTCAGAACAGTTCCTCGGGAAGTCCACTGCACTCACGCGTGGTGCAGTCGATGCCATAGAAGCCAGGGTAGCAGGAGCAGCCGTAGGGATCAGGGAGGCAGAAGAGCAGGCCTGCACATTTGGGGTCGCTGCCTTCGGCTAGGGATTGTACCTCCGTGCAGTTGTGGCTGCAGTTCTGACCAAAGTGGTAAGGCTTGCAGGCTGTGAGGCAAGGACAACAGGGCAGCACTTCACTCACAAGACTTCTTGAAATATATCTTTTAGGGTGAGATAAAATTTTTTAAAATTTGTGGGTCCATCAATGCCTCGCTCAATGCTTAAGAGAGTACCGCAGCAGAATGCTGCGTAAAAGTTTTGATATATTATCCACTGCTGACTTTTGGTGCGGTCCACAAGATCGGAAAAAACCTACCTTTAATTTTGTGGGGGTAACGTGCGAAAGCTGCACCCATGCTATGAGAGGAGGCATTGTAGGAGGGGGCTCCGAGTAATTTTGACCACCTGGATATCTTATAGGGGCTTAGAAAGCTCAAAGTGCAGGCGTTCTTGGTCTCGGCCTACAAATGAAATGTGGCCACCGCGACAGGCGTTGAACCCGCGTCCTTGGGTTCACCAGTGCAATACCATAGCAACTGAGCATGCGTGGTGGGCTTGATGAAGAATCCCACCTCCTACCCGCTGGAAAACTTAAATTGTAGCAGCGGACGCAGATTTACCTCCTCATCCTGTTCACTTTGTAATGTCGGCTTTCACTGGAAATTTTGCTCATTTGTAATGTTTTAATTGCAGTTTTCCTTACCGCAATTCTTGCCCTTTCTATGGTAATTGTAATACTCGCACAGCCGTAATTGTGGCCGGCATTTTATTCAAGGGGAGTACCAAAAATACATCTACCCTCCTGGTGTAAGTGGAGATCGCGGTCGCAACATTTCCTCTTCCACAGACGCACTGTTTACCGCACCGGAAAGGCGCCACCGGGAGCTCACCAGAGCGGCGTCGGCGAAAGCGCGTGCGGCGTGCTGCTTTGCATATCACCTCTCAGGTGTATAGTATTGAGCAGCGGTATGTCATCAATCACAGTCATTTATGCAGTAACTGCAGTCAATCGGACTGTGTCTGCAGCTCCCCAGCAAGCTGAATTCAAATATATGTATGGAGTGGTAGAGCTCCTGTGGGTATAATGGAAGTTGTCAATGGAAGTTTCTATTCCAGTTCATGCCACCACAACACGTTCAAGTCAAACTAGATCCTCGCATGTATAAATTTAACACCTCGCTCATGATCATGAACGATAAGTGGAGCTCTCAGAGTGCGTCAAGTGTTTTTTAAGAGTTTATCGGCTCATTTGAACTTCCAAGAGGTATCAAGCAGCAGTAAACAATCGTTTTCTACCCAAAAGGCATGCAAGAGTCTTTCCCACAAACAAGGCAGTCCCCACATCATTCACACTGCTGCCTTCATCCAAGGTGGGAACAAAGTTAATGCAACAGACATTTCGATAATCAGTTTCTGTTAAAATCATGGTGAAATCGGCATACATTTATGGAGCCACATTTAGGCAGTGCAGGTGCAGTGCAGACTCTTGCAGGTGTTCAGGGCAAGGAGTAGCTAGAATTGCGAAACAAATTCTGTTTTTATAGTGTGTTTGTACCAGCAGCAATTCAACCACCGAAAAAACGCCTGTATGCGAGTTTGTATGAAAAGCCCGTGGTCAAAGTGTCATCCAGCAGCGTGGGAAATTTTCATGACTTTGCATCTGCCACAGATGCAAAATTTTTCCATCGCACCTGGTCAAACCTCAATGACGTTGAAACTGGAGAAAACTTCACTCACGTGTTTCACAATGCTCGCCAGTAAACCCTGGAGGGCAGATGCACACACCGGTGATGTCATGGCACACTCCACCATTTCGGCACCGGGGACAAGTCTTCGCGCACACATGACCATACTTTCCTTCTTCACATGCTGAAAGGGTATGAAAAGGTAGTAGCCGAGACATTTCACCTGCTTTGGTCACAAACTACAAGCCTGCGCAACAATCAGTGAGTAAACTACATTTCCAACAGACTACAAATACGCGTGCGGTAAGGCTCTAAGTAAATATTATCTTTCCTTGTATATGCAATAGCAAAATATATGTGGTTCTTCGCGAACCTGACCCCGCCAGACTAAGTGACGCCGACACGTAAGAAACAAAAAAAAATAACCGGTTAATTCCGGGACATCAAAACCGAAAATGGCATGCACAGAAACAGCAGCTTGAAACACAACGGTCATGGGAACGACGCCACAGGAGAACGTGCCTCAATTCACGCGCGTCCCCCGTACACGAAGGCGCTGGCATGGAGACGCCAACTGTCGGCGCTCATCAGCGCTATGCGCTATTTCGCTTCGTCTCTCCTAGACGGCAGTACCATCTAAATGAGTGCTAGGGAAGGGCATAAGGCGCGTTTGTAGAGCTGCTAAAGTCGCTGCTCATAGCACATACGGTAGAGCGCCACGTACAGTCGGTAAAACGCTTGTCTATAACAGCGATTTCAACTTCAACCAGCTACATCCGAAAAACTGCCGAAACATACTCGTTCCAAACATGTCGGAGGCAAAAGCGAAGGGCTCAGACTACAGAATTCCGCGGTAGTTTTATTCAAATCCCGCTCCGGCGGGGCAGGATAGGGCTGAGAGTACGAAAGCTGTGTTATAGACAAGCCTTTTACCGGCTGTACCTCGCGTTGCGACGAGGGGGCCCTGGATCAAACCCGGGCGTCGCAGCGTCAATGGCACTTTTTCTGACGACGCGACTTCCGGGACGTATATGACGTGAGTAAGATCTTAGTGCTCCCGGGCATAAAACACTTTCGTGTTATAATTTCGTGCTCATGGAGCACGTCCAGAAACAAGCCATTACGCAACATGCTACAGAGCAAGTTAATTGGAGCGGGAGCTAGTTGTTCACTGCCACCCATACGTTTCCTGCTGCACTGAATACAAATTATTAAAAATTTTAAAGCTGCAGCATCTCTATTGTAGCCAGTTTGCCAAAATTTTCCAGCTTATATTATAGGGAGAGACAACCAATTTTTCTGGAATGCATATCCTCTAGCTTATGAAAGCCAGCGCTTTATATAGTCGGGTAGCCACGAGGAATTTCTAAATAAATTGGCGGAAATAATTTTAGTTGGCATTGAACTTTCTGAAGTCTGAAAGGTCGTGTCATGTGGCGTCGAAACGTGGCACTACTGTACGCATACAGACGACTCCGTCTATTTCAATGCATGAGCGATTCAGAAACTGCATGAAGGAATAGAAAAGACTGCATTTTATTATGGTTTTTAGCTGGGGTTCTTAAATACCTGTTTTCATCTCTCGTACAGTTAAAAATATGTTTTGCAGCTCACAGTCATGGTTTACAGCATTTCTTTAAACATTATATTTTGGGATGGTACATGTAAAAATTCCGCCTTCAGATGTTCCAGGGCCCTATAAAGAAAATTTTCTATTCAAGGTGTTTCAAGTGATGCCCTTTCATTTGAGCTAGAGACCCCATATACCCAAGAAAAATCTATTGTCTGTTTCTTTATGTCTCAGAATCTGCATGTTTCCCCTGTTTGAGAACTGTTGCCATGTCCTAGTGCCTCTGCGGCAACAGCAATAAGTTTGCTGCTTTGCAATACAAATAGCCTAGCCGCTGGTTC
This sequence comes from Haemaphysalis longicornis, assembly GCF_048455015.1. NCBI lineage: Eukaryota > Metazoa > Arthropoda > Arachnida > Ixodida > Ixodidae > Haemaphysalis > Haemaphysalis longicornis. Next base: position 103,262,113 of record NW_027526225.1, read on the forward strand.
AACGCAATAAGCAATGCTCGATTTCTCTCACCACTTTTACGGAAGCATAACTCACCCCGCACAATGAGCCTGGACACTTGCTCGAAATCAGTACCATTCGCTCGAAACATATACAGGCCGCCGTCACCCAGCGTGGCACGTGAGTCATTTGAGAATTTCACCTCCGAGTTCTTGCTCTGCACTACGGGCCATCCGAGGTTCAGGCCATCCTTTGACCAGACACCACCTTCACCGTTTGCGTTCTTCAGTTGGGCAGTCTCGTACAAGTTAATAGTCTGGCTCAAGGCGCTCAGGAAATTCCCTGGAAGAAGCACAGGCACCGCACCATGAAAGCACAAGTCCACAAAAACTTTGCTCCCTGCTCTATAGAAATGCTGCCTGTTTTTATCAGAACTGGGTGCTCAGAAGAGGAACATACAGCCATGCTGTTTCAGGTTAGGTCGGATAAAAGCAGTCATGGGCTTGTGGAGTGCAACACCGGCTTTGTGGCTGCTTTTGAAGCAAGACTTGCCGAAATGAAAAGAGTTCACAATTACTCTGTGCTGCAGACTGTATGCAAAATGACAAAAGCATTGCATGGCTTGACAGCAGGGTGATTATAAATGCCTGCTGTCACATTCCATACTGAAACGGTTTACGAACAACACCACTGTGTGTATTCCCCCGTGCCAATCAGCATTTATATTTTACATCATAGTTCTGCTGCAAGAAATGTTATTTTTCTGAAGCCTTCAATTGTTGGTGAAATAATGTTATGGCAATGAAGTATTCAGTGCCTTATCGTTGCTTTGCTTTACCACCACTTATCACAACCGAGAAGCCACAAGAATTAAACTGCAACCCTGTGAACCAACGAAATCTAGGACACAGTAGACAACTTGTTGAGATAAATCCGCAGCAATGTTAAGGATCTACAGAGTCCTAACAATGAAGATTTTCTCAGTACTTTGGTGCTTCCCCATGCGAGCCATGCACTTTTTCCTATTACTGAAACTGGGTAAAACATAAACATTGGCAGCATGAGAAAACAAAGCAATTACAGGTATTACTTGAAATGAAGGTCTTATCATTCTTTTATAAGATGGCGTTAGCCTGGCTTCATAGACAAATTAATAAGATATAAGAAACTAAAATAAATGGACCAGAAAGGATTAGCCAACAACCCAGAGCAGATGATGGGAGCAAGGAATGTCAGGCTAAAATGTCTTTTCGTAATTTAGAAGAAACAAGAAATGAAGGTGAAATTTGCTGCCGCTCTGCATAAGCTCTTCACGGCAGCCACAGCATTCAGGCATGGATTTAAATGATAACATGACCACGTGAGTTACAAGTTCATTTCCTCTACGTTTGCCAAACACACAAAATTAGGAAACACAAGAAGAAAGGGTGCCAACAACATGCATACAGTTGAACCTTGTTACAACGAACACTGATATAGCGAATTATTGGCTATAGCGAACTAAATACAGACTTTGGTTGGTCACGCTTTATTTCGACGACACTTATTCTTTTATATTAAAACTGAAAGTATAGAGCCGAGCGATATCGCGTATAACGAAGAAATATTTAACCAGGAAGCTGAGAAGCTAATTGGAAAAACCACGTCTAGTCTTAAACTGCACAAAGGCCCTTTTGTTCATGAACACTGTGGCAAACTTCATCCTGCTCAGTGCGGTGAGTATCCGCCATACAAAGATCTCATCCTTCATCAAATCAGTAAGGCCGCAGTCCTGTTTGTCAAGTGAACTCTGTTCTGATGTAATTTCACATACTCATGTTCCGATTCATTGAGCTCGAAATGCAACAAAGGGAAGGTAAGGGCTACCTTGTGGATAGTGGGTTCGAAGCCTCAAAAAATTCATTTTTGTATCAAGTATTTTTGCGCAACCCATTATGTCGAGTTGTTGTAGCCGATTCTCACATCTATTGTTATAACGAACATCGCCTTTAACGAACTAACTGGCTGTCTCCATACTGCTTCGTTATAACGAAGTTCGACTGTGCTGGCAAGCTCCCATACAGACATAACAGTGTATCGTCATCCTCATCAGCCTATTTATGCATCGACTACAGGACAAAGGCCTTTCCCATAGACTCTTAATGGCTCCTATCCTGTGCTACTTGAATCCATTTTTTGCCTTGGAATTTCTTTATCTCACCCCTCAACTGAGTTATCTGCGTTCCCCTGCAAAATACCGTAAACGGGTATTAAAACTAATTTTCAGTGTTAACGCTAGAACGCAGTTCGCTTCCTTTACTCAAAAGAAACCCTGGCTAAAATGTGAGCTATCGCACCGATGGAACAGCACACGAAGCAGCGTGCTGAAAATGGACATCAATTCGACATCCCTTCGTGGTAGGAAAAAAAGCGTCTGAGCCGTTTGCCTGTAACGACCCTCAGAAACTCGTGACGTCACTTCCCGCGCGCGACCTGGCGGGGGGCGATTGATCTCTGGCGCGTTCATGAACTGATGCACGTAGCATGGCCACTACATGAGAGCACACGCATGTTGCCTTTCATCCAGCGGCCGTGCACGGATCCAGAGCTGCAGGCATAATCGTGTGAGCGTGATGGCGCTCTTCGGGTGAGTGGAAGTCCTGTGAACCGGATCTTCCGGTACGACCACCCAGGAGTGTTTTGTTCGCCTTCGCGTGCACTTCTTTAAAAAAAAAACTCTACTTAGGGGGCATATGTTAGGTGTGGCACTCGTGACGACGACGACGAGGACAACGTGGCTGGAACATGAACACAGAGTGCTCGTGGCTCAAATGCGGGCTGCAGGATTGTCCTCAGTGTGGTTGCGCTGAGGAAAAAGAAGCAGCAAGCCCCATGAGGGGAGGACGTGGGCCAATGGGAAAAGACCACAAGCAAGGAGCAGGGAGGCCATGCGCGAACGGTGGGAAAATTTCCGGACGAGTAGAAGGAGCAGGGTCGCGGAGCGCGACGTCCAGGTGGAAGATTCAAAGCTCGTCGGGTTTTTGGGTCCCGAGCTCAAGAAGCGTCTAGCGGGGACCTTTGCATCCTGGGGCCGAGGCGAGCCTCCTGTTTCGGGAAAGCGCGCAACTCTGGCGTGCTCCGCCCTTGGATGACCAGCTGCCTGCTCCCCGTCCTGTACCTGCAGTTGTCGTTTGCCTGCCGCCCTCTGCCTTCTGTGACCTTGCGGCCGGTCGTGAGCTGGTGCCGACCAGACCGTTGTCTATAAGGTCAACGGTGCGTCTTCATCATCGACGTTCCGGCATGCGCGACGGCGTCATCGTAGCTCCGTCGTACCTTGCCTCACATCGTCGCTAGAACCCAGGACGCCCTGCAGACAGTGCGTCAACGCCCTGAACATTTGGTGGGGACTTGCCTGTATATTTTCTTTAGAACTGGTATTTCTCTGTGTTATGTACATTTGACGGAAATTTGAGTTGTAATTTACTACCGGGTGTAATTTATTCTCTAGTCTTCGGTATTTTGATGTGCGGTGTGTTATCTCAAGAATATAGGTTTGTTTGTTCCATCTCCAAGCGCCCTCGTCTAGTTATCGGCACTGTGGCAGGTTCCAGGTGCAACTGAATAACGAAGAATCGGCGGGGCTTTCCCTCATGTGTACAAACCGCTGCCCAGAAAGGCACTCTTACCAAAAATAAAGTTCCACACGCGGGAAAGGAGCCGATAATGTAGTCCAGAATCACAATACAAGTCTCCACCAGGACTTCCATTGAAAGCGATTATGAAATTTCCGCTCTAATGGCAGGCGTAAACTACTTCAGGCAGCTCAACCGCTCAGCTCTGGCGGCGGGGCAGTCGAAGCAATGCCTCCACCGGCCCTGGCAGTGTTTTGACGCACATCTGCACAAAACGGTGAGGTCATACCGTGGGCCTGTACATGCCTTCCGGGCTGGAAGTGCGTATACATGCGTTTACTCAGTGCGGGAAAAACTGTCACAAGGGTTTGTTCTTCGTTCGCGATTTTTGAAGGTTTTACGATCGATTGGACGCACTTTAAGTAGAGGTTGGATGCACTGTTAGCTTTTGTGTTGGTTTCAACTTTCTTTAAAAAGGAATGGTAATTTTTTCCCTTACACCAATGATCATGAACGTTTACACAGAAACAAGTTCGCCTGTCTATTCTTGGCCAAACTACCGCAACAGTATGTGACGTGTGGGTATAGCAGTATACACTGAAAGAAAAGGAATCTGCCCGGGGTAGTCTTTCTGCACATAGTGTGTTGCACACATCACAGTCGCTCATGACAGGTACCGCGATGACACTTTTCAAGAGAAGCAATGGCGTGTCGTTCGACCGTACTGGATACTCATCCCTCACCATCCATCATAATGAACAGGTGCCACTCCCGTTCCTCATTGGCACGAGGTCCCAATGGTGGTGATGACAATGTATCATGACACACAACATGCAGGAAAATTTCTGCATGGAGCCGAGCAAATATTGTGTGCTATGGTAGAAGACATTTTGGCATTTATATAGGCTTTTTTAGTTTTAATCAGAAACATACACCTTTTGCTTGCAGAGGACGCATTATTTGAACTTATTAGGACTGTGGACATATTTTCACTCGTGATTTCACCGTGACGCACACCTATTTGCTGACTACTAAGCCTATATGGTTGCATTAGGACATGTCCTTCCACAGGGTGCATCAATGTAAGTTAATAATGTAAACTGTGCATAACTTTAGATTGAGACCTTACTGCATAACAATTAAACAACACGATAGCATGCACACTTTCTTCGTTCACATCGGGCCTGTTCGATTACAGGCGTTGGCTGCCAGAAGCTTGCTCTCGGGCGGAATGTTGCATTATAATTACGTAGCTGAAGCGTCTCGGTGCAAACCAGAAACTGAAAAATCTAGGAGGATGCCAGCCGCAATGGGCACTCAAGGCAGCAACCTTTTTTTACTTTCATCTGCTGCAGTCAACTTCACAAAATATACGGTTTCTTTAGCCATTTTTTTGTCTGCGCGCGCGAAAAGGGTGGGCTTCTTCCTGTAGCTGAACCGAGGATGACGCAGTGACACCAACGCATTTCGGCAGCCCTTTGCCACCTCTGGACACCCACCCTTTTTCGACTTGCGAAATCATCATGGTCCTCCAGAAGACGTCATTATTTTTTCTCTGGAACATCCCGCACGTTTCGCTTTGTTTGAATCTTTTTTCGTGATGTCTATTGGGTAATGATGCGAGTCACTTGAAAAGATGTACGCCTCAAACCAATTTAAAGTTCCTATTATGCGCTTTCTGATGCCGTTTTTTGAGGAGCAGCTGGCATCATTTCAATGCGCACAAACGAAAACATTTATCTTCACGTACGGACAGCCTATGTCCATGCAAAAACACTTACCTTAGTAAACAAAAACGTATGTTTCCGACTAACTTTGGAACGTTGCTCTGATCTACGAGGTGAAAAATACTTGCCATGATTAATGCAAACTCAACCGAAAATATACGTCAGCCGAAGTGGGAAGCTGTAGTCTTCTATCGACCTTTCGGGACCAAAAAAAAAAAAAACAGAAGGCCGCGGGTTGCACCGAAAACATGCTGTATGAAAAGCCGTTTTAATAAAGCGAAATGCCGTGCTCGCAAGGTCAAGCTGCGCATCAGTTGAAGCAACTTTAAACTTGAAAAGCCGGAAGTATCAAAGAACTCTCCCATGTGCTGACACTGGCTGCACGACCCAAGTCAGTCTCCTTTTGTTGTCTGCTAGCTTCCAGACTGGAGCCAGATCACCGCCAGACCACATACGTCCTGGCGGTTCGGACAGCCCGCATTTTGCGGAGATTGCTAGACCAGAGAAAATCGAAGACGATCTGGCGCCACCAGAAGGGACGTATACAGCTGCCCTAGAAAAACAAATGACCAGCTCTTATGGCAGCCCGCAGGCAGCGCTGGGCAGCCAGAAGTGGAAAATCGAACAGGCCCATTGTTGATTAGAAAAGTTGCTTTTGCATTTTTTCCTTCAAAATAGTACTTCTGCGAGTTAGTGTCACAGTAACCACAATGAGAGTCTTCAGCAGCACCAACTCACTCATTCTGGGCATGGCCACGGATGTTGCAGAGGACAGGACACTTCCCTGCACAGCGCACACAAATGCTCCGGAGGAAGCTCCGTTATCACCAACAGGCCAGACTAGCTTGAAGACACCTGCAGGCAAATGGCATAAAAGCCGCATAGTAGTCAAAGATGTTCCTGTCTTCTCAATAAAGAAAAACTATGTATGACCTAAACTATACCTATGTTGTTCAAAACTCAGTGTGCTTACCTGCGGGGCTCATTTTAAAGACACCCTATTTTCAACAAACAAATAATAAGTTCATTGCACCGAGTGGCTGCTCCCAGTGCTACACTATTTTGAAAAATTTCAACTGAACTTACTTTGCTATCAGTCTCATTCTGACTACTATTACAGTGGTTGCCGCACATCAAACAACCTGCTACGTACCTTCATTTTATGATCAGCTCATCCAATGAAACATAGTGCCCGCTTTACTCACGTAAACAACCCATTTTTCGATCTAAAAGAATTGCAATGAATTTGAGGGGTGGACTCATTGTGCAACATAAATGTTTGACGACGTTTATATGCAGATTTGTCGCCCCTGAACGTTTTCAAACAACAGCCAAGGCTACGTTTTTGCGTGCGGGACTGTTGTGGACTACTGCGGCCATTACAAACTAGGAGGCGCTTGCATGCCCGTCCGCTTTCGAAAAACACTGGGAGGGGAGGCAAAGCCGGATAGAGGCAAGTGTTTCGACCGCGCCCGCTGCGCAGCCGATCGTAAAGCAGGGACGCATGTACGAACCGTTGAATTCGGGGGGACAGCGGGTCGGGGCTTCAGCTGAGACCAAAGGTAGGGTTCTCGGAACCGCCGTGCCTTGGCAGTGTGCGCGACTCGAGTCCTCAAGAGAAGAAAGAGGGAAACTGGGGAGTCGACGTTCGGCAGCGACAGAGCGTCACTGTCCACGGAACGCTCGTCCGGACGACGCATAGCCTAGGGCCTTGTTCGTTAGTATGTAGCCACGAATAAACGTCCCCTTCATCGTCACCGGTCCGCAGTCCGACCTCCTTCGCAGCAACGCTCATGCCTATTCTACGCGCAACACTCAACAGGACACATAGCTTGACATACAAACTTTGTGTGAAACAGCAGTAGTTAGAAGACTCTAAAGTGTAAAAGCAAGTTAGCCTGTATTGGCAGATTACTGTGTCATGAATGTAAATATACAACTAGCAGTAGGAGCTGCTTAATAACACAGAAAACGCCAAAAGCGTGGAATAAGGTATCACCGCCCCATACACTGCAATTTCTGACATCAAAAATCGCAAATGGTGAAATGAGATAGGTAAACCTCACCCGAGCATTTCTATAAGACAAAAATTTAGGAAGGGACTTGTAAATGTGAAATAAATGTATCAGGGAACTTTAGCTGGTAATGCATTTTTTAAACACATAGACTTTAGCAAGGAAACAGAATAAAAATGAAGCATTAGCCCAGGTTTGGTTTCCGTTTTGATTTTGTTTAAATGCTTCCCCTTGCGTGCATTGCAATGCATTGCAAGCGCAGTCAAGCGCTTGCTATGCAAAGAATTAAGGTGAACGCGTGAGCCTTATCGTACCTACCAAGCACTACCACATATGGAACAGCCAGTGGCAAAAGCGGATACTTTTAGGCCAATTGAGTGGAAACCAGACGACAGCCATCAACTTATGTGGTTCGCATTTTTAACATGTGCTTTCTGGTGGGGGCACATCCTGGGTATTCTCGGGAAGGCTTTGCTGACGTCATCAGGCGCCACTCATAAAGCACACATAGCTTGGTGGCCGGCTTTGCCCGTATTGTGCCACACCGAGACGGCATTAAAAGACCCTTTGCGATTGGCTGTGACGGAAGTAAAAGCCATCGAGAACAGGCTTTTAGAAATACGGCAACGAATTAGTAAAATAGGCTCGGCTGAATCTCGGCACTTTTTAACGTGCAATGAAATGGCACAAAAAAGCGAAAGGTGAACGGCCTAGGTAAACGTCAGCTTTCATTCTGTCGAACAAAACCCGAGAGCTACGAAAGGCATGATCTTTCAGAAAACAGAAAGTTATTCAGCCTTCATCCCTCCCCACTGCGTGGAACATGAATGAAAACTGCCTTTACTCCGCACAAAACATCGCCCGAGCACTTTTTATAATTTATTCTTGGTTTGAGTTCAAATGTAGGAGCAATATTCCGGGAGAGGGGGGGGGGCAATAAAGGCAAGGTCGCAAGTATGCTTTACATTGATTCCTATATATTGGCAGTGACAGCTATATGATGTCAGGGGTTAGTCCTCAGAAATGAGGTTACTTAAACAGATGCTAATAGTAGGACAGTGCCACCTGTTGTCCACACCCCTTTAATCTATGTACTGAAGTGCAGCCTATGTGATCACTTCTAAAGTGTCAAAATAAGGGCTTTTGTCAATTATGTGGCTACACGTGAATTTTATAGATTAAAACGTATTAAAGTACTGCACGGTTGGTAGCCCTGGAGTATCAATACATAAACATATAGGGGCAAATTTTTAGTTTGTAGTTTGTTCCTAGAAAGTCTCTTGAAGTGGGAATTTTTTATAAATTTTATTCTAAATTTTTTGCTACAATAAACTATTTATTATAATATCATTGAAGCTAAGACGTTATTAATGCTTGTTCTCGAATTTAAAATAGGCATCAGCTTCCTGAAGTACAAGTGCAGCAATGACTGTTTGAATGACGCTTACTGGAGTTTACAGTGGTGGCATTAAATGCACCTTCCCTTTTTTGTTAGATAACTGAGTGAGTTTTTTTTGGCCTGTGCTACTTTTTTCTCTAATCAAGAATAATCCCGGCTACTTGCCTTTTTTTCTTCCCTCATGGACGTCTCCGTACATTCTTTGTTCATGGCACTTACCTGTCCTCTTTCCAAAGTAGTTTTACCATTTGTCGGTTGTGTCTTGTTTCCTGATTATCCCCCCGCAGTTCTAGTTCTTGTTACCTGCACTTTTTGTGTGCGGTGTTGTTCCCCTGCTTTTTTGCAAGGTCTCTATCTCTCACTTTTTTAGTGTAGTTGTTCTGCTTTTCCCCAACAGGTTATTGCTCATGTTTTTTCTTTCATAAATAGCTTGCCTACTTCTTTAATTGGCATGCTCAAGGAGGCCCCATTAAATGACTCCAACACATCTTTCTCAGTGAAATGCCAACACAAACTCACGAGGTCCACACCTTTAGTCAGCTAGAGCCTTCAAGTCGTCTCGATGTTGGGAATGTATGCTCACCCGTGTCCTGGAGGCCCCAGGTTCGAATTGTACCCAAAACCAAATTTACCCGATTTTCTTTCCAACTTGATCACTTGCAACATTGGTTGATTCAGAAGATGCAAGAATATGCAAGATTGGTTGATTGAGAAGATTGCCTCGTTAGAATAACACTGAGGCCTCGTTTTAATGCAAACTGCACTCGAATAGGCTATAAAATTAGATAAGCGTGAATGGCGAGAAGTGCAGAGCCCTCCGAAGCTCTGCAGCAACTATGGATGTAGTCCAATCGTCACTATATTCTCCGAACGACTGCACCGGATAATGCGTGTAGATAAGGTAAGTTGCCCAGGAGCAGAGTAGTTGCTAGCCGATCGCTAGAGTTTTCATTGAAGGAGGTTTCGGTAAGCTTAACACAGGCGGCCGTGTCCGCAGCGCTCCCCGAGCATTTTCCTTATCTCTTCTCTAATAGCTCGGAGCAGCTGTCCAAAGAACAAGGAAAATTGTTTTTTACTAGCTTGGCGTGCAAGGCACTCACGAGATAGCAAGCGCGGAAGCTCTTGCAGGAACTTGAGAGTACCCCAGCGAGCGAGACGGAAATGGCGGGGAGCGACGTAGCCCGAGCTGCGAGCTGACCGAAAACTCTCGCGGTAGCTTTACTCGAACCACCAGCGGCCGAAGCGGGTTGCGCCACCCTCTTCAGCGGAGAAACAGAATCGGCGCCGCCGTGCGAGACGAACGATATGTTGTCCCCGGTCTCCGACAGCTCGCATGGGTTAATCAAGGTGGATCAAGCGATGTTCATTCGAAAACAGCAACATCATAGTTCGATAAAAGCCTTGCTAGAGAGCGTGAAACTGGGCGCAAAGAAGAACGTTTCCTTTCATGAGAAATCCGGTTTGTGGTATCGCAGCACACGGATGCCAAAGGTCAGAAGTACGAACAGCTTTTGATCCCGGAAAAGTATCGCCGTCAGCTACTGGAAGTCGCGCACGAAAACGCGTTGGCAGGGCACCTCGGTCTGAAGAAGACGAAAGCTTGACTTGCGCTAGAGTACTACTGTCCTAAAAGCTGGATAGACATTGAAGGCTTTGTGCGCTCTTGACAGACATTGTAGGGCTACTGCCAGAGTCCGACAACAGCTCTCGATACATACTACGTGCCTTGTGTGTCGCGACAAAATTTCCGGAAGCAGTGCTGCTCAGAGAGCTCAATTCTCAGGTCGTTGATGCGCTCCTTTCAATATTCGCTCGTGTCGGATTTCCTGCTGAAGTTCAGTGCGACAACGGTAGCGGCTTCACAAGCTGCCCAGCCTCGACGTTTTTTAAAGGTGCAGAATCAAGGTGGTGGGCAGCTCTATCTGTCACCCACAATCTAACCCAGTGGAAGAGCGAATGCTCTCAGTGTTAAAGCGATTATTGAGAGCTCTCTGCTTTGAGCGAAAATGCGACTGGAAAGCACGCGTACCAGCCGCTATGTTCGCTTTGAGGTCTGCTCCACACGAAAATACAGGCTTCAGCCCTGTGGTGATTATGTACGGCCGGAGTTTCTTGAACCCCGCTGGAAGTGCTGTGCGAGTCTTGGGAAGGTTGCAGTGAAGATCCAAACGAGGTGGACAACGTTCTTCACCTACTTCAGAAGGTCGGGAAAACTAAAGACCTCTATGAGATCCACTTGAAGGCTGCATAAGCATAGTCGGAGGTGTACTACGACAAGTCGCCAAGAAAGCGTACGTTCGAAGTTGGTAGCCAAGTGATGCTGCTGCACCCTTCGAAGAAAAATGGTCTAGGAGTTTATTGGGAGGGGACGCGAAAGTAGTGTCGAGACTTTCGGACACCAACTACGAAGTAAAACTAGGTAAATGGCAGAACAAAATCTATCACAGCAATTTCACGAAACCCTACATTCAGCGTCCCGCTGTGGTGAACCTAGATGTGAATGCCGAGGGCAAGGAAGGAGCAGATATTTTGACGTCTTCGAACCTGAAGAAGGCACTGCGGACCTCTTGCGGGAGCAAGTGGAGTTAGAGCCCCTTCTAGGTGAAGCGAAAAGGCAGGACTTGGAGAGGATATTTTCGAGTTTCAAGTTGTCTTTTCTGATCAGCCCGGAAGCAGCGATGAGGCCGGTACTCAACGGAGGCACCGAGTTGAGACGTCCTGTCGCCTTTGTGCGAGGCATGTAACACTCTTGTTACCCTTGTACATATTGTATATAAATGCTGCTTCAACTCTGTCAGCTCGGCAGCTTGGTCGCTCTGCTCTTCGCCACGTTGATAGCGGACTGAGCAAGGCAACTTGACAACACTGCCGAGTCAACCAATGCCCTTGCAATAAAAATATTGCGCACCAGTTGCAGCAGTGAGTTGAAGCACCACCGTGTTTCCTTTTCCCTAAGTTGCACGCAACTTTGTTCACTGCTTTTTCTACTGCTTCCCCCCTGTTTTTGGAAGATCCTGTACCTGTTTACAATATTAATAAAGAGAAAAATTGCAGGGGAGCAGATAGCAAAGTGGCACACCTACCATCATGTTCAGTCGGTGTGGGGTATGGTGACAAGCGGCGGCCAGGATGAGAGAAAGTAATCTGTTGTCCAGGCGAACCGAAGCAGATTTGCACGTGGCTTTCATTAGTTTTATGACGGTAACGCACATGGACGGATGTAAGGTCAAATATAGGCTCTGCAGAGAAAGAAAAGGACGAAACGAACTTGTAATCATGATGATTCTGGAAGCAACATAGAACTGTGTGAATGCCATGAGTATGCTGCATATCTCAGCCCGAGAATTCAAAACATCAAAAACTTGTCTTACCTGTAATACGTGGGCTAATAAAGGAGTACCATCCCTTATGCGTATTGTGCTCGTCCAGCTTCTCTGCACTAAAAAATAAAGAAAAGTTAAAGATTGATTTTTTCAGTGTCCCATAAGACATTTCAATACTGGGTCATATCAATGTTCTTTTGCCCTCATTTGGCCATATGCACAAGTGCAACATTTTTTAATATTTCTATACTAATACAGTCAAAGCTCGGTAATCCAAACTGCAAGGGGACGTCACCTCAGTTGGAATTAATGAAGGTTTGAACTAACAAAAGTAAGGAACAAAATCCGTACAATGCAATTGGGAATCAGTCCAGCATGTCAACAATTAATTGCTTGCGAAAGCCCGCGACTGTAGCCTCCGTTTTGTACTTGAATGTGAAAGCCAGCACTCTTTTTCTCGAATGGGCGAGTGCAGCCGAAGGCGTCCATTTAATGTATACTCCAAAACGGAAAAAGAGACGGGCAGCATTCAGCCCGGTCATTACTGCCGAGCGATGGCCGCACCGGTGATTTTTCCGCACCCTCCTCGCGCTCTGTGGCAACGACTTGTTGCATGCGTTTAAGTGGGGACATGGCTCTTAAAACAATTTCTTTTATTTTTAAAGTCAACTGTGGAAGCCTTGCTGCTTTTCAAACACGCAAACACGCCATTGCAAACACGCCATTATTTTTTGCGTCAGTCAATTAGTTACCAAGATAATTGGAGAGAATAATTCATTTATGGCGGAACAATAGGCAAAACAGTGTTAGCCATAAAACTGTAATCTTTATATTTTCCAATACTATGAACCCTGGTGAGTTAAACAGATGAGAATCTGTTTTCTATTGCACCGCGTGGAACTATGTTTACCACTCACTAAACATTCGTGTTTGAAATGTGCATTCGAAATGGTTCTTTGCTACTGGTGCCACCAAGGTTTAATGAGCTGTAAAATAAGTTCCCAGTGGTGCATCAAAAAACTGCTTCTCTTATTGCCCTCACCGGGGTCTATAGCATTGGACAGTTCAATGACTAACACTGTTTTGTCTTTTATTCTTCCAAAAAAGACTAATTATCTCTAATTATCTTGGTAACATACTGACTTACTAAAAAAAATGACATATTTAAAATCACTGGGAAAAAAGCAGCAAGACTCACAAAGTTCATAGAGTTTACTTAACAATTAAAGGAAGCCATTTTAAGAGCCGTGTCCTTCCTTTACCTCAGAAATGATGCCACCTGTCAGCCAGCCCCCAAACCTTCAACTTATGTCCACATCGACATAGTAATGTGAAAACGTCTTACAAAAAGGTCTGCCATGGGTGTGTTAGATTGCTTTTACCCTTTTTCGAGGGTGATGCAGCAGCTTGTGTGCGTTTCTCTAGCAGGTGCATTTTTCTAGCCGTGGGCCGGGCCCCCAGCTGCCAGCACGGTGGCACATAGTTCGCATTATCTGCGGTGGAGGCCCGTCGCTTTCGAATCAACGCCATTTATTATACATAGACTTCTATGGGAGCTCGGCAGGTTGAATAATCCTTAAAGGGGTCCTGAAAGGCGCTGATTACTAGGAAATCCATTCACCTGAAAATGTGAACACACATGTATTCGCAAAACCTCTTTCAGGGCCCCTCAAATTTCAATTACTGAAGTTTGAAGTGACGAGCTCTCACTGTACAAGAGGAAATCTCAGAGGTACAAACAGTTTGATGAAATTCTCACGATTACTGATATGAAGAATCAAACACTATTAGCCAATATAATTAAATTATAATGAATTACACAACGTTCATAAAGTTTCACTTCACCGACATTTTTGGATAAAGAAAGCTGACTTTAGCTGATTTTAGCTGATGTAAATAAGAAAGAGCCCGCTCTTTGTAACCTAAAAACAACAAACGAGCCATGTGGCAGTGTTTCCCAGAAATAACACAATAAAAACATAAAATGTTAGCAAATTCAAGTCAGAAATAAGTCCATAATGAATCTTCCTTCAGGACGCTATTCTCATAAGGTAACCAGCGCTGTCAATTTATCATAACTATCAGTGTTAATGTACATCATGAAAATCTCGTGCCTTTCAGGTAACTGGAAGCAAATGACTGATGTGATAAAGATAAACGTTCTGTAGAGGAATTGAGAGAACTCTCAGTTTTCGCATTGAAGGAGATAGCATTAAGAAAAAAATTACACCAACTTCCCATAGGGGGACCCTGAGTAGCATGCGAAGCAGCCATGGGGTCGATTGAAGTTCCCATTAGATTTCAGTTCGTCGTTTTCGTTGACGTTCAGCTTCGCGTGCCGTCGTTGTATCAGTAGCTTCTTAACGTAGTTTGAATGAGTAAAGGACATAAGGCGCGTTCGTAGCACATGCTCCCGTCTCAGTTTGTAGTGCAGTGGGAAGAGCGCTACGTACTTCCCGTTGCGGCCGGAGAGTCGTGAAATCGAAACCTGGCGCCGCCTAACTATTTATTTTTATAGTGGACTGCCCTGACCTCAGCCCAAACGCTGACGGGGCTGAAGAGACGCGCATGCGCAGTAAACTGCGGACGGCGGACAACGACAACGAGTGAGGGAGGGACACAGCCCCGAGCATGAGATGCTTCGCATCTAATATTAGGGATGAAGAAACTTGGCACTGCAAAGATAAGAGGCGCGTTGAACGTCACAAACTACATTGCTAGGCTTTGGGAATGTTGGAGATGAGAATGCATAATATTCGTGCCTGCCAAACATCGAACGAAATTTTGTAGCGCTACTCCCATGGGTACTGCGAGTGCTGCAGTGTCCGGTAAAAAACAAAAGATATCACATCCAACAGTTGTAAGAACAACCTTCCTGAGTATAAGTTAAAGTAATTTATCTGGACTTTTCCTTCAATAGTGCAGTGGCGTGGTTTCGCATTGGAGTGTCCTCCACATAATATGGCAATGGCCCGCACCGAATGCGATCACTACGTTTAAAGTAGTAATAGGACTGGCTTCTGTTCACTCATGTGTTGCCATGGCCATCCACGTGTGCAAAACTACCAGTGCACTCTCAAGACATCCACAGTACAGAAGATACAAATGTGCCCCTTGCCAACAGCATATTTCCAGGAAAGGAAAGTTTACATAAACGGCTACAGTCTATAGAACAGTGGAACTGATACAGCAAAATGTGCTTTACAGTGGAAAGTTCGAAAACATAAGGCAGCAACATGTTGAGGCGTTCTTTGCATTCACTGAATGATATAGCGGGAAAAACTATTTATTATGCTTAAGGTGGCTAAAAACAAATGCAAATTTAAGAAAACTGAGCAAGGATGCGGTAGCATCTGTGCACTGCCTATGTATCAATGTAATGCTACAAAACCCAAATGAAACATCAGGGACTTGTGTCACGTGTTTTTTTATTTCAACAATGAGCTCAAGTTGGTGAATTCTATAGCAAAATATAAACCTGAGCTTTAGCTAAGTACATCATCCTAAAGAGGCAAGAAATCCACAGACTGCCCAATGCGTCCAATGACGTGTTGTCCACATGCCAACTGCCCATTTCTGCCTGGTCCGTAAAGTAAACCGTTGGAACTTTTGGTTCAAAACAGGGTTTGTTTAAAAGGTGGATTACTTAAAACCCACCTTTGTAAATGCAAGTTCCTGAGCAATTGAAGCATCACTCTCTATCAAACAAAATGGCAGGTATGAATAGCCCAGTCTCTAAATAAAGCGAAGTTCCGCTGTGCCTATCATTAGCTTTTATTATAACCTTAGCTTTGCCACAAAGCATTTTTGTGCATGATCGGGCCACGACGACCCATGTAACTAGTCCCATGACAGCTTCATTGTAGAGGAGACTTGACGATATGTGGTGTCCCAAAGTTTTATTTACGAGTTCTGTTTACAATTAATACTTCTGAGTTGGTATCTGAAGTTCGGCTCAAGGACGATGTTGTTATGTAAAAGAGAGACATACAGTGTCAAAAGACAAGGTACTAATACTACACCGTAAATTAAAAACGCTTCGTCGCATCTCACAGCATCCGTGAGAATTTCCTCCGGGAAATTCGCACAGCAGTTACCATAAAAGCTGGGTAGCCTAAAATTTGCGGAATAATATTACGTCCCAACGTAACCTAGCCTAACATAACCTCACCGACCCTAACGTAGGCTAACCGAACGCGTCGTAACTTAGCCAAATATGGCCCAAATGCAACAAACCTAATCTAACCCAGCCCAACTACACAGAACACAACCGACATTAAACGTATTTCAACCAATTCTAGAAGTTCTGTGTGTCGATCTCTTGGTATATTAAAACCCACAGTAAAAAAGCAATAAGAAAGTCACGATGACGGAAAAATTCCGAAAGCTCAAAAAAGATCCCAAAGTTTAAAACCAAGAACTACTCCGCAGCGCTACGGAGGCAGCTGCGAAAGCGGATTTTTAGGGGATGTTATCTCATAGAATCTCCGGGTAGCGTGCTTAGCTTATGAGAGGCGACTGCCGTGAGAAATGTCTGACGGTAATTCTCACGGTTGCCGTGATAATAACCACTACCAATAAAAAAAAGCCAGACGGGGAGTTTTATTCGGTGTATGTTCCCGTAAATCCTCCAGCAGTACAAAGTTTACTACTTACTGCGGGTGCATAAAGCCCTATACGCCTAAACACTCCGTCAAACGAGTGAAGGTGTAAATACGAAGCGAAAACGTACCATTGCTCTGACCGAGGACGGAGTAAAGCACATAACCTCCAAACGGAGACAATGAGCGCTTATACCAACTTTCCCAGCTCTGCTCTTTGACTGGGAGAGAGATATGAGCCTTGAGTACGAATACAGGCAGATTTCACAGCGAACGGGTGTTATGTAAATTCTTGATAAATCGTGTGTCAACAAAGGCAGCGACAACAATGATGGTGACTGTGTGTGTACACGCCGATGCCACAAAGAAACATGGACGTCCATCTTAAAATGCTTCACTGCAAAACAATCTGCCGAAACACAGGAAGCACCTGTAACGTGTCTGCTCAGTACCATGCGTCTACCAGTTGTTGTGAGAGCTAAACTGAACAGCTCTGATAACCACAGCCACCCTTTTGTAAATGCACATGACCATAATTGGCAAAAAAATCAGATCCGGCAATCTTGGAATATACCCTACCTGAGCGATCTGAATCCATTACGATATGATCCTTTATATCGTGTGACTGTTGTGTTCAACCTATTGAATTTAACAGTGAGAGTCGTTTCATTCCAGGGGGACAATCGTAGATCATGGCCTGCAGCAGCGCAGATTGGGGAGTCCTGCGGAGAGCCAGTAGTCATTTTAGGTGTACCAGCCACATCACCAGATACAGCAGCTACTGCTCACACTGCATTCAGATGCTTAGTTGCAATCAATTTCTCAAATATAAAGCACAGATTTCGAATAGATGACCCTTTATCAACCTGGCAATGCGATGCACTCTGCAACTTTGTCATTCCTAATTTTTGCACAAAATTACTTGCAATTCTCGTTACAATGACGACTGCCCAGCAGTAGCAACGTGAAGCGACAAACTCTAAAGCAGCGATGATATTGTTACTGTAAACTACTCAAGGACTATTCCTTTTCAGCTGTAAAAATATTTTCGATTCACCTTTTACAAACACCTGTAACAAAACAAAAGACGATTACTTCATGCCTAATAATGGCAAAATTATTGCAGTAATTCAATATGTGGAAATGAAGAAAGAATCAAGTCGAGGTGAATAAAAATAAGAAATAAAGGTAAGCATAGGATTACATGAAGGCTGATGTTTGATACCCACTAAAAATACCCTACAATAAAACTCAAAGATATCATAAAATAAACTTAAAAATATTTGAAATACTATAACCTAAAAGTATATGCTGTTTTACTATCTCCTTGACAGCATATCAATAACCTCTTTTAGAGACGGATGAGTAATGTAAGCAGGAGCTATGCTCCAAAAGACACTGGACTTGTAACAGCTGTAACACATCACCAGATCAAACTTATGACGATAACTACATAGCATACATGACACCAGTTAGCATTCTCCAAAGCGTTTAAGATATAAAACTGCGAAAATGTTGCCATCTTATTTTTTTCGCCCACGAATTTATCATGAAGTGTTTCCTGTTTTCCGATTCCCCCACCCGAAGAAATTCAGTGTGAATCGATTTCTTTTTTGGCCATTTTAGAAAAGTGAGTTCATAGCACAATACCGTTCATATAGTAGGCACATTTATGATTAGTTACAAACTTTCATTGTGTCGGGTGGAGAGCATTGCGAGCTACTTCTAAGCTTAACTACCGAATTTTCCCAAGTAACACCTAATTTTTTTACAAACATCCATAATGATTAAAGCGGGGAGTGCCGCTTAGATTTTAAGCAGATTGTTCTAGGACAAAAACTTTTTTGAGAAGATTTATGTGTATAGCTAAAAGAGGAAGAGTGCTCAGAACCAAGAAAATACCCCCGTGCTAGTTTCTTTTTGTAATTCCACTAACATGACAAAAATCCTACAACACCAATGTCTACCGGTGTATACGTGTCTTCCCGTACAGAAAATACCCTAGCCATAAATGGCATTATACATCGAGCAAGTGAATTGTATGACTTCATCCAACAAATGGAAACGTTAGCCCACATAGGATTTTAAAAATTAGAGTTTCGCTTGATAGTGCCTTCACTCGTTCCTGCCATTAGTGCTTATCTAATCATTCTTTCATTTTTTTATCCAACTATTCATACGATGCAAACTTTCAAAGTTAGAAAATATATGCGCAGGCATAAAATCGAAACTGATTCCATTAAAGTGAAATGCAGCACTCAAGTGGGGAAGCACCAATTGGTTATGCACGGTAGCAAGCAGTGCACTTCTCCCACCTCGCAAAACATTTTTTTCTTTGATCTTGAAGGCTTCACACTATGACAGAATGATATTTAGCTGGCAATGACCTCTTTTGCTTTTTATCGCCACAAGCTTCGTACACACGCAATGCAATCTTCAAGGTCAGGACCTACACACTGACATGCAAAAACATGCAAAACTTACGTATCGGTAAAAGTATGTTCCGTACAGTGTAACATTCTTTGGACAATCGGCTGGACATGTTACCCTAAAATTGGAATACAAATGGCTGTATTACGCACACGAACACTTGTTTTCATACCAAGTAAGACTCCGGGACAAATATGTACCACATTTGCATGATTCGAACGCACATATTTTTTTGCTGAAAACAGCCTTCAAATATAAATGCGTATTACAATCGGGCTACTAGCAGAAATCGGCGTTAAAGCGACCAGCAGCATCCCCATGGACACTAACTAACCCAGGCGCAACGTATTTTCGCTGCCGAGGTTTCGTGCGTCAAATAGAATGTCTAGAGAGGTACGCGATTTTATTTCATTTGCATATGCACGGTAGACCTGGCGTCAAATTATTAGTTCTTTAAATTTTCCTAAGTAAACTTGCCAGGGAATTACAATTGGGGGGCTCGTTAGAATCGTGCAAAGAGGGTACTGCAATTCAATACATGAACAATTATAGTGCAACACCGAGCTCAACTTAGAAACATCTTCAGTGTCCTCAGAAGGCCTTGTAACCAGTCAATCCATGCCACTGGAATGTAATCGCTGCTCAAGAGCCAGATAATTCGGAGATTAAGAAAGATGAAGAACTAATTAGTGAGACAAGCTAAAGTAAGATCCTCCGCACCATCTACAAGTGTAAACCATGTGTAACCCGAGTGTAATTGTGGGTTCTAGCCCTCCCTTACTTGAATTGGAACTACTCTCGCTGTCATAGACCAGTAAAATATTCCCGTGAAGAAAACACCCTCTCTTTTGCATGTTTTGTGCAAACACCAATATATTTACAATTCTATCTGTGAGCCAGAAATGGGTGACAGATCACCGCTGTACCCGGGCTGCTTAGGGCAAGAGCTTAGTGCAGCAGCTTTTTTTCCAGTGAATCACTCGCATTCTGAAGCAATATCTGACCTCAGGCTGTTGATTTAATTCAGTGATATGGATACTCAGTTGGATATAGCTGTGAAGCAACCTAATATAGGAAGGTGTGAAAGAGGGGCTCAGAAGCTGAAATATGACACATTTGATTTATGAGTGGAATGCACAAAAAAACTTAAAAGTCAGCAATCACTGCACCATTGATTTTTCTCATTGCAACAAGCTAAAGCCATAGAGACCACGTGTTACAAATAAACACAGGCACAACCATTTTTTCCACTTTTCTGAAAATCTCCGATGTCTTATGAGTAATGTTTAAGCAAAAATTTTGCAAATCATTGTAACTATGTTACGAAAACTAGTAGTGGATTGAGCGCCTGCATGTTTAGCCAGACGGTAAAAAGCGAAAATAGTTTTCGTTTGAAGTACAGAAAAGGGGGTTTGTCAAAATCCATGCTAGTCAAAAAAAAAAAAAAAAAATGACGCCGAATGCAGAATTCGTATATGTGTTGTTTTGTAGTTACTGTCTTTATTCATGCTAGTTTAACCTCATGGGATTACCAACGTGGCCAGTCCTCTAAGTAGCGTGCTGTTAAACGGCTCAAACTGCTAGGATTGCCCAACGGCATGCTTCTGAAGCTCTGTATACCTGGTTTGGCTGCCATTACGCTATCTTCAATGCAGCATCAGGCGTGTTCAGCAATGCTCACCAAGGGTCACCAAGAATAGGATGCCGAGGTTTTATTATTGATAAGTAACATCATATACTTTTACATGGGGTTTTGTCACTTCTCGGTGCCCGAAGTATTTAAAAATACCCTGGTTCTAGCGTGTGATCATGAACTGAAACATATCATTGTGCGTGCCAATGATATATGACAGGTAGCTCGGCTTTTGCGTGTGTGGTTTAGCGGGGTGGCGTGTGCAAGCCCGTACTGTCAGCAGGTAGGGCTAAGGTTTGAGAAGTGCTTGGCTGTTTTGTACATATTTGTGAGACCGCCTACGTTTTACGAGATTAAAATCGAGCGCTCAGAGGTGCAGTTTATGCGCGGTCGCTCAAAGAAACAGCAGTCAATGCGCGAACAGCAGCTCTTCTGCCCTAATAACCACTCGTCTTCAAAAATGCGCGATGTCTGCAGCTCGTACGTCCTTTGTTCATGGTCATAATCGTGCACTTTGACTTTACTTCAACACGTGGGAAGCACGAATAGAGCGCCAGTTTTTTCAACTGGAAATTCCTTTTTTTGCCACAAGTTATGCAAAGTCAGGAAACTTGTATGACCACTACCCTTATCGCTTGACGCTTCTTTCTAATGATTCCCACAATGGGAATCGGCAGTGTTCAATAAAATCTTTGAAGAGAGCAGTTCACGCCAGAACTCTGGCAGTTCAACATGGGTTGGCATGGCGTACCCTGACCAGCGTTCGCCGTCATGATGAAGATGGCGCAAACGATCGTCGTTGAGATAGCAGCTGCTTCGCAGAGATGCTACAGAAATATCTATCCACACAACAGAAACACAGAATATAGACGGCACTGCAGTGAAACGGTACTACTAAGGTGGCTAGCCACCTTAGTTCTTTTGATGCATCAGCGATTTCTCTCAACTTTTGAACTTGCTCCCAAGTTCCCCGCCTCCAAACTGGATCGGTTTTGATTGGATCCGTTGGACCACATTGTATGGGAGTGCCAGCAATCCCCTTCTCTCACATCTAACCCCAACCCTACCTATGAGCAGTTGGCGGAGCTGCTGACCAGCTCCGACCTTCCACACCAGCGACGGTTGGTGGAGAGGGCAGGGATGGCCAGCATAGCCCAAGGCATCCCAGACTAAGGAAGCCTCCCACCGGGCGGGTGCCCTAACATCAGCACCTGCTCTCCAATAAAGTTTATTCATCATCATCTAAAATTCTGTTCGACCAAATATCTCAATTTACGCTATTATAACGGTTAAAGGTAGAACTTCCGCCAAATCTGCATATTTGTGGAAATGTAGGGCCTCTAACGGGTCCCCATTGTTGGTAGTTTTAACAGCAAAGCTGTTTAGCAAATCGCAATTTTTCGTGTCCGCAGTTAAAAACACCAAGAACTTGCCGAGCGCGCGGGCCTTGCGGCGACCACGCGGCAGTTAACAAAACCAAGAAAATGCCTAGCGCTCATGTGTGCGTGCCTCGCGATGACCGCCCAGCGTCCCCTTCGCACGTTCGTGAAGCCAAGCATACCCACTTAGGGAGATCGGTTAAGATTGCGGTGACCTCCCGGACGTTAAAAAAACAAGAAAATGCCAAGCGGGCGTGTGTGCGTGTTCGTGCCTCGATCTCGGCGTCCTCCCAGCGTGCCACGCGCACGTTTCTCAAGACAAGCATACGTACTTAGGGAGATTGGCCAAAAAGTGGCAAAAAAACACCAGCGTTCGCCGTAATCTTGAAAAAACTGGCTCGGAACGAGAAAGGCACGTCATATCGTACACCCCTCCAAGGTGATGTCCAATGATTATCACTTAAAAAGAAAATGTAACAAGCTCACACTTATAGCACCAATGATAGTTTTTAAAAATTTCGTTCAAACAATTGTCTCCATTTACAATATTCTAAAGATTGCAGGTGGAACTTCCGTGAAATCTGCATTATTGTGGAAATGCAGGGCGTTGCACGGTTCGCCATTTCCCATATTTTTTTTTATTTGTTGTGTTTCAAAATTTCGTTCGACGAACGACTGCCTTTTATGATAATTTAACGACTGTCGGTTGAATTTTCCTGATATCTGCATTTTTGTGGAAATCAGGGCGTTTCACAGTCCTGACTGTAGGGATACTCGGCAAAGAAAGCTACGCAACAATATAATACATCCGCAATATGTGCACGAAGTATTGATCCCGTCAATTTTCTGCTATATAATAAACTCGAATGCCATTTGCTGTACTTTCAGTATTGGATTAAATCCGCCCACTCTACATAGTTTTACCAGAGTGTTTCAAAAGTATTGAGGGACTGTGACTTTGCTTAATGTCAAGTGCTGGTTAATATCTTCTAAAGTCTTGGCAGTTGGAAACCCCCTTTTTTTTCTGAAGTTCAGAGCATTACCAGGGACAAAAAAAGTGATGAATTGTATATTTCTGGTGATTTGTGATCGCGGATTGGTGAGGAAGGTGCGGTTTTCCCTCTTTTTGCAGTTCTCGTCTATCTAGAAGGGATAGGGGTTACATATGAAGGGAATAGTACTTTATTGTTCTAGGAACAGGTGTTGCGTGTTAAGTAAATCGCTTAATTGGCGTCTTGTGGTTGTTAATGTTGGAGTATGTGCTCAGCCAGTACAGAGCCGGAGATTTTGGAAAGAGGTCCCTCCGCTTAGGTCTGGCTGTGAGATAGGCATGCTATTTGCTTATCTCCGTGTTGTTTCAAACCGACCCCTGTGTCGCATGCTTTTGGTTTGAGGTGAATATCCGTGCAACCGGAGCACATATGTGCAGGGCGTTCAATGCAGATTCTAGCTCTCGGCGCATGGCGAGAAAATGCTTACGAGCAAACTTTGCCGAGCGAGCAGTTGGTAGATGCTGCGTTGGTTTGGCAGTCAATTCTTTCAACTTGATCTTGGCCTGAAACAAAAAGAACAAAATTAACCTAGTTAGTGGCAATGCACTTACAACTGGCTGACACTGTTGAGCAGCGGGTCGTGCACCCAGGGCGTCCAATTGAACAGAAAGCCGCAATAAACAAATAAATAAAATAAATTGTCACTTGAAAACTGGATAAGACAGCAGGAATCCAAGAAAAAAAATCTGAAGAAATTCAGAGAATTGTCTACTAATGCGTAGCATTCTTATGCCACTTGTCAAAAGTGTAAATTCTTTTGAGCCAATTTCATGGGTTTCTTTAAAACCATCCCGTCCAATTCTCTCCATTTGAGCTATTATACTGATTTGGGCTGGAACTTCTGCCAAATCTGCACTATTGTGGAAATGCTGGGCGTGGAGGGTTCGCCCTTTTTCGTATTTTTAATATTTTTCTTATTTTCTAGTTTTTCAAAATTTTATTCGACCCACTATATTTATTTACGCTACTAAAACGATTGCTGGTGGTAATTCCGCGGAATCTGCATAATTGTGGAAATCGAGGGCATTACGCGGGTTGCCATTTTCCGTATATTTTTTTATATTTTTCTTATTTTTTAGCTTTTACAAAATTTGTCCGACACATTATCTCAATTTACACTATTATAACGAGAACATGTGGAACTTCCGCGAAATGTACTATTATGAGCAATATAAAAGGGAACACAGGAAAGGGTAGAAAACACCCTCAGACCTAGCTATGAGGGATACGCAGCGGCCACCGTCGGAAACAAAGTGGAAAGGGGACGCTGTTCTAACCACTGTTCCCATTCCCGCCGTGCGTCTTATTGGCTGTCCGACGATACCATATTATCGGCGTAATGACGTAAGCTGCTGCTTAATAGAAGTGCCAGCGTGGCGCAAGTGACAACAGTTAGTGGACGAGCGCCATTTTTTCCCCATTTGTTTTGCAGCGTGAGCTACACTGACCGAGGTTTAGCAGCTTCGCGTGGCTCCTGGAGAGCCGTGAAACTCTCCTCGCTGCCCGTTCCTCGCTGCCCGGCGTCTCACACAAAACCCACGCGCCAAGTGTCTTCGCCGACCTCCGTTCCGCACGTGGTGGCCCGGTGCACTTGATCAACAAGCGAGCGGTTGCCGGATGTGCAACCGATGGCTCGTGCGTCGCAGCAACACCGGCGTGCGCCTACGGAACCAGCTTAGCTCTGGGGTGATTGGTGACGCTGCGCCAGAGCAGCTTGATAAATATACATGTGTCACATAATGCGTATAACGTGCGTGTGTCATTGAAGAAGCAGTAAGCATGATAATCAAGCCAATTCTAGACAACCAGGAAAGCTAAAAATAACCAGCTGAACCTTAGCTGAGGCTATACGTATATTCTGGCGTAGCCGAGCTAAGCCACTGGTAATTTTTTCACAGCGCCATGCGCCCATCGCTCCGAATCTGTTTCGAGGCTGTTTGCCACGCGTTCCTGTGTTCTCTTTCGTATTGCTCATAACAGTAAATTATTTTGGAAATTCAGGGCGTTACTCGGTTCGCCATTTTCCGTAATTTTTATGTATTTTAATTTTCCCACGTTTTCAAAATTTCGTTCTACCAATTATCTCCATTTGCGCTATTAAACGATTGAAGGTTGAATTTCCGCGAAATCCGCGTTATTGTGGAAATGTAAGGCGTTACACGGTCCTGGCTGTGGCAAAGAATGATACGGCAAAGAATTCTACGCATTAAATGATCAATGCCATCCCCTTTTTGATAAGGAGGCTGAATGAATGAATGCACACAACCGACCGCGTGCCCGAGTTAGTCTTGTAGCAGCAGCTCCAGCGACATCGATCGAGCGCCGCAGCTCGCGCGGCTGCCCGAGCGACATGGCGTGACGGGCTGCGCGGCCGCGCAAGCGCACGAAGTCACGGGATCTCCCTGTGCTCCCAAAATAGCATGTGCACAAAATAGGAACGGTCGTCCTGCCTGAGGCTCCTTTCTCTCGCCCCGACATAGCGGTCTACAGTCTCCTTGCTGCTTGATTTAGGGATAACAACTCCATGTAGTTACGAGTGAGCTGCTCGGAACGGTGGCTGCGGACTAAGCGTTATCGAGTAAGTATTTTAATGACTTTGTTTGCGCGCTTTAGTTCACCTGAAAACAGCGCGCGTGCATTTATGAGCACGACAAAAATGCAGCGAGTGCGGCATTGGGAATGCTGATAACCTCATTCTGTAAAAACGATAAAAGACGTTTGTTGGCATGGCAGGATTGAACATCGCAGCTTCGGGCACTGCTTGATAAGCGGCGAGTCTCCAGTCGCGCTAATAGAGCGCTAATTGTCGGAAAATATTACAATAAGGACACATTTTATGACACTTAGAATAATCAGAAGCAGAGATAACGCAGGGAGGGGATGACCGAGCCACTAGCTTGTCGCCGCTGGGACAAATAATTTTTTTAACACCAACCGGCAGAAAGGTTCTTCATAAAATTGGAATTCCCGAAGCAAACCCGGATGACCTCCCCGAACAACCACCTTCAGACGTTCGCAGGAAACGGAGTGGCGCCTTTTCCAAAGCACATGTACATCCAGCCTTCAGCAAGGGACGACCCGACATAGTTGTTCCGCCGCTCACCAGGAAATACGGAATGACTAACACAAGGTAACCGAGATTGCACAGAGTCGTTAAAATCTCATCACAACTTTCGCGGTGCCCACCCCAAAAGGAGACATACTCACCGCGGCCTCATATCTTCACCTCTCAGTTTTCGCCGCAGAGGCAATGGGCATTGCTCATGACACCGCCACTTACCGCAACGAACCATAGCTCACAATAATCACAGACACTTAACCGGCCTGTTGCCTGTATCAAACCTGGCTAGCTCCGCCCAAGGATCTTCCAATCCTAAAAAAGCTTCAAGACGACGTCGAAATCACTATTGTACCGGCCCCAGGCCACTCACGCCTCGTCGGGAAAGAGGCAGCACGTGCTGCCGCCCGCGACTTTCATATCCTGGCATTCCCAATTTCTGTATAGGACACCCCAAGTGGGACGGAACCTTTGGCCAACAGTGCAACACCTATCAATCCTACTTATGAGAAGAACATGTCCTTTTCCATTCCTATCACTATCAAACTACCAAGCACACAGATACCGGAGGCTGCAAACAGAAACATTTTACCATAACACAATAGTGTCGAAGATATCTCCATCCCTCTTACCACTGCCCGCGCTGCAACTTCCCCCTTACGGCGTATCATCTCGCAATACTCCTGTCCCCATAATCTCTACACCATTAGGAAGTTTTTGCACTTTGTATGCTCCGTTCGTTCGTTAGTACTGCGTTGAACAGGACCCGATAGCACCAGCGCGCGGGGGCACGGCTTGGAGGACGCTCTCCACCGTAATGCATGCGCGGTCATGGTGAGGGCCCGCCCGCGGAACTAATCTACCGGAGCAATTTTGTAAGTACCTATAGTCGGGTCCTGGTCAACACGGTACAAATCGAACGGACGGAGCATACGGAGTGCTAAAACTCTCAATCTGCACTAATCAGCTCGGCGCCGGAAGTTCAAAATGCCCTGGTAAAACGAGCTCCAGAATCGGCGTAGGCTCGCGGTTTCCTGGGCTTAGGAAGCTGACCGCATCCCTGCACCACTACCCCCTTGCTCAAATGAATGTTTATTCGTCCTCCTAGCCTGCCTGCTTCTGCTCTTTTCGATCTCTCCCCAACTGCAGGATCCATTGTAATGCTTCGCACCCTCTGTACTTTACTGCAAAGCCCTGCAGTGACGTCTGCGCGGTGATTCCCCTGAAGGTGGGTCGGGCGTGAAAACTGGAAGGGTCACCTGTTCCAGTCACGATATACCCTTGAGCCTGCTGTTCCCGCAAATGACACTTTTGGAGCCAGTGTATGTCGCAGAACCCTTGCGCTGTCTTTGGGGCGGCCTTTTTATGTTCGCAACTTATCGATGTCATGTGATTGACAGGACTTGGTTGCACGCTCAGAGCCAAGTACGAGCAGGTAACATCATCCCTTGCGTCAATGGCAATTGTTTGATTTGCTTTACCTTTCGCTATAAAGTTGACTTCACCACGAAGCGATCCATAAAGTTGGCTTTCAGAAAAGCATTTTTGTGCGTGTGTGTTTTTTTTTCTTCTTACCGTCGTCTAATGCGGTTGTGTCCACCCGTGTGGTGGCGGTGGTGGCAACGACATGATGGCTTACGCTTAGCTTTTTGTCGGATCACTGGCGTCCAAGACGATTAGCGTGACGATCGAGAGAGGGGGGAGAGGCGCAACGGGGAGGTGTCGATGAAAAGCCTTTATTAATAACAGGAGGACCCGTAAGTATTGAAGGGCAACAAGAGAGTGGTGTGCGCCGGAGATGATGAGCTTTCGTGCAATTAGGTCGGGGCAACTGAAGACAGGACGAACTCGCTGTGGGAATATCCAGCGGCCGAGCAGAACTCGACATTGTCGCAGCAAGAATGATGGGAGGCTCCACTATGGCGACTATAACTTTTGAGGGAACATATCCTTCTCACTGAGCCTGGGTGGCGCCATTCAGAAATCCAAACTGCACCGTCCCAATGCAGAAATATGCTTCTAATACCTCGGCCTATGACACAGAGCTGATGTGTGCACCCGTGCAACGACTTCTCGCTGCCCCAACTGTGAATACGCCAACAAGGGCGAAGTTCAAACGTACATTACTGTTTGTGTGAGCTCCCAAGCAATGAATCGTTCCGACAACGCCAACTGCTCAAAAAAACTCGAAGACGACGCAGTGCTACGGCAATAGCCATGGCTCAATAATGGAAGCACGCCGCTGAGTCGTCGTCATCTAGAAGCCAACAGCAGCTTTCAGAAAAGCCCCAGAAGCCACCCTAAGGTCAGACAACTAAGCAACCAGGAGCCCTCAGCAATTACATCAAGATCAACTGGCTCCTGGACAACGACAACCAAGCAAGGAGCCCAACAACGATGAGAAAAAGAGCCCGACAAGGGGACCTACCCCAGCAAACAGCAGCAGATCGAAAAGGTGAGCAAGTCATCTTTATACAAACAAACTAACAGAACATACAGGGTGCCCGCACTATATCTGACTATACTCAAAGCCCCGATCTACAATGCGCAAGTGTACCATCAGCACGTCGGTACAGCACCCCCCACCCCTTCCCGACATACAGCTCGTAGGCAACGTTTCTATGGAAACGATCAGGAGAATGACTGAAGCAAACCCGAAAATAAACGCAGGTAAACCGATGAAACAACCACTAGTGTTATGTTAGTAGCACTAAATTGCACCTTAAAATAGTTTATGACGGAGATGCGCTATAAGACGCTATGCGTGAGCCAACGAGTATCAGAAATTGCCCACACGACGGAATCCAGGGCTGCCACAAAATGTGTCGACCAGTGACTCCCGGTCCAAAAAATAATGCAAGCCATACGACGCCAACTCGACATGACCAGGCAGAAACTTAACGGGACAGACAAGCGATTTTTGTCGAGTATATTTTCCTATCGATATGAAAGGGCATCAGTTAAAACACTTTAACCCGAGACGTTTTTGGTGATGGTGTCTAGAACTTTTGAAACCGGACTTTTTAGATCTACGAGCCATACGTGGCCTGGCAAAAGGAAGGCTGCCAACCATGACAGGGAGCGGTGGGGCAACATACTTTCAACTGTACATGATGTGAAAAGAGGTGTGTAAAACCTTATCCCCGGCTAAAACAAGGAAAATGTGCAGTTCTTGCTATTTATTTATGCGTATTTTGAATCACGCATTGAAAACAATACAGTTGTTTGGACATGTACGGTAGTGTCAGGTTTTGACACTTCAGAAAGTTTAGTGCCAAATTAAAATTTTTCCGCCTGTTTATTAGGAAATTCTTAGGGGTTACCATAAAACGGCGGCTTTCATATGAGCTACAGGATACGAATTCCACAAAAATCTGTTGTGTGTCCCTTAAGTGGGCAGTAAGACTCATTTACAAATTTTTCTGTTCAGCTGTCCAGGTTTCTAGGAGAAGCAAGGACATATCCACTCATGGCTCACCAGAAACAAGCTCCTTCCAGACATCACTGCTCTGCAAGAGCAAGGCAACAACCGAAAGATTTTGGGCTAACCACGAATCAGGCATCCCCGAAGATAGGAACATTAACTCGCAGAGGTGTCTTAGCATCCCAAGAAGTCACTAATGGCAGCAACCTAACGTTCAACATAGGATCAAGTCGTGACCAACATTACTAGCCTCTACAGCCCCTCAAAGGATGACCTAGAGATGAAAATAATAATGCACCATTCAAACGACATTACCAAGCACGTACTACTGGGGGACTTCAACGCATCTCACAGAGCACGGAGCTAATCTAGAAACACAAAGAATGGTCAACGCGTCTTCAGGGAGATTCAAGATCAGCAGTACATTCTACATAATGAACTACACAGCCCACGCGCTCTGTCAACTCAGTAAAAAAAGACAACGCCAGACCTAACCCTAACATCAAGCGGTGAAGACGTGCAATAGTGCAATATTCAAGAATATCCAGGGAGCGACCACGCCATCATCAGAATAAAAATCAATAGCTTTCCTAAACAGGTAAAGTGGAAGAAAAAGCGCATTCGCGACAAGGTTCGTAAAGAGCGCATTATTATATCCCATCATAGCATTGAAGATCGGACCGACAGCTGCTAAATGTTGTGCACTTACATACCAAGATTATCACGCAATATGAAAACGGAGGACCAGGAGATAGACACACCGTACACTGCTGAGATACCACGCAATAGCTTAATCAAGCCATGGAAGCAAGGTAAGACAAACAGCAACCCAAGAAAGCGAATAGAGGAGCTAAATCGACACATCCGGGAGTACACTACCAAAGCATACCAAGAACAGGGGCAGGAAACCTGCGACAAGCTCCAAGGAACGATGGGAATGAGGAAAACGTGGACCCTACTAAAAGCCCCCATCAAGAGCCCTCATGAACCTACCAACACTATGTCAACGCATAAAATTTACCAACTAACACAAAAACTTGAAGACACCGAACAGCTACTGCAAACTATGAAGGAAACTTACGTAGCTCCTCGTGTGCAAGTTGAATACCAAGCATACGTCGGTCCAGCAAATTCCCTCTTCAATGAAGAGTTTACCCTGACCTAATTAAACGCAGAAATAAGTAAAAGCACTGGCAACAAAGCAGCGGGGCCGGGCAAGATGACCATGCCGTGTCTCAGGAATTCAGGGATGAAGATCGCCGACTCCTCCTACAAAACTAGAAAGATGTGTGGACAGGCCGACAATTAACCGCTCCATATCGCATGGAAAGAAGTCAAGATGACATTCAACCCTAAGCAAAGAAAGTCAGTAGCTTGAAGCAACCTGCGACGAATAACGTTCACATCAAGCGTAGGCAAACTCACGGGACGAATGGTATTCCATCGACTCCAAAACTACCCTGAAGAAATGTACATAATTTCTTGAATATACCAGGTTTCAGGCAACATTTATTGACTCAGGATGCACTCCTTGCAATCCATTGAAAGCAATGGCAGAACACACTATGGCACAACTCATAGCCATCCTGGCGGTTGATCTCAAGAACACCTTCGACGGTGTTGACCACGACATCATGCTTGGAGCTAGCGGCGACAAAATGCGGGTGAATATGTATAACTACGTTAATCCATTCCATCAGCAGAGAATCCTTGCGATAGCAGTGGGGGACCACGAAACAGGACCAATACCTCACCCGCCGCAGGGAATTCTTCAAGGAACAATGCTATCGTCAACTCTCTTCACCTTAGCCACACTCATGATTCATAGGCCACTATCACCCGCCGCGTTGGCTTAGGGGCTAAAGCGTTGTGCTGCTGAGCCCAAGGACACGGGTTTGATTCCCGGCAGAAGCGTCTGCTTTTCTGATGGACGCGAAAAGCGAAAACGCCCGTCTGTTCGAGATTTAGGCGCACTTTAAAGATCCCCAGGTGGTCATATCAATCCGGAGCCATTTACTACGGCGAACCTCATCGCCTGTGTACCGTCGGCGCGTTAAAACTTATACGCAATCATAGGGCACTATCAGAAGTGGCGGGCATCAAACACCTCGCATATGCGGATGACATTATCATATCGAGCACAACTGAATCACCCATACACATTTGAAACACTCAATAGTGCACAAGCAGCAAGAACTATAGGACTTTCATGCTTTGCAGAAAAAACAGGACTGCTAACCGTAGGCAACAGACGGTGGAGACAGCCTCCAATTAACCTAACCTTGCAAGGCAACAATATTCCAACTCCGTTCACTATCAAAGCACTGGGACATTACTTCCAAAAATACAGAGGGGAACATGCCACAATGAATAAGATAATAAAGAAAGGAGAGCAGCCGGCGCTTAAATTAATGAAATGGATCTCCAAGACGAAGAGGGGGCTTAAAGAGAAGACCTTCTGAGGCTGTACGAGCCCACGTCACATCGCGAATTAGATATGCAGCCCCGTAAACCAATTTTACCAAGACGCAGCTTTAAAAAAAAGACACCCTTATTTGCAAAGGCATCAACATACCAAAGACATCAACATCAACAACAGGTCTCTATCAGCGCGAGCAGTAAAGGCGTTGATTAAATGGGGATAACAGTGAAAGTGGACGAAATAGTCACTGTTCACAAGCACAACCAACTGGTCCGACTGAACCAATCAACACCCGGTCGACAATTCCTGGTACATGATCATCCAATGGGCCCCACCCGTTGCCAAAGTATAACCACGAGACTGGCAAAAGATGAGGATGGCACCCATACTAATTATGTTTCCAATCCAACACACGGAAAGAAGATCCATAAGAGAAAAGTACTTTAAAAAGAGACCCAAGAGGGAGCTGGACCAATTGCACGCCTACACAGACGAGGCATTAGACAACAACACATGGGCAACAACATTTTAGGACACATCCAACCGATCCTACACTAAGAGCAACATGTGCTTCACAAGGCAGAAGAAGCAGAAATCTACGCTATAGGAAAGTCAATATCGCATCTCAGTCAACAACCCACCCCCTGAATGAATACGCAGATAGCAAGAACGCCTGGCTAATAATAACATCGGGATGCACCCCCAAATCTCGGCTCATTTGTTTAGATATATCCAAGCCTCTGGCGAGATATATTGGATTTAGGGTCACGCTGGCGTTCCATGGGAGACCAGATGAACTCGCCTGAGTAGCGCATTGCTGGGCTCCCAGCAACGACGGCGGAAATCCGAGAGGAACTGAATCAAGCTCAAAAACAGATGCACCCAAAAGATTGCAGGACAACCAGGTTGCAGTTACCGCAACCGCACCCACACCTAGATAGACAGCAGCACACGAACGGAAGCCGGACGCTACATCCACCGGATAGACTACACCTCCGACGAGCTGATACACACCCAATGTACCAGTCTTGGGATGACGTCGCGAATCAACAGCACATATTATGGGAGTGCCCACTTTGTGTGCAAATCAGACAGCACTGCACTAACTAGCAACCACTAAGAGCAACGTGGCCTGGTGTACTTCATCGATAAGGCCATCAGTGGGAGCCTGGACGGAGGCACCTTGACTCCATGAAGCTCTCCGACAGCGATATTCCGCTTCGTTGTCAAGAAAATAAAATTTCCTCTCTCTCTCTCTCTCTCTTTTCTGTCTGTCGAGAAAAAAAGGCAGTCCCGCGTTATATCACTCTCGTCAGAACAGTCGTGATAGCACGGTTTGCATATTGGTGTTGCTTATTCAGGATCGTAGTAAGGTGTATTTTAAGGCGAAACCCTCAGATCCCTACGCTTCATGAAACGCGAGAGTCGCGAGAAAGTCAGACAGTGATGTTACGTACTGACGAGAAAAATTACCCTTTGGAGGTTCATAATTTCCTATTTTTAGCTTTCCCCCCCGCAGGTTTCTCAAGGGTTACTGCAAAATTCCCTTCGTTTTCTTTCGGCCGCTGATAGGTCTTACGTGGTTTCCCGTTCGGTTTTGGGAGTCAGCCAGCGCAAACTGTGTCGACTTTATGTAGCGTTCCGAGCGCAGATGCCATTCAAAGAATCAGAGTTCCAGCGTGAACGGAATTCTACCACATCTTCCGCGCAGCAGCGTTTGACTGTGCATTTCCCGCTTTGAACCAAAAAAGAAAAAAGCTCACTTTGAATGCTAAAGTTCCAAGTTAAAACAGCAGGTATGAAAAACAACAAAATATTTTGGGAAATTGAGATAATTTCAGCTCAGCGCCGGCATGCTGGCGCCATCTCTCGTTGACAACACGCGGACTAAGGTGCACCCGAAATGCTTTTTTGTAATACATATTGCACAGGAATACATGCAAGCAGGCATCAGCCCTCCAGCCGCTGCCGCTTCACGCATTACTAGCTCGTTGTCATGGGTACTCGTTCCTTTGTGCTCCCTCCTGTTTTATTAACTGGATTGGAACCAGTTTTTGAGCTTGTTCCTTGCGGGAACACCACTGCAGATATTTTAATATGAAACCGACGAATTGTTAAGGGATCCTTTTAAAAGAAAACGAAGCAATAAATGATGCAAGGTCTGGTTTACATACATTATTTTTGTTGTTGTCTCCATGACTCCTAAAATTCTCTGCATCAATTTAAGATTCCCTCTTTCGCTTTTGGCTATAATTACAGCATTAAATTCCACAAAAAGGGAAAATTTCCCGCACGGAACATCGCTGGTCAAAGCTGTTCCAATCAATGGGAATGCTGTGAAGTGCGGAACAGTGATTCACCAGAGCGCCTGTGGCGCCGTTCTCCGCTCTTTGCGACCACTCTTCACGCCCTTACCCTCCCTTTCTGAGTCCTCTCTAGACGAATTGAACAGAGGTTTGTTCAATGCAGTTCAATTTTCCCGCCTTCGCAGCATGCTCACACGCCTTCTGCTGGGCAGCTCGCGTGCTTTACGAGCTCTTGTTTCTAGTTCTGCCTGGAACAACACGAGCGGGAGTTCTGTTTTTGTGTGCTTGTTTTCATGTCCCACGTGCTGGAGCCTTTTAAAGCGAAGCTGTTTGCCTCTACTCTCGAAGGGTTCTGTAGCGACCGTTGGTATCAACAGAAAACTCCCGTAAAGAAATAAAAGTTACTGGCACCGCCATAGATCGAACCTGGAACGAATAGAGAAACGAAGCGAGAGCCCGTTGTCTTACCGATTGAGCCACAAGCCCATGGGGAGATGGGGGAGACAGGCGGTGCCCTTACCGAGCACATCTGCGGGCTTACCCCCTGCGTTTTCGCTGAATGCCCCTTGATAGCGTCACGCGACCTCTTACGAGGTCCACCCAAGGCACGTGTTACGGCAGTGTGCGCGCGTTTCTCATGCTCTTTGGAGCTAGTGAAAATTGAAGGAAGCTCACGCTAATGCATACCATCTCAATTCTCCTCCGTCTCTGCGGCCGATTTCGTCGCATCAGTCGGCGGAGGAAGAGATGGAGAAGTGAGATCGTCTAACACCGGGTTCGAGCTTTCTTCAGTTTTGTAGTGTTAACTCCTCTGCTTCACCGAGGCAACTCAACCAATCACCATTCTTGGATCATGCAACGGTTTACGCTTAGCGAAGAATATCTTTTTGAAGTAATAAAGGGTGTGGTTAAGTGCATTTCACTTGTCTCTGGTTTCCTTCATTTTAGAGCCACGTGTGTAAATTCAAGTGACGTCGCATGAGTAATCGTTGTGGGTGGCGTCATACCTTCGCTTTCCCACCACCTTCACAGGTTGTTTCGGCGCGCATTTGTTTGGGCCACTGTGAACGCGTCGTTTTTTTCTTCTTCCGGTGCCGCTTTTTCTCGCTTATTATCTTAGAAATAAACACAACGAGCATTCCTAATCAAATGAACGCGGGGCCTGCCATATTTTGCCTCGAATTCACCTGCAGTTTTCTTTGCGCTAAATTATGGGGACATTAAATACAAGTGCCGGTGGTTCCAGGAGAGAATGAGAGAGTATAGCTTTAGCGGAGACCAGCGAAGTTAGTCGAGCCGTCGTGCTGGCTTGCTACGCTAGCTGATAGAAGAAAAACAAAAAGAAAACGAAAAACGAAAAACTAGAAAAATGAAAAGATGTCATTTGATGCGCCCAAAATTATCAATCACAAAACTCCATCTAGTTATGTGCTCCCAAGAAACTCCGAGAGAGCTTTGATTGCCCGTGTAGCCTGACTTGACCAAGGACCCAAAGCAGCCTTCAGCTCAAGTACCGCCCCAGGCTGCGTGCACAAAGGTAATATGAGTTTCTGTCTCTGCACACTACACTTTGGACACATGCATATGACATGATGAATGCATTCTCGCGAGTCACGTGTGGAACAAAAAGGTGAAGATGGCTGCTGGAATTTGTACAGGTGATGTCCCGTGTGGCCCAGAAGTTTGTAACGGTTTTGCCTATATGAATTTCTTTTTTAATTATCCTCTTACCATTTGGCCAGAAGGTTCAATCGCGGGACAAGCGGGTATGTTTTCGAAGCGAGTGTTTGGGTGCGTGACCCGACGTGACACCATGACCATGATCCGGCTACGACGACAAGCACGGCTCCCAAAGTGCTCCGTACTTATAATAGTTGTGAGGAACGTGGGATGTCACAGAAAATCGGTGCGCGAGCTGGGGTTCGCGCGCCACGACCGGGACCGGGAGGAGGGTTCTGAGAAAGGGTGACGCAGCGCGCACCGAAAAAAAAAAAAACTCAAGACAAGAGAGGAAAGAGAAGAGAGAAGAGAAAAATATGGAAGCTAAAACGTCGTTAGAGATGTACAGGTCTGAGAAACTGGACATCAGAAAGGGAAATTTCTACGATAATTCCCAGGCCAGTGCTTTGCTTTTTGAGGCTAGAGTAGGTTGCTTGCGAACTAAGAGCTTTGTGGGCAAGTATTCAAAAAATGATTGGTTAGGCGTGCTCTGCGGTAAAGAAACAGAAAATATGCGGCGCATAGTTTTAGAGTGCGAGGGTATCCAACCAAATCTACGTTCGGCTTAAAGAAGCCCTAAGATATAAGAGAAGTACAGAGGGAGTTTACTTCAATGCTGTCTAGGCCACGAAAAGAAAATTCGAATGCTGGTGGACGAAAAGCAGAGAGGGGAATATTGCCTAGGACAGCTACCACATGTTGCATGGAAAAAAAGTATATTGTGTCTAATAAGTTTTTTGTGCCTGCCCTAAGCAGTGCTAGTATTAAACTAAGAGTATAAAACATAGGTATATTAGTCCTCTTTGGTAAGATGACACGTCATCACCCCGCTAAAATGGGGAAACCAATAGCACATCATCATCATCACCACCACCACCACCATCATCATCATCATCAGGGAAGAGAAACAGCAGCGCAAAGGGTGAGCCGCCATGATAGCCGCCAACGAGGGCAAACGGGAGGTTTCTGGCGATGGACAGTAAGCGTTACGAGTGGGCTGTCCAGGGGGCTGCGGGTCAAGTGGCGACGGGCGCGGTCGCAACGTTCCAACTAGACTTTTGCCTTCATATTCTCAGAACGTTCTAAGCATCCCTAGTAATTTCTCCGGATAAGTGAAGAGGGTAAGAGTGCGGCGGAAGCTGTCACTGCCGTTCTGAAAAGCCTGCAATCACCTAAGTTCTAACCCATCATATAGGGGATACTTGAGAACGTGGGCACGTTAACTTTAAAAATCAATAACGTCAAATCTCGATATAAGGAATCACGTGGGATCACCGACAATGATTCGTTGTTTTGAAATATTGTTTATTGAAAAACTGGCGTTAATAACCCAGGAATTAAAATGACATACGTTAGTAGTACACTGGTGTGCACACAGGCCAACTCTCAAACAAAAATGTTGCGCTCACTTCAAAGCTTACTTTATTGAGGATATCAGTTATTTTCTTCTCGCGCGTGCAGCACGCCCGACCGTTTAGGAATCTTTCTATATATGCTACCTTGCACAAAACCTCATGCGGGGCGTCATTGCATCGAGCGATGAAAGTTCGGAATTCGTTCATGTGGAATAAAACATCAATGTTGGACAAGATTTCGTCTCTTTCTGCGTTAGGTGAAGTGCAATCTTCTTCCTTCGCGACATCATCGTCCCTAAAGATCGTGACTCCCCTCGCTTCTCCTTTGCTTTGTCGCTAGCTGCATTCATCTTTCGATCTCTCACGAACTTCGCAGCAAAATCACCCACAACAAAGAGATCCCTGCCCGCACACGTGATTAGCGGAAAGAACGACCGACCGGTCACCATCACCCATCACAACAACAGAAAAGAAAAGGCAAACACGGCTAGGCCTGCTAGGCTACTGCACATTAAACCATTGAGTTAATACCAACATTAAAGCACAGCTTTGTGGTGGCGCTAGCTGTTGGCACTCGGCATGGTTATGATGATAGCTACTGCACTCAAAGAATACGCATAGAAATGGTGGTTCTTCTTTCACAAGAAAGTTGCGACACTGTGACTTTTAGCCGAATTCGTAATACTGATATTGCTCGATTATAATGGGGGAAAGAAATTACGTGCCTTATTCTGAAGTATACGCTGTATTGAAATTCGTAGTTCTGAAATCTACGAAAGCTACATTGAAAATATAGGTAATCTGGTGGGGATTCTTAAAGTGTTCGCAATTTGAAAATTCATTATTTTGGGGTTCGTAGTAACGTGATTTTACTGTATTGTCGGGTATTGTACTGTATTGTTTTTGGATTGTCGGATTGTACTATTGTCGGCAAATCGGTCCTTTCTGGCTGACTATTTGTGTGGTCCCGTTTTTGAAGTTTTTTTCCTTGTGTCGAATGGTCCAGATGCTCGTATAACTTCCAGGAATTCTGGGAGCCGCGCGGCAAATTTATAACCATTCCGGCCATCTATCCACGAAGAAATGTCGTATTATCACGGATTCATATATGTTGCTACGGCAACCAACAATACGGCAACCAACATCCTTACCTTGATAAGAAACCTACAAATTGAAGGCTTCAGATTTCGAATTGTTTGCACTCCCGGACCCACTACAGGCGCACAAGGCAACCGTATGGCACACGACGCTGCCAGGGAGAGGCTACAATCACTTCCCGCGGTGGCCGCCAGGCCCGTCTCTCCACTCCAAGCAGACGGGCAACTCCAGCTTCACCACCTCAAGAATGAAAGCTGCAAGCGCTTACGGGTAGAAACACCTGTTGGCAACCTTGCCCCTCTAAGCGCTTCTCGCGTTCGGGGGAAGTATTCGCCAATAAACTGTATGCGAATGCAACGTATACTCCTTACATTATTTATAAATACACAGCTCCAGCAGGATCCGAATAGCGCCGATGCCCCCACTGTAGTCGTGAAGGCACACCAAATATTTACCACTTAATTTTGCTTTGTTCATTATTCGACCGTAATCGCCATCAGCTTTTAACTTTAGGTCCCCCCCCTGCGACTGGAAGAGGAACATGTTAATCGGGTCCGTGACGATCCCATCATAATAGAAGCAATCACCGAGTAGGCCCTTGAAAACGGACTCTACAAATTGGTGTAACAGCCTGGTCGACTTCCCCGCTCTGCCTGCAATGTGAACTGTCTGCAGCGTGCACTGTTTTCAGTGTGAACCGCATTGCCTACAGTGTGAACTGTACATTTAAGTGTGAACTGTGCATTTTGCTGCTACTGACTGACTTTAATGAGTTCATTTTGCGATTAGGACCCCAGGACTGCAACTGTGTTGATTGTGCGTGTTGTGACCTTCCCCTTTTCACCTCATCCTTGCTGCCCCCAGGGCCCCAGGGCGTCTCGTTTAATAAAGTGTTTCCCTCATTCACTCCTGAGCATCCGATTCGTCGACCGTGGAAGGCATCACCGCCTACCCCGTGGCCGCCGCTGAAGCCAGCATTACCCACTACAAGCATCTCCGATGCAAATATCCTCCGTTACATCCGTCTCTCAATCACGCGCAAGCATACACCTGGTGGCGCCGACAAACGGATACCGCCTGACTTCATCAGATACCGATTGAGGCTCCAAGTGGCAACGAAGTTGTCTCTACTCGTTGCTACTTCATCATCATCACCAGCCTATCTGCGCCCACTGCAGGGCAAAGGCCTCTTCCATTATTAATTACCTCGGTCCTGTGCCAACTATGACCAATTTATCCCCGCAAACTTCTTGATCTCATCTGCCCATCTAACTTTCTGCCGCCCCCTGCAACGCTTGCCTTCTCTAGGGATCCACTCTGTTACCCTTAATGACCAGCGGTTATCTTGCCTTGGCATTACATGCCCTGCCCACGTCCATATCTTCTTCTTAATTTCTACTAATAAGTCTAACACCAGTTTGCTCCGTGACCCACTCCGCTGTCTTCTTGTCCCTGGAATACGCCAATTACGCCAATTAACTCGTTGCTACTTACCAGCAGATAAATGCCGCTCCACCAACAGGAGTACAGCCGCGAACATCAGGTAAGCACTCCATGGTGGTGCATGCATGGGGCCCATGAGGGCGGATTAGCGGACAATCCTTTCGTCGAACTGAAGTCGTGTAGCCGCACTAAGCAGCCCGCACGAACTGTCGACCGCGGCCGCCGACAGTGAGCGATTGCCACTCTAGCCGCTCTCGCGCGGCCAGTTTTCGACGCAATCGTCGTCATAGCCTCGCATGCGGATGTTGCCGCCAGGAGGAACCGATGGGCCCTCGCAGTTGTCTTCACCGGAGGATATCCCGGAAGCACCGCCTGCCAGCCAACGCCTCCCTGAGCGCAGTGCTGCGCTTTCTCTCTCTCTCTCTCTCTCTCAGCGTTACACTCTTTAGTGCAACGAATGTGTTCGAACCAAGCTTCCTTGCGAACGGCGATGTGGTATCACTCTTTTTTAAACGTTAGCAACGTATGTACAATTCTCACAAATAGGGTACATGCCTCTCCTGAACAGGAATTTCCGTACAAGGGTTGCATGACATTTTAAGTAGTCAAAAAATAGTTGTGTATATTTTACGTCGAAGCAGTACACATATAGCCCGGCCTCAAGTTTTTATTCCGGTGACGCCGCTTTACTCGGGCCCCCATGAACCCCTCCTTTACACCTGTTATTAGACAGTTTTGTTTCACGTACGTAATACTTTCATGGGTGACCAGTGCGCATGTTCAGAATGGAAAGGGACTACGTGATTCTTACGGACATGCGTGAGGTTCGAATTTTTACGTTGCGTTGTTCACGCTGCTTCCGTAACACGGTGTAAGAATACTCTTACACCGTGTTACGTACGCAGGGTTGACCATCCTGTCGGCGCCCTGCCCTCCTGCTTCGCAGCGAAAACAGGTTTGTGGCTAATCGCTCGGTGCGATATCGCGTTCTAAGATGTTGATTTCGCATTGAACTGGCCCATTCTTACCCTAACCTGAAGTTTAAATCGACAAACAGCTTGTGTTTTTCAGATAGAAGAGCGATTTTTCTGCTGTTAAGCCTGGTGAAGTAGCGTTTGTTGTATACAACGGGCTCGCGAGATCACGAGTGACTGTTAGTAGATGGCGCTTGGAATAACGCGCGGCTATGGGCGGAGAGCGCGTGCATCGAAATCAAGCAGGTTAAAAAAATTGCAATATTTTTGAACCTCCTTGATCGAAACGCCCTACGCGTGGAGTGCGGCGCGTTGTAACTAAAAGGGTCTCAAACTACGTTCGCGTGGGCTACGTATTCGCAGCGAGATCGATATGTAGGTGGCAGCGTTGCGCTGCTAGTGTGGATGCCCCGCTGAGCGGCCCGGGAGAATGCACACTGTGGGCGCCTTTCGTGCCTTTTTCGCGCCGTGTGTGAGCACGAAAGGCGCAGACAAGAGTGGTATACTGTAGTTTGGTTCCTCAGCATTCAATGTGTACCATGGAAGCGGCAATAACTCTTCATTATTACGCCAAAAAAGCGCCTGACAATGACAATAAACTTGTACGCCTTGGCTCGTAGCAAGTTTAGTCTTTCCAGAATAAAGCTTTGAGCCTTCAATAAAATCATCGATAGAAACAAATCAGGACGCCTCGATATCCGCATTTCAGTTCACAACAGCAGTTTGAATGGTTTTCACTGGTAGCGTGACGCATACTTGCATCTGTTGGGTGCACGTAAATGGTTTCTAAGAGCTTACAATATTTTTTTGTGATTTCGAAAGGCAACATAAAATTACTGAATTTTAACCGGCATAAATGATATATTTAAGCGATATAAATGCAA
Source organism: Haemaphysalis longicornis (assembly GCF_048455015.1). Lineage (NCBI taxonomy): Eukaryota > Metazoa > Arthropoda > Arachnida > Ixodida > Ixodidae > Haemaphysalis > Haemaphysalis longicornis. The sequence goes on from NW_027526225.1 coordinate 103,303,925, forward strand.
CCGTTCTAACAGGTCTTTTGCGCGCAGCTTTAGTTAAATGATATTTTAGTGACTCTGAAGGCAGGTTTGATGAATAACGGTGTTGGATCACTTATTTAAGGCTTTAGTCGCTAGTGAAATTGCGAATTAAATTGCAAACGCGCTCAGTACAATCAACATCTCATCTTTATGTAAACGTGCTAAGTTACAAGCAGGCTTACAGTGTGCAAACCAAGCTTCTGGGACCTCACAGTGAGCACAGGTTTTAAGTTACGGGTGCACTGTTGACCAATTGCGCTCATTTTAAATTCTAACAGGTACCTATAAAACAGCGAGATGTATTGGCATTCTTGCGTAATGTCGCTTACGAACCATAAAGATGGCAAATGAATTTACCCGGTTTCAGATGCAGTAAAACGCTCCTCCTTTTTTCTCATTACGAAACAGCGAAACGGGTTTCCGGAAACTACTTTGTGTTGTAAAGTAAAGCTCGCTTTTGTCTTGGCATTTAATTCTTGAGGATTGGCTCAAATTGGCACGGATAAAAGTTTTCTGGGAATTTCGTTTTTTTGGGGGGAGTAAAGTGGGGAGGGGGATTCTGCCAACGTTCCAAGCGCGGCGAGACGAGAACGCATGTAACGCTAAAAGCCAAACGTTGGTTATCAGTATTACTTGCAATTGAAAGTACGCTAGGCATCGTGTTCCGTAGCGGTGAAAAATTTCCCGCACTTCCCCGAGGGGAAGAATGTGAAAGTGCGAATGCACCAGTTGAATTTGCGCGGTTCGGTAATGTTCGCGAAAGAGAGATCACACACACACACAACTACAAAGAAAGAAAGATGCATTTATTCACAGACACCTATTTGTGTTGTCGTTGTACTTGATTGCTAGAGCGGATCTCAGCTTTGAAATTTCGTGTCAGTACTCCTTTAAGCAGGTGCATTAGCCCTTCTCACGCCCGATTCTTGGCCAATCCCCCACGTGGGTATGTGCCATGTCAGCAGCCAGGCAGCGCGCGCCCATCTCCCCGCGTTGCCAAGGAAGACGAGGAGATTCTTGGCCAATCCCCCACGTGGGTATGTGCCATGTCAGCGGCCAGGCTGCGCGCGCCCATCTCCACGTGCGCGGACATCGCCGGTGGACGCAGGTTTAGGGTCGCTTAAGAAGTGCATTCGCACTTAAAATCAGTACTTCAACGAGTAGACGACAGTATTTTCAAAACAGATCAATCCCCCTTTTGTTCAGGAATTGTGGCTCGCATTTTTCAAAATTGTATTGAAAGCGACAATTGTGGGAAAAATAAAAAGTACAGAGGTTCACGGCACACACCCTCCACATATGTGGGCAACAACGTACATTATAATACGTGATTTTTCCTCCTCCTTTAAACTTCGGTCCACCTTAAGTGGTTAAGACGTGACCATATTAAGCATTTGGCTATGCTGAGGGAAACACATTTCTGGACAGGAGGATTCATGTCGGTATTTGAAAAGGGGATAATGAAAATGACGCACCAAATGCCACAGGACAGGGGGCGCAAAATCACCACTACACATATTTAACGAGAAATCCACCCGAGATACTCTGGCGCATTCACCCAAACGTATGTTAAATAATACGTAAATTACAAACACAGTATAAGCAACGACTGTCCAAAAATGGTATTTATTAGATGCGAAGCATCTGAAGCTCGGGGCTGTTTCCCTCCCTCTCTTGTTTTTGTCCACCGTCCGCACTCTACTGCGCATGCCCGTCTCTTCAGCCCCGTCAGCCTTATGGCTGACGTCAGCGCAGTCCACTATAAAAAGAAAAAGTTAGACGGCGCCCGGTTTCGATCCCACGACTCTGGCCGTAACGGGAGGTACGTGGCGCTCTTCCCACTGCGCTACAGACCGAGACGGGAGCATGTTCTACGAACGTGCCTTATGTCCTTCACTCATTCAAACTACATCAAGAAGCTACTGATACAACGAAGGCACGCGAAGCTGAACGTCAACGGAAACGACGAACTGAAAACTTTACAGGAGGATGTTGAATTTCCTGCGGGAAAGCTGTGGCGGGAAGCGCCACGCGCATTGCAGCTCAAGCATAGAAGAGGGCGAAAAGGGTGGGCAGCGGGGTAGGAGCGTGAGCACGCAATAAAGAAAGGCGAGAACCAGGAGGTGTTCGATCAGGTAACGCCGGTGTCGGTCTCTTCGCTGTCTCTACATTTCTTTACATTTCTCTACATTTCTGTCTCTACATGGGGGTTGACACTACGTTCACATTCGTGCTCCAAAAAATGAAACAACATAACGGCAACACAATGGAACCTACACGGAACCCCCATGATGCTTCGCATCATCTTCATGGTTTCCCACGGGAAGATGGAGTAATTTTTTTCCATTACATTAGCCCTATATGCTATGTTTTTGTCTTTCCACTACTACTTGGGCCTATTTCTGGCCTGCAGTATTCTCTAAATAAATAAACAAATAAATAAAAGGTCTGGGAAGAATTCGATCACACAGACGCTTGTAGGTGTAAAATACGTCTTCGGTAATGTATGGGCGATAGTGCTAAGTAATTGTTTTCGTTTGTTGCTTCTGTCTATAAGGACACAGCGCAATGTTACAAGGGTGGGGCTAATGCACGTATATGCACAACTCTTGTCGCTTCTTACCCGTTTCGTGTATTTAACTTTTATCCTTTGAATAACCACCACGCCACCTTCAAAAAGCCCCCTTTGATGTTCTTGAAACGGTAGATGACTGCACTCATCAATAAGAAAAGTGCAATGTGTCGAAACAATGTTTATAACGCGTTTAAACGTATAACACGTTTCTCCGCGGCGAAGATGTTTCATGGAATTAAACCAGCGCATTAACCCGCAAAGGCCGCTGATGATTGCGTCGCTAGAGGAAATGCGCAAAAAGAAGTACTTATGTCATTCCTTACTGCCAAACAAGAGCACATATTGGTGTTTTTATCGCGTGCCGCACGGGTCTTGCGCCTGGCCCAACGTGAGCGAGCAGACGACGCGAGAGCGCCATCCACACTAGGAGCGGTTCGTCACGCCGCCGCCTGGGACCGACTGTGTTCGATCTCGGGGTGAATACTTCTCACGTATTCGTAAGTGAACTCTGTACGCACGTGAAAGTAAAACTGTCTATCCTCCTTGCCACAACTGCCTCCCTACCACAAAAAAAAGGCCAGCTGACTGTTTCCTCTACTGCAAATGATCTGCTTCCATGACTCATACATGTCCTTATTGAACGGCGCGTATTTGAACAAAAATGAAAAGACAAGACGGAGGTTACCAGAGGTTTTTATATGAGAATGTTCGTTGGATCGTTTCTTGCGATAGCAAATACGAAGACACCTTAAAAATGGTTTCGAAGAGAGGCGAGATAAAAGCAAACGCTGTCCCACCAGGTGGCCCACGAGCAGCGCGGAAGCGGGAAAATTGAATTAAATTGAGCAAGCCCCTACCTTATTCATCACCAGACGAGAGAGGGGAGGGATAAAGCATTAGGGTTGGGAGGAAGGGAGAGTATAGAGGGTTACGTGGCAGGGACGGCGGAAGACCGGGTTCACGCTACCACTTTCCGTTATTGCGGGAGTTGACAGCGCATGCGCGAGCCGTTACGTCGAACGGTAACTTTCTGGAACAGGTTTTGCCGTCGCCATTGTGCTGCCAGCGTCATTATTACAGCCAAAACACTGATCTTGACGCCTAATGCATGGGAGAACCAATAAGGCTAACGTTTGTTGATGTTGTTCAGGAAGGGATAGTTGTTAAATGATGTCGGAGGAGCGTCACGTGACGAGCTTTATCTGACGGGAGACGGGTATGGCCACTTCTATCTTGTGCTAATCCTCGCCGGCCTCAAATAAATAGTTGAGATAAGTTTAGGAGCTCGCAAAGGGCTCTTAGTCCTCCAAAATTGTCGTGGGAAAGGTAGTATCGGTTAAGCGTAATTATAACAGCCTATTTTACTCATTCTACGCAGCTATATTTAGCAGAGGCTTAAATTCTGGTTTACGATATTTGATGTTAATTGTGCCCGCTATATGGCGGCATCGACGTTGACAAATCAATGGCGGCGTCGACATCTGTACTGGACATGACTACAGTTATTTAAAAAATGCTGCATTGTGAGAGTGCAAACTAGAAAGCCTAACATTCAAGCTATTTCAGGCGTAAGCAAACAGCTCTGAGTAACAAAGAATTGTGTCATTTTCTTTGAGACTAATTCGTCAGATGTCGCTACTTGCATTACTGTAGTTTCCGGTAACACGGTAAACGGTAACGTAAACGCGGTAACGGTTTCCTAAAACTCCCTGTTTGCAGTGAAGCAGGCGGATGCGCGGACATCCCTGAGTCCAGAAAATAGGACCTCCAGCCCGCAAGCCGCATGCCGAGAAGTGGAAACCGCAGCGCCGGAGACACTAGATAAGTTTTTGGAGTACCACCACTAGAGTGAACTATAGTTCACTCTACCACCACTGAGGCACGCAAGGCAGCAACATCGGCCATTTTGGTGCTTATCAGTGTTGCGAGATTACCGCATCCACGGCCTCACCGCTCACTTCTACAGGGTCATTTGTTAGCAACACTGCCGAAGATACAGAAAAATGGCATCTTTGGACACACTAATGCTGTTGAAATGCTGCTTCAAGCCTTATTTTTGTTTTGCGCTCGAAACGACGTCATTCGTGCGCAGCCGCAGAGCAGGGGGGACAAGCTAATTCTACCACAGTTTACCGACTAAAAATGCACAAGCAACAAAATGGCAGCGCCCATGAACCGTAGCAGTGTAAACAAATGTCACAGGCTGCGACCTGAGCAATGATCACGCTACCGGCACGGAACAATACAGAAGAGAGTGCCGATACCCTGTAACCTTTTCTAGTGACTCTAAGCAGCGCAAGACGAGGGTTAAAAGAAAAGGTAACGGAGCGCGCTCCTGGAAGGGCAAATACCAGCCTCGCTGCCGCACATGCCGTGGGGTGGCACTGAGATCAGAAAGTAGCGACTAGAGCAGATAGGAGGCTCCTGGCGATGGCGAGCGACTTTCGGGAAATGCTGTCCAGGGGCAAGGTCGAGTGGTTACTGGAGCTGCCGCACAGTTCAGCAGAAAGTTCAACAGCAGACAGACAAGGGTGTCCAACTAGACTTTCAACTCCGATATTTTAAAAAAAGTTGCAAGCTTTTTTAATGACTACCTGCCTCGAAAAGCTGACTGAGGCCCAAACGTTAGAACAGCATGAGCATTTACCTAACAGCCAAACGGGACGCCACATCTTATACCCGTGCTACACGAGCGTTTCGAAGGCCTTCGAGTCGAATGTCATTTGACTCAAATTACACCTTTGAGCTGCTACACGACGTTTTTCAAAGGCATTTGGTTAAAAATGGCGTTTGAGTCAAGAAGCACGACAACTGACCTTTGAGAGTGTCCAAGGCCTTTGAAACACGAACGGTCGTACCCTGGCGTCAGTTTCTGTAAGCCGTAATAACAAAAACAATTATTTGCAAGTAAAACTTGGTGTTTGATGTGCAAGATCTTCATAATTTTTCATTTGTTTTCGTTCTCTGTTACTCGCTCTATGATTACGAGGTAACTTGGAAATCTCAACACCGGCGGTGCGAGAAAAGACAAAAAGAAACTGGCCGCCTTGTGCATGTTTTGTGCGCGCATGTAGATCGTTAGCAATTTGATCACTAAAAATTGCTTTTTTGCTGAGTTTAACTCTAAAATTTAATTTTCGCCAAGGAAGAAACATGGCGGCAGTTTCGACACCAAAACATGGTGTGCGAACACGGAAACTTTCAACTGCCTTCGAGAATGGTCGTGTAGATCGACAGAACTCCTTCCAGTTCGACTGACATTTGAAATTTCGAAGGTCATTGGACTGAAATGCACTTCCAAACGCTCATGTAGCACAGGTATTAGTCACATTGGGAATTAACCACCCTTGCAGCGCGACTCGGCGTGTAGTACCCGCCGAGCGGTTGTAACTGCAAAACAACAAAAAATGCAACATGTTTTTGATGTAAGTGATATAGAGCAACCTTGGCCTTAATTTGTGAAAGTTCGAAAAAATCGAAGACTGCCCTTTTTCTAATTGGCTTTCAAAATATACCAAAATGCGTTACCTAGCTGCCATGGAGCGAATTTTTCAAACTGAACCGTCTTGACCAAATAAATTACAAGTAGCACGAAGATTGATAAAGAATAGAAGAATAACACTAAAAGTTGTAACTACCTAGCTTGTTTAATTTGCAGGGAAAACAACCCCACATTTGGGCAATTAAAAAAAAACAATTTGGGAATTTTTATTTAACAGAAATTCTCGCTGCATGCCAAGCACAAATATGGTAAATCATTTAAGAGTATGCACGTATTTACATAAAAAGAACTTGGGCGATAGCAGTAGCTTTTGATTTAGACTGGTAGAACTTTCAAGTTCTACCGCTAGCCGCTCAACGTGACAGTGACCCGGGCAGGCTTTCGGAATTTTTGGACGAAGAGAAACTTTTTCACGCAAAATAACTTCAGATGTTTTCCCCTGTTCACAAAGAGCTATGTATAAAATTGTCGTAAAAATCAAGAATTTAACGACCGTGGAACGCGCGCCGGGGTACGACGAGCGGCAGCACGCCGACGCCGCAGTGAGGGCGACGCTGCAAATGCTTCGCCGGCAGCTCGAGAACTTGCGGAACCTGGACGGGCGTCGGACGGCGCAGGGCGAGCGCGGCCAACTGGTCATCGCGCTTGCCGCATTCGTCATCGACGAACTGGACGCCGTCCACATTAGGGTGCCTCGATGCGCGCCCGCTCCGCTGAGGGTGGCGCCACTCTTTGAAGGGGTCGCCGCCGCCAAGACCGGTTCTCGGGAGGCGCCGCCGCCATTTTCTTGCAACCCGCCCCCGTCGACTCCGTGCTAGGCGCGCGAAAAGCGGCGCTCTTCACAAAGTATCTTTGCAGAACGCCTGGGTGCTGCGTTCCCCAGTGTTCTAACAGCTCTAAAAATTTGTGGGGGATGTTTTCGTTTCTTAGAGACCCAAAAAAGCGGCTTCTAAGTTTTGTGGACGGTGAAGATCAAGCGGGACAAGTGGCAGCCGACGAACCACTCCTGCATATGCAGTGTAAGTACAGTGGTGATCTCGCTTAGGATGAAGACGGGTGCGCATGGCTGCCGGTACTATCAGAGCAGCCTACCGTGGGATGCGTGTAGAGCGAGGCTATAATTCTAGCGTGCGCATCGCGTCATATCGGAGCGTGTGAACGTCGTCTGCTAACTTCATCGTGCTTGAAGCGGTGGAGAAATCGGCCGCTGTAAAAATAAGTGGAAACTTGAAACCGCAAGAAAACTGTTTCTTGGTGAGCGGTTATTCGTTCATTAGCTTGAATGCAATGCAATTGGTTCGTCACATCGCAAGTTCGCAACTCGCCAGCATGCTTCAATGAGACTCCATAAAAAGATGACGTTAATTGAAACAGCAGTTTATTTGTTTTAAGTAATTGCCGCTGAAACCAATGGAGCCCATGCACACAATGTTTGTCAGAAATAAATTGAGAGCTTAAAGTGAGCTAGGGCACTACAACCCCGATGCAATTTACGGTGGAAAAGATACTTTGTGGTTTTTATTAGGCATGTTCGTACAAGGTTCGATGATTCGGTGTTCGAAGCGAGGCACCATTAGCAGACGACGCACAGCATAGGAGAAGATGATCAGACGCTCCGATGACGCAATCCGGGCGTTCAAAGCAAATTACGGCTCGACACGCACAGCGCATGCGCGATGCTTCGCGCGGCCGACGGTATGCTGCTCTGATGGTACCGGCGCGCACGCGCTCCCATGTTTACCCTAAGCGAAATCACCACTGTACCCGGCTTCTCAGCAGTGCCAAATCCATTTGGGGCTGTTGTCAGCTTGTCTGTGTGGCTGTTTCTAGATACCAGACACACGGTTTTATGCGTTTATGTTCGATCGATTGATTGATTCTCGGGTTTAACGCGCCGACGCAACGCAGGCGATGAGGCGCGCCGTAGTGGAGGGCTCCGGATTAATTTTGACCACCTGGGGATCTTTATCGTGCGCCGAAATCTCGTACACACGGGCGTTTTTGCTTTTCGCCTCCATCAGAAAAGCGGCCGCCGCGGCCGGGAATCGAGCCCGCGACCTCGTGCTCAGCAGCGCAACGCCTTAGCCACTGAGCCACCGCGGCGGGTCGTTTATGTTCGAGGTTTCATCATGCTTTTGCGGCCTTTTTATATTTGATTGATACAAACGGACGGGCCGATATGAAACGTGTGGCGGTTTGGATCTTCAGTTCTTTCATTTTGTATCATGAAATAAGGCGCTCGTTGTAAGAAGGTGTGCGACCTTTCTCAGTACCGAAGCGTCATCCCGGCGCATCACGCTTACTTCACCAAAAGTAAAGCTGTATACTGGGCTAGTTGGTAATCCATAGTGATCAAATGTAGCGCAACAGAAACACACGGGATACACCATACCTTCGCTAATCATCTCAAAATAGAGAACCCTTCACCAAAACCGTACTCTTCTGTTCATCTACCCTAGAAAAGGAATGAATATCAAAAGTAAAGCCAAATCAAGCCCACACTGTTAGCGAGACCAGCTCCATCAAGGCGCGTCACGCAGCAAACGCGCGCCCCGCGTCCAGCGGATGCAAGAAAATGGCGGTCGCGCTAGCAGACGACGCGGTTGTCCTCACCCTCAGCGGAGCGGGCGCGCATCGAGGCACCCTAGTCCACATCGAGCATGAGCGTTCCTGGCGGCGAGACGGCGAGGCGACCAGCGGCGCCATGTTGGACGGAGCGGGGGAGGATGTCGCTGTAGCGGCGGCCATTCGGTCCCTCCTCGCAGCTGCAGCGGCGGAGGAGCGCAGCCCGGCCCCGGCGGCGACAGTCGCCGCGCGGCCTGACGACGTTCCAAGAAACCAGCGAGCTGCCGGCAGCTACGCGGACGCCCTGCGGGAAAATCCACGCCGGCGGCCGCGGGGGAAGGGACCATGGAGGAAAAAAAAGTTTAGGAGGGAGCGTCACGTGACAATCGTGAAGCCTAGTCATAAAAAATAAAAAGGAAAGACTGATGGGAGGTGTTCTATTCACGTGACAGGCAAGCGGTAGTTCTTTGCGCCTCATGTGGCCCTTCGCCGACGCTGCGTGCGTGCGTCTATCCGTTTGGTTGCCGGGCCGTCCGCGTATTCGAGTTTCGGCGACGAGTCGTTGCGCGCAGCTCTGCCTGCAACCCGAAACGCGCAGCGGCCAGATCGTGCGGGCAAAGTGGTCGGACGGGAGAGGCAGAAAACATCTTTGTTAACTGAGCTTTCGGACCCGTCGATGTTCACGCCGCAGTCGGAGAGTTGTGTGCCGCCGCCGCGTGCAGAAGTGGAAATGATCTTTTCAACTTTGCCGCTCAGGCAAAGTTGAAAAGATCAACCATTTCAACCGTTTCTTTAACCATTTGGCAAGGCGCAGTCAGTCCACAATTCAGCAAGGTCCCTCCCAGGCGTAATCTAGCATTCGTTTTTTTTTTTTTTCATATAACGTATTGCACCGATCGAGCGGTCCTCAGCGGACAAACAGCCGGAGTACTGCTTACGACGCGAGGTGGTCACACCCAACATAAGGGTTCTGAACCCTTTGTTTTCCAGTGCACTGAAGTAGATAAATACGTACCATCACGCCGGAGCACCGGAAAGGCGAACGTATGCAAAAGCGCGCGCGAAACCAAAGCTAGTCTCACCACCTCCCCGCCAACACGACACTCGTTACGCGCGATAACTCAGCAGAATGCCAAACGCAATCGTCACAGCACACCTGGAAAACACCGCGCAGCTGTAGGCCGCTCCATGCTTGTGAATGTTTTTTTGGTCGAGCGATCCAACGTCAGAAGTGAAATTCGGCTTGCAGCTCGTGAGGGTGCTTCGTAAGAATGCGATCGAAGTCTCGCCTTGCTTTGAACAGCGACAGCGGCAGTACTTCTACGATACGAAGCTTGGAGCCAGTGACGCCGGAACTATATTTTCAGTGGGGGGGCTGAAGCAATTTTTTTATTTTTTTATGTACTTTGAAATTTTTACGCGATTAAAATCAGAGTTTCGCTAGAAAGAAAAAAAATCGACTTCTTTTCTATTAACCACGTGCAAAAATCTTTTTTTACCCACTGGTTATTCTTAACTTTAAATTGTGCTTATAATACGTTCATTGAATAAAAAATAAACGGGATGGGGAAGGGGGAAGAAAGAGAATGTGTTGCGAGTGGCCATCTTAGTCAAGATAGGCCGCGTACTATTAAGCAGAAAATAGAGTGAATTTTCAGTGACCACATATTTATTCGCATTTGACATATTATTTAAGCAACAGAATGTTTGGTACGTTTATACAATGGCGCAGAAAACAAGCGTAATACAAATACAAAAATTGCAATACCACAGTACAAACAGCCACGCTATAATACATACATACAATTGGAAAATATTGCACACAAGCATCACACTTATCAGTCAGTGGTGTTATTGCTATAGGGGCTTAGGTGGAACCAAAGGTTGCTGCTATCTCCAAAGTTCTTTGATGCCATCCTGTAAAGTTAGGTCTGTTTCTATTTGTATATTGACGCATATAAAAACATGACATAAAAATAATGGAAATGCAACAATACGAACAAGCACGCTATAATACATGTATGTATAGTCACGGACAAATGAAACGCGACCAGGATAATATAAACCAGAACACATAAATAGCGCGATTTCTCTCCATGCAAGTCACATTGATGTGTGGCCTAATAACAATAACAAAGATGGAAAATGTGGCTTTCAAAATATACCAACAGTGCGCCATTTTTGGACCTCCAAGAACAGCATTTTTCAATTTTGCGTGTTCTTGTTCATAATTTTGTGTTCGCACTTCATGTGACCATGACTGTACATGAATGTCAAAAATGCACAAAAGCAGCAGGCATTTCGGACAGCTAGACGGGACCAAAGGTTGCTACTCGCTCCGCTGTTCTGCTCACAAATTCTTTGATGATGTCCTCTAACCTGAGGGCCGCCGTTCTTTCCTTATGAATGTTCAAAATCAGAAGATGCGACAACCTCTTCTGGGCACGGTGTAAGAATATTTAGGTGTTGACACTGCTCGCGGCGGCACGGCCAGATCTTGTTCGCCGCTCCATGCGCTTCTCCGGAACGCCGCCAGAGTGCGCCCCGCCACGAGGGCCTGTCTGCTCGCCGAGCTACGGCAGCCGTAATGCAGGTGCTGTGGGATCGTTCGGTTGAGCGGCGTGTACGTGAAGTTTTTTAATTGCAGATAGGCACAGACAGATTGAAAATGTTGTCAACACCAAATAATTTTGGGCTACTTTTATTTGTACTCACAGAAACTGCAGCACTGCGCGGAACAGCAGCGTGAACGCGGTCGTGCGACCCTTTCGAGCTAGTTGTCGAAACGCTTCTATTGCGAATAATTTTTTTTTTTGCTCATCCGCACGACTCCTGACAGCGTGGTTACTTTACCGCCTTTTAAAACAAAAGGTTGTGTTAAACGCACACGCTCGCCCTTTTGGGCCGAAGAGCCTACGCGTAGCATAAAATGGTGCTTGAGCAGTGTAAATCGCCCAAGGTGTGAGGTAGTAATGCCCGCCGTGTAGAGAATATGGTAAAATTCGTCCAACTGTGATTCTTTAACGTGTCCAGAGAAGTCAGTGACGCTTTCGTATTTCGCCTGTATCAGAAGTGCTACCTCCATAGCTAGGCACACAAACCGCGTTGTTTTGCTGTGTAGCGTGACGCCTGCGCCGTTGTACGCGCGAGGGCCCGGAACGAAGCTAAACCAAGACAATACATATGCGACATTTTAATGGCTGAGGCACTGCCGTGCTGCCTACTCGACGCGAAAATGATCAGTGACAATTTCCCAGGCGTTTCTCTATCAAGCTCGGCTTTCACGACGATACCGACGGTGCTGAGCGGTTGTCTATCTCACGTAAACACAGGCGTGCACGCCCAGATATAAAATACTGACGCGACTCTAAACTGGGATTGGCGTACGTCAGTTTGGAATAATTGCAATCGGCGTGGTAAGGCGACTTCGTGGACCACAAAATTCTCCACCGAACTTAGTAGGGTCAGGGCAAATTAAACAGCTTTGTCAACGTATTATGTTGAACCAAAATGTGCAGCGGGTAAAAACTGGGCCCGCGATGGCTGTATAAACTTAACCGCATCGCTGCCAGGGCATACGGCGTGTGGTGTGCATGTGTAAATGCTTCTTTGAAAACACATAAAAGATACCAGCATCGGTAGCCTCAATTATTTCTAATAAATTTGGAACTTGGGCTAACTGGTTCTTTCGCACATTTTGACAAAAAAGACTGCCCGTAGACAAGGGCGAATAAATGAAAATACAAGAGCTCATGTTTCGGTTTCCTTTCTTTGTCCTTATCTATGCACGGTTTTTTTTTGTGAAAAATTTGCGGAAGCCTCAATTATTTCGTCCGGGGACCTTGTGACCCCCAGACTTTTGATATTGTGAGATTTTACTGATCAGGGAGCTCAATCGAACAACATAAGTGTAACACTGACTGCGGCATCAGCGAAAGAATGCAACTGGTGCCCGTGTTCTGTACGATTTGAATAATCCAATTTGGTTTTAATTTGAAGCCTTGCATTGATGTGTCTATTATTTCCCACAGTGGCGTATCCAGAAATTATTTTCGGGGGTTGCTGTACGCCACAGGTAAAAAAATAAAAAGAAATAGATCCTGCGGCGAAATAATTTTCGTTTTTCTGCTTTAGTAATGTCTGTGTTATTTGTTTCGTCGACGTAATATCTGCACAAAAATACGGATACGTATAAGAACCATACTTCTGAACAAACCAACATTCTTGTTATCCTTGTTTTTACATTTTAATATAACGATTCGCTGCGCTGCGAGGCATTGCTCTGTCTAGGCCCCTGATTACCCATGTTTACATTCAGCATAAGGATAAAAAAAATATTTTTGTTCCACGAAATCCAAAATAACACACATTTTTAACTACAAGTCGCCTTTCTTGCTGGAGAAAACACAATGCATTACAAGTGCCGTTCTCAGAGATTTGCCATCGAAAAGCACATGGGCCGCGATATCCGCGCACTGCGTCGCCTTGCTGTGCCGCATGAGTTCCACAACGCTCACTGCGGCTGGTGCCGCAGTGATCGGTGACGAACACAGCGTGGAAGCTGAATCGTAATGTCTACTCCTCACTCTGACAGCAGAAAACACCGAAACGCAGCGTTAATGACACGGAAAGTCAAGGACGCCTCGAAACCACCGCAGCTGCGCCCGCTACTCCGCAAGCGATAGCCGGCCCCTCTCGCAGCGCCCCCGCGCCGCTGCGGTCTGCGCATGTACTAAGGGCGAACACGACCTGGCCGCGTTCTCCGCCGCGGCGGCCGGCGAGTGTCAACACCTAAATATTCTTACACCGTGCTTCTGGGTCATTCGGTTGCGCAAATAAGTTTTTACTCGGCGCAGAGCACTAAAAGAGCGCTCCCCAGAAGCGACCGATGCAGGTATGGACAGCAAAAGCTGCACATACCGCACGACCTGGTCCATTAGCTCGCGAATGTTTTCCGGTTTGCTTTGCAGCATCTTCAAAATGCCCAGGGATGTGGTGGAATCGGCATCGTGTAGAAGAGTTGGTAGAAGCAGAAACTGCGCCGAGAGTCTGCACAGGTCAAAATCTACTGCATGCACTCCCAAAGACGCCTTTAGCCCATCAGCTGTGAACTGAGTTCCCCTTGCAGCGCTGGCTAAAATGCCTTCCAGTTTTACGAGCTGTAACATGCCCGGCTGCTCAAAACGCCGTTGCGTTTCATTCATAATCCGATCGGCAGCAGCGAAATACTCCTTGCGCAGTGCTGCTTTAACGTCGAGTGTAACTGGCTGAACAGGCCTGTCAGTCGCCTCGTACCGCCTAGGCGGTTTTGCCGGCCTGGACACTCGAGGCTCTTTCAGGCATAGGCGTGCTGCAGTTGTGCTCGTGTGCTGCCACAGCTCCTCAAACGCGGCATCAGAGCGCAGCCGAGAGATCGCCTCGCGGAGAGCCTCTGCAGCCTCTTTTGCACCCGCCGCTCGACATGTTGAGCTCTGGAAAGCCCTTGCCAATTCTTCACAAGGGCCGAAAAAAGCTATGGAAATGTTGATCCCTAACAACGTTTCAAATTTCTGCAAAAGGGTGTAGTAACCCCTGAAAATGGCCTTGCTGCCATCTGTCACTGAACCTGGTGTCTCCAAAAGCTCCTTGAGCGTCTCCTGTACCCTAGCGTAGTTGTCAAGAAACCTTTGCATGGACTTAACTCTAACGGTCCATCGCGTAGGGCAAAGCGGCAGTAAATTGTTTGGCCTGGAACCGTTCTCCAAATCTACTTCGCCCCCTGTAGAAACTACTATGTTGGCGTAAGCACTTTTGCGCTTTTTGGAGTCGAGGATTACGTTGGAAATATCTTTAACAGTGCTAAGAGCGTCTCCAATTATGTCGCAGCTCCTGCTAGCCTCCTGCAGTACAAGATCTAAACAGTGATTACTGCAGTGGACATACAAAGAACGCGGTTCGCAATCGCTAATTCTTTTTTGTACACCCGAAAAACGACCGGACATATTTGCCGCCCCATCAAAGCAGTGGCCACGGACGCAGTGAAAGTCTAGGCCCAGGCGCAAAAGCATGTCCTTGATGGCAGAGTATAGAGTTTCAGCTCTGCTGTCGGGCGCGTTGTACATGCCAATATACTCTTCCCGAAGCTCAAGGGTCTTGCTCTGCACCCACCGCACGCAAAAGGTGAACTGCTCGTCACCATTCACATCCGTTGTTCCATCAGCGATGATACCGTAGAACGGGCTGGATTTCACGTCCTCCACAATCTCTCGCTGTACGGTATGCGCCATAATTTCTATAAGCTCATTCTGCACGTCCCCGCTCACCCATTTGTCCCTCTTAGCCATCCACGTCTTAAGGACCGGGACATCCTCTGATCTCTCATGAAGCAAATCGAGAAAATTTCCATCCAGTTTACCTTGTCCTCTAAGAGCTTGCCCTGTGCGGCAGAGATAGCGCACAGAGCTAACTATGACGCGAAGTACTGCCCTGGCATCCTCCTGATGTTTGTTGCATTGCTGCGAAAGGAGACTCAAAACAGGAATGCCTCTCTGGTATGACAAGTTTAGGCTCACGGAGTCAACGTGAAATTGGCTCTTTTCGTGCGATTTGAACCTTTCGATAGCCTTTTTCCAGTTGTTAAAACCAGTCTTAACAAAAGCTCGCTCCACATTTCTAGTGTTGTCCCCTTTTTTCTTGAAATGTCGACGGCACTCTTGACAAAAGACTAAGTCGCTCTTGCTTTGGTAGGACAGCCAAGAAAATCGCTCAAACCAGCCACGTTGACATGATCTACCTCCTTGGTTTTTTGGGAACCTGTAGTTTTTTGCCGGAAGTGACGGATGGTCGTTCAGCGCTGACTCGTCCTCGCTTGAACTCTCTCTCGAATTCTTGAAGGCGAGCGATTGCAGATTGCTCATTTCGTCCGAGCTGGTTGCTTCTTCCGTCCGGCTAGCAGGCCGCGATGTTTGGGCTTGTACAAATGAAATAAAAGGCATTCATTGCTTCTTCTGTTCCTATTCGGTTTTTAAATCAAGTTTACACTATTTTCCCTAGCCTATGTCTAACAAAAAAGTATTATTGGCATAACCGATAGACATGACCTTAATTTGGATATACTGAAACTACTTACCCGCTGAGCAATCAGTCGACAGTGGTGACAGGTCCGGAGGACGGGCGCTGTCGTCAGGTAATGGTTGTGCAACAACGGCGTTCGTGTTGTCGGTACGGGATGGACCAATTTCTGCAAAATTCGCACCGTCCTTAACTGTCTCAAAATGCCACTTTTAAAATGCAAAAATGTATCAATGAAATATCAATTATTACCATCATGGCCTGTGCCTTGCTCTGCGCGATGACACTGTAGGCCGGGTCTTTCAGAAAAAATATCTGGTAGCGACAGAGAAAAGCGTAGAAGCAAAGAGAATTGTTGAACGGAGGCATTCACACAAACAGAACTCGTGATTATATACAAAAATCTGTGCATTATTATACCTTGACAATCTCTGCTTCCAAGGCATGCACGCTTTGGAGCTGGTAGAAAGAAACCACTGATCTTTCTTTGGGAGCCGGGAATTGCGTGAGGGCTGGGATCAAATAAAAGAGCCGTTAGTTGACGCTGCCCACACCTAACACACGTCGGCATGATCAATGCCCCAGTTCGTTTGGTTTTGTTGCACTAACAGTGCAACATGGATCGAGCTGAACAAAACTCAGCGTTGATAGACCTCTGTCCTGTTTCTTTTTCTGTTTTGAACAGTTTGTGACCAGTACGAAAGAAAATATAGAGGCCAAATATTTTATTGTATAGAAAAGCGGTGATCCGTAATCCGAGGGCTATATCAATTTGAATAATGGGAACTTAAATTGCATTTGTATTAGGAAATGTCGAGCAGCATGTGGCTGTTATAATATGAGAGCTAGGAAGTATTTTTAATTCGGTAATTCGGGTTCGGGATATTTTATGGCCTATTTAAAAAAATCTGAAAGACAGCCCAAAGGCCCCGAGACCCCCCAAGTGGTGGCTGTCATAGACGTCGACATAGAAACGTTATTTAATGTTTGCAAATAGAAACATTCGTAGCTTGACATTGCTCCCCTCCCCCCGCCCGATTACGAGGTCAACAGCTACATAGTTGTAATACCACATGAGAAAACGTATTAAAAACATTAACATAAAAACACATATGTGAGAAAATCACGGGATGCTTCGGTGACAAACCAAACTGTTAAAGTTCTCCCACTCGGAGAAAAGAAAATGGCGTACAACAGTGAAATCATAAATAATTCAAGCAAAGCTATTCACATCAGAGAAAAACCAAAATTTGCATGCTACAAACACCTATCCAACACTTGCATGGGAGATGTACAACTCGCAAACAATGGAAACGGAAAAAAATAAGAAAGGTGGTAAAGTTAAAAACAAACGCTACATTAGCGACAATGGCGCTCAAACACTACGCTATACATACAAATCAAGCCCATCTTTGAATGTAAGTCGATTTCCACTGCTCATCCAAAGTTTCGGGACAATGTTTTGCATCAAGTGGTCGTCATAATTTGTTCTAGTGGGACGGAGAGTCTAATAATCAGGTCGTCTCGTGTTGTAGGAATGCTCTTTAACGGTTAGGTTGGACATAGTACAAATAGAAAACGTTTCCCTTATTCTTTCAGCAACCCACGCCTTCCATAAACGGTAATTATAGTAATTGTTCGTGTTGACTAAACCAAACTATTTGAACAAAGATCTAGTTGGGTTGTCTGCTGCAACGTTAGGTATAAATCGAACAGCTTTATTTTGCACCTAGATATTGTAGGAATATTTGTAACCGTTGTTGGGCCCCAAACAAGAAAACAACAGTTTAAGTACGACAGGAACAGCCAATAATAAATGAGTAGCTTTGTATTCGTCCGCAATAGGTCACTATTTTTGTAAAGCAATCTCGTTACTCTCGACGGTTTGTTGACAACTTGGTCAACGTGCAATTCCCAAAGCATGTGTTCCCAAACTACTCCTAAGATTTTTAAAGCTGGCTACAATCTCTACAGGACACGCATTTAAAACTAAATATTGGTTTTTATTGACATATTCACCTTTTGCACCAAAAATAACTGCCTTAGATTTTTCAGTGTTATTCTTGAACCCACTGCAACAAGCCCATACGGCTAATTTTTCAACGACCTCATTACCTCGTTGGAGTAATCTCTCGCTAGCCTCTTCTGCGATAAACAAACTCGTGTCGTCGGCGTAAATTACGAACTTCACTGACGGGTCTATCTGCACAATGTCATTAATATAAATATGAAATAAGAGCAGTCCTAGAATACTGCCCTGGGGAACACCAGAACATGTTTCCTGAATATCCGACTTGCAATTGTATTATTGTCACAAACTGGGAACGATGACTAAATTATAATGTAATAAGGCTGAAAGCCATACCTCGAATAGCATAGAATTCCAGTTCATGTGCAAGAAGATTACGATCAAGATTTACGATCAAAAGGAAACAGTCTCCTTTTTCTACATCAAGCGTAAATATCAAATCGTCAAAAGAAATAAAAACAAACATCAAGTAAAATTCATGACCTAGCTAAATAACGTTCGACTTTCTTACCGGGTACCAGCAATGCTCTTTAATGAGAACTTTATATCATAACTTCTTTTCGTTCTCCGTTCACGTCCATCAAAGTATTAGCGCGGATGCATCTTGCTTCTAAAAGCCTAGAGTATCTCACCGATCTTTATGTAGTAAACTCGGTCTAAAAGTACTGCCAAAGCCGTTACATGCTGATTGGAGGAAGTAGAACATAAGATCAGAACAGGCTGTCGCGTCTCAAGAATTAAGGGCAACATGTGGATAAATTCATAAGAACGTCCTTTCCAACGCCTAAATGGAAAATGACGACTATTTTGCTCACAAACTGCGCCAACGGGCCTAGTGAATTTGTAGCGTAGCGTGTATAAGTGACTGATTGTCTATGTCCAAAAAAGGAAGACTAAACAGGCCTACCGAACTGATAATAATTGTAAAGGACGGTACATACCGTAGCGAGCGCAGTCTGCCGGTCCGGTAGTAGGGCCGGTCGCCGTCGTGCCTCCTGTGCGAAGGACTAGTGCAGCTTCGCACAAGCTGAACTTGCTTATTTAAACACCTTGTGACCCGCCGCAGGGCCTTTTAATCTGCCCATCGTTTCGTGGTTTCCAACGTCAGAAAGTCTCCGCAAACAATGCTGTCCCATCGGAAAAGTGACAGGTCCCCTCTCTGCTGCACCACCCTCAAAAGAGGGACACGCCTTGGGCGCACTGCAAGACTGCATACCCACAACAATCTTACGCTCAATGCCCTTGCCGGTTAGAAAAAAACGCAGGAAATAGGAGAGGAAGGGGGGGACACACTGCAGCACCTTACAGGATGTTCAACGCCGCCGCGGCATCGTTCGCGCTATTTTCGCGCTATTCTTTAAAGCTAAAGGACCTGGCCCACGTGCGAGCCCTTCCGCCGCCACAAGACGCATGCAGCTGGATGCGTTGAGCTAAAGTGCCGCCATACGCGTTTTACATAGAAACACTCCGTTCCTCCCCATTTCAGAGAGCTAACACGCCGTGCACGAACGTGAGGACTGCACACCTATAATGTACACAGAACGCTCCTGCGGTTTCGACAAAGACGTGGAATAGAGGGGAGAAACGGGTGGCACAGAACAACTGTTGTTGGCGCTTCTGCAC
Organism: Haemaphysalis longicornis; assembly: GCF_048455015.1. Lineage (NCBI taxonomy): Eukaryota > Metazoa > Arthropoda > Arachnida > Ixodida > Ixodidae > Haemaphysalis > Haemaphysalis longicornis. The sequence continues at coordinate 103,323,287 of NW_027526225.1, forward strand.
GGCGGCGCGGCATCGTTTGGCGGCTTATCTTGCCGCCAAACCACCACACATGCCGGTGGGTGCGTTAACCTAAGGTCTTCCACGTGGCTTTTACGATGACGCGCCGAATTCTCCGTACTTTCGAGAGCTATGGTCATCCATCGCAAGAATGGTCGTCTGTCTGCCGCCTCGGCTTCTGGTGCATGGTAACATTGTCCGCTCCGTCGCCCCTTCCGGTGCAACACAAATACGAAATCCTGCTCGCCGGTTTCTCTTCAGTTTCACCCATCAAAAGCTGGTGTACCTCGCTTGCCGCCGTCACTTACTGACAAGCATTACTGATAAGCCAGAAAAAGCTCGGCGTCGCCTTTCAGCCTCGGTAGCACTCCTCAAGGATCAATAGCAGTCGTTTCTAGTTTGTCTCCTCCACTCACTCTCAAGCCTTGCTTCCCCCGCCACGGCGTGACGAGTCAATCCCCTTTTCCGACCAGACTGACTTGGAGCTGCGCGCCCCTCTGCCGCTTTCTCGCGCGGGGAGAATGACCCCACCAGGCAATTATCGTCTCTTTGCTGCCGCCTCCTGTGTCTGCGCTACCGTAACCTCGCCACTGGCAGTTAAAGTAAGACACCATTAGCTATTGTATTTCATGCGTTTCCCGCAACACGCCGATGGGGAACGGTGAGTGCTTCTTCGTGGAAAAATACAGAGAAAGAGCCCGGATGGATTTAAATACCCGATTAAAACAGAAAAGCCGCCAGAAGAAGGGGTCAGTTCGCGACCCAAAGGTTCAAACGGCTCGTCTCGTCTCTCTGCTGCCGCCGCCTGTGTCTGCGCTACCGCAGCCTCGCCACTGGCAGGTAAAGTAAGACACAATTAGCCATTGTACTTCATTCCCTCGACACGCCGTTGGGGAACGGGAGGGCGCTTGTTCGTGGAAAAATACGGAGAAAGAGCGTGGATGGATTTGAATACCGGATTAAAACAGAAAAGCCGCCAGAAGAAGGGGTCAGTTCGCATAGTTATAACCCGACCCGCAGGTTCAATGCACTCGTCTCTTTGCTGCCGCCGCCTCCCTACAAGCAGGTAATGTAAAGCACCATTAGCAGTGGCGCAGCGCACCTACGGGGGGGGGGGGGGGGGGTTCTTATCCACAAGAAGGGAGATCAGCCTCCTCTCGGTGGTGTGTTGGTTGTTTACCAAGGTAATAGTTAACCGCATAAGCGACAGCCTAGATTTCCAACAACCGAGGGAACAAGCCGGCTTTAGAAAAGGACGACAGATCACATCCATGTCATCAATGAAGCAATTGAAAAATCAGCGGAGTATAATAAACCCCTTCACATGGCATTCATAGACTATGAAAAAGCGTTCGATTCGCTAGACACCGCAGCAGTGCTGGAAGCATTAAAAGACCGGGGAATCGAGGAGACTTACATAAGACTCCTAGACGACATATATAAGGGGTGTACGGGCAGGAAAATCCTCCACACGAAAAGCGAAAAGTTTACGATCAGAAAGGGAGCACCAAAATTGTTCACAGCATGTCTGGAAAATATATTTAGGAAGCTTAACTGGGAAGAGGTGGGATTACGGGCAAACGGAGAATTCTTGAGCCATTTGAGGTTTGCGGACGACATAGTCTTGTTCAGTGAGACTGCAGAACACCTGTAAAAAATGCTTCAAGACCTAGTCAGAAAGCTGGGCCATCGGATTAAAGATAAACATGAATACGTCTAAAGTAATGCTAAATAAACATGCTGGAAGCACTCTCTTCCGCCTAGGTACCGAAATACTAGAAGAAGTAGAAGATTATATCCATCTTGGACAGGTTGTCAGTGCTGACCCTAACCACGAGAAAGAAATCTGGCCCAGATAGGAATGGGACGGGGTGCATTCGGCAAGCACCCCCAAATATTCAAAATTAAGCTACCTCTATCACTAAAAAGAATAGTATACAACCAATGCGTACTACCGGTGTTGACATATGGGGCGGAAACTTGGCGCCTTACTAAACAATTGGAAAGAAACCTTAGGTCGGCTCAACGAGCCATGGAACGAATAATGATAGGAGTAACACTTAGGGACAGGAAACGAAGCCTCCTGGATCAGGGAACACGCTCGAGTAGAAGATATCATAATTCAAAATAAGAAGAAATGGACTTGGGCAGGCCATGTAATGAGACGAAATGACAACCGGTGGACCACCAGGGTAACTGAGTGGCTACCGAGAGACGGGACCAGAAGGAGGGGAAGGCCGGTAACTCGATGGAGGGACGAAATACGAAAGTTCGGAAGCAAAGAATGGACTCGAACAGCGCAGGACAGGAGCGGATGGAAGTCAATGGGAGAAGCCTTCGTCCTGCAGTGGACTTAAATAGGCCGATGATGATGATGATGATGTTGTTGGTAGTGGTGGTGGTGGCAATTATTCCACGTCGCGATGCTGAGTCAGTACAATACCTATTGTAACCCCGCACAAGAAACGTCTGAGACTGCAGGCCTAGGGAGACGAGAAAACAGCTCCCGCTTTTTTTTACCTCAGCGCAAGTTGCAGCCACGCAGACCAGTGTCAGCGTGTCGGTTCGGTAATCCGTGGCTGCAGCTGTCACGTTTTGCGAGTATTATCAACGCAAAATTGGCTACTCTCACGTCAGTGATGGAGCCAAATTTATAGAAACTTGGAGACCGTAAGTTGCGCAAAAAAATGTCAATGAGGCAGGAAGTAGGGGGGGCCGAGCCCTGACATAAAAATGCTTGGGGGGGCTCTGGCCCCCCTTGCCCCCCCGGTTCCGGCGTCCCTGCTTGGAGCGCAACGCTGGCGAACAATCTTGTACGGCGCCTTCGGCGACGGCGCTCGCCTCCATCTCCACCGGCAGCCAGCCGGAGCCACTAAATGCTACCGCGGGCCTGAGAGTGGTGCTTTTTCCATAATGCATTGCGCGGGAGGAGCCCGAGGAGAGGAGAATGCGGCGTCAGAGGAGGTTGTCTTGCCAAAGCTGTGCCGCCTGACGTCATGCTCCCTCCTAACATTTTCTTCCTCCATGGAAGGGACGGACACCATCACAAGGGAGAAACGGCAAGGTGGCCAGCGCCCTTCGAGACCCTTCCGCTACCGTCGGAGGAGAAAAAATTCCCGTCGGAGCAAGTGAGGAAGTGATAGGCGGCGCTGTGAGCGCTAAGAGCTGCCCACGCGAGGACGCGAGCGCAGCGCAGCCTCCTGCCCTGGCGGCCAGCGGCGGCAGCCGCAACCACACCGCACAGGACGGCTGGCAGGAGGTCGTGTCGCTTTCTAAACGTAAGAGAGCGGCACGTAGGCTTCGCAACGAGGGGAAAAAGCTTCCCCCACGCCCCACAACCCTCGGGACAGTCCTTTTTCGCCCGAAGGATCCGAGGGCAACGTTCGCGAAGCTGGCGCGCGACGCAATCGCTGGGCAGCTCACGGCGCGGCCTGGCGTGGTGGACGTGCGTGTGAACGCGCAGCGTAACGTCGTGGCGGCGGACGCGGGTTCCGAGGAGGCCATGGAGGTGCTACTGGCCATCACCACCATCTGTGGCATCGACGTGAGCCCGCGAGAGCCGTCGTCGAGCAGCACGGGTGTCATCGTGGTCGACGACATAGCGATCACGGCCGAGGGAGTCGCCTCCAGCCTCGAAACGCCCGTGCCGGTGCAGTCAGCTGTTCGCAGGGGGACTGCAATATACCTGCGCTTTTCGGCGTCGATCCCCCCTGCGGAGGTAGCGCTGCACAAGCTCCGACGGCCGGTGAGAGTGTGCCGACCGCGACCACTGCAGTGCGGCAGGTGTGGCAGGCTGGACCACGCCACAGCGAGCTGCAACCGCGAGAGGAGGTGCTGGCGATGCGGGGGTTCCCACCTGAAGGCAGCGTGCAAGGCCGCGAAGCCTTATTGCACCAACTGCGGGGGGCCCCCACGTCGTGCTCGACCACTCCTGCCCGCGCTGGCAGGAGGAGCGTCGTGTGTGTGCGGAACTGGTACGAGCCCCGGCGCCTGCCTCTCGCATGGGCGTCCGTGCAGCCCTGCGAGCGGCCACGCAGCCCCAGCCGCCCCCTGTCGCACCCGTTACGATGCGCCAGCAGCCAGGCAGCAGCAGTGTTGCATCCGGGACGGAGCGGCAGCAGCACACAGCCCAGCGACAGCCCAGCAGCCAGGCGGCCCCTGTGCGGTCGAAGCGAGGACGGAAGAGCTTGTGCAAGCAGCCGGCCTCACAAGAACGGCCACACCCCGAGCCCCGCCATGGCTAGGAGCCGCCGCACACAGCCCCTGGTGCCTACAGTGCTGCAGTGGAACGTCAACTCGCTGCGACCGCGTCGTGCGGAGCTGAGTACGTTTCTGCTGCAGCACGAGCCCCATGTCGTGGCTCTACAGGAGAGCTATGTGCGAGTGGGAAGGGACGGCTCGGGGGGGACTCGCCTGCCGGGCTACACCGGCTATCACAGCCCTACGGCGTGTGACAGTGCCCAGTGCTCGGAGGTGGTGTGTGGCGACCCGTCCCACCCCCCAGGAACCTCGCGTGCCTCACTGTTTGTGAGGAACGATGTGCAGCACGCAGAGCTGGATACCAGTGCGGTGACGACAGTGGTGCAAGAGTGCGCGGCAGTGACGTTGCGTCTCAGTGCGGGTGGTGCAGACTTTACAGTGTGCAGTGTGTACGTGCGCCCTGGACGGCCTTGGGACGCGTGCCTCCTGGATCGGCTAGTGTCCCTGTGTGCAGTCCGCCATCTCCTCTGTGGTGACTTCAACGCACACCACACTGCCTTGGGAGATGGCCGGATAGACGCTCGCGGAGAGCATCTGTGGGACGCCATGCTGCGCCTCAACCTGTCCCTGCTGAACACTGGTGAGAGCACCTTCCGGCGGGGCAATTGCGCAGCCACCGCCATTGATCTCACCCTAGTGTCAGCCGGGGTTGAGGCCACCTGGAGGAGGGAGCCCAGCACGTGGGGATCCGACCATTACCCGCTGCACATCGCACCACCCGACAGGACAGCCAAGCGAGCCGCACTGCACCTAGAGATGCAAGTTTTCATGAAAATTTGAGGTGCTTGAAAAAAAAACAGGTTTTTTCTAGTTTTTTTTCAGAAAATTACGAAAACTTGGAAAAAAAGACTTGTGCGCACACTGTTTTAAAAACCCGACACATTTATTTAGTAGCACTTTCCAGAATATAATTGTTTCATTACTGCACACAAAAATTCCAGCAGAGCTTTCAGTTTCAAAATCAATGGAGTCATTTCACGTCAATTCTTAAAGTTCCGATCAAAAAGTGCGAACAGTCGTCAATCCGTGTCTGATTCGATTCCGCTTGCCACGTCGATTCTTTGCTGTGAAGCCGACGAAGCCTTCCGGACATTCAGGTTCGAGTGCACGTACACGAGCTTCTGCACGCGATCGCCTGAAAGCCGGTTGCGTAGCTTGGTGTGCACGTTTCCGAATTCCGACCAGTTCCTTTCGCGACCGCTCAAAATGTAACGGCTAGGAGGATTGTATGAAGGCCGAAGCATCTTTAAAGCGGCAAGCCAGTGCTCGTTTTCCGCTAAAGAGAATGGTGTGTTCGTCGCATACACAGCCCTAGCCAAAGCTTCGTCAATTTTTTGTTGCATTTCAGGTGTAATTATGTCAACAAAAGACGAGAGACTTGCTGATTTTACAACTGAGACACTTGCTGCTGAGATACCGGTGCTTTGGTACTCACTTGACGAGGCCGCCGATGAGATCCTTGGTTGCTTGTTTTCGGATGGAAAGCCGTACCGCTCCTTAACCTCTTGTGTGCACTTTTTGCAGGACCACAGATGTTTCGTAAGGCGGGTAGCGTTGAGGAAACCATGGGATGCATCGCAGTACCAGGGGGATGCAACTCCGCCGTTTTTCTGTCCCGTGACTGCAGCGATCCTAACGTTTGGGGGCTGTACTACATACGAGCATAAATGAACGTTGTTGTTGCACTTTATATTTATTACCAGGTTACTTATTAATTATGGAGTTTTTAATATGCAAGTCAACTTAAAAGTTGCAGTTAGAGATTGCGAAAATACGAGCGCCACCAGGAGTGGAAAACGGGAACCGCGCCTTTCTACTTCGCACCGCTGAAAAGGGGCGTTTCTTGTCGCGCCCACAGGTATGCTACGGTCCACGGTGTTCCGAGGGCCGTTTTTTTCACCGTAAAAGTTCGTTTCATCGGAACAGACGCATGAATGGATTCGCGCCGTCATCACAGATCGTGCTGTACTGAGTGGTGTCGAAATTCTTCACGCCAGGCCGCATAAAATTCTTTTGGATCCCGGCGGACGAAAGGTACGATCTGCATGCTGCTCGTTTTGCTTTTCTACGCTTGCACGAGATAGCAGGATGCGGTTGCAGCAGTAGCTTTATAATTTAAGTGAGCATAAATGTGCACTATTTATTTATTACATTCTGATTATCTTCTTTGACTTTTGAATTACGCATGAAATGCGCGGCAGAGCATTTGGTAATTTTATCCAATGTCTACATTAGCCACACACGTTTGTTTATTCGTGCGTTATTGATTTAATGCGTTTCGATTGTGTGTTTTGGATTTTAGCGCAAGTGAATGCACGGTATGCAGCAAAATGTATATGAGGCAACATATACAAAAACTAATGGAACAGTGTGAGCCTATCTGCACTTTTTTGTTAGCTTTTCATTGCCTGCGTTTAGTTTGTTTTTGTAGCATGCGTTGCTGCTGTTATTATAATAATATTATTATTGTGATTATTATTATTATTATCAGTATTATTGTTATCGGTGTTATTATCAGCCTATTTATGTCTATAGCTGGAGGAAGGCATCTCCCATACACTTATGACTCAAAGGGTGGGTCTGCAGGTTCATATCGTGTTGTTAGCACTATGTTTAATTAATTGCGATTCAATTGGGTGTTCTGCATTTTCTCTTCACGTGAATCAACGAAACATATCAGAATAAAGTTGTTAGAATAAATACACAAAGTAAGCAACTACTGCATATGTTTATAATACAATCATAACCATGATTCCGCCACTTATAATTTATAATTTACGCTACAGTTCCGTTCTTCGAGTTTCAGCTTTAAGTACAAGAACGATATATTCATAAAAACGAAGTTACAGCTATAAGCCGACAAACAATTAGACAATGCAGGCTTAACCTTACCTTATTAGAGGTTTTTAAATAAGGTTTTTATAACCGGTTTACTGCAGGGCCCGAGAAATAGCTCAGGAATACATAGTGCGCGAAAGTATATATGCATGAATAATTGCTTAGCGATTCTGGTGTGGGATGGCTGCTTTTGTCTGCAGAAATGTATTTTGGATTAGGAGGAAAGGTGGGTCGTTTCCACCGAGCATTATGATCGCACAAACAGAAAAACATATCCGCGTCTCTTAATAATAAAGGATGATTGTAATTTAAAATTTGCCTTTACGAATGGTGTTGTCACAAGTCGTCTTCGTAGCCAAAATCAATTTAAGAAAGAAAGATTCCTAATACATCAGATAACATTTATTTCGAATACAGATGCCAGTTTTCGCTCAAAAGTATGTGCGCCCGAAAGCCGCATCAAAGCTAGTATTCATTGTAACCCAAATATACAAACGTGCTTGTTGATGTTCCAGATCTCGCGTTTGGCTCCAGTGTGCGAGAATGCAGGACCTGGCTCATTTACCACCCCGACAGATCCACAGCAGCTACCGACTGTGTCCTGCCCATCTCACCAGCAGAGGCTACGCGGACCTTGCACAGACAAGGCACTGGACACATATGCACTGGCTGGATACCTAGTTATTAGAATGCAGCCATGTGCCATGCACTTTTGTTTGCGACTAAAAGTGGAAAATATCCGCGTTGGGTTTTTACTGTATGGATGGTACATTTAGGCAATAAAATTAAAATAACTGTACTCTTTATTCTTGTCTAGATTGTGTGTGCTAATAAACCAAAACAACGTCGTACTGATAATAAGTGGTGCAAAAAGAAGTGGGAGCGCAAAACTTCATCAATCAGAAAAAACAATTGCCCTTTTGGTAATGTGGCGGGTTGCGCAACAGGAACAAGGTCGTGCGCTGGCCATCTGAATACATTCCACTCGCTCAACGTACCTTGCATGTGCGTCCCAATTGAATTATCGCTAAATCCCACCCCCCCCCCCTGGGCTTTTCAGTCCTCATTAAGATGGCGTCTCCCAGTGCATGTCTGAAACGCGCCGCCATCTTTTTAGTACCGCCCCCAAACACCAGGGGTTTGTCCGGCGCTGCGAGCGAATTTCGTATCCCATGCAAGGTATAGGAAGTTTCACTCCCCTGGCAGTACTTGCAGAAGGCTTGCTGCTTCTTCCCCGAGGTAGGCGAGTCGCACACGTTAAAATGTTTCCAAACGTGCGACCGCGGACGTACCATAGCGGAAACTGGGTTATATTTTCTACGCTGAAGTACTCATGAATAGCTTGTTGGATTGACTGAAATAATGGCAGGGTAATTGAAAAAAGGTGCTCAAACGCCCATCCGTTCACTTCACTAGCGCAGCACTACTGTGCTGGAGTGAATTTGGCGCAGGCGCGATATTGGGCGTTGCCTCCGCGCTAAGCACGCGCGCGCGCTATCTGGTACGGCTGCCGTTGTATCGGCGCTAGCCGCTGACGCCGTGGTGCCCTGGAAGAGACTACGCAACTGAAGCCGCAGTGGTGTAATGTTCGGTTGTTCGGAAACAGCACGGCTTGCACCCCCGTTTCCTGGCGATCACTCACGCGAAATAAATGGAGCGGTAAGAAAGAAGCACAAAAATAGTACAATTACTAAAAGTTAAACAAGAAACTTTCAAGCACGTCAAAAGGAGCTGCATAACAACACAATTCCGCGGAGGACGGGGGGGTACTGTATTTTTTTCAATTTTACCTTAGTTGAAAAAAAACAATAAAAAACATGTTTTTCTCCTAATGCTTTTTTGTTTTTTTCAACTGCTCACATCTCTAACTGCACCACGTCACCCACTGGGACCTGCTCCGGCGCCGCCTTGCCGAGCAGGACCTGGGGGAAGGAGCCGAGCTGTTCCGGGGCCTGGTTTGCTGCGCCAGACAAGCCACGCAGAGCTGCACAGTAGCCGAGGGGGCCACCACGCCGGACCTGAAGCTGCTGCAGCTGCGGGCGGTGCGCAACCGTGCGGAGAGGAAGGCCCAACGCTCGGGGGAGCGGGCGGACTGGACAGCATACCGGCGAGTGGATGCGGCTTGCCGCCGTCACGCCAACCGCCTGAGCCGGCAGCGCTGGGCCGAGCTATGCGTCAGCTCGGAGGCCGACCCACGCTGCCGCCGCCTCTGGGGCATCTTCAACGCCGTCCTGAAGCCCCAGAGAAACCGCAACCCCCTGGCTGCCATGGCCATCCGCAAGCAGGCCAGCTTTGCGGAGTTGGCCAACCTCTTCGCTGCACACTTCCTGCCGCCACACCAGGCGGAACCAGGGCCCGCTGCTGCTGTTGCTGAGACGGAGGAGGTACTTCACCCCCTCAACAACGCCCCTATCACGGAGACTGAGCTCCGCAGTGCCCTCCGCAGCTGCAAGCGTAAGTCGGCGCCAGGGGCGGACGGCCTCACCTACCAGATGATGCGCAATCTGGATGAGGTGGGGTTCGGCCGGCTCCTGGCCGCCTACAACGTCATTTGGGACGCGGGCCGGCTGCCACCAGAGTGGCTGCTAGCCATCTTGCGGCCCATCCTAAAGCCAGGCAAGGGCCTTGTGGCAGTCACGGCGTACCGGCCTGTGGCCCTCACATCCTGTGGCTGCAAGCTGCTCGAACGGGTGGCACTGCGGAGGATGGAGGCTATCGCAGCGGAGGAAGAGGCCATCCCCGAGCAGCTAACGGGCTTCCGGAGGCACCGGGCAGCCACTGACTCCATGGCCGACGTCGTGGCGGCCCTTGAACACGCCATGGCCTCCAAGCAGGTGGCGGCCTTGGTGCTGCTGGACGTGAAGGGCGCCTTCGACAACCTGCAGCGTCGTGCCATCTCCCTGGCCATGGAGGAGGCTGGCATTGGGGGCAAGCTGCGGGGCTTTGTCGAGGCGTTCCTGACGGGCCGCACGGCGCAGGTGCAGGTGGGAGACGCCCTGTCGGCCCCCCAGCCGGTGGACGTGGGCACCCCACAGGGCTCCGTCATCAGCCCCTTCCTCTTCAACCTGGTGATGGCCGCCCTGCCAGGCTGCCTGCCCAGAGGAGGGGGCCACCGAGTGTACATTTCGGTGTACGCCGACGACATCGCCCTGTGGGTGCTGGGGCCCAAGGGTCAGGGCCGAGCCATTGTGCGGCAGCTGCAGGCGGCCATGGATGCAGTCCGGGCCAAGCTGGCGGGCGTCGGCCTACACCTGTTGGCGTCAAAGACAGACGCCATGCTGGTGCATCCAGACGCCGCCGCCCGTGCACGGACCCGGCGCCTGACCATCGATGGTGAGGAGCTCCAGTGGAAGACCAGGGTGCGGTACCTGGGACTCACCCTGGACCACCGGCTGAACTTCCGGCAGGCAGCCAAGGAGCTCCGAGCCAGGGCGCAGCTGGCCACCACGGCGGTGCACAAGATGTTGGCCCGGGACAGGGGTTGTTCACAGCGGACGGCTCTCCGGCTGTACAACGCCTCCGCTGTGGGTCTCCTCATGTATGCGCTGCCGCTGGTGAGCCTGCGGAAACCGACCTGGCAGCAGCTGGAAAGGGATCACCGCAAGGGGGTCCGCGCTTGCCTCGGCCTGCCCCAGAGCTCGTCGTGCGAGAAGACTCTGGCCGAGGCGGGGGCGTGGACCCTCCAGATGACGGCTGACCGGCGGGCGCTTGGCCAAATTGACCGGCTGCGGCGCGCCGAGGGGGGCGGCCCGCTGCTGCAGCGACTGAGGGGCCACCACCACTCGCGCATGGGGCGCATGCTCGCGCTCTACGAAGAGGTGGTGGCCCCCGTGGATGCGCAACCTGGTGGCCCGGCTCCTGCTCTGACAGCTGAAGTGAGGCTGGACATTCCAGGTCTGCGCAGCAAGCGGCGGACGCCCCCATGCGGACAACTGCAGCTGACACGGGGCGTCGTCTGGGGCGACCTCGAAAGCCACACCCTTGTCTACACGGACGGCTCGGTGCGGCAGCAGCAGGGGTCGGCCGCAGCGGCCGCCGTGCTTGGAGAGGCCACCCGGCAGGCGCGGCTGCCCTAGGCCTCATCTTCGGCCACAGCCGAGCTGGTGGGTGTCGGACTGGGCCTGGACCTGCTGCTGGGGGTGGAGCCCTTGCCCGAGCGCTGTGCCCTGCTGTGCGACTCCCGGGTGGCCCTGGCGCGTCTACGGGACGGCGACTCGCACTCCCTGTTGGTGCGGGGCATCCGGGAGAAAGCGGCGCAGCTGGCAGACCGGGGCACTCGGCTGTGCCTTCAGTGGGTCCTCGCCCACATCGGCCTGGACGGAAACGAGCGGGCAGACGAGCTGGCCGCCGGGGCTCACGCGCTGCCTCCCTCGGACATGTTGGCCCAGGCGGCAGCGGACGACGCCCGCCTGCTCATCCAGCGACACCTCCGCACCGGGCATCCAGACCCGCGGCTGCGTGTCGGAGGGGGTCTGCCGCCTGTGCGGGCATCACGCCTGCCTCGCCGACTGCGCTCGGCCGTCCTGCGCCTCCGCGTGGGGGCCGCGTGGACGTCAGAGCGGAAGCACCGACTGGGGCGGGTGGCCAGTCCCGCCTGCACTCACTGCCGAGCGCCCGTGCAGTCCCTGCCGCATGTACTGTACGAGTGCCCCAAGTTTGCGGCAGGGCGGGCGGAGCTTCTGGCCGTGCTCCGAGGGGTGCGGCCGCTCGAGGAACAGCTTTGGCCCCCAGGAAATGCCAGGGAGCGGGACAAAGTGCTCGAGGCCCTGGGAGCATACCTGGGGGCCTCGGGGCTCCACAATGCACTAAGCTACAACTCTACGTAACTGCCCGGGTCGCAGTGGAGTGTAGCTGTTAGGGTAGAATTCCTGTGTGTGTGTGTGTGTGTGTGTGTGTGTGTGTGTGTGTGTGTGTAAGTGTGCAGGTGTCCTACTCCTTCGTGTCCTGTATTTTGATATTTATTTATTTGTCTAGTGTTTCGTTTTTTTTCTTTCACCTAACGTTGTATATAGGTTATTCTTGCCCATGTTTTATATATTTATGTTAGCCCTCTACCCTATCCCCCTATTCCTATGTACTCTTTCCTCCCTATCCCACCTCCCTTACACCAGCAGGCGTTCCGGTGTCCGCCCCTAGGCGAGACAATTTACGCTTGTTGGTGGACCTTCCTTTCTTGTTTTTGTGCAATAAATACATACATACATACATACACGCTGTCTCAACTCTCGTAAATACACTCTTTCTTTCCTTTTCTTTTTCTCTCTATTTTTCGCTGTAACCTCACTGTATTCACCCCATTTGGAGTAGCAAGCCCTACCGTTAGTGGGGCTGACCTGTTCAGTTTTCATTAAAGGTGTTTTCTGTCTCTCTCTCAAGCATTTCCCCGTGGTCTGGCTGGCCGACCGAAAAGCTCGCATAAAATATTAAAAAAAAGCTCTTAGGGCCTTCATATTTTGGTATAAGACGGCATAAATTGCTCCTAAAAATGCCATCAATGCTTTTGTGTTTAGAGGCGAAGCTGTCTTTCAAGTATAATTTCAAGCTTTGTCTTTGCAAGCTGGCTTTCCCACATTTCCTGTTCTGCAGTGAAGCATGATCATCTACGGAGGGCCATCTACGGATGGTAAAATGACACGTCATCAACCCACTGCATAGGGAAACCAATAGCAATCTTCATCAGCAGCAGCACCAGCAGCATATGATTACAGAATACGGCTCTAACTGTAGTGTTATCAAAAATATCCCGAGACAAATTACATGACAATTATTCTCTAGAACGACTCGACATTTTATGAAACCGGACTTCTATTGTGTCACTACGGTCAGTTGAAAACCACACAAAAAAGAACGGATCTCGATAAGACAATACATGCATCGATCATGAGGAAGGAGAACAATAGTATACCTTTATCTCATAAACCAAGTATTTGTACACAACTAGATCTTTCGTGGATGCGTTTACCTGGTGTGCGAGAAATCGTTGCTTTCACGCTGTTATCAACTTTTTTTGGGAAGGGACGGTAGATCTTTTGTTTGCAAAAATAAACTGATTCGCACGCCGAATCACCATGGATTGATTGTAGGGTTTAACGCGCCGACGCAACGCCGGAGATGAGGCGCGCCGTAGTGGAGGGCTCCGGATTAATTTTCGCTGAAATCAGAATCACCATTCGGCAGCGTGCACGCCAACTGGCGGCTCATTTACGTAGCTGGCGCAGCATCCTTTTCGCTCATAAACGGCAGAAACTGCGCTGATTGTTAAAGATGGTAGTCCTTTGGCTAGTTAAATGAAGAAATTTTGGTCTGCATGTCTGTCTGTCTGTCTGTCCGTCGGTTTGTGACTCGATTCAGCCACCCGGCCAAGTGAAACTGAATCTGCGCAATAGTCTTATATATACCCACTGCCGAATCTAAACGTCCGGTGCCGATGTTCATACTTATCAACACTCTTCAGCAAGAACAAGACATTACGGAAATATATGGCAGCAAATCAATACTTGAGTGATGCTTGCAGTGTTCCTTTGTTATAAAATGAATGGATGCTTGCCTTTTGTTATAGCAAATGAAATACTACATCAACTGCAGAAAACTGTCGCCTGCTGTTACCTGCGCTCCTGGCGGCATTTAAGAAATGAAACTGTAACCGCAACAAGAAGTTCCACAAGGTACGATCCACGTTCCATTTGGAACGCACGTGGAGTATGCCAAACTGGTTCTATAAACGTTGTAGTACAGTACCTCAATTTACGCGCGCCTCCACCGTAGGGCAGCGTTGGCATTGAGGCACCCGACTTGGAGTGGTGTAACGCGGTAAATTCAAATTGACTTGTGCAAACTTCTACGTGTTATCTTGGGAGTAACGAGACGAGACAGGAACAGCATTAGAAATGAGCGGGAAACAGAAGGGAGGCATTTAATTGCCAGGGGCGCCAGTCGACTATCGTCTTTGGACAACGTTTGCAAGGAAAGCAGCAGATACGCGGCCATTTTTTACCTTCCACCTTGAAACAGTGGTGCATCCAAAATGGCGTGCCATGCTTGGAGGCTGCAGATATGGCGGGAAGACAGGGGGGTAGTGTCAAAGATCGGGCCGGAACGAGGTTGGAAGGCGCGCGCTGTAGGCTGAGCAGTGTTACCTTTAGAATTCGCTGGCCCTTCCTTATTAAAGCGAAGTTATAATTTCCTCATTGAGGCCGTTGTTCGTCAATACGCCCTGCAGGAAAGCCAACTTTTTCTGATGATAATGGTGAATGATAGTGGGTGAAGCGAAAGAAAAAAAAAACGTTTCCCGTGGCCACAATCGAAAGTGGGTTCCTCGCGTTATGAAGGGGGTGTCTATCCGATTGCTCCATTTCGTCTTGGCCGAAGCGAATGCCAAGCAGCCGGTACCGACTCGCGCCGTAAACACCGAATCCAAACGAACGTTAGGCCTACGGAGTGCACAACCGAGTGTTGGTGTGGGCATTCTAAAAAATGTGTGCGTACCTCGAGAATAGCACACTACCGAAGAGTGGGATTGACAGACCAAAGAATCCACCACGTGAAAGCTTTGCGTTCAACCATCGTCGTCGTTACAGGGAGGGGTGCATTATTTTTCTTTGAACCCGTCACTGACGTAAAAACCCTGCTGATGGAAGAAAAATAGCTCCAAGGGCTGAGGATGCGCCACCGTAAAGCGCGAGAGCTTCGACTGCCAATTAAACAGTCCTGCCGCAGCTTTTACGAGGAGTGTAACACTGCAAGCGGATCATAATTATTAAAGGAGTACTCACGCGAAAATTTTATAATACATTTTTATTGCTTTTATCGATGCTTAATGGTCTGGCGAACCCGACAAAGCACTTTAAACACTTCAGCGCCCTATAATTAATTACATTGATTGGCCTAAAATTATCCGTATCAATTTGCCGTGCTTTCATCTCGAAGGGCGCATCTGACAGAATCCCGGCATGACTTCACCGCTTTGTGAGGACGTCAAAACATTGCCGACGCCGGTGAGGGCGTTTTGTTCGACCGCGCCGCCGCCGGTACTGAATGGCTGAGCTGCCTGAAGGCGCTAGGCCTACCATTTGCTGCGGAAATTCTATGACCGCTTTCCATAAAAGTCGTGATGGCGACTTCTATTGCGATTCGGGGCTATATTATCGCTTCCTAAGGATTCCAGTCTGTGGAACTTAATTTTTGCCAACAGTGCCTTTCTGGAGAGCGGTTATGCCTGTGGCTCTGGCTACGTGCACACTTTTGTGAACGCCAGCGCCCAGTCGCCGCTCAAGAGGTCGCGCTTGTGGAGTGACGTCACGAGTTTTGACGAACGGTGTCCACGTCACTTCTTTTGGCTACACCAGGATGATGCCACGTTGATGTCTATTTGCTGAGTGCCGCTCTGCGTGCTGTTGAGATCCAATGAGATCCAATGAGATTTAATAAAGAATGTTCTTTGCGTCGCAGGCTGCTCATATTTCAGCCAAAGTATTCCGTGAGCAAACGAAGCGAACAGTGCGATAATATTAACGCCAAAATTTGGTGTCAGTACTACTTTTAGGCGGCAGAGCATGGTCTCTGAGTTCCAATATAGTCATAGAAGGCATACAGGTAATCAGCACAGGGTCACCGCACTCATCGCAACTCCGGCTAAAGCAGTGAAGTGTCGAAAATTCCTCAGCTGTCTCAGATACGGATCCAGAGTTACCATTCGAATAGCATCGGGCCAATAGAAGTACCGCCAGAAAGGACAGAAGGCTGGGAAGGGATACGCTGCGAACCCCTCCCCACCCATTGATCCGCTGGCTAGCCCGAAGCCCAGCAAACCGCAAGACGACCTATTAAGTGCGAATGCACTTCTTAAGCGACCCTGAAGCACGCGTCCACCGCCGTCGATAGAGAAGAAGAAGAAGTGAACCATAGCCCGGCCACGTTGCAAGGGCTCTCTTTTTCAATGTTCTTTCGCCCGTTAGACTGGCTTTTGGTCACCTCAAACGTGCCTCTACAGTGAGTGGACTTTCACCGCTCCTTACTGGCATTTCTTATCGCCCACTGCTTCGCAGTTACATTGGAATATCGTCATCAACAGCGACGTCCGGCCGTTAGGCCTAGTGAATGGGGCATGTCTTCCTCGACGCCACCGGGGCTGTTTCGGCCGCCGTTGCTGGCGTATCCATGCCCGCCGACCAACCTGAATGACCCCCCCACGCCTCCGCAATCGTCTTCACAATTGCAAGAGCCCCCACCTACCGCGCAGCCCCAGCACTCTCCAACGCCATCTGACCCGAGCCCTGCTAACCGTCCAACCACACCGCAAGACGTCGCGATGAATGAAACAGAAACTGTTCCTGCTGAGGACACCAATCCTGGTCATCAACTCGGCTGGAATCATCAAGACGCCTCCAACAACTTCATTCAGACTGGACATCAAGGCCCCGATCCTCGTTGCAAGTCGGTCACGTGGAAGAGATCCTCCACTGCACACCCTCCTGTCAACCAAACCGACCGGGTGAGTAGACCTCGCTATCTGCTCGTGCTAAGACCGCTATCCAAATTTAACATTAACAACATACCCAAACAAACTCTCGCCCACCTTATCGGTAACACCGCGCCCCAACCGTACCTTGCAGAACTAGCCTCTCATCGATACGATACTCTCGGAAACTGCCTGCACATCACCACGTACGACGAAACCCACAAGGACCGCCTCCCAACAGTAACTCACCTTCAGTTTCCTCAGTCTGGCACCACTTTCACCCTCCCAGTCGAAATAAAGCCTTCCCTCTACCGGCCCAACTCCTCTCGTGGGGTTATCGAAATCGAACCCAGTGACACCAATGATGAAATCAAGCATTGGCTACGATGTGAACAAGCCAAAATCCTCGACTGCCACCGCCTTGGCCGCACTAACAAAGCTGTCATTACATTCGATTCCCCCGTGCCACCCAAAGTGGTCAAATACTATATGGCCATCGTGAAAGTGTCCCCATACCAACCACGCAGAATGGTGTGCTTTAATTGTCATAACATTGGTCATATGTCAAAGTACTGCCCCTCCCAAACGGCGTGCCGCTTATGCGGAAAAAAGCACCCAGAGTCAGAGGACTGTGGCCCGACGATTTACTGCGTGGTCTGTGATGAGTTCGGTCACATTTCGCTGAACCCAACTTTCCCTGGACGCGTACCCCAAAACCACCCAGAGCTCCCCATCCAAAGATAAAGCTCAAGGAATTTCGTGGGTAGACCGTGTCAAGAACAGCAACAAAGAAATAGACTTTCCTTCACTTACAGCCCCTTTAAACGAAACAAGAAATGCAGCCAGGACAACCGACCAAAATCCACAACTCGCCGCCATCCTTGCTCAGTTAAATGCTCTTCGAACTGAAAATCAGCAACTTAAAGCTGAAATCGCTGAGCTCAAGCGAGCGCATGTCCCCAAGCGAAACCCCCCAAATAACCCTCCGTCAAAACAATCTGTGGCGCCGCTTACAGTTCGCGGCCGCAGCCCCAGCTCTAAGCGAACCCCTACCTCTCAGGCCAAAAATGATACCCAGATGACCCAGACGTTGCAAACAATTCGCACGGAGATCCACCAAGAACGGCTTGCACGGTTGGACGACGGCCGTCGCATGCAAGAATATTTTGAAGGTCAACTCAACCAAATCAGAGACCTTCTCCAGCAAGTCCTCAAATCAATGCACCCCCCGGAACCCATCCCCGAACCCCCAAGAAAAGGTAACCTCGATCCAAACCATGACTCCCACATCACTCACAGCCCTACAATGGAACTGCCCAACCTTCTCTTCAGCGAAAACAATTCTGACCAGTAAAGTAAAGCAACTCAGACCAGCTTTCCTCCTCCTTCAAGAAACTTTGGATACCCCGAAAATTTCTGGCTACAACGCTTTCGTAAATCCTTCCATATCACGAAAAGGAGCCACCCCCGGGTATGCAGCAATATTGGTCGATGCGTCGATTCCGGCTGTACAACTACAGGTTCCCGCCTCGAACTCGAAGATGCACGAAGTTGTGGCGATTGTCGCCCAGCCACCCCACGCTAAAAAGTTAGTCTTGGTGTCCGCCTACTATCAGCCATATACTGCCTCCACCGGCACTGGCCCCTTCACATGGCTTCAATACCTTATCAATGCACATCCAAATACCCCCATTCTCGTAGGGGGTGACTTCAATGCACATCATACGGCATGGGGATACTCAACAAATTCGGCTCGTGGAACAAAGTTAGTTGAATTTACTGAAATGCTAAATCTTCAACTAATCAATGATACAATATACCCTACCCGCATCGGTCTACATCCGTCTCAAAAGGATACCACACCAGACCTTACGTGGGCCTCGCCAGGTCTTACAAATTCATGGGTACCCTTCTCTTCAACGTGGGGCAGTGATCACTTCCCTATTATCATCACATTTCGTGGTAAACGAATCCGGGACGGGCGGAACAAGAAACAGTGCACCCACCTTAATTGTTCTTCCTTCCGAGATCATCTGCTTCAATACGATCCCCCTACATCACTTGCAGCAATGGCTGAAATTATACGGAAATCCACTGCTGCTGCATTGGAAACTATTACATGCGATGAAGATTCCCCTACCTTCGACAATCACCTCGCCAACCTTTGGAAACGAATGGAGTACCTCACCCAGCTCTACCGCTCTACTGGAAAAAGGCACAACATACTCCGACGTATCCGACATCAGTACAAGGTCATTAACCAATACCAAAAAGAACTATCAAGCGACAACTGGGTAAATCTGTGTCACAACCTCGGGAAAACACCAGGTTATGTTTCTTTATGGAAACTTTACCGCAGCCTTGGGGACAAAAAACGCAGTAAGACACCAATAATTAGCACTATCATGCTGAGCAGCATGAATCCCGTGGATACCGAAGAGTTGCTGCTCAAAAGCTTCTTTCCACACGTATCACTAACTCTCCCACCCCCTTTACCCGAATTCCCGATCCCGGAACCGTGCTCCGACCTTGAAAGCCCCTTCACAATCGCTGAACTTTCTACAGCTATTCATCAAGGTAGACCGAAGTCTGCCCCCGGACACGACGGCATACAATGGACCCACCTCCGCAACCTTCCAGAACCAGCACGATATAAACTCTTGGAACAAATCAATGATTCCTGGGAAACCGGGCAGGTACCTCCACATCTCAAGCTATCCCTCATCTATCCCATACCGAAACCTAACAAAAAACAGACCTCTCCTAACGATTTTTTCCATCTTCGGCCAATCTCCCTCACACCTGTCCTATGCAAACTCATCGAACGACTCATTAACAATCGAATACTGCACTACCTCGAGTATGTCAAACCATACCTCCACCCAGCGCAAACTGGTTTCCGCCCGAATCTCGGCACTATCGACAGCCTATGGCTGCTGCGACGCGTCATTAATCGCTCAAGCTGTTCGAGACTCCCGGACTATGTACTCGCACTGGACCTCCGAAAGGCCTTTGACTGTGTCAGTCAGAGAGCCATCCTCGATGAACTTGCTAAGGCCTTTCCTAGCCAACGAGCACAGACATGGGTCCGAAACTTCCTAGAAGCCCGCCCCATCAAGCTTCAAGGAACGTTTCCAGGTTGGACCCCTCGTACCTTCGACCTCGACAGAGGAGTTCCTCAAGGCTCGATCCTTAGTCCCACACTCTTTAATCTAGCCATGACCAGGATCGCCCGGAACCTTCAAAGAGACACTAGTGCGAGGTTTACTATTTATGCGGACGATATCACAATATGGACCGAGTCAAGGGACTACCCGAATGAACGAACTATGATTACGGCCCTGCAAAATGCAGTAGAAAGCATTGAATCTACCCTACCGGATCTCGGGCTTTCCTTAGCCCCTAATAAAACCGAATTTCTGTCAGTTTTTGGCCGCAACCCAGCTCCTGACTTTAGTCCGCCTTGCATCATCGTTGGCACCACACCTGTCACCGCCAAACTGGACCACATTCGCCTACTAGGCATCCCCGTCGGTTACAAAAGTAGCCCGACTATATGGCTGAACCAATTAAAACAGAAATGGAATTCGACTCAACATGCCATACGAAGACTATCTAATAAGCATGGAGGAGCAAAGCAAAAAGCAGTGCAGACACTTGCCCG
This sequence comes from Haemaphysalis longicornis, assembly GCF_048455015.1. Classification (NCBI taxonomy): domain Eukaryota; kingdom Metazoa; phylum Arthropoda; class Arachnida; order Ixodida; family Ixodidae; genus Haemaphysalis; species Haemaphysalis longicornis. The sequence goes on from NW_027526225.1 coordinate 103,343,503, forward strand.
CGCCGTTGCAGTGGGTATTCTTACATATGGAGCCCAATCTTACACATTGAATTGTACCCAACGACGCGCTCTTAATGTCCTTCACAATGCGACTCTTCGTACAATCACTGGCTTACCACGCCATACCAAAATCTCTAACCTCCAATCTGCGGCTGCCCTTCCACCAATTGAAAAAATTATTCAAGAGCAAACCGACCAATACAACTTCAAACGGAAACTTACCCATCAAGGTGCCATACTCACGGCCTGGGATAAGCAAGATCACATCCCCTTACCTGATTTCCCGATACCTATTCCTCCGTGGCAACGACCTCTCCTGACCGAACCAACAACAACTCACCCCATCACCCGCGCAACGGCCATTCCTAGACAAAAACGTTGTCAGAGGCTATTCAGCGCAAAACAACCCGACGAAATCGACATTTATACTGATGCCAGCCTGACACCACCAAATGTTGGAACTGCCTGGGTTTCCCCAGATGACCGAACCATTATAGGAACCCGACACTCCAAAATTCCTGTAACACCCACGGAAGCGGAACTACTCGCCATTACCCATGCTCTTGACTACTTGATGTACGACCACCATCAACCTATACCAAAAAAGATCCGAATATTAACCGATTGCTACGAAGCATTTCAAGAACTTCGACGACCATTTTCAACGCACCCTTCCGTAAACCAAATTATTCGGCAAACAATGACCCTACAACTGCATGGCATTCAAGTCCGCATAGACTGGACTCCTGGCCATGATTTGGCGGCACCGGGGAATCAGGCAGCCCACGAAGCTGCGCAGGAGGCTTGCTCTTTCCTATCCTCCGCTGACCTCGCCGTCGCCCAGCCTTCAGACCTTCCGGAATGCTTGGACACGACCGAAAATATCAGCGTACCCCCCGCCATTCGCATACACCGGTACAAACACGAAAAGAAACTCCGACTCAAGCAACTTACGCCGAAGGATCACGTTTCCAACAGACCTTCCCTTACAAGAACCCAAGAAATATTTATTAACAAATTTTATACAGATGCATCATTTTCACCGGAAACAATTCGCAAATGGTACTACCCCCACATCAACCCAAAATGTCCATACTGTCAGCAAGCCGTCACAGCTGATTTGCACCACCTGGTCTGGATATGCCCCAAATTCTCTCGATACCGGAATTTCACTTCCCCAAACCCAGATCCCTCAACCCGTATCGATCCCCTCACATTAGATGAACACACCCTTAACCTTATAATACGGTTCGCCACTAAGAGCGGTCTAGCGCGAGTTATATAGCGATGGCCTACACCAGTGAATGGACCATTCAATGCTGAACAATTGTCCTGTGAAAAACTGATGCCACCTCCCGAAGACCACGAACTCATACGAGCCCCCTTCAACCATGAATCCTCCCCTCCCAACTCCCCCACAGGGCCTCCGGCCTTCCCTTTTTGAATAAAAGATTTAACAACAACAATCCACCGCCGTCCGTCCATCCGCACCACATACCCACTTAGGGCGATTGCCCAAGAAGAGTTCCTAATTTCTTTAGCACATACCCACTTAGGGCGATTGGCCAAGAAGAATTCTTTCGCATCACCCGTGCATTCCCACTTACTTGGCACATACCCACGTGGGGGATTGGCCAGGAATCGGGCGTGAGAAGGGCTAATGCACCCGCTTAAAGGAGTACTGACACGATATTTCAAAGCTGAGATCCGCTCTAGCAATCAAGTACAACGACAACACAAATAGGTGTCTGTGCATGGCACATACCCACGTGGGGGATTGGCCAGGAATCGGGCGTGAGAAGGGCTAATGCACCCGCTTAAAGGAGTACTGACACGAAATTTCAAAGCTGAGATCCGCTCTAGCAATCAAGGACATGGACAACACAAATAGGTGTCTGTGAATAAATGCATCTTTCTTTCTTTGTAGTTGTGTGTGTGTGTGTGATCTCTCTTTCGCGAACATTACCCACCCGCGCAAATTCAACTCGTGCATTCGCACTTACACACTCTCCCCCTCGGGGAAGTGCGAGGGAATTTTTTCTCCCCAATCGTAATCGCTTTCAAATATTTTGCGCGAAAATGGGAAGAACATTTATAGCAAAAAAACTACACCATCTTCCCGAGGGGAACCATGGGGTGATGCGGAGCGAGTACTGCTGCTCGCTCAAGTACTGCTGCTCGACGTTGTCGTTTCGAAGCGGCTTCTTGTTGTTGTAGTTCAGGGTCTGCCGCTCGCTTCAAACGTTTACGTTCAGCGTCGCGTGACCCTCGCTTCGCAGCTTTGTCTTGATTGGAAGTAACGTTGCTGTGTGCGTTTGTGCTGATGCTAGTATGAGGTTGCGTCAGCCCACTCGCAGATGGGGCTGTTGCTTCCATCACACTGCATCTGAAGTCAACGGAGTCAAGCGGAGTCAACTGACGTCAACCGAAGCAAGCGCTGCACTGACGCGCGCAGTGCGCGCAGCGCGCTACCGCTGCTTATATTCACAATTGAAGGAGAGGAGACTAGGGGAGGAGAGATGCGCAAGCGCCGAGCATGCGCGGTGTGAGTAGAAGCGAACGCACGTGAAGCGCACGCAGCTGGTAGAGAGAGAGAGAGCGGAGAGAGAAACGCGCAGCTGTTGGAGATAGGGAAGGAGGAGAGTCGCGCATGCGCAGTGTGAGTGCGGAAACCGACGACGCCGACGCCGACGCGGGACAGGCCACCGCTGTAAGATGCTCCGCATCTAAAATAATAATTTCCAGCTTCATTTATGATTAGATTTACAGAGCCTAGCTGGAATCGACAGCTTCTAACTAGAAAAACACTTATACCCAGAGACAATCATCTCCATGTTGCAGGGGTTTCTTTCCTTGCAGATGGACTGCCAAATAAACGTTAGATGCAAGTAATACCTGCCAGCCGTAGAAAAGTCTCAATACAGCTAGAATTGAAATAGAAAGTGAATTTATAGCTAGAAATATTTCTAGCTAGAAGAAATTGTTGGTTCAATATTCCAGCTAGAAAACAATTAAAGCCGCTATAGTCAATGTGAAAGCTGTGGGAAATGCAGATCAGTGATTCGCCATAATGGGCTGCGGCCCCGTTATCTGCTCACTGCTGCAACCCAATGCATTTCAAGTTACCCGCCATCGCAGTGCTCGCATTCCCCTTGCCTCAAACTTCGTCAGCGAGAATTCAGTTGTTTTTGTGCTTGCTTTAATTTCGTAACTGGGGCTGTTTGGCATCTTCTCCAACGCGTATCTTTTCTTTGGCAGGGAAGAATTCTGCGGCATTTCGGAGGCGGCATTTTTTTCTTGCGTGGTGCAGCCTTTCTGCCGCATTTAGAACAAGGCATTTATTTCTTGCGTGGCTGGAGACTTTCTGATCACTTCGAAAGCGCCATTTTTGCTTGCGCGGTGGAGCCTTTCGGGGGCATTTTTTCTTGCGTGGCTGGAGCCTTTCTGCATCATTTCGAACGCGCCATTTTTTTCCTGCGCAATGGAGCCTTTTTTATCAGTTCGAGCTCAGCATTTTTTTCTTGTATAGCGGGAGCCTTCCTGAGCCTTCCTGCGGGATTTCGAACGGGCCAGTGTGATTTCATCCCCGGTGGAGACTTTCTGCATAATTGCGGACGCGTCATTTTTTTCTTGCGTGGTGGAGCCTTTCTGCGGCAGTTCGAACGCGACAATTTTTCTTGCGCAGCTGGAGCCTTCGTGCGTTATTTTGAACGCGCCATTTTTTCTTGTGCACTGGAGCCTTTCTGCATCATTTCGGATGAGATATATTTTTCTTACGGGGTTGGAGCCTTTCTTTGTTATTTCGAGCGCACTATTTTTTTTTCTTGGGCGGTGGAGCCTTTCTGCATCATTTCGAACACGCCATTTTTCCTTGAACGGTAGAGCCTTTTTGCAGCAATTCGAAAGCGCCATTTTTTGCGCGTCTGTAGCCTTTCGGCATCATTTCAAAAGCGCCATTTTTCTTGCGCAGTGGAGCCTTTCTAAGCCATTTCGAACTCAGCATTTTTTTCTTGCGGAGCTGGAGCCTTCCTGCGGGATTTCGAACACGTGAGTGTTATTTCTTCCGCGGTGGAGCCTTTCTGCGTAATTCGAACACGGCATTTTTTCTTGCCCGATGCAGACTTTCTGCGGCATTTCGAACGCGGCAGTTATTCTGGAGCCTTTCTGCATTTTTTCGAACGCGCTGTTTTTTCTTCTGCGCTGGAACTTTTCTGCACCATTTCAAACGTGGAGTATTTTTATTACGTGGCTGGAGCCTTGCTGTGGCATTTGGAAAGCGCAATTTTTTTCGTTCGTGTCTCAAGTCTTTCTGCCGCATTTCGAATGCGCAATTGTTTTCTTGCGCATCTCGAGTCTTTCTGTATCATTTCGAATGCTCCATTTTTTTGCGTGATAAAGCCTTTCTCCGTCATTTTGAACGCGCCATTTTTTGCGCGGTCGAGCCTTTCTGCATCATTTCGAACACGGCATTTTTTCTTGCGGGGCTGGAGCCTTTCTGCGGCATTTCGAGAGCGCGTTTTTTTCCTGCGGTGCGAAAGACTTTCTGCATCATTTCGAACGCGCCATTTTTTTCTTGCGGGTTGGAGCCTTTCTTTGTCATTTTCAACACGCGAATTTTTTTAGACCGGCTGAAGCGTTTCTGGATCAATTAGAACGCACCATTTTATCCTTCCCCGGAGGAGCCTTTCTGCGTCACTTCGAACGTGCCATTTTTTCTTGCGCGGCAAGAGCCTTTCTACGTGATTTCGAACGCACCATTTTTTCTTGCACGGTGGAGCCTTTCTGCTTCCTTTAGAACGCGGCATTTTTTCATTGCGCGGTAGGGCCTTTCTGTGGCATATTGAATGCAGCATTTTTTTGCGCGGCTGGAACCTTTCTGCGACATTTTGAATGCACCAGATTTTTGTCTTGCGCGGCTAGAGTCTTTCTGCATCCTTTCGAACGTGCCATTTTTTCTTGCGCGGTGGAGCCGTTATGTGGCATTTCGAACGTGGCATTTTCTTTCTTGCGAGGCTGGGGCCTTTCTGATGCATTTCTAACGCGCCAGTTATTTTTTTTTGCGTGTCTGGAGCCTTTCTGTGGCATTTAGAACACGGCAGTTTTTCTTGCGCGGTGGAGCGTGTCTGAGGCATTTCGAACGTAGCATTTTTCTCTTGCGCGGTTGGAGCCTGATTGCGGCATTTCGCACGCGCTATTTGTTCTTGCCCGGTGGAGCCTTTCTTCACAATTTCGAACGCGGCATTGTTTTCCATGCACTGCTGGAGCCTTTCCGTATCATTTCGAATGCACCAGTTTTTTTTTCTTGCGCGGTGGAGCCTGTGTATGGCATTAAGAACACGGAATTTTTTTTACTGCAGAGCATTTATTTAAAGGGACCCTGCAACACTCTTTGAGCAGTAAAAGTAAACCTGCGCGACGTTTAGATTACACTGCCAGGAATACCTGAGCCAAATATTACACGTGCACGTGAAGCGGTGAGCGCGCAAATCGATGGGAAAGACGCGGAAAAACAAACCGCTCTCTCTTCAGTTGTCCTCATTATGCATGGCCTAAGGGACGTCACATAGGCCATGGCTGCCCGATCGGCTGTCACTGGTCAACTTCGCGGCTAGATTCTCCCATTTCCGTCGTCGTCATCGCTGTGTACGAACCTCTTCTATGCCTGAACCTGTAGGCACAGTTTTGCCGTTTATTTTGTGTTTTGAGTGCGCGCGGAGTTTGAGTGATGAGCTCAATACTTCCCTTTCAACGGGCCCACTCGACTACAAACGTTTATTGCTTCAAAAATGCCCTACCAGCCCGAGCGCGCACTTGCGAGCAGGCACCCGTGCCTGCTTTTTTGTGGCAACAGACCGGAAATAGGCCCCTCCGCGTTGCGGAGAAAAGGAGAGAACTACCCGGCATGTGATATATCGAAGGCCGCCGAAGAGAACACCGCGAGCCGCCCCCCTCTCCGGGAGAGAGCGCGCAGCTTTCGTCGCCTTGTCCGCGCTCGAGTTGAGAGAGAACGATTATGCGCGATTTCCCATCGCGCGTAGTTTCGTTAATTGTGAACGGATTTTGATAATTCTTGCGGGAGGAGATTTCTGGGACAATAGACTTTATCCAAAAATACAGTACTAGTAGTCGATGACAAGTGCTGCAGGGTCCCTTTAACTCACGATGTCACCCGGCGTTGTCGGCGTGCCTCGGCGTCCGCAACAGCCGTTCCAGGTGCGCCCTCTCCCCCACTCCTCCTCTCCCGCATCACACTACCCTCCTCGCTCTCAACAACAGGTCCGCACCCCTCCCCCTACACTATATAAAAAAATAATACTTACCGGCGCCTGGTTTCGATCCCACGACCCTGCGGGCGGAACGCAAGGTACATGGTGCTCTACCCACTGCGCCACAAAGCCGACACAGAATGGAAGGCTACGAACGCGCCTTATATCCTTGACTCATTCAAACTACGTCAAGAAGTTGCTGATACAACGCATTCACTACCACCAACTCCCCAAACACTAAACGTTAACGCAATACACCCACCCCCTATGCGACGCAATTAGTCGAGTCCCCCTCGCGGGGAGATGGGCCCTTTTTATCTTGCGAGGCTTAAAGGGACCCCGAAAAGCTTTGTGAAGGTGGCAATCAAATGCATTCAGGTGGTAGAACACATAACGGGGGATTTTTGATCCAAGTGTGAGCCCCATACGTTGTACAGATAATTTGTAAACAATTTTTGAAGATCGCCTTTCTCAGCCGATGAGCGCGACGCCGCAGCGAGCCGACCGCGGCTGACGCAACGGCGACCGCGGGTGACGCAACGGCGATCGCTGCTGACGCAACTTCGAAGGCGCCCCTGATTCGCCCAATCACCGGCGAGGTCGGCCGCCGGCGGCGTCACTGCCATTGGCTTCCGGCTGCTCTTCCTCCTTCCTGCGCGATCCCGAGGCAAAGGCGGCAAAGGCGGGTCCGCAGTGATTGACGCGAGCCTGGGCGCAGGAATGTAGCTAGCTGCTTTGAAGGAGGCAGAGAGGGAGGAGGAGTCGATCGGCAAGTGGGGAGAGGTGCCTTTAATTGCTTCTGGCGCAGCTAATACTGAATGTAGATCAATAATTTCAACGGCATTGCATCGCTATATTGGTGCTACGTGACAATACAGGCCTTTTGTAACTTTTACAGAAGGCTTTTCCGGGTCCTTTTAAATCGGTGATAACAGCCGGCGAGAGGTCATGCTACGAATGCTGAGAAGGGCGTTCTCGCTGGTCGAGCTGGCCAATTCAGAGCCCACCCCTTGCTCTTCACGACAAACACGCTCACTTGCGTTTAGTATTTCTACGCGAGTTCCTCACGCGGCGCAATTCCACGCGGAAGACTGCGCGACGCCGGGCGCTCCTCACGAGGCGCACGCTCAAGTGCGCTCGACATTTTTTAAATCAATTTCTGGTAATGCGTTACGGCGGAACTAACTGCTTAAACAGCTGTTAAAGTGCCAGGCATCATAAGCTGCCAGACGACCGGGAATCGTATGCCACGCGGCGCCACGAGAGCGTGGCCTACTTTAATTGATTTGATTGATTGTAGGGTTTAACGCGCCGATGCAACGCAGGCGATGAGGCGCGCCGTAGTGGAGGGCTCCGGATTAATTTTGACCACCTGGGAATCTTTAACGTGTGCCGAAATCTCGTACACACGGGCGTTTTTGCTTTTCGCCTCCATCAGAAAAGCGGCCGCCGCGGCCGGGAATCGAACCCGCGACCTCGTGTTCAGCAGCGCAACGCCTTAGCCACTGAGCCACCGCGGCGGGTGTGGCCTACTTTAAGAGCACGCTTGTTTACATGCTTGTTTTATATCGACCATTATGTGGAAAATTAATTCCTCTTGAACGTTGCCGCAACTGACACAACGCTACCCGCGCAGCCCTTGTACGAGAGATGCAAGATGGCATCCGCGTTAGCTACAGGAGACTGCTGGCTTCTTTGGCGCTGCGGATTGCTCGCTTGCTTGCTTATCGGCTGGTTTGTTTGCTAATCTTCTCGCTTATTCACTAAAAATCAATAACTATGACAAGGGGGTTATTTTTTCTTTTTTGTCAGGTTCACGGTTTCATAAACGTAAATTGACTAACCATCCCCAGTGACCATGCAACGGTTCGCTGCCGCATTTTATGCTTCGCTTTACATTTTACATTTACATTTTTAGGTTACATTTGTGCATTTTACTAGTCTGCGGACTTTTTTTGCAGGAGAGGAGGATTGTGCATGGCAGTTGCATTTTACTGTCCTGCTTATCTTCAGTGTTCTTGCGTCCTACGTAGGTTGCGTGCAGTTATACACGCAAAGATATTCAGAACGTTTTAGACGAAGTGACAAGGCCTTTGCGAGCCCTCATATCCCCTCTACAGTCGAACACGGATATATCGAACACGGGTATATCGAATTATTGTCTATATCGAACTCATAATTTATCCCCTTGAAAATTCTGTGTAACAGTATAGGAATTCGTACGTTTATATCGAACTGTCTTTTTCCCGACATTGGGTATATCGAACGCCGCGCGAGCTGGAAGGTGCTCTTCGGCGGTCGCTGCACCCCCGATCGAGTTTGAGGAGGATGTGGAGGAATGCGCGGGCATGGCGAAGACTGGCTCGCGGAACTAATCCCCCCTACCGGAACGAATTTGCCCGCTACCGGCCGCCGTAGCGTTAGCGGACGGAGCCCGGTATGCTAAATGTCTCTAGGCACACAAGGCCGAACGCTCGGAAAATGTGACAGTGCGAGGTAGGAATGCCCCGACTACGCACGTCCTTTTTTTTTCGGCTGCGTACGTTCCACGGCTTGCCGAAAAAGAGTTTTTTTTTCTCTCTCTCTCTCTGGGTCTGTCTTCCCCCGATGTCGTCTCGGGAAAGGGAAGAGGGAACGAAGGCGCTGGCGGCCTCCTCCTTCTTGGGCATTTTGCTGCTGTTGGTGCTGTTTTGGCGAGTTGTCCTGCTCCTTTCGGAGATCACTGCTTCTCTCGGAGATGACCATCGCGAGCGCTTTGTTGGAGTCCATTCAGAGAGCCTTGGAATTGTTACCTTCAAAGTTCTTGTGGTACGTGCGCGCTGTTCTTTTGCGTGCGTGTTGTGCATGGTGTTCGAAGGCGCAGCGTACTGCTGGAATTTTCTAGTTGTGCAGCCTCGAGAAGATCGAGACCAGAGTCTTTAATTTCATTTCCAGGACGAAGAAGCAGGCCAAGATCAGCCTTTTTTTTTTCACGGAAATAAAGCGTCCTGTTGCGTCGTGAGTGCGGAATTATTTGTCATTCTTGAATGCGACGATCGGTAAGTGATCGTCCGCAATATGTGAGGTCTCAGAGCCCATATTTTTTATATCGAATTTTTCATATATCGAACTATTTCGCGATCCCCTTGGAGTTCGATATATCCGTGTTCGACTGTATTTATTTTCTCTTCCAGCAACGCGGCAGTCAAAGTTCCCGGCGTGTCACCCCAATTCCTGACCCGCGACTTCCGCAACCTGCCGGCTTTCGGGGATACCGGCGTTTTCCCGCCATCGTGTCAGGACTTTGTCCAGCGGAGGTGAGGGGGGTGGAAACAGAATAACGTTGGCTCGGAACCACGTGGTCCATTCTCTGTTACGTGGAGGCCGCGGTAGAGTGGCAACCATGGCAATGACCGACCCCAAAAACGGCAGCAGAGAGGCTAAGATGTAGTGCTCTTATATTTGCATGGCCTCCTTAACCCTTTGCCCAATATTATGAGGCCCTACATATAACCAGGGGCAGCAGCTTCCTTGCATGTCGATGGAAATGCTCTTCAAACAAAGTTCTGCGAATTCAGACGTAGTGTGTCTTTAGAGCCACCCATTGGTGCGACGATGCAGCAGGGTGAAAAAAGCGCCTGTCCCCGGCACATGGCTTCGTACATGGATGGAAGTTTGTGCACTCCCATCTTTGCAAGTGCTTGCTGCATGCACCCATAAGCAATACCCGTGGACCTCCCGGCCAGCCTGTGATGAGGTCACGGACATTTTTGCAGGGCCTGTTTCAGCCCAGCAGCCAGCATGCCTGTACAGACGGCAGCCAGCTTGGAGCCAGCGTTGCAGCGTGGCACACAAGACACCGGTGCATCAATGCAAGCGGAGACCACTACTTTTACCCCACCTCCCCCATTTTTTTGTGTTTATCTAAAGAACTGTAAAGTTTAATGCATTAAATGACAGCAAATTGATAACGGCGTGAGTTCTTCATAAGTGCAATATTAGAATATGCAACCGTGTTGCAGCCCTCACTGAGGAATGTTCCCAAGGTTCCAAACTTGTTTCGAAAAAGGTAGTTTACATGTTATACACTCATTGCAGGAGCCAAGGAAATGATTAAAGTAGGCCATCCAAATATCTATCAATTTAAAATAGTATTATAATCATGGCTTGATGTTTACGGGTAACTCTCATTACCAGTAGCCTTTCTCTGTTGTCTTTTTCTTCTCTCAGTTACTCCAACCTAGAGTCTTGGCCAAATGTCCTTTGTAGGCCTACATCTAGGTTTCCGTAACGTAGCCGTAATGCTGAGCCTTATGATACGACAAGCAACATCAACCTCATTTTACGCAAAGCTGCAGGTACCAGTTGACAACGTTACAACTGAAAGCATAACTTTAGGCTTAATGTGAGGTTGGTAGTACTAGAGCAGTGGCTGAAAACTTTATCTTGCATAAAAATTGGTGTGATTCCTCAGTCCAGGAGCCCGAGTAACCCCAAGTAACAATTTGGCTATCTCTGCCCTGGATATGCCCGCGTTCGAAACTGCTCACAGACTAGCTGTTGTGACTGTGCTGTATGATCACAAATTCAGTTGTTGCTGCATGGTGCGCTGCTCACATTAGGCCTAACAACAAACCTAATGGCGGCAATATACGCAGCTACAGCCCCATGAGCTGAAGCTATTTAATTCATACAACCTTCGGCTGCAAGCACTGCGGCAAAGCCAAAGCTTTTTCTCCGCGGTCCTTCCTGGCAGGACCTCGGTCATTTATTTGTTCACAGAACAGTATTACCAACAATGTGTTTTCTTTTCTTTTTTTCCAGGTTTTTCACCTGCAGAGGCTGGCGGACGCCACAGGTAACAAGACCAATTCTTTTGGTGCGACCAGTAAGAGGGACGTGGACTGCTAAAACTATGTTAGTTTTTAAGTGAGCTCCTTGAAACTTGCCAGTCTTGCTATGTTTTTCCACTGATATTGAATATGCCATTATTTCTTGAGCCAGTCAGTTATTTCCCAAGATAATTAGAGATAATTAGTCATTTTCGGAGGATCAATCGACAAAACAGTCTTGGTCATAAAACTGAAATCATTGTATTTTCCCGTACTAAGAACCCTGGTGAGTGCAAGAAGGCAAGCGGTTTTGTGATGCACTGCTTGGAAATAATTTTATAAGTCATTGAACTTTGGTGTTTGAAATGGTCATACGAAATGGTTCCTTGCCAGTGGTGCCACAAAAGTTAAATGAGCTGAGAATTACTTCCGAGCTGTGCATCAAAAAACTCCTTCGATTATTGCATTCACCAGATTTCATATATTGGAAAATATGAAGATTTCAGTTTTATTACTGGCACTGCTTTGTATATTGTTCCTCAAAATTACTAATTACCTATAATTATCACGGGAACTAATTCACAGACTGAAAAAGTAGTGGCATATTTGAAATAGGGGAGAAAAAGCAGCAAGACTGGCATGTTTCACAGAGTTTGCTTCAAAATAAAAAAAAAGCTGTTGTAAGAGCAATGTCCCCCCTTAAGAGCGCACCCTGAAATTTTAGTGCAATTCTTGTTTCCTTCAGCACTGGAAAGGAAAATTCCCGCAAATTTCTCAGAACCTTAGCTTCTTCAGGCATGTCATTTAGGACAAATAGAGTTGCTCATTCATCTCTGTTATTTTTATTTGAAAATTTTGAGTCTGAAGCTATTTTTTAATCTGGGTTTTCGTCACACATTTTGAGAACTCGGCCAGTGCTGCCCCGTTACACTGTTCAAGCTTTTGTCTTCTGATTTTGTTGCATCATATTAATCATTTACTGCGTCACAAAAAGTCATGTACACGTCGTGACCATTTTAGGGCAATGAGTTAGCAACCATTTTGAGAACAAACCATCTGATCTTGGAGCATAAGCTGGTAAAACCAATCAAACCATAGAAAAACTCATCCAGTCCGATTATCTCAGCAGCTCAAATGAAAGAGCTGGCTGTGAGCCCAATCAAGCCGGCTGCAAACCACCTTTCAAACCGAATTCAACTTGATGCAAAAGAAATTAAGACCTATACAGTGTCAGTGATTACACACAGCATAATGATTACGACGTCAAGCCTCAGCCTTGTGAACAGAAATTCCTTAATGGTTTCCGTCCAGTTTTTTTCTCCCAGGCATTTCTGATGTCCCCAAGGCAAGGAAGGAACATTATGTGGCAGCGGCTTCACAAGCGTCACCAATGCACATTGTTAGCAAGTAGGTTACACCTTCCCGCTTTTTCTTTCCTTTTTTCACACGTGACAAACAGATTAGGTAACAGATTGCCATGCGAGGTATATACAGTTCCCCCCAACTGATTAGTCGCTGATGGGTTCATGGCCGGAACATTCACAGGTCACCCCCACACTCTGGGATGTCCATGTCCAGCATTTTCCAAAGGCCAAGCAGCGGTGCATCGCGGTGAGTGTGCATAAAAAAAAGAAAAGAAAAACAATCAACATTTCCTTCTCCAATGTTTCCTGATGTTTCAGTTACAGCACAGGCATGCCACCAGTCGGCACTCCAGCTGACATAAGCGCCCGTACGTGTGCGTCCATCCCTGCTTTTCAGTAGCATGTGCTTTGCATTGAACCAAAAAATGGTTTCTATCACAGGTTCAAAGGCCTACTTTAATCCATCGGTGCCGGTGAGTTTTTTGTACTTTCTTGCTGCCTGCTCCCTAATTTTGGTTAAAAACGTGAGCACATAATAACTGCGTACTCGGTATGTGCCAATTGCTTGGCCTGCTGAGAGCTTATTTGTAGCTGGAGATAGTGCTACGGTTCTGAAAGAGACAGGTCATAAAAATGTGGTTGGAGCAAATAGGAATCTAAAGCTTTCTTCAAAAATCTTACAGTTCACACTGGATAGAAAGGTCATCAAAGTGTGGTTGGGGTAGATAGGAATCTAAAGCTTCCCTCAAAAATCTCACAGTTTCACTGGATACGTGATGAATGTTATACGGATAAATACATATATATATGATTCCGGTACATAAATGATATATATGAGTCGTGCTGTATGTAAAATATGCACCATGGTTGTCTGCAAAGTGCTTTTCCCCGTCATCTCAAGCGATAGGGGAAGGTAGCTTTCGGAATATGTAACGTTTGTAGGTGCACTACCACTTGGCGTCATACCATAGCGCGAAGCCGGACACCAAATGGGCCATATTTCTGTTTATTGCAGCGTTTAGTTAGCAAACCACTACACTTGCTTGTCATTTTTAGGGAATATCAGGTAGGGCATCATGCTTAGCAAAGACAGCAATGAACATATTTCGAATTTTCTTTTGTCCTTTCCTTTGGCACGCGCAGTCAGCTGCATGAATACTTGCCTTCGTTTTTACAGGTGAACAACGACAGGTGCCAAAACTGGGACCCTGTGTGTAAATGATGTCCCCATGCCCCTGTAACTGAATTGGTAGTCTCTTTATAAACATCTGACATTCTCGCAACCTCAAAAAAGATGTTCTAAGGATTCACTCAGAGTTGTGATTTTCTGACAGCTGATGGTACGAGACTGGACGAAAGAAGACGGCACCATCAGCACCTAGCACACACAGGTGCTGAAGCAGCGGATTACAACTTTGTCAGCTTGTACAGGGTCTTGGTTCCCGTTTGGTTTATTCCAGCTCATCGAAGAACACTTACATTAGACCCTCTGGAGACAACAGTACCCCAAGAAGTACTACTGCTGGAAAAGTTGCACTTATTAGTTTATTTGTCTGTTCCACAATACTACGAAATGTGCTAGACACATGATAGGTCATACTTACATTTCCCACGTCTTGAACTGCACACAAAACGGGAGGACAAAAAGTTGGCGCGAACATGAAGGGACACAGCGTAGTGTGTTTCCACCTGTTTCTTGTCCTGTCATTCCGTGCACTGATAACGATGTATACCTACTACTTTTGTCCTTGTTCATGCGTGTTACTGGTTTCATTAACCTACAGCAAATGCCGTTCATTGGTTTTGTTTGCATGTGTTCACCACTACAACGTTAGACATGAAACAGTTTACTGATTTTGTTTCATAGTTTACTGGTTTCTGAAACCAGTTACATGTCTTGTTCATCAGCGTCCCCTGTGAAATTACTTTGTCTGTTGGTTGGTTCATCGTAACAGATGCTAGATGAGCTATAGTTTAAGGCGTTTATTCCAGTGTTGTTGGTTTTACAATACAGCTACATGTACTGTTCCCTTATTTTACTTGTGAAATATTTTGTTTGTTTGTTCCACATGTCACCTGTCAGACGTGCACAAGTTTATTGTTCTTTTATTACATGTATTTTATTGGTTTTACAAAGCAATTACACATACTCTTTGTTCGTTTTACTTTGAAATAGTTTTATTTTTAAAAACTATGAGACATGCCTGACATGTAACAGTTTTTTGCGTCTATTTCATAGTTTATAGGTTGCATCACGCTGATTGAATTATACATGAGTCAATTCTTTATTCCGTTCCCCCGTTTTACTTTTTAAATGCTTGTTTGTTTACAGCTACGACAAAATATGCCAGACATGTATAGTTTAGTGGTTTTATTTCATATTTCATTCGGTTCATTGGTGTTATGGTCAGTGGCATTTACAGTTGATTAGTTTTACCTCCTGTGCTGTTTGTTCGCTTTATTCGCTGTACTGTTCGCATGTTGGCAATAAAGCTGAACCTTGTTCCAGCGCATACTGTCTTTATGAGCCTACTGCCATACTGCCTGCTACATGAGAGACTTGAGGTTTGATTAGATGACTTCGCGGTCTTTTCTTTCTTGCTGCTTATTTCACTTCTGCATCCACCACTTGCGTCGGTCCAATGTAGCAAATACTTTTCCTGGGTTATCCATCAGAAACAATGCAATCGCATTTTGAAATCTTTTTATTTTCAAATTTATGACCTAGCACTGTTATCAGTAAGCATTTTCTGTTTAGAAGAATACATTTTTAGAAAAATGTTCATTTGTGCGGTGAACACAGCTAGTGTTATAGGCGGCTCCTTCCCTATTCTTCACAATGGTGTCACTGTCTGAAGTTAGCGTACATCTGAAAGTTATCGAGGTAGGCCATGGCTGCATCGTAGCAGAACTTGTACTGTTCCTGAAATAAGGAAAAGGTTGTTTTTATTTCGAAATGCCAACTGTGCACATGTATTTAGAAACAGTCAGTGCTGTGGATGAATTATACTTAATTCTTCACTGTAAAAATAAACAAAAAACCTCTCAAGATTAACTTACCCAAACAAAATCTTGTAAAGCATTGTATCTTTTGCGCACACTGGAGCAGGAAACAGCACAAAAACCTTGCGCATAAAGTGAAACTGGTTTTTGTGCCGGTGCAATGGGCAGGAAAAGGCTCAACAATACAAGGCAATATTTAAGGCAGGCCACTCTTCTCAGCGAAGCTCAACCTGAGAGCACCATCTTCTGTTAGAACGTGTCTCTCTTGGGTAGGAAAAAGAATAAACAACACTAGGCTTACGCTATCCACGATGAATTGTGGCCGGTTCTCCCGAACAATCTTGGTGGCATAGAAGACGTCCACCTCTTGCTCGTACTTTAGCTTCTCCAAGACGAGCGCGCAGCAACAGAAAAGTCCACTGGCAAAGCATCCGTTCCTACACAAGAAAAACATAACCGTGCCTTAGGAGATGCGCGCTGAAAGGTGCCCCTTCCCCTGAGGCTAAACCTTCACCAAGGCATGTAGACCTGCAAGCATACCGTTGGGTGTGCAAATTATGGTTCTTGGAAAACTACAAAAATTGGTAGCACGGTTTCCAGGATTTTGTACTATATTTGTAACAAAATACGTGGCGCTGAAAACACACCCAGTTTGTATCAATCATTACTGTCACCTTAGTCTCGAGACAACCGACGACAACCAGTAATTTTCTCAAGAGGTTCGAAGTAAATTATGTCCCCACCAAACAGTGGCCGTGCCTTTGCTCTTAGGCAACTGGGGTGAAGAAACGCGAACCATGTGACTGCCCCGCAACGCTACCTGCACTGCACTATGATGATTTTGTCGTCGGACTGTTGCTGCCAGCGTTCCACGTGATCAATGAGGTCCACCATCTGTTCCGGGCTCTTCCAAGTCGAGCGATGGAAGTGCCTCACTGTCACCACACCTGAAGAACCGGGTCCCTGAAAAGAATCGTGCTCGTACATGCCGCCACTTCTTTTTTCACTAGCCTTTCAGGTCAAAAACTTGAAACCGTAAAATTTAACCAAGCAAAGCTTCAGCAATTTATCTGGCTCCTTTGCTTCGAATAGCACAACGCAAGATTTTAATGATAACCTGTTCGAAACGCAATATGAGCCCACTGAATAAGCTTTGTCAAAAGAATTTCCTGCCACTCAAGAAAGTAGCTCTGACGAAGGTTCTGTCAAGCTAAACCTCTACTACAACCTTCAGTGGTACAAAGCAGTTGCGGTGCAAAAAAAGGTAATACAGGCCGGCATTGCGAAGTCAGGTTCTACAACTGCAATTATAGGCATCAATATATCTACTTTGTTCCCTTCAAGAAATATCTGCAGCGAAAATTTAACCCTTCGAATATTTTCACAGAGGAAAAAATGCACGCGTTCATCAATAACTTTCACGACAGCCATTGTAGCAGTTGTGCTTGAGGCAAGTTACACTGGTAGACAAGGAATGCTCCTTTTAGTGCCACTGCTTAGGCAGTGCTATGCGTCATTTCTATAGCCAAAAACTGATGTTATCACTTGATCAGTGGTTGAAGTAAACCTTCTATTGCACAGGTAAAGACAGCCTGCTGTACTACAAGTCCCAGACCTTAAAACTAGTTGTAAAGAATGCGTTTGTATTTAAAGGTCAGCTAATAAAATCGCTAACTCCATTTCTCGATGGGTCACAGCACGGCTTCAACAGATCACAAAAATCGTGCTCTGTCTCTTTGTCGCAACAGAATCAAGCTGTTATGTCTTCAGTTTTTCTCATACTTGAGCGGTGCTCTACGGCTCTAGTTAGTCTGGTCTCCGCTGCAGTCTGCTAATGCAACCAAACCTGCAGTAAACAGTCGCGCATGTCCCACCTTGTGTTTGGACGTGACCTTGAACACCTGCACGGACATGTCATTCACGTTCTGGCTCTCCAAGCACTCGACCCTGTGATCCCCATAGCGGAGGGAGCCTTCTTTGGGCCAAAAGGGAACCTGCGGTGGATAGACAGACAGAGGCTTACAACAATTGGGGCTGGGTGGAACTGCAGCAGCGTCCCGTAAAAAACTTCTGACTATCGCAAAGTGTCAAGCATGCACCCACAGAAATCTTTGAAACGGTCGGGAAAAAATAGGGAGAGAGTGCTTGTACACTGCAATGAAGAAAATACACGAACATGTTATTAGGTAGGCTCTTGTTTGGTCTAACTGCAAAAATAAAGGTGGTTGCAGCGTTAAGTTTGAAACTGGAGTGTTCTCTGTAGTTCTGACGTGAAAAACATTGGGGAGAGTGGGTGAAGGGGGCGGGGCATATCATCCCTCACCTTGGTAGACACTTATAATAGGAAAGACAATGTAATCTCATGACGTTAGGACGAACGTGCATATTTACGACTCACGCCGGCCATAAAGAGCGACTATCTTAACACAACCTTTCGGGCTTTAGTGCACCAGAATTTGTAACCAAACAAGTTTAAATGTTAATGGCTATGGTCAGTTGAGGTGTAATTCTGTGGTACTACTCTAATAGATATAATGTTTAAAGGGGCCATGCAGAAAAACTTCCCGGCATTTCCCCGAGGGGAAGAATGTGAAAGTGCGAATGCAGGAGTTGAATTTGCGCGGTTTGGTAATGTTCGCGAAAGAGAGATCACACACACACACAACTACAAAGAAAGAAAGATGCATTTATTCACAGACACCTATTTGTGTTGTCGTTGTACTTGATTGCTAGAGCGGATCTCAGCTTTGAAATTTCGTGTCAGTACTCCTTTAAGCGGGTGCATTAGCCCTTCTCACGCCCGATTCTTGGCCAATCGCCCTAAGTGGGTATGTGCTAAAGAAATTAGGAACTCTTCTTGGCCAATCGCCCTAAGTGGGTATGTGGTGCGGACGGACGGACGGCGGTGGACGCGTGATTCAGATTACTTGGCCAATCGCCCTAAGTGGGTATGTGCTAAAGAAATTAGGAACTCTTCTTGGCCAATCGTCCTAAGTGGGTATGTGGTGCGGACGGACGGACGGCGGTGGACGCGTGATTCAGGGTCGCTTAAGAAGTGCATTCGCACTTAAAAACCCAAGTTTAGTTCATTCGAAAAATTGCCTCGTTAGAATCGTATTGACACCCCTCTTAACGTAAACTTTGATCAAATAAGCTATATAATTAGGCAAAAAGGACATGGCCAGTGACCCACTAGCTCATTCCTTGCAACCGAACCTGTTATCTCTTATGCCGAGCTGTGTGATTGGCTGAGGCTGGCAAAAGCAAACTAAAACTAGGCAGGGAATTTAAGCTTGCCGAACGAGCTATCTGCGCTCTAAATGTAATGCATCTTCATTTTACAGGCGTAAACACGGTGAGGTAAACAACGAAAGTGGCGAAAATACCCGTAAACATAGAAGTACCGATGCGCACTGCTGTTGGTATTTAGTACACTTCGCTTGTTTGAGCTGCACAGCAGTCCGCCGCTTTGGAATGGTCTCACACGACACTGCCCGATCGACGTAAGCGATGTTGTCTTACGCCACCCTGTTTGTCGAGCATACACCATGTTTTACGATAAGCTTACTTTCAACCGTTAGAAAAACAACCCAGGTGCAAATACGGTGAAAAATAAAGCAACAGCGGCCAACGGTCTGCGGCTCCGTATGGTAGCGCCATCTGAGGGAATTGATGTTAAGCAAGGCTGCTGAGTGTAATGACACACTGGAAGTTCGTTTGAATACCCGCCCCTGTAACTTCAAGGTGGAAGTCATGTAAACACATGGTTTGGCGGGACAATCAATATCTTAAAGTAAATTTATTATTTCCAGTGAATACTGCATCGTTTGCTGCCGCGCAAGTACTGGGTGCACTATAAAACAAAAAAACCTTTCGAATAAAACAAACTTGTATTTTGTCTGCATGGCCCCTTAAAACTTAAACTAGCCTGAATGAGCAATCAGTCAGTGCGGCCAACTCACCACCTCACTGCCTTCATCAAAGACGTCCAGGGTGACAATGGTTCTCGTGCCCGACTCAATCACCATCTTCCAGAGGTCGTCGACGTCCTTGCTCGAAGGCGTCTGGGTCACCAGAAATTTGTCCTTCTTCTGGAAGCCCTGCATCAAGAACCAGCCGAATGCCTCACAGATTCGAATTCAAAGTTTGCAGATAAACTCCCGTTCGCACACACAAAGCACAAAGAAGTACACGCACTTACTGATCTAACCGAACACAGAAGAGTGTGTCAAAACACGTTCATCGCCTTATTTTCACTAGGTGTTTTGCTGTGCTTGGGAACAAGAAAAAAATTGGGCCCATCTCCCCACGAGGGGGGACTCAAGTAAATGCGCCGCGTAGGGGGTGGGTGTATTGCGTTAACGTTAGTGTTTGGGGGGTGGTGGTTGGGTGGTAGTGAATGTGTTATCTATTATTGCTTATTACTATTAATTATTATTATTTCTTTCATACATTAATTATTACTTTCATGATTTTGCGACTCGAGTCCCCCCTCGTGGAGAAATGGGCCCAATTTTTCTTTTTTTTGTGACGCAAGAAGTGAAGGCAAGGAGTAGGTTGTTGTAAGTCGTTATTTATTTATTTGTTGCTGTTGTCGTTGTATTGGACGGTGAGAATGACGGCTTCGTGGTCGCTAAAGTGTACTGTTAAGGGGTCTTTAAGCAGTGGTCGTGCGTTGCAGCAACTGGTGAAGACGAGATCGATGCAACTGCCACCGTGTATCAGCAGCTTCTTGACGTAGTTTGAATGAGTCAAGGATATAAGGCGCGTTCGTACCCTTTGATTCTGTGTCGCTTTTGTGGCGCAGTGGGAAGAGCACCATGTACCTCGCGTTCCACCCACAGGGTCGTGGGATCGAAACCAGGCGCCGATAACTATAATTTTTTATATAGTGTAGGGGGAGGGGTGCGGACCTGTTGTTGAGAGCGAGGAGGGTAGCGTGATGCGGGAGAGGAGGAGTGGGGGAGAGGGCGCACCTGCACGCTGAGCTGTTGCGGACGGACCGCGGACGCTACATGTGAGTTAAAGAAATGCTCTGCATTTAAAAGACAAGCTCGAACATTCCTGGGTCTTTCATTTATGTGTTTATGGTACAAAAATACCGTTATCATCCAAATTTCAAACATGCAGGTCTTACAAAAACTGGCTGAGATATATGTAGCTCTAAATGCAACAGCATTTACATAAGCCGGTGTGAAAAACTGCCCACAGTTGCTGCAGTGGGAAAGGAATTCGGAGCAACCGAAGTGGAAAAGGAGGGGAGGAGTAAGAGAGAACTCGCCTTTATCTCGAAGCCTGAAGGCTTTCGATGCCGTTTTCCATCCGTCTACCAGTACATTAGTACCATAGAAAAACACGACTTCAGTATATACCAATCTTGGACCAAGCATACTGCCGTGACAGTAATGTTGAACAATCATTTGCAATGCTGCCATGTTGATGACTTTGACAAAAACGAGTCCGCTATGCGAAATGAAAAGAGTTGACTTACATTGACATATACGGCGTTTACAAATGTCCCGTCCCTCAGCAGTGGGCGACACCTGTCCGCTACAAGAGATAAGACGTGAATAAAGTAAGTGATAATGCGAGCTGCAATACATGCATAAAGATGGAAATCAAAGCCACCATCGAAGTCTTGTACAGAAAAGCAAGGTTTAAGTCGATTGTTACATGGGTGAGGTGAATTAAACTTTATAAGAAAGGTGGGGGAGGATAAAATTACGAACACTGAGTTCTCTAACAACACAAGATCTCCTTCCACAAATAGTACGTCTCATCTTCTATGTAAGGCTTTAAAACTCATACACCTTAGTTCAAAGTACAAAAACTGCACCACAGCAGAAGGTGCAACATCTTACGGGCAAGTATGGACACATCCCGGCTTTTTCTCAGGTTTGCCGGGTCGTTGGCTGCTGTGAAATCTTCCGGCCTAAACCAGGGCTTCAGAGACCGGAGTTCCTACGTGAAAATGCCCGCTTATTAGATTGGTTCATTCCAACTTGGCTGAAACCTATTAAATAGCAATATAATATAAATTCTGAAGTAACTAAAACCCGGCTTCAGTTTCTTTTCGTAGTCTCATACCTCGAACTCCTTATCCAGATGGGTCTTTCCAGACACATCGTCCACCAAGAGCAGCTCTCGGTAACGTTGCACCACTTTGCTGCAAGGGACACTGTGGTCCCGCATACACACGCTTTCCATCAGGGCCCGGTGCACGAGGTTGTACTGCTCCTAAAATCGACAGGAATAAAACAAAGTTCGACGTTAGACTTGTACGCAGAGAAGAAAGAAGCGTAATGCATTGACCCATGGCTCACACTAGGCAATGGTATAGCCAAACTGTCCAGGCAAGCGTCTGTACTCGGTTCTGCAGAAAGAGAGCTGTGGCAATTTAAGGGTGGACACTGCCCTTATTAACCTATTAAATTTTTAAAAACTCTGTGAAACTTCTCAGCCTTGCTGCTTATCCTCCACTAATCTCAACTATGCCATTATTTTTTTAGCACATCACTCAGTTCGCAAGATAATTAGAGATAATTATTCATTTTTTGGAACAATAGACAAAAGAGTGTTGGTCATAGCACTGTATTCAGAACAATAGACGAAAGTGTGTTGGCCATAGCACTGTAATCTTTACATTTCCCAATACTATGAACACTGGTGAATGCAATTAAAGAAGCGGTTTCTTGATGTACCGCTTGGAGCTAATTTTGAACTCATTAAACTTTGGTATTTGAAATGAGTGTTCGAAATGGTTTCTTGCCACTGGTGAATGAGCTGTAAAATTAGTTCCAAGCGGTGCATCAAGAAACCTCTTCTCTTATTGCATTCACCCGTGTTCATTGTATTAGAAAATGTAAAGATTACAGTGCTATGACCAACACTGTTTTGTCACTGTTCTCTTAAAAATGGCTAATTATCTCCGAATATCTTGGGAACTAATTGACTTACTGGAAAACGACTGGCATATTTGAAAAAAAGTGGGGGAAAAGCAACAAGACTGACAAGTTTCAAAAAGTTTACTTAAAAATTAAAAAGTTTTTGAAGGGCTGTGTCCAACCTGAAAAGCTGTAAAAAATCAGGAAGCTCACTATGCCACTGGGAATTTTCACAAGGTACAACTTTTGCAGCGAGTGAGCCTGCGGCAGGTGATCTTAGCAATGAAGAAAACCTAAGCCAGAACACCTGTATTGCTTCACAGTTGTGCTGCCTTTATACGACGCATGGGCCAACGATGCTCTATTGGACACGGTTTGAAACCAACTTCAACTGAAAAAATCTTGCTGTGCGCTGGAAACTCATGTTTACTTTAAGCGAAGGTCGAGCATGCCACTTCGCATGTGGTATATCCCTCAACGTACAGCAAAGACAGTCATTTAGATTGCGACTCCTGAGTGATGCTGAAGACAGCTGTAGACAACTCACAACGCAGCTCTCTGCCTCGGGTCATTTTAAAGTTCCGCAAGAGCTTTTTCCCTCGTGTGCTCAAAACTTTAGATGAAAACTAGCACACCCTAAGCCTCATGGTTCATTCGTCTGTCACAAAAACTGGCATACACATGCTACCGAACATTGTGTCAGAACATCTACAGGACATTGTGTCACGATTGGTTTCTGTCAGTACGTGTATCAAAAAAATTTAATCACTTCAATTCAATAGCTTGGTATCCTTGCAACACCTGTACATTTTTACGTATAACGTGCACTGTGAAGATGTACGACATAAAACTGCTATAGTAAAAAAAACCTGAATTACATAAAGGAAAAAAAGAAGCAATGCTAGTCTGCACATCTGCATTACTGGTTGTAGAAAAAGTTCACTGATCTTCCCTGTTCCTTTCAAACTTGCACAAGGGCAAAAATGCCGCCCCCCACGTATGGGCACACAGCAAAGAGTGATACCAAAATTCCACTTCGTAAATGTCGAGTAAAAGTTTCTTGCTTTTGTTTTAAGCTCACAGATTAGAACGTGCTTGAGGTAACGTTAGCGGCCATTCGTGAGTTTCTTGTGCAGCCCAATTAACATCTAATGTCCCCATGGCATGCTTCCCCATGCATATTTCCTTGTCAACCATCAGTGCATGGACGATTCAGGTGCACAAGCCTACTTACGTGACTCCTTAACAATGTGCAGCCTCAGGAAAACAGAGAGAAAAAGGAATGTTACAGTTTTAGGTGTGGCCTATGCGGGTGCAAGAAATCAACTCGCTGGATGCAAAACATATGCCACCCACGTTGTTTGGAAACTCAAAAAGAAAACGTACCAATGTCTCGACGACATTCATTCTGTTTTGGCGCATGGCAGCCAGTTGGCCAACGACGTCAACCACACCCTCAGCATCGGCTTGTTCCAGGACGTTGTCAAGCAGGATGTAAGCGCCAGTTCGACCAATGCCAGCACTGTAAAGGTGGCCCAGTTTTAAGTTTATCCGTTCAGTTGAGGGTACTGCCTGTGCTTTATTACCTCATGAATTGCTACTCACTTTTTTCACCTTTTTGCCGCTTCCGGTTTGTTATTCTTTTCAAAAAACAAATTTGGAAGGTTAATTAAAGTGCCAGCTAAAGGCGAGGTTTTTGGTGTTCATCAACAATCTTGCGAGCAACAATAATATTTGATGGCCACGATTCCATTTATTACAAAATGGTTAGAAAATTAGCAGAGCTGTACGGCTGAGATCTCATATGGGCACATCTTAGCCTTATTCGCAAAACAACCATACTGCACATGCTCCTATTCACAGTGATGCAAAATATCAATTATCGTTCAGGGAACGATTTGTACATACAAATCATTACCTTTTTATTATGTACACTTCACTGGAGGCATGCTCAGATAGGGGTGGTGAGTTCAAATCATTCCTAATTTCGAATCAACTGATTGATTGATTGTAGGGTTTTACGCACCGACGCAACGCAGACGATGAGGCGCGCCGTAGTGGAGGACTCCAGATGAATTTTTACCACCTGGGCACCTTTAACGTGCTCTGAAATCTCAAACATATTGGTGTTTTTGCTTTTCGCCTCCATCAGAAACGTGGCCGCCGTGGCCGGGAATAGAAAATTTCCAATCAACAACCTTTCACTCAGTGACTACTAGGCAATTGGCAAGTATGGGAATGTGACGCGCCAGAAAATTTGTTATTGCTATTTTAAATCAAAGAAAGGGCAAAGTTTTTCAACCCACAAAACTGTATATACTGTTCACTAAAATTCACTTGAAGGAAGAGGTCAGTGCAGTGACAACTCAACAGCAGGGCTGAGTCACAGCAATGTGTTTCGGTTAACCGACAAGCAAGATAACGGGCCAAAGAAAAAACATTCTTAATTACCTGCAGTGTACCACGACGGGGGCCTCGTTGAAGGTCCTGTACTGGTTGACCTTCTTGCGGAAGCTGAGCAGCACGTTTGGGTAGAGGGGCACGCCGTGGTCGGGCCATGAATGCAGGTGGAAGTGCTTAACCTCTCGCGTCGTGTCAGCCAGCGTGATGTGCAGCTGGTGCACCGTGTAATCGGGGAACTTCTCCTCCGAAATGAAGTGCACTTGCACCTCCCCGTAGTTGGCACTCTTCGCCGGCCAGTACTTCTCGCACTTGGTCTGCGATCACGCGTAAAAAATTGGCTGTGGCTTAACTCAGTTATGTCTCGGCACACGTTGTGAGAGGTACGGTTAATGTTTTTGTTCAGCTTTGTTCTCTGCGCGGTTATGACGCTTATCGAGGCGTGCGGCTCTTTCTTCCTCCGTCTCCTCGGCTCGCTGCTGCACCTTGGTTTCGTTCCGACAACGAAGCCTTATGACAAATCCCGCCGAGCCGCCCCTTCTATACACACATTTTTTCTTTTTCCTGTTTCTTTATGTATTGTTATGTTTCTTTTTATTTTATTATTATTATTATTATTATTAATATTATTTGGCGCGCAAGGGGCGCTGCCAACTGCAGCGGCTATGGAATTGCTGGGTTCCCTAGCCGCCGCAGGTTCCCTAGGAACCGCTGGCAGCTACGGAACCGCTCAGCTCGCGGGGCGGCCACCGGTCCTAGCGAAACGGCGAGAATACGGCCATTGTAGCTCTCGCTACAAAAGACACTCAACCATGCTGGCCACCTGAGAGAGTTATCAGTGCAGCACTAAACACTGAAACTGACGACAGGTCCAGGACTTCAAACTCAAATTTAATCTCAAATAGGACGTCAAACTTTTTGACAGTTGCATTCTTGCATACGTGTTTGAGAAAACCCTTGAAAAAAGTTAAAAGGTTTACTTTTCTTCTCTTCACGCTGTGGAACTGAACAAACCGCCAGGACGATTCACGTGAAATTTATCTTGACTGGAGTGTGGTTTTTGATATTACGCCTAGCACTATCACAAAGTACAGCAACAATCGTGAGGCCAACTTTAAAAGGTGAAGGTCAATGAATATAATGTATGGCTTCAAAAAACATAAGTACAAACACTTAGCTATTAATAAAGGCATTCTATCATGGTGCCAGAAGCACAGTGCGTTTCTTGCAACTGCAGCATTCTTACATTCAGAGTTTAATAAATCATGCAAAATACATAGTAGTTTCATTTTAGCATGCCTAAAGACACACTGTAAAGCAACACGCCATAATGAAAAACATGCAAAATTCCCCAATATAAAATTACGTAGTTAGAAAGAGTGAATTTACAGGTTAAACCAATGAAACAAAGTATTTCGTAACTGTTTGTGGGAAATAGTGCAGACTGTTAATGCCAATGTGCTACACTATTTTGAGCAGCCATCTCATGTAAAAGCTTTTAAACTCTCCGCTTTAACGCAGCAAATTTCTTACAAATTCCAAAGACAGAAACATTCGTGCATACCTTCCCGTTTTCAACAAGGCCAGTCAGCATGACAATCTTACAGACATTTTCTTGCCACACCATGCGCCAAAAGTCATCCACTGTGCGAGGTTTGGGACCTGGGGAGAAAATGTTTCAAGGGCTCATTGTTCAACGACTGTCCGGTACAGCACAACAAGCTTCTTCGTAACTACAACGTCGCAATACCACTCAATCCCGTTCCTACCTTGCAGCACGCACAGTTTACAAAGTCGCGTTAGCATGCCCTCGTGCTTTCTCTCTTTAAGTCGAACAAAACAGAAAAGATCTGATTCAGGCATTTAGAAAATACCTTGCGTGGCAATGTAGCGTTTCGGTCGGCAGTAGCCCTGAAAGGCAAAACCGAGCACTCAATAAAGCACATACAAGGACACCATAGTTACTCTCTGGGATTTCTTTCCCCACTCACATCAATGTAGTTGGCGTTGATGTAGTCCGAGTATGGGACACCAGTAGTTGGCTTGAGTTTCACACGGCTGTGGTCATCTGAGCAGAACAAGATGAGTATGTATGTGTTACTCAAGCAACATCAAACGAATCGTGAAAGTGAATTTTTAGGAGTTCATAGGGCTTCTCCGAAAAACTGTGTTTAACGATTGCCCTTTTTCGTCATTGGTAATTCTGTTGGAAGCAAGTCATCATCATCATCATCATCATCATCATCATCATCACCAGCCTATCTACGCCCACTGCAGGGCAAAGGCCTCTCCCATTATTCTCCAATTATCTCGGTCCTGTGCCAACTGTGACCAATTTATCCCAGCAAACGTCTTCATCTCATCTGCCCATCTAACTTTCTGCCGCCCCCTGCAACGCTTGCCTTCTCTAGGGATCCACTCTGTTACCCTTAATGACCAGCGGTTATCTTGCCTTCGCATTACATGCCCTGCCGACGCCCATTTCCTTTTCTTAATTTCTACTAATATGTCTTTAACACCACTTCGCTCCCTGACCCACTCCGCTCTCTTCTTGTCCCTTAATGTTACACCTATCATTTTCTGCTCCATTGCCCGCTGAGTCGTTCTCAATTTAAGTTGAACCCTCTTAGTGAGCCTCCAAGTTTCTGCCCCGTAGGTGAGTACCGGTAAGATGCAGCTGTCATACACTTTCTTCTTCAGCGACAATGGTAGGCTGCTATTCATTATCTGAGAATGTCTGCCGTATGCACCCCACCCCATTCTGATCCTTCTAATTATCTCTGCCTCATGGTTGGGATCTGGGGTCACAACTTGGCCTAAGTAGATATATTCGCTTACCACTTCCACTGCCTCGCCACCTATCTCAAACTGCTGTGCTGTCCCGAGGTTATTGATCATTACTTTAGTTTTCTGCATATTAATTTTCAGGCCCACGGTTCTACTCTGTTCGCCCAGTGCGGAAAGCATGCTTTGCAATTCGTCCCCCGAGTTACTTAGCAAGGCAACGTCATCAGCAAATCTGAGGTTACTGAGGTAGTCTCCATTAATCCTTACTCCCACCTGTTCCCAATCCAACGTTCTGAATACTTCTTGTAAGCGTGCTGTGAATAACATTGGAGAGATTGTGTCTCCTTGGCTGACACCCTTCCTTATAGGTATTTTACTGCTCTCCCTATGGATGATGATGGTGGCTGTAGACCCATTGTAGATATCCTCTAGTATTCTTACATAATGCTCATCTACCTCCTGGTTCCGTAATACCTGAATGACTGCTAGGGTTTCGATCGAGTCAAATGCTTTCTCATAATCTATGAAGGCTATATATAGGGGTTTAGTATACTCAGCACACTTGTCTATCACCTGATTGATCGTGTGAATATGGTCCATTGTTGAATAACCTTTACGGAACCCTGCTTGTTCTTTAGGTTGACTGAAATCTAAGGTTGCAGAGATTCGGTTAGTGATTACCTTGGTAAATACCTTGTAGACGACTGACAGTAAGCTGATCGGCCTGTAATTTTTCAAGTCCTTCATGTCGCCTTTCTTATGGATCAGGATGATGTTCGCGTTCTTCCTAGATTCCGGTACCATTGCGGTCATTAGGCATTGCGTATACAGGTTTGCCAGTTTTTCAAGTACAATTTCTCCGCCATCCTTAAGAGGTCTGCTGTTATCTGATCCTTACCAGGTGCTTTGCCCCCTTTCATTTCTTTCAAAGCCTTCCTTACTTATTCGGTCGTTACTGGTGGGATGTTTATTTCCTCTGAACTACTGTCTCGTTCGGCATTATCCTATATGTCCCGGCTACTGTGCAGATCCCTATAGAACTCCTCGGCCACTGTGACTATTTTATTCCTATTTGTGATGACATTGCCTTGCTTATCCTTAAGTGCATACATCTGATTTTTCCCCATGCCAAGACGTTTCTTCACTGCTTTCAGGCTACCTCCGTTCTTTGCAGCGTATTCGATCCTCTCCATATTATACTTCCGTATGTCAGCTGTCTTACGCTTATTGATTAACTTCGAGAGCTCGGCTAGTTCTATTTCATCAGAAGCGGTGGAGATTCTCATGGTTTGCCGTTTCCTGATTAGATCTTTCGTCTCCTGTGAAAGTTTACCAGTACGAGAAAGTTTACCAGCGGTGCCCCCGACTTCTGCTGCACACTCCGTGATAATGCGTGTAAGGTTGTCGCTTGCTTCCTGTGTCGTAAGCTCGGCTTCCTCGTTAAGGGCGGAATATCGGTTCTGCAGCGCGATCCTGAATTCTTCTACTTTACGTCTTACTGTTAGCTCATTTATAGGCTTCTTTCGTACTAACTTGTTGCGGTCCCTCCTCAAATCTAGCCTAATTCGAGATCTTACCATACGGTGGTCACTGCACCTTACCCTTCCGAGCACTTCCACATCCTGCACGACGCCAGGGTTATCGCATAATATGAGGTCTGTTTCATTTTTGTGCTCCCCATTCGGGCTCCTCCAGGTCCACTTTCGACTCTCCCGTTTACAGAATAAGGTATTCATTATGCGTAGGTTATTCCGTTCTGCAAACTCAACTAGTAGGTCCCCCCTGCTATTTCTACAGCCCAGACCATAGTTCCCAACTGCCTTGTCTCCAGCCTGATTCTTGCCTACTTTAGCATTGAGGTCCCCCATAACTACGGTATACTGTGTTTTTACTTTAGCCATTGCCGATTCCACATCTTCATAGAAGCGTTCCACTACTTGGTCGTCGTGGCTGGATGTGGGCGCGTAGCCCTGCACCACCTTGAGCTTGTACCTCTTATTGAGCCTAATTACATGACCTGCTGCCCTTTCGTTAATGCTATAGTATTCGTCTATATTGCCAGCTATGCTTTTATTGACTAGAAATCCCACTCCCAGTTCTCTTCTGTCCTCTAGACCACGGTAACATAGGATGTGTCCATTTTTCAGCACCGTAAAGGCTTCACCCGTCCTCCTAACCTCGCTAAGCCCTATTACATCCCATTTAATGCCCTCTAATTCCTCAAACAACATCTCGAGACTTGCGTCGCTTGATAAGGTTCGCGCGTTAAACGTTGCCAGGTTCAGATTCCATTGGCGGCCTGTCCGGGTCCAGGGATTCTTAGCACCCTCTGCTACGTCACAGGTCTGACCGCCGCCGTGGTCAATTGCTTCGCAGCCGCTGGGGACTGAGGGCCGAGGGTTAATTGGCGTATTCATGGGAGGTTGTGGCCGTTACTACACCAGGGTGGCCAATCCTGCTCTGGTGAGGGAGTGCGTTGCCGGCAATGGTCGCCGGGATCAGGCCGCACCCCAAGCCCCTTTGTGCAATTCCATCAATACGCGGATTTTTTTTAATCCGGTGGGAATTGTCTGGAACCGGGATTCGAACCACGATCCTTCTGCACGCGAGGCGGGTGTTCTACCTCTACGCCATCGCTGCATCATCAAGCAAGTAGCACAGAGCAAATGCGAACATTATTACCTCCATGACCCAACTCAATGCGCGTGCAGGATAGATTTAACAATGGTTCACTGAAATGTAAAGTTTATCTACTCAGGCTAGGTATATGTGAAGTGAAAGTGCTGTAGGAATTTCAGAATTTTAAGTAACTTGCTTAAAGAATTTTTGCTGAGTTCATAAAGAAGTTTTGCTTAGTTCATTATCGGATGTGACAAAATTTGATGCGGCAAAAAATTCACACTGTCTAGGGTTTCTTGCCTTGCTGCTACCTGGCTTCATCTGCTCATTCTTTAAAGGTGCCATGCAGACAAAACACAAGTGTGGTTCATTCGAAAGATTGCCTGGTTGCAATCATATGACACCACATTTTACGTAAACTTCACTCGCATAAGCTATACAATTAGAAAAAAAAAGAATGGCCAAGCAACTTACCAGCTCATTTCCTGAACTAGAACATATGATGTCATATGCTAAGCCATACGATTGGCTGAGGCCGGCAAAAGCGAACGCAAGTTAAGCAGGGCTTCGAACTATTTTCTCTTAAATGTAATGCACATTCATTTTATAGCAGTAAGAATGGTGGGGTGAAACAATGGAAATTACGAAAGTACACGTAAATATAGAAGTACCAGTGCGTACTGCCCTTGGTAGTACTGCTGTTAGAGCTTGCACAGCAGTGTGGTACTTTGGGGTTGTCTCAGACGACACTGGCAGATTGGTGTAAACGACCGACCCTATTTGCTGAACATACCCCATGGTTCACGAAGAAATTCACAAAACAAGCCAGGTGCAACTATGGTCAAAATAAAGCAAAGGCGAATAGCGTTGCAGAGCGGTATGGTGGCTCCACCTAGGAGGTATGATGGTAAACAAGGCTCCGCAGTCGGCTGCAGACTGAGCGGTGCACTTGAATTTTGTAAAGATCCGTCGATGCGACGTCATGGCAGACGTCACAAAACATGATTTGGCGGGAGAATCAAAATGTTAACTTAAATTGATTCTTTTCTCAGTTTATAAAGCATCTTTTACTGCCGGGAAAGCGTCGGGGCACTATAAAACACCAAATCCTTCAAATAAAAAAAACTTGTATTCTGTCTGCATTGCCCCTTTAAGCCTTCTTAACAAGCTTAGTTCCTGTGAATTATTTCCACAAACAACCTGTTCCCATTTACAACCACCAGTTTTTGAGTCACTCTAACTTTTATCCAGATGTAACTTATATTACAGAATAAGAGGAAGAACTCATGTGCATAGTGTTGCAAAAGCCATCTGACCCCAAAGAACAGCAACCTAAATTTGACTCTCCATCACTGCAACATTGAGACCCCAGACCCATTGCGACCTATTTCTGTTCAGTGTTTCCAACGACACTGTCAACTCACAGGCAAGAAGGTTTCCGTAGCGATTCTTGATTTTGTTCTCAACCCTCTGGGCTTCAACTGTTGGATACTGACGGCCTTTGGGTTGGCTCTGAAATCAGTCCACATGGCAGAGTTTTTAGTTCCCCACACCAAACTGTGTGCCAAGGAATACCTAGTAAACATAGTAAGCGGAAAACAGTAAAGGGAAAAGATTGCTATTGTATTCTTTCAAAATAGAAATTATAGCTAACACCACGAGGAGTGGTGGTAAATTTGCTCCCTGTACGTTTCATCTTAGATCTCAAAGAAATACTCACATATGCATATGGTCCATAGGCGGAATCCGAACATTGCGATGGTCTTTGTACTGCCTATTGTTCAGGTGTGCAGTTTTATCAAGAGATTCAAGTGTCCCCTTTTCTTTCATTCGCTGACATTTAGCAGTCATTATTTATATCTGATTTCAGGTTGACGGGGCTTTGAGAAGACGTGAACAACTGTGCATTTACAGTGAAACTTGCTCATAACGACCCTTTCTAAACTTATGTGCTCAACAGAAGTTCCTGCACCGATTTATCTTACATTTACACACTTTCATGTTTGTTTCGGGAAGCTTCCGAGACAAACTCCACCTATCCTGTTTTATCATTCATAGTTTTTGATGTCACAAATCGTAGTATGAGAAGCACATGAGATTGCAATAGCTGTTTTCATGCTTTTGGGGTTCTGTACAATAATAAACAACTAATTCTGCTCCGAGTGGTACACAGTAAAACCCTGTATACCACTCGGTATACAGGGTTTTGTATAACCCTGTATAAAATCCTGGTTACTACGCTCTCAACTGTAAACACTAAAAATTCCCAATTACACGTTTCTTACCCGCTAGTACATTGCCCCGGATTGTACGTATCTCCCTAGCATTTAAAAAAAACGTATCGACGAGGTTCTACTGTATTTGCATTCACAGCACTGAAATCTACCGACAGTTGTCAACTTGTCTCCACGCTTTAGTGTCTATTTATTTATACACACATCTGCGTGCCCGAGGGGACAAAATGATAACTGACAGAACGCTCTGTCTCTCTATCAGACATGGGAGTAAAATGTGCATGGCTTACGATAAACTCTGACTTGAGGCCATCACAGGCAAGCATACGCTGCACATAATCCTGGAGCTCAGACAGCGGCAGTGGCTTTGAGCTGGCTCCGTTTCTACTACCACTGATTTCGTCCAAGCCATCATTCTCTTCCACGATCGAGAGGCTTCCAGCTGCAAAAGAGAAAAAGTAAAACTATGAAAGAAAACAGTGCAGTGAGAGACAACAGAATTCTCAACAACGTTCCTGTTCGCGATCTCACAGCATGCAGGTCATCCAGCAAGGGCGAAATAAAGCTCAGCAACTTAAAACTAGAAATGGGTGGGTTGTTACTTCTTCGGGCTAAATTTATTCCGCACTGGTGGTGCTCAATATGTGAGAGCTTAATTAAATGTAGATACTTAACAGGCACGTGTTCTCACCATCGCTAGCCGGTGGCTGGGACCTCTGACGGAACCTTCGCGGTAGCCTCCCAACGAGCTTCCCCCGGAACTTCCTGCATGTTTCCAACAGAGCCACTTGTGAGCTTCACTTCTCCATTGCAGAGCATAGCGGTGTCCGTCTCACTCCGATGCTCTCAGAATACGCTGGGTGCTGCCACATTACTACAGACATTCTCAAATATCTTTCTTGGGCAAATCAATCGCTCACTTGTGCTCAGATTTTACTCGATGGTCGCTTTTATGGCCTGTTTTATTCATTAACACCACGATCAGTGGTCACAAGTGAGGCAAAACAAATTACTACGCACTATAAAATCGGTATTCGAGCCAGCACGAAGATGCCTGGCTGACATATGATAATTGCGTTTTCATGCTCACTTGTAGTGGAAAGAAAGCCGTTACAGATGTGTACGACTGCATTGCGATGTACTTTTATCGCATTTTGGTTTTCTAAAATGAAAACAGCGCCACAATAAAATTTGTTGGTATGGTAAACACCACCTAGTTGGTGTGTGAATGAAGTGATTATTGCCTTATTTGGGATTGTAATTGGGGAGACTAATACCGTATGTTGGTGAGTTTAAGCCCCCCACCAATTTTGAGGCAAAAAATGAAAAAAGTTTGCATGCGAATCTAAGCACCCCCTTTTTTTGCGAGGAAGCGCGCCTTTCCCAGGCTAGAGAGTTGGTATCATGGCCCAGGCCGCCAATGCACTTTCTTTCTCAGTTCTTGAGCCTTTCACTGCAAAGTCATTTGAAGGAAATGTTTGATGGAACAAAACGCGACCGGCTGTTAAGTACTCACAGCAGCGGCTCAAGCGGTGCTACTCACTTGAGTCGACAGTGGGCAGACGTAAGCGGTCAGTTCACTCTGTCTGCCTATTTTTTAATGTTTGCTGTACAAAACATTATTATTTGCTCCTGTCTCGTCTAGCTACTGCCGCGAAAAGCGTGTGTGTATGAGTGGGTCATTTCAGATTTTTCCAGTTAGTACGAGCATCTGTAAATATGAATAAATAATAACCAGTGATTCCGGCTAGTCGGTGAGTGGAAGCGGGTTGGCCGGTTGGGTATTGAATCAAGAGAGACCGCACTCAGCACAAATTGTGAAGCCAACGTTAAATTCACGCATCCTCTGAACGAAACGTTACAGCGGCCGTTCCGTCAAGACGGAACTCATTCTTCACTTTGGGTTCTGTCTCGACGGCACTTTAGCATTCCTTATCGATCCATCTGAATGAAAGTCTAGACACAGGCTTCATAAAAACACTTTATTGATGAAAATGCCTCACTTACATGCAAAATAGCTCTGTATCTTCTTCTGCTTGAACAACTTCCCTGCCTGAGATAATACGCACTTCTCCGCAATGTCTATAGAGTCAGGCCGCTGAGGCCGCAATAGAAGGCGAAACGACCCATTGCGGCGAGCGCCCAGATAATGGCACAATGAGAACCGACGCAGACTACGAAGCTTCGAAGCCATGGCAGTGAAGGACAGGGTGGGCGGCGTCGGATGAATGAAATGATAGCGGCGCCAATTCATCCCGTGGCTGCACGGTGAAATGCCGATCTCGGCGCCTACGCAGATTCTTCTACCACGACAGATGTCCCCAGCATACTTTCGGCCAAATGTTAGACGTTATCTGGCCTCTTTAGAAAGCGCCGTTTTCCCACCTGTCTTCTTACTCCAGGCGTCGGACTAGGTGTAGTGCACTAATCACCACGGAGGATGTCGGCAAAGGACCATGGCTGCGTCCGTTTTCACTTGCGCTCGATGCGATGTCAGCTATGTAGTTTTAAAATCTCTCCGTGCTCGCGACACCATCACCCACACTCACATACTCGCCAACCTATGACCCCGAAACAGCGCCCACAAACTCTGACAGCTCGCTCCACACACTTCTGACCACGTTCGACTCAATTATGAATGCCAGCTCCACGTCGAAAACTAAATTGTGCCACTTCGCGTAAACTATAGCCATTAAATAAACCTTTATTTAGTGACACTAGCGCTAACCACCACAGCGACGCTTCGGAAATGGCACGCGCGTGAATTTAACTATAGTGTCCCACAATTCTAGTACACTATAGCATAACCATGCAGAAGACCAAATGAGGAATAAAGTAGGAAACAAAATGGCGCATTAGCGTTACTCTTAAACACACACTTTTTTGGTACGGCAAAGCCGCGCCCACTTTTTTGGCATCTGCCGCGACAGGAACAGTTCTCATTTGCAAAATAAATTGCTCGGTTTGGCCTCTAATATACTTTAGACCAGAGACAATTGTCTGCTGTTTAGTCCAAGCCCTGGCACTCTCACTCGCGCTTAGAGCAAGCAGCTGCGCGTGCAGGGAGTGTGGTTTGCTTTCTTTGTGTCCTCTGCTACAACGCGCGTTGCAAATGTAATTTTTTAATGTTATTTTGAGAACGACAGACGTACTCTAAACAAAATATGGAGGGAGACGGCAGCTTCACGCATTTCGCTATAAGTGCTGCGCTCACTGAGCGGGAGATGGCCACGATGGACCGTTGGGCTGAAGAATTTGCCCGCCAACAGCGTCTAGAATAGTTAAAAGAGGCTGAAGCGCAAATAAAGGTACAACTAACTGACGGACAGAGTGAGCCAACGATGAACTGAGGATTAAAAGGGAAGTTTTTGAGACAAAGCAGTTAAGCCTGAACTCACTGAAGCAGGTCACCGAAGCTCTGGTGAAAGAAGCCATGGAGCTCGAACAGCCGGGAAAAGGAAAAGGAAAAGGAAAACGGTGTGGCAAAAAAGGTGGAACTATCGATGCTTGAAAGCACCACCGACATTCTGCGACGTCAGATAAACTCCGTGATGAAGAAAGTGAAGAAAAGGCGGTCGCTTTGCTGCAAGAAGAATGTGAAGCGAAGCAAGCAAGCATAAACGTCATGGATGAGCAGATACGGCAGATTATGGCTGCGAAAGCGCGCAATGACGACGATCTGAACAAGTTTATTGTCAAACTGGCCGGAGTAAAGTTTAGCACCGAAGCTACCAAAAGGCAAATTCATGAGCCGAGAGCCGAAGTCGAAAGACTCGAGGCAATATAAAGCGTGCACTTGAGGAAGAAGAAAAGGCTATATCAATAAGCGTGGCTCAAGTACGGGTGCTACCACTGAGACACCCTACAAAGAGTCCGCAGAGCAAACCTTGCGCTGTATCACCAGGAAAGCAAACATCTGCAATTCCAAGCACACCCAAACAAGGATGTGCCAACCAGGTTAAAATTTCAAAACAAAGCAATGACTTGCCCAGTCGAAATGTTGCTCTATGCAAAATAGAGCTCTCTCTGCAGTTGTCGTTCAGTTCTGTACAACCTCCACAGCCATCATGGCCACCCTCCAGTTAAGCACAAACTCCAGAGCCACCGCAGACAACGACCATTTCAGCTCAAACACCAGAGCCAAACAGACCCAGTGCTTGCAGCACTAGCTTGGGCTTATCGAAGCACTTGGAAAACTTAAGAATGAAGCTCCCCGCAGCCCCACCGTGTGTCAGCCGACAAGCTGCCTGGACTGGCCATTTCGAAGCCTTTCTTCCCGCCTCCACCAAGCAAACAACACGAACTTTGGTCTCTTTGGTTTGGCAAGTAGTGTGATGAGCAGCACCACTGCTGTGCTCATCACACTACCTGCGACAGCTTCCAAACCAATTATTTGCCTCCATCAGCCCCTGGCGAATAATGGTGCTGCAGCTCCAGCCCCACCAACATCAAAATTTTCAGCGCCCAGCCACCAGTCACCATTCTTGGCAGCTCCTCGGAGACCAGCCCCCCCGCACACCAAAAAAGGAGCAACTAGCATCAACTCAACGAAGGCGCACCAAGGCCCTAATGCCGCTAGCCAGCCTTTCCCGTTGGTTCTGGCCCCTCCCAGGCCAGTTCGCCAGCACACTTCTCCGATCCACCGTGATGCAGTACCAGGTGCTCCACCGAGATCTTTTCTGCCAAACTTCCGTGCAGAAAACTCCGCAGCCACTCAGAGCGCAGCCCCCCCGCCACAAGAAGCGTCTGGCTCGGGCTCACCGGTCAGAAAGCACTCCTCTAGTGAAACACCGAGAGGTCATGATGCTGCTACTCTGCCTGCCACATTGGCTGCCACACCATCTAGGCCGATCTATCAGTATATTGCCCCCACCTATCGTGATGCAAGCAAACCAACAAGATCGCCTTTTCCCCTCAAGTACCAAGCACAAACCTTTGCTACCCCTCAGAGCACAGCTCCTCAGCCCCAAAGCACATCCAACGCTGACTTGCCTGTTAGGAGGTGCCCCTTAAACGAATCCCCCAGAATCCATACTGCCACTACCATGCCTATCACATCTTCAATCCGCCGTGACACAAACCAACGAGCAGAAACATTTGCGGCCCGTCAGTACCATGCATCCGAGACCCAGAATAGCGGACCCCACGTAAGTACGCCAGCTGCCGAGCGCGTCCATGCCGACACAGCTCAGCGCTGTAAAAGGCCTGATTCATTTTTCCCGCCAGCACGCCACTTTCCCCCGCCTTCACTCCCGGCGCTTCCCATAAGGCCAACATGCTTTCTCTGACTACCGCGCACTGACTGACCTCATTCTTGAATATCGGCCGAACATTTCCACTATATACGTCAGTCTCATTCTTCCCCGCTCCGCTAACCGCCGCCGCGACTACCGCATCTCTCGCTTCGCTCGCTGCTGCAACGAAAAGGCACGCCGTTTCAACTCACTTCTACGAGAATTTTGCCGCCGCTCACGCTTTGTCCGCTTCGTCAATCATGGCTTTGAGAACCTTCCAGCCTGCCGAGTACTCGCTGCTGATGGCTTACACCCGAGCTTTGAGGGTCTGGCCTTGCTGGCCGGCAACATTCGTGCACTCTGCTTCATCCTCTGCAATCCTCTGGGCTGGCACGACTTCGCATGCACCGCCAACCCAGTTGCAGCCCCCGCTATCTTGCCAAATGACAGCGACTTTCCACCACTGCCTCCAATTCTATCCAGTGTAAGGACCCCGGAGCATTGACGTGCCAGCAGCCCACCGCCACCGCCCCCCAGATCCACAGCAATCACGGCGCCCCGGGAGAGCGCCAGCACCCCAACCCCGAAGTCCACGGACGAGCGTCGCGCCAGTGTCATGCCCCAACTGGCAAACCTGCAGCGGCCACAACGCCCCGAGGGAACGCTCGCGGCGACACTACGAAGCTCCCCGACCAGCGCCGCACCAACAGCATGCCACGCCCAACCTCCGCATCTTCGGCGACCGCCGAGCCCACGAAAACCAACAGCAGCGCGTCCACGGACCTTCCGGGGTCCAAAATCCAGCCCTCCGTGCCACATGCCCTTAAAACCTTCGAAAGAATCAGCATAGCAGCAACTGACTACAACAAAAAAAAAACAGGTAACGCGGCCTCCTTCCCTGTTTCAAGACAGTTTTTAAAGTTAAGAAAAATCACCGAAAAGTGCATACGTTCCGAATTGCACGTTTCCGTTCTTGCACAGTATTTGACTGCCGCGGTCGCTCCCAAGAGTCTTAGGATTAGAATAAAACCTGCTACTACCGAACTCTCCCCGTCAAACATGAATAAGTGGAAACAGTTACTCGATAAAGCATCTTTACAATTAACTGAAATAATTCGCAATCACTACAAAACTACGGCCCATTTTCTCCGAAAGAAAGAAGAACTACATAGTCAGGAACTAAGCAAAAAAAAGTCGAACCTTTTAAGCAACTACGAATCCAAGACGGCCTCCGCCATATCCCGAACAAAAGCCCGAAAATTTACCCGAGATAAGGTTTCTAACACTGGCAACACGCGTAAGAACCTAACAAGCTCCGGCACTAGTAATTGCCCCCACTCTGACAATACGACCGATGATGTCACTACGACTGTAATAAATGCTTCAACTACTGCAACCCAATCAGTTCAGTTAAACCCCTGTACTTATAATTTTCCCTCGTCTGCCGTCACAAAACAAAATCTTACCGGGAATGCAATGAACCTTTCAAGTATAACCCTCTCCCAAGCTCAGATGAACGTCCTGTCAAAGGGCCTAAACTTTTGCCCGGCTACTGGTGGTTTTGAGGAATTTCAACTTTTTAAGGACTTAGATAATTTCGCCAGACACATGAGGATACGAGAATACTCCTACGATCACCCCGCGACGGAAGAAGCCCGCAGAATCCTGCCTAGCTATAAGCACTGGACCCTTCCCACACAGCGTGATAGTTGCCTCGACATGTACATCAAAGCTGTTCAACGCGATGTGCGAAAAGCATACCAAACACAATTTTTTTTCCACCACAACATGACTACCAACGAAAAGAAAGCCCTAGAGGAACTCGCAAGCTGTTCCGACATAATTATTGAACCTGCCGACAAGGGAGGCCAATCGTAATCCTAGACAAAACCGACTATGTTAACGAGGCCAATAAGCAACTATCGGTATCGACGTTCTATAAAGCACTACCCAATGATTCCACTCAAGACTATAAGCAAATTGTCAAAGATAAACTTGCTGAGCTGGTTAAAAATAAAACAATAAATGAAACCACGGCTCGTTCCCTGATCCCCTTAAGCCCAGTAGCCCGTAAATTCTATCTTCTCCCAAAGATTCACAAGGTGAACAACCCAGGGCGCCCCATTGTTTGTGGCATTGGCACTGTTACCGAAAACCTCTCGCGCTATGTGGATAATCTCATTTGCAACATTCCGCCCAGCTTTCCCTCCTTCATTAAGGATGCCAATGACTTTCTCTCAGACATCTCAAAAATTGAAATTACTGATAACTGCCTTCTAGTCACCCTCGATGTTGCGTCACTGTATACTAACATCCCCAAATGAAGATGGCATCGCCGCTGTATCCCTTGCGTATGAGCAGTCATCGTGCGACAAACCTATCGATTCTTCTGCTCTCCAAACCTTCCTTAGGCTTATTCTTGAACTTAACAATTTTGAGTTCGACGGAGTTCATTACGTGCAAGTCAGCGGAACGTCAATGGGAACTCGAATCGGACCTAACTACGCCAATATCTTTATGGCTCACCTCGAATCAAGCTTTCTTGACACCCAAAATGTAAAGCCAATGTACTATAAAAGGTATATTGATGACATATTCATGATCTGGCAACACGGTGACGCGGAGCTCCTCACCTTCATTGAGGCATTTAACCTAGCCCATCCTAGTATTTCCCTTGCTCATTCCTATTCGGAACACAGTGTAAACTTTCTGGAAGTCACCGTTACTACCTCCCAAGGTCGGCTTCAAACTAAACTGTATAGAAAACCGACAGACACGCGGCAGTATTTGCACTTCCAAAGTAGCTATGTCAGACACTGCAAGACAGCAATACCTTACAGCCAAGCCCACCGATTTAGGAGAATTTGCTCAAACCAAGCCGACTTTGACTCAAACTGTCGAGAACTCAAGACCGCCCTCCTGAACAAAAAATATCCGGAAAAAGTTATCGACGACGCTATTGTGCGAGCCAACCAATTAGACCGTAACAAAATCTGCAAGAAAAAAGCCCCGAACGGTAACCCGCAAACGTAGTTTTAACCCACTCATCCTCCGCTCCAAGAGTGTTAACCGTACTAAAAAAACATCACAATACCCTAATGCAAAGTGACCTCTTAAAAAGCATATTCCCCGAACCACCACGCGTTGTCTACCGGCGTAATAAGAATTTAGGCAACTTTCTCACTAACTCTCGTATCAACCGACCGGGAACTACTGGCTGCATGCCCTGTAATAAACCCCGATATAAAGTATGCCCACACATGACCACTACACAGCGCGCCACCAGCACGGCTTCAGACTACTACGTAAATATAAAAGGTAACTTTAACTGTGACTGCACTAATGTCGTATACCTTCCAGAGTGCACTGTTTGTAGGCAACAATATATCGGCCAAACGGAAACGCCCTTCCGAATATGGTCCAATAATCACAGCTGTCATGCAAAAAGCTGCCCTTATTTGCCGCTGTCAAGACATGTGAACAGTCCCGGGCATGCATTTGAACATCTTAAAGCAACGATTTTAGAATCCGCCTTCAAAACGGACCATGACCGCGAGGTTCGGGAATCTTATTTCATTTATAAATTTGGGTCAGCGACACTTGGGATTAATTAAAGTTACGGAAAACTAACATGCTTATCCCTCGATTAAAATTGGTGGCCTCATAATTTTTATAACTATGTTCATTAATCCTATCCTTGAGTTTCCCATCAGAATTCGCAGAAACTCTCCAAATACAGCAGCTTTATTAGCCTAATGCGACTCAACAATGCCATTTGTCCTCGGGAAGGAGGCCTCGTTCCCACCACCACCTAAGAATGTTTAACCCTTTGTGATCTATAGAACCTACCTATTTCCTGTTCAGTTGCTAGCTTCTGTGAAATGCTCTTTTGTGCCCCATATCTATTCTCTTCATCCGCGGGGGGCACACCCATCTTCGCTTCGGCCTCAACCAGTCTCCCCAGCCACTGAACACCGTACTGTATACTCTTCCCTTTCTTTTGAAACCGCGATTGTCCAGTTTCCCGCATTGTCTGAACTTACAGCCCACTCCGCGTACGTTGCCCCGTCATGGTGCAAGCTTGAACGCTGTTTTGTTAACACGACCCCTTTCTCTCTCTCTATCGCCCCCCCTTTTTTGGTTTTTCTTTTTTTGTTGTAGTTGTTGTCGTTGTTGTTGTAACATAGGCGTAGCCCGCCTGCATGCATTTTCTCCGTTTCCGAAACATCTTCCGCTCCTTCTAACATTTTTCTGCAAAGCTATATAAGAAATGTTTTCCAAATGTTTGTGACAGCAAAATCATGTAACTGTACTCTGATGAAGACAAGTCCCGTTGCCGCTACGTTAGTAAACCTTGTTTGGTTGGTATTGTTCTTGCTGTGTAACTATTTCTGCGCGCTTTGTGAGTTTTATCTTTCTCTAGATTTATATATATATATATATATATATATATATATATATATATATTATATACATTGCCAATTATATATATATATATAATTGGCCCCGCTTGCATTCTTGACCATGCCGCTGAAGACGGTCAGTAGTTAATCCTTGTTGCCGGTGACGCGCATGTAAACTCACTGCTCGTGGCGGCGTGTGCTTTGTAGTTTTTCCCTCCCGGAGACACCGGATGTTTTTGGGCCTTTCGCCACCCGTGAACTCGTCGCATTTTCTGCTATCCCCACCACCCGCGTTCATGCAGTGTGTTCCTCCTTGCCTCTTTCTTGCCTCCTCCTTGCCACCTTGTTCCTCCCTCTTCCTTTCGCCTTTTTTTTTTCTTTTTGAAGGCTCTTTTTCGCCTGCCTTTGGCAGAATAAGCTCTGTATGCTGTGTGTGGTCGTTTGTGTGTTTGTTTCCCATGTGGCTTGTGTTTCGGGGCGCCGCCCCCACTCTGAGTCCGTACGATTTTACCCGAAGCTTTCATTCCTGAGGAAGACCTGTCTCAGGTCGAAACGTTGGAAATAGTCTCCGAAGAGCGCACTTCTACTTTGTGCGTATTCCTGCAGCAACTAAGGACTCCACTTCACGACTATATATATATATTGTAGTGAAGAATGTTAGCTTTGCTCCCGAAAAGCATCAGAGTCGTCATTACCCAGAGTGGGTCATGTTGACCAGTGCGAGCAGCGTCATCATCAGCAAAAAGACTGTCGGTAATCCTCATCGCCATCGCCTGGAGTGACGGGGTTCTCTCGGTCTGCTTCGATCGGCTCGTGTCCGCTTCCCTGATCCGCGATTCCTAACCTCTCGCCTCCAGAAAGATCTTCGTCAATAAATCACCTTTCAAGTGGTGGAGGAGCCGGGGTCACGCCTTAATCCTGGAACTCCGGAGCCGGAAGTTGCCCTCGGCCATGAACAACCAACCGGACCAGAGTACTACGCCCTCATCACCGACGGTGATGTGCTACGGTGCTATGCAGCGGGAACCTCCATTCTTCAACGGAACCGACAATAACGACGCCGAGGATTGGCTGTCCCTGTATGAACGCGTAAGCACTCATAACCGATGGGACGACGCCATGAAACTGAATGACGTCGGCTTCTCTCTGAAGGGCGCCGCCGAGTTATGGTATGGGAACAACAAGCGCGACTGCCGGACGTGGTCTGAGTTCAAGGTAAAGTTCATTGCGGCCTTTGGCCGACCAGCGGTGCGAAAGCTTCAAGCGGAGCAGCGTCTGCGTGTTCTAGCACAGCAGGCTGGCGAGAGCTTTATTAGCTATATTGAAGACGTCGTGGACCTATGTAAGCGCGTCGACCCATCTATGGCGGAAGATGATAAAGTCAAGCATATTTTAAAAGGCATAGATGATGACGCCTTCCAAATGCTTTTGTCCAAGGACTTGAGCACGGTTGCGATGTCGTCAAGCTCTGCTTAAGCTTTGATGAGCTGCGGAAGCAACGGGCCCTCACTCGAGGATCTCTTGCACGGGATAGCTCTGGGTTGAGTTTGGCTGCGATTTCGGCCGATTCCGCATTGCTTACGCAAATTAAAGACTTCGTACGTGAGGAAGTGGCCCGACAGTTGTCCCTCCTACCCTCCACGACGAAGTCTGTGTCCACGATAGAGCCTGCCCTCAGAGATGTCATCCGGGGTCAAATTGCCGAAGCACTTCCGCCGTCGTCTCCGCAGTACGTGCCAGTAGTTGCGCCAGTCACTTATGCCGATGTCGCCACCAGACCATTGCAGCAGCCTGCCGTGACGTTCCAGCCGCCATTTTCAGTTCGACCTCGGGTTCCGCCTCCGGTGCTTTCCCAACCTCAGTTCATGCCGCAACCCCGGAGTGCATGGCGT
The DNA here is from genome assembly GCF_048455015.1 of Haemaphysalis longicornis. Lineage (NCBI taxonomy): Eukaryota > Metazoa > Arthropoda > Arachnida > Ixodida > Ixodidae > Haemaphysalis > Haemaphysalis longicornis. The sequence continues at coordinate 103,387,400 of NW_027526225.1, forward strand.
ACACCGGACAATCGCCCTATCTGCTTTGCGTGCAGGATGCCTGGGCACGTTGCACACTATTGTCGTCGTTATCCGCCGTCAACCTTGAACTCTGCGCCTGCAGACTTTCCTCAGTCGCCTCAAGTCCATGTGACTCCACGTTCGTCGTTCCCGACCTCCTCTTCGAACCGCGCCGCCTTTACTGACCACCGCTCGCCGTCACCACGCCGTCGCTCGCTCTCCCCGATGCGGCGCCGTCCTGGTCCAGAAAATGCGGAAAACTAGACGCCGCAGTTCCTGAGGCACGAACTGCGTCGATGTCGAAAAGTCCAAGGCCTCATCCCCTTCCGTCCCCTACCAATGTCATCGATGTTATTGTTGAAGGCATTCGCGCATTAGCTCTGGTCGACACAGGAGCCGCCGTTTCCGTTATTCACGCTGATCTCTGCCGTTCCCTTCGCAAAGTAAAGACGCCCCTGGATGGACTATCGCTCCGAACCGCAAGTGCACAACATGTCGAGCCAATGGCTGCGTGCACGGCTCGGGTCGTTATTCAGGACGTCGTGCACCATATTGAGTTTATAGTGCTTCCGGCGTGCTCCCATGAAGTAATATTAGGATGGGACTTTCTTTCTCGCAATAACGCAGTGATTGACTGCGCACGCGCACAAGTGGAACTTTCTACCTTTTCTGACGCATTGTTCGACGACGACCATCCCATCCACGCTGCTAAACTTGTCGTGGCAGAAGACACTCCCATTCCGCCCTGTTCTTCTGTATGTGTGCCTGTATGCTGTGTGTCTGTGACCGACGCCACGGCGCTGTTTACGCCATCTGACACGTTTCACCACCGCAACCTTTTTCCGCTGCCGTTTGCTGTTCTGGATTTCCACTCCGGGGGAAGCGCCATGTTCATCACGAACATTTCGACCGTACCGTGCGCCCTCCTAAAAGGCGAAACTCTTGGAAGTCTAGAACATATAGACCCTGGCCTTGTTTTCAACGTTACGGATGGCGTGTCACACATTGACATCGATGGACTAGATCCGTGTTCGTCAGATCCAAACTCAGCGACTGACCTTTTCCGTGCCTCCGTGGACGATGCTCTAGACAGCACCCAACAAGCTCAACTTATGGCTCTACTTCAGAGATTCCGTTCGTCTTTTGATTTTTCACACAACGCGCTTGGGCGCACGACCGCTGTGGAGCACACCATCGACACTGGAAGCCATGCTCCCCTTCGGCAACGGCCGTATCGCGTCTCCCCAGCCGAGCGTCGCACCATCGAGCAGCACGTCGACGACATGCTCCAGCGTGGCGTTGTTCGACCCTCAAGCAGTCCCTGGGCATCGCCTGTCGTTCTCGTCCGGAAAAAAGATGGCTCTATTCGATTTTGTGTAGACTATCGCCGCCTCAACAAAATCACGCGCAGGGACGTCTATCCTCTCCCTCGCATAGATGATGCTCTGGACAGCTTGCAGGGTGCAGAATTTTTCTCGTCGCTTGATTTAAGGTCCGGGTATTGGCAGGTTCCTATGGCGGATGATGATCGCCCAAAAACGGCATTTGTCACACCTGATGGATTGTATGAATTTAATGTCATGCCGTTCGGGCTATGCAACGCCCCTGCAACATTTGAACGAATGATGGACAATGTTTTGCGGGGCCTCAAGTGGAAGATCTGTCTTTGCTATCTCGACGACATTGTCATCTTTTCCGCCGATTTTCAGGCGCACCTTCACCGTTTGGAGAAAGTTCTAACATGCCTTTCTAGAGCTGGGCTCCAACTTAACCTTAAAAAGTGTCGCTTCGCCGCCACGAAACTTACCATCTTGGGTCATGTCGTCTCCAAGGACGGCGTGCTCCCCGACCCAGCCAAGCTTCGCGCTGTCGCCGAATTCCCGAAGCCAACCAACATAAAATCCCTTCGGAGCTTCGTAGGGCTTTGCTCGTACTCCGGCGTTTCATTCGCAACTTTGCTTCCATCATTCAGCCATTGACGAAGCTCCTCGGTGGTGCCCGTGACTTGCCTGCCTGGTCTCCGGCCTGCGACCACGCGTTCCAGACTTTGCGCCGTCTCCTGACCTCGCCACCCATACTTCGACACTTCGACCCTACAGCGCCTACCGAACTTCATACTGACGCCAGCGGAGTTGGCCTTGGGGCTGTGCTGTGCCAACGTAAACCAGGTTTCAACGAATATGTCGTCGCCTATGCCAGCCGCACCCTAACGAAGCCAGAATCCAATTATACAGTTACCGAGAAGGAGTGCTTGGCCATCATCTGGGCGCTTACTAAATTTCGACCATATCTGTATGGCCGCCCATTTGATGTGGTCACTGACCACCACGCCCTCTGTTGGCTGTCTTCTTTGAAAGATCCGGCAGGTCGTCTGGGGCGATGGGCGCTTCGCCTCCAGGAATATGATATACGAGTGAAATACAGGTCTGGTCAGAAGCATTCGGACGCCGACGCTCTCTCCCGTTCACCCGTACCTGCTGATCTATCGGACTCTCCAGGGGATCTGTCTTCTCTTGCTGTGACTGATATGGCAGCTGAGCAACGGAAGGACCCATGGATTGTTGCGCTCCTCACCTCGCTCACCAATCCTTCCCAAGCCGTAACGCCACGCGCTCTCCGTAGGCAAGCATCTCACTTTGCAGTACGCGATCAGCTGCTTTATCGACGCAACTACTACTTGGGTGGCCGCAAATGGTTGCTCGTGATTCCTCGTCATTTGCGATCCGATGTTTGTGCCTTGTTCCACTCTGACCCCACGTGTGGTCATGTCGGCCTACTCAAAACCTATGAACGTTTGCGTCTTCGTTACTTCTGGCGCGGGATGTACAACTTCGCGCGGAAATACGTTCGATCCTGCCAAGATTGCCAACGCCGAAACCCGCCGGTACCTCATCTGTGTGGTCCGTTACAGCCGCTGCCTTGCCCAGTCAAACCATTTGATCGTGTGGGCATTGATTTGTACGGACCGTTACCCTGCACAGCCGCCGGAAACCGCTGGACTATAGTTGCCATCGACCACTTGACGCGCTATGCTGAGACCGCCGCTCTACCAGCTGCTACCGCACGGGACGTCGCCTCGTTTCTCCTGCGGCGTTTTATACTTCGTCACGGTGCGCCTAAGGAGCTACTCAGCGACAGGGGACGCGTCTTTCTGTCTGACGTCGTCGCGGAGCTTCTTAAGGAATGCAGCGTCATCCATCGAACGAGCACTGCCTACCATCCACAAACGAATGGCCTCACAGAGCGCTTCAACCGTACCCTCGGGGACATGTTGTCCAAGTACGTTGCGTCTGACCATGGAAACTGGGACCTCGTACTCCCTTACGTGACGTACGCCTACAACACCGCCATCCAAGCGACGACGGGTTTTTCTCCGTTTTTCCTTCTATATGGACGTGAGCCATCGTGCATGCTGGACACCATTCTTCCCTACCATCCTGATCTGAGTGCACGCCGATTTCTGAGGCTGCCAAACACGCCGAAGAATGTCGCCAGCTTGCCCGTTCTTTCACCACTGAAGAGCAGGAGCGACAAAAGTCCATTACGGCTGGAGAGCCCGCACCCGACTTCGTTCCCGGTTCTCTCGTGTGGCTCTGGGTACCCACCAGGACTCCTGGCCTGTGCTCGAAATTCCTGTCGAACTACCAGGGGCCGTACCGTGTTGTCGAACGTACTTCCCCAGTGAACTACGTCGTCGAGCCGCTACCGCCTTCCCAGGATCTCCGACGCCGTGGACGTGACACAGTGCATGTTGCTCGTCTGAAGCATTATTATGACCCGCTCGTCTCGCCATCACCTTGAGTCGCCAGGATGGCTACCCTCTTTCCCGGGGGGGTGATTGTAGTGAAGAATGTTAGCTTTGCTCCCGAAAAGCATCAGAGTCGTCATTACCCAGAGTGGGTCATGTTGACCAGTGCGAGCAGCGTCATCATCAGCAAAAAGACTGTCGGTAATCCTCATCGCCATCGCCTGGAGTGACGGGGTTCTCTCGGTCTGCTTCGATCGGCTCGTGTCCGCTTCCCTGATCCGCGATTCCTAACCTCTCGCCTCCAGAAAGATCTTCGTCAATAAATCACCTTTCAATATATATATATATATATATATATATATATATACAAGAACGCGTAGAAACAGTACGATTGAAAAGTTGTACACACAGGAAGAACCATACCAAGGACTTTTACTTATGTATCAGCAAAGGAATTGTCTTTAAGGGTACAGACTTCAATTCTGACCAAGGCAAGTTTCTTTCCGATGCGTTAGTAAACATCCTTGTTATTATCTGTTTCAATAGTAAGTGTTCTGCAGTAGAAAAACCAAATTGGAAGCCCCTTTTCTACGAGAAAGAAGGTTAAAATGCAAAGCTTTTTTCATGTAACCTGTGTCAATGTAACAGTACAACATCCAAACTTCTTCAACCATGTTGGCTTCTAAGCGTGAGGGCCCCAGGTGCGAAACCAACCACGGGAAGCGTTTTTTTCTTAAGACGCTTAATGGGCCCTCGCTTATCATTACCGCCATTTTGTAAACTCAAATGCGTAAAGTTGGCTTTGCCGCATTGCGTATTGCGCAGACATCGAATTAAAAAGACGCGCAATGGCAAACCATCTAATCTACTTGCCTACGGGCAAAACAGGTTGCTGCCAAAGAGTGACGCATGTCATAGGCCTTAATCATGGTCTATGTCAGTTCGTCTGGGGAGGGGGCAACATCCCCCTTCATATCCGCCACTGATATAGATTAAAGGTCCATGAAGCGCACGAAACACGGAGGAAATAAAGTCCACAAAGTGCGAACGACGCAAACACAACGAACAAGAAAAGCATGGCGAGCGCAATGGGCGGGCCAGGACCATTTTTTGCATGGGAATTTCTCAACAGCTCGACGAACACGGCGTGGTAGCGCAGTGATGGTAAAGGAACAAGGGCTGCTGCCCTTGAGCGGCCAGCCGAAACCACATTTAAATTGAGCCTGTGGCATTTCTCGTCCACTATGAGGGAAAGGCTACCAAACACACTCATTGAAGCACATGTGTTTGCGACCTCTATGTAACGAAGGCATTGCTGCGTTTAACCTTGATGATCAGTCATCACTCATCAAGCTGATCCCTCATCCAGTTCACTCATCAAGCTGATCAGTCAGTGTTTTTTTAACTGTTACCGAAAATCGGCTGGCGAAACGCACTAACATACCGAATACTAGCACTACTTTAACGAGCAAGCAGCTACAAGAACGTTTAGAATCGCTGAAAACAAAATTTGTTGTGATGATGATGATGATGAACGGAGTGGCTAGCGCTATCCAATGGCTAACGTAGCACCCATTTTTAATTTCGCTACACACCACGTCGAAAGGGCTGTTACACTTTAATTTTTTCGCCCGCACCACAAACGACCGTGCGTTCCCACGGCTGGCTGCGGTGTTAGGCTGCCTGTCGGTGTGTGGTCGCGCATCTGCACTGCTATCTGCGATGTTGGTTCGCCTGTCATGAGTTCCGCTGCCAGAAAACGAAACCTTCTCTCTCTTCAAGACGAGCAAGTAAATGCCATCGCTGCTCGGTACAGCATCCCAGCTAGCACCCTCTCAATACTTTTGAGTGCGGAACTGAGCATGAGGTTCGCGAAAAGGCGCACTGCCAGCACAATTTTTGCTCTTGAAACCCGTTTTCGAAAGGCAAAAGCGATAATTAAGTTACGCTTGTGAATACGGGGGTAAATGACCTTGCCTCTTTGGAACGCCGCGTAGTGCCTAAGCTCGTGCGAAAGCAGCAGGCGCAAACCACGCAGTTTTGTACTGTGAAATGAGTCCTGGTAGGGTGGGTTCACCTTCACTGATCTCAAACATTCTGGTTTCGTTTCAGCATCCTTCACGCGTTAACTCGAAACCTGCCTGTAACGAGACCCAGTGGATGTAACGAAAAATTGCAAGATTTTGTCAACTTCGTTATATCCAGGTTTAGCTGTATATTTGGAGTCGCTGGTATTTTTGTTCAATATAGGCGTAATTTTGGATAGATATTCTTGTTATAAACATACCAAGTCCGGAAATCGTTCGATATAAACGATAACTTGATGTAAACGAGTTCGATATAGTCCGGTTCGACTGTTGGCCATAAAGTGCGACATTCGCGTAAAATGGGAAAGCAAATGAGTGAGCTGTGTGTTACAAAATGCACACGAAAAAAAATTCCCCCGCATTTCCCCGAAGGGGAGTATGAGGAAGTGCGAAGCACGGGGTGATGCTATGAGGGGGAGTTTGTTGAAGTTTGGTGGCATTTTGCCCGTTAGTTACATTAACACCCCCTCGTGATAACGTTCGGCTTAACACGCCTCGTTTGTCCCTCTGCGGAAATCTTGGTGAATTAACGTGTATGTTCGAGAGGAGGAGCGCACCGCACCGCAGCTGCGAAGCGCCGACCGGAGTGAAGGGAGAGGAGGCGCAGTCACGTGAGAGAATGCAGAACTAGCGGGTTTGTAGTATCACGTGTACACCACGCAGTTATCAAGCCGCTATAACGCCGCTGAGTCGCCAACGCACGCCGCTGACGACGTAGTTTGAATGCGTTAAAGATATAAGGCGCGTTACTAACACTGATATCAACGTCGCGTCCGTGGCTCAGTCGGTAGAGCGTCGCGCTGCGGCCGCAAAGTCCGCAGATCGAAACCTGGCGCCGGATGCTGTTTTTTTATATAGTGTAGTGGCCTGGCTGGCGCGCCGAGAGAGGGTGTTGCGAGCTGGAGAGTAGTAAAGGGGCTTTATGAGAGTAGGCGAGGGGGGAGAAGAGGCGCTATGCGAGCGCGACGATTCAGGCTCGCTTAAGAAGTGCATTCGCACTTATTCCTGGCCAATCTCCCACGTGGGTATGTGCCATGTCAGCGGCCAGGCAGCGCGCGCCCATCTCCCCCCGTTGCTAAGGAAGACGAAGAGCGCGCGCACTCTCAGCTGTTGCTATGCGGACGGCGGAAGGTTCGGGGTCGCTTATAAAGTGCATTCGCACTTAAAAATAAAGAAACTGAGAACCCACCACAAGGCCGCTATAAGTGCAAGCATGAGAATCACGATGCAGACGATGGCAGCGGTTGGTCCAGAGGAGGAGCCAGGGCTAGGATCCTGCTTCCGTACTGAAATGAACACATCGCAAACACCTGTGACCTTTCAAGGTCACTCAGAACACCTATGACCTTTCAAGGCCACTCACAGTGTCTGTGCAATGGCAACACCCGCACACGAGTTTTCTGACACAGAACCAGTAGAGTTACGCAGCGTGTTGCACATTATTCTATTACAAAAATTAAAAAAAATGGATTGACCCCAGAAAATTTCTGCAAACGCATGCATGTGCAGACAGCTTATAAAATTATTTCATATATGTAAGCTGATAACAGTAAATAGCAACCGTATGACTAGGTATTTCGAAACGTAGTACACAAACTACATCATTTGAAAAATTCACAAGTAACGATTTGGCAGCCTAAGTGAGTTCTGAAAAAGAAAGGATGTTTGCATGCAAACCTAATCACAGTTGCCTTTTGTCGCCCTGATTAAAATAAAAAAAGTACTTGATAATCCCTCACCTGTAATTGGCTCTGTAAGGAGCTGATAGGATATCCTGCTGTCCTGAAATACCAAAAATGTGAATGTAGTCTCTGTTGGATATTTCGCACCAGGTGCAACTTCTGTGTTTCCTGCACATATCAGGAATAAAACTTACCGAAAAATACTGCCGTCGTGAAGCACGTACTTACCCTACTGTGACCATGCTAACTAGATCTTTCATTGGCCTTTGACATATTTTCCCTTCCAGCTGACAATGTAGTGATTAAGCCATTGAGTACTTCTTCCCTTTTCTTGCAACCTTGACAGCTTTTTTTCTCCAACTCCCACTATGACAAGCCGCATCCTTAGGTGTCGCAGTTTATTTTGTAGGCTACACGAATGTGTAGACGAATGAGAGCACCTAGATTGGCAGCCCTTATCTCTTTCGTGACCGCGGGAAAATTCCCCGAGTTTCAGGGTTCCAAGAAAACATTTTTTTCTGCTACAAAATTGGTTAGGCACTAATTACAGGAAAACAAAATGCAGAATATTTAATGGCCTTTCCAATAACACCAGTTTTTTAAATATTTTCATGCATCATATTTGGGGAAAAAATAGGAAAATAAAAATTGTTGTTCAGTTGTCGAAGAAAATGATAAAGGAGTTGTGTATAACAAACCACCGGTAGTAGAAAAAAATTAGAATATACATTTTGTAGAAGAACATTTCAAAAACACGCCAGAGAAAAAAACGTCAACTTGCGCGGAACAGTTTGTCAGATCTATACGAAAAAGTTAGCACGCGTGGTGCTCGTGTCATGCGGTGAAGTCCTGCCTTCGTTTCAAAATGTGCAATTTTGGGTGGTTCTCTAGAACAAATTTGGTAGTTTGACATTATCAGAGGCACCAATTCGCCTTCCCCCCCCCCCCCCTTCTGAAACGTAAACACATCTTTTTAATGCCTGACGTTTCATTTACGGCCAGACAGTATTTGGACAAGCATGCGATGCGGAAATACTTGCATAAAGTGTAAAACGGAACTGCGTTGTTGATACTAATTGACGTTCACTGCCAGTTATCTCATAAAACATGAAGTTGCGCTTTATTATCATCTTCTGACTTGATATTGTAGCCTTGCTTGCAGGAACCAAGTGCGGTGCGCTAGAATCGTGGCCTGCAAACTTTGGCCGAGTAGCTGTTGTGAAATAAAAAAGATCAGCACTACAAGCCTCCTGCATTGCAGTGCCACCTAACATTTTTGAAATGAAACAGTACAAAACTTATTGGAGACTCCGTCCGAATAGACAGTTCAACTAAGACGCAACACTAGACCCCTGGAAAACGAAACTAGCAGACGAACAGCTGGCGGTGTGTAAGGCCGGTTTGAAGCGATTTTATCGTCGGAACAGATATCTGGCAACTGGGTGTTATATTTTGACTTGCATCGGAAGTTCTAATCGCAGAAATCGGGTTAGCGTTGGGTGAGGATCTGTTGCGGACTCCCAAGGCGCCATGGCAGTAGGCTTGAAGTTTGGTAACTGCGTAGTAGCGTCAAATATGAATTTCGCGAGTTATTTCCCGTCACGTTTTACAGCGGATTCGCTGTTATGTCATGAATGTGAGGGGAATTATTAAACGTGAGGGGAATCATTAAACGTGAGGGGAAAAACTTTGCAATGCCCTAAAACTCAGCGGTCTAGCCCAAGCTATAGACAGTAGTAAGCGTGACTACCTTGAGGTATTTTTTAGCGCCAAGACCCACAAGGCGGACCTTCCGTTATGTGTAATTGTTTCTGAAAATGGAACGTGGATTAAGACCATTGCTTTGTTTTTGCAAGAAAAATTGAGCATGTTGCCTGTAGATCACTCTTACATTGTTAAGAACTCAGAACAGGTCATCTAGTTCTTCACGTCACGCTTGAACGAGGGAGTTAATGCCTTCTCCTTCGACATGAAGAACATGTATTATTCGATACCTCATACAGACCGGTTAACGTGTGTATTAAGTGCTATAGATGACTATGGCGTTATTGCCTTCAAAAACACTACCGGAGTAGCTTGCAGTAACTTTTAGAGCTTTCAGATTTTTACCTTAGATCTACTTTTATCTTGTGCAACGATCAAGCACACCTTCAGAAGCCAGGAATCTGCGTTGGATCCTGTATCACCCCCGTTCTTAGTCATCTCTATCTTTCAAGGCTCGACAAGGTCGTCTCCGCTTCTCTTGAAGGGACGTCGGTGGTTAAGATCTTTATGTTTGTGGATGATTTTCTAATTTTGTAATTGCAAGCGTGACATATTTGAGACGGAGGCTTTTAAGGTATTGAAAAAGTTAGGCAGTGTCTCGCACGGCTTGATCTAACACATGAAGAATCCTCACAATGGTCAATCTGGTTTTTAGATTTATATCTTTCATTGAACGATAAACATGTCTGCTGGTGCTACGCACCACGAGCGAATAAGCCGCTCCTCATCTACAACTCTGCGCATTCAAAGCTTGTGAAAAGGGGGATTGTAAAATTAATTCGTGCTTCGGGAATGCTAGAAGTAAATTATGCCCCATTTAATGAGTCAGAGCGTTGGCAATCAAGAAGCGCGCTTGTCTCTTGCCGGGTACCCCAAACAGTTGTTAGTTTCGGTAGCCGAAACATTGCTCAAGGAATGGAAAAAAAGGTGACAATGGTGAGATCGAGGCAATGCCCATGCAGAAGCAAAAAACGGCGGTTATACGCTACGTACACAAACTTTCCCACTATTTGAAAAAGATAGCCGAGCGGTAGAAAGTAAGGTTTGTTTTTTCGGCTCCCAACAAATTGGGCAAGCTATGCAGATTGAGAGACCCCAGCCTTCCCACGAAACCGACGTGCAACAAAAAGCACAAAAACCGCTTTGTAGCTTGCGAGGAAGGCGTTATTTACAGCCTTCCGTTGGAATGTGGGAAAAAGTACATAGGCCAAACAGGGCGGTGCCTCAATGATCGTCTCCGTGAGCACAGCAATAACGCAAAAAACAACACGGGGGGATGGCTTGTGTCACACTGCAAGCAGCATGGTTGCAAGCCCCTGTTCGACAAGCGCGCAGTTGTTGCCACATGATAGCGAAAGCAGACCACGAGTGTGTTAGCACTGCATCTGTCGCCTTATCAAAGAAATAGCGTGATTTTTTAATCGAGCGTGATGTGATGAAATTGTGATGAAATTGAACACTGGCGTAGGCCAGTGTTCATGTGTATATATATGTGTATTCGCCTGCTAATAAAACTGTTGGAAGTAGCGCCTTGTGTGTGTTGACTCGCTTGTGCCATTGTCTTAGCGCTTCAATTCTTTGTCTGCAAACCTTGCAGCTACTGAAACAGCTGAGACGTTTAATCGCCTATTGAAAACCTCTTAACACAAGTATTTGTATAAGTTTAAATTGAATTTGCATTTTCAGACACTATTTTGAAAATTTCAGAGACATGCCACCCGCCGCCGCCACTGCGTTGCTCTCATTGTGGCTAACTGAACATCCATGTTCAGTCCAGGGTCTACGGCAGCGTTCAGTAAACACACCAAGTGAAAGAGCTTCCTGCTTGTGTTGTATGTTTTTTGACGATTGTGCCTGAGTCAGGGGCGTTGCTTCTGCCGAAATATTCGTTTTGAGTTCACGAAAACGCCAACTGCAGCTTAAAAAAAGGAAGACGCCTGGGGAAAATGGAACTGCCGACCTCCATAACATGAAGCCAGCATTCTACCTATCGTTCATCCCAACAGATGGCGCCTTCGCGCAAATTGGACTAGTGAATAAGAAAACACATAAAGTAATAAGAAACCCGGCAATTGGCTATTTTTTTCGCTGGGGACAAGTTTTTAAATACCGCTTTTCATCTCGCATGCAGACAAAAGTATGTTGCCGCGCTACTGTGTGTCATGGTTGACAGCAATATTTTTAGGAGGGCCCATACCACTCGTAGTTATAAAGTATTGATTTAAAAAGTTCTAGGTCGTTATCAGCAACACCATTGCGCGCTAAGGTGTTTTAAGGGACGCTCTTGTATTTATGCTAAAGAGCATACACTCGACAAAAATCGGTTGTCCGTCCATTTAAGGGGGCCATGAAGACAAAACACAAGTTTGGTTTATTCGAAAGTTTGCCTAGTTAGAATCATAATGAATTCACTTGTAATGTAAAGTTCGCTCAAATAAGCTACATAATTAAGCAAACATGTAATGACCGTGGGACCCGCCAGCTCATTTCCCGCAACAGAACCTATGATGTCATATGTGACAGCTCTGCGATTGGCTGAGGCCTGCAAAAGGAAACGCAGATTAGACCAGCTTATAAGCTTGCCAAAGTACTTATTTGCGCTTGCATTTAGCGCACAGTCTTTTTATAGCTTTAAGAGAGAAACTGGAAACAGTGGAAAGTTACAAAAGTGCACGTAAACATAGAAGTACCGGTGTGTACTGCTGTTGGTACCGCACGCACTATGCTGTTTTAGCTGCACAGCCCTGCGGCGCTTTTTGGGGTTGTCTCAGAGTACACAGGCCGATTGGCGCAAGCGACAGTGTCTTATGTGACCATTTTGTCCAGCGAACACAGTGTTTCACAAAGCATTTATTTTCTACCTCAACAAAAACACGCCAGGTACAAATACGGCCAAAAAACAAAGCAAAGGCAGAAAACGGCCAGCCGTGGGATGGTGGCGCCATCTAGGTTGACTAACGGTAAACAGGGCTCCCCACCCTATATGACATCATTGCAGACGTCACGAAAAAACACGATTTCGCGGGAGATTCAAAGTGTTAATTTAAATTGAATTTGCCAGTTAATTTGCCAGTGAATAAAGCATCGTTTGCTTGCGGACAAGCACTGGGTGCACCACAAAAAAACGAAATCTTTCGAATAAAACAAACGTGTATTTCGTCTACATGGCCCCTTAAAGGCGATGGAAGAAGTTAGGTTAGGTTAGGTTAGGTGAGGGTAGGTTGGGTTGGGGTTTGGTGGGTTGGATTTGATCGAATCGGGTAAGTTCACGCCAAAGCGTGCAGTAAATCGTGGCTGCACTGCAGTGTTCAGCCACTATTATGGGCCGAGTCACTTCCGCCGCACGCAAGACACACTTACTCCTTGGAAGTTCACTTCGGCTGCCAGCCCCACGCTGTACGTAGCCTCCGGAATGAGCGGCGCGTTGTAGTAGCCCCCGTAGTAGCGGCCGTCACCCACGGTGAACTCTCCCTGACTCTTCACTTCATCAGGAGTCAGCTTAGCTGCCATGTAGAACGAGAGGTTCATGGCCATCGACTCATTGTAGTTTCGCGTGCCACTGGTCCACTCGTGGAGGGCGCTATCGGCACCACTGGCCTCGCTGGAATCGCCAGCCGACCGCCTGGTACGGTTCTTTCGGTCATCGTGCCTCTGGACCAGCACATAGTAAGCCCTGCAATATGGCAGAAAAGAACGTAAATAGCCGGTAAGCATAGCTAAAACAGCACAAAGGACTGGACAAGGAAGAACAGGACGAAACGCGGTCCTGTTGTTCTAAAGCGCTTAGTCCAGTTGCTCTTTCTTGTCCCGTCCTTTGCGCTGTTTTTGCTATTCTTGAATATGTACCAACCAGCCCAAATGTTTACTTTTTTGTAGCCGGTAAGAAATACAATTTAGTCGTTCGGCACAAGTTCAGTGCTGTAATTGGATAAAACTAAACTATCCGATGCAAGCATTTTGGACACTCAGGAGTGCAAACAACGTTACACTTCGGAATCATACATAATGCTCTGTCACCCGGAAAAATAGAGTGAGAGGAGTTTCATCAATAGTGCTTTTTTTAATATCAACAACATTCTTATAAAAAAGAAAAAAAAGCAGAGCAGAATGCTTTCGCCCTAGTTCACGTGTTTAAGTGGTAACACAGACATTTTATTGCTGTCAGTAATTTCACACGCCTCAAATGAAATATGTTGGCATCATCTTGGCAGCTGCTGTCTGTACAGCAAACCATTTTAGGCAAGAAGAGAATCAGGCACTTATTGGCCAATTAATGCAAAGCGTTTTACTTTCATTTTTTGCAGCTCAAGAACATTTTGAGTTAGAGCTCACATTTATTGCAGCTCTCTTTGTTGCTAAATGCAGGAACGCTTCAACCATACAAAATATGTACTTTCTTTCTGCTTTTAATGCAGGTATTCGCTGAGTATCAAACTGCTGCCCGCAAGTTAGTACGTTAAAAACACACTTTGATCATCATGCCTTGGCGCCGGACCCACCCAGCCTTGAATATAGTGACGTGTGACTGGCAGAAAGAAAATAGACACCGAAAGAAACCTACTTGATGTCATCCGACTGATCGCCAAGTGGTGCCAGCTGCAGCGTGATGGCTGTATCACTGACAGAGTTCAGCTGGGCCTTTGTCTCGATCACAGGGACTGCACGGTAGAGGAACATTGTAGGCATGATGCCACTCCCGTATAGAGCCAAGAATACACGTATGATTGCCTATATACCAATCATTTTAACTCTCTTTGCATTGTTAAAGGGGCCCGAAACACGTTCTGAACACGGTCAGTAAACTCGTGCAACCATTGATCAAGGATATCTCACACTAATGTCGCTTTTTCACGAATGATAGGAAGATCACAATTTTGCTGCCAAGTTTGTTCTTCCCCTCCACTGCACTTCTTTTTAGGTGCGATATGACTCCGTTAACACTCACTGAACTGAGAAAATTCAGGCGGGAGGACGTCACTGGAAACGGGCTGCGCGGGAGGGGGGGGGGGGGGGGGGCACCCTATGGGCTCGATAGCGTGTCAGGACATGGTACTTTTCTGGACATCTTTAAAGCATGGCTGCTTGAGGAGCTCGTTTTTTATTTCGCATGAACGCAAAATGTGCCAGAATATTCAAGTGTCTCCTCATCGATAAAAAAAATTGAGTGGCGATTACGATGCTCCCTAATGCGATATTTGGGTCCAGCAGAAGTGCGCTGAGACAGCACTTATTTGTGGGTTCTCTCGACGGCAGCGATGATTAGCCTCGGCATCGGTGGCGCAGTGCGTCTCAGGAAGAGACCGCAACCCGTGTCTCAGGCAGGCAACGCACGTCTCCATCATGTTTTCGCCAGCATCGCGCAGACGAGCCTCTCGTGCGGGCACAGCATACTGCCCCCCGATCCTCCCCCACCGCACTTTCGGAGAGCGCTTGCGCCGCCTCGGCGAACCGACCTCCCCTCCCACGTTCGCGACACTCTCCTCCTTTGCTTTCTTTCACTGTTCGGTCTTGCCATCGTTCACTCGGTATTTTCACTATTCACCCTAGAGAAAACGGTAGCTGGTCCCTGCTGATTTATGGCAAATTCCCAGCCGGGCGCTGCTAGTCCCAGCTGATCCCAACGGGTCCCTGTTGTTCTTGCCATCGTTCTTGGTTACGACGACGACGCAACTCAGCCCAGAGACGGCTGCCACAGGGCTGCGCTCTAAAAACAAGTCAACAAGGCTTGCTAAGACGGAGTTTGCGTTATGCTTGCGTTATGGGACCCTCTTGCTTGCGTTATTTGGGATCCTCACACGAAAACTAATATCGATTGCCTCGAGAGAATTCAAAGAAGAGCCATCCGCTTTATTTATGGTATGCACGGGCGAACAGACTCCGTTTCTGCCCTCATGGAAAGACATGGTATCCCAACATTAGAATCCAGACGTAAATCAGTTCGGCTAAAATTACTCTATCAATTATTTAACCGGAAGCTCGTATTTGATTCCAGCCCCTACATTAGTCTCCTGGCAACACGGCGCGGTCGTAATTTACATGCCCTTGCCTTAACTCCATATTTCGCCAAAACTAATCTTTTCAAATTTTCGTTTTTTCCACGCACGATCAGTGAGTGGAACAAGCTATTGCTTGCCGCCCTTCTGTCGACAGATTCTATTGACGCGCATGTCTTCCTGGTGACGTGAAAATGATTTGCTGTTGCCTTATCCACTGTTTCATTGTGTTGTTGCATTGTTTTACTTCAGTGTCATGTTTCTCTCCCCACCCCCCTTTTTTTGAAAAATGTAAGTCATGTAATCACGCTTAATTGATTGTTGTATGTATGTGATGTTAGACTTGATTGACTTTTCATATTCTTTTTTTTCCTGTTTATTGCCTGTACCACTCCTGCTTGGGCTTCATGCCTGCAGTATCTTGAAAATAAAAATAAATAAATAAATTTGAGGTTCGGAACTAGCACCCATTGGGTTAAAAAGCTTATGACAGGTGTTAAATGCAACGTTCCTATGCCACATTGTGTACCTGCAGTATTTGTGTTTATCAGATAACAACAGGAAGGAAAGAAATTGAGGGATGGCTTTATTGGGGTTCTCCAAACTTCAATGTCAGCAAAATGATGTGACAAATGAAACATGACCTCTTTACAGGTATAGTGCTGGGAGAGACTTACACGATCTGGCCATAACAAGGAATCTGTCTCTTCATCTGCAGTAGACTGCCCATACAGTGATGATAACGTCACATCACAACCAATGCTCATATTGAGGTAGTGACTTGGGGCATAACTTACACATATATAGTTTTTTAACCTGGCCCGCGTGAGGGCATGTGCTTTTTTACAGGTAATAGTCTTAATGCCACATGACTAGACAAGATGGCCGATCGTCAGGGAAGGTGGTGTTCTAAAAGAATGCATGCGTGGAAGAAATAAGACTTCTTACCACGCGGCCTGGTGTAAACTGTGATCTTCACTGGCTTGCCGTAACCAGCTGACGTCCTTGCCGACACTTCCGTTACGTACGCTGTGCCAGCTTCCAGCCCATCAAATTGCATCTGTCTTGCTTCTGGTCCCACTTCTGATGCTTTTGCCACACGCGGTGAATTCAGATTAACCAGAATGACCTAATTAGACCCAAAACAACACAAAAAAAGGAATGAAGAGAAGATTAATGTAAACAATGAAATTTCAGTTGAGATTAAATTTTAATAAAACAGTTTTAGATGTTATTAGCAAAAATTATAACAACGAATAGAGTGAAACCTTGATGTAACGAACTTCAATGGAACAAATTCCTGCATTTAACGAAGTTTTTGAATTCCCAATTGCCACCCTGTATGTAACGAAACATCGTGGCGGTTAACCTTGATGTAACAAAGTCGGCGAGCTGATCAGTCATGTTTTTTGCACTTTTACTCAAAAATTGGCCGAATAAATGAACTAATTTAGCGAATACTAGCACTAGTGTAAGGAACTAGAAGAAATGAAAACGCCTAATATCGCCTAAATGCGAAATTCGTCATGACGATAACGATGAACGTAGGGGCCAGCAGCATCTCGCGGCTAAGGGAGCAATCACTTTTGGTTCTGCTTGTGGAGCCTGACACCACACCACCGAGCAAGACTAACTACCATTCACGTTTCTGTTTTTTTGCCCGCACCGCCAACTACTGTGCGTTTCCACGTGTGATTGCGGTTTTAGTTCCACACTTAAATTTTGAGGTTCCAGGCCGTCCTGTCGGCGTGCAGTCGCGCGTCTCCTCTTCTATCTGTGCTATCGCTTCTTCGGTGATGAGTGCTGCTGCTAGAAAACGAGAAGTTGTGCCTTTTCAAAAAAGCGCACAATTTTAAATGCCGTTTTTGCTGGTGAGAAAGAGGAATCCTGCCGCATTCTCTCAACAATCTTGAGTGCCGCAAAAAACATCCCATTCGCAAAAGGCACTCTTTCAGCATAAGTTTGGTTCTTGTAACGCGTTAAAAGTGTCAAACGGCAGATGTGATACTTAAGTTATGTTGAGCTAACACGGGAGTAAGTGGCGTTGCTTATTTGGAGCGCCGTGTAGTGCCTAAGCACGTGCGAAAGCAGCAGGCGCAACTCACGCAGTTTTTCGCTATAGAAGAAATTTGTTAAGGGTGAGTTCACCTTCACTGATTTCTAGCATTTTGGCTTTGTTTCTGCTTCATTCCCGCGATACTTCACTCGAAACCTACATGCAACGAAAACCTGGATGTAACAAAAAATTGCGAACTTTTGTCAACTCCATTACATCCTGGTTTAACTGTAATCTGCGTAGAGTGCACGCAAACATTCCCGTTATCTTGACGTTACTAGCCAATGCCGGCATACAGAAGAACTGGTGTTCATAAGAAACGTCGCATACTTCAATGCAATCAGGTGACAGGCATGCTATGCCACGTTACGCAGTTTGAACACTGCTCCTTCTATTGCGGCAGTGATCTCACAAGTACCTGGGCTCATTGCAGTGCGTTACACAAAACCGGAAAGCTGAGCATTTGAAGTGCCGAAGCGATACTAAGGTTATGATGTGTGCTGAGGTTCAAGAAAACTGAGGATCGATTTGAACTCCCTAAGGTTCTTTGACGAGAACCCAATGTTGTGTAAAGAAGCGCTCCTGTCCTTTGCTTCCATAGTGTGTAAATGATCGTCTGCACGCACTGCTTGCTCTAACTTGTTAGAGCAGAATCTTGAGAGAGCATTTACCACAGAACCTTCCACAGCAGCTTTCTAGCAAGCCGATATACATCAAGCTTTCGAGTTCCATAGAAACACAGCTCACAGGTTGGCTTACAAAAAACGCGCCTTAAAGAAGCTACCTTTTCCTGCCACGAAAAATGTTTTCTTTCTTTCATCGAAGCAGAATGTCCAAAAGATTTATTTTTCTTTCTTAGGCTCTCCATAGCCTAAGCAGAATGCACATGCAACTCAGTCCTCAAGTGCGCACCTTGTACCCTAGAATGACACCGTTGGACAGACTTGGCTCCTTCCAGGCGACAACGACGGCAGTTTCCTGTCGGCCCTCTTGATAAACGTGAGACGGTGGCCCAGGTTCTGAGGATAGCAACACGGAAATAATCACGTTTGTTTTGACAAGAAATGCCTGCACAATATGATCACGTCTTAACTCCTCGCGACTCTTCTCGCAGTGTGGAAAAACTACACCAGAGGCGTCAAAGTTCCCTATAATTACTGGTCATTTGAAATGTCCTCTTTAAGACTAAGTTTCAATAGAAAAAAAAACTAGTAGTAGTTATGACTTTCCAGTACGGTACTAGAGATTAATTTGCGGCATTTTTTAAAAGCAAATAACATATCGTAAGAGCTGCTTGTATTTCCAAGGATGAATGCACTCAATAAATGGTATTATCTGTACACAAGCTGACTGATAATGATTACAATAATGATGATTTCCCCCATTTATCCAATATCTCACACATGACTGCCTGCCATGGTTTTCATGGGCCTTTGTTTCATTTTTATTTTCAAGCTTGTCGCAATTATCTTTGCAGTCTTCCAGTCCGTTTTTACTTAGTACTTTTGTAGGTTGCAAAACCCTAAATTGTGGCTGAGCTGATAAGCGAATTCGATTAAAAATACGACTGTTTGAGAACAGCGTATGCTTCTCACAATATGCCATGTTGATTTTTCTTTCGGTGTGCACAATACATCTGCCGCTGAGATGGGGCTTCAAAATACGTATACTTTTTTCAGTCAACTCACTATGTGTAGATGCCTCTCGACAGCCTTTGTGCGCTTTTCCCACTAGACCCGTGATGCTTTCCATGGTTATTCGAAATTCCAATGACCACAAAATAAATTCATTGACAAATTCACAATGGGCGTTTTAGTGACATGAATGCGATATCATTACACCATGTTGCCTCTCAGACCCCCGGACAGAAACAGTGTTCTGGGTAAAGACATTTGGGGACAAATTCTATCGAAAATAAGACTCATTACGTGAGAGAGCAATGAATAGTGCTCCGAATTGGCTCACAGCGTGTCGCTCGAATCAGTCACACACCCCACTCACAGCTCCGAAGTGCCGTTCAAAGTGCTATGTACCACTTTGCCACTGGTAATAACAAAAAAATTGCTGTGGTTTAGCTTTGGCTAACCCTAATTGATAGCGAAAGTTTCCTTCATCGCAGACAGCCCTGAGCTTCACATGGCCTCCAGGCTTTCCTCTATGGCGCGCGCTTATCGCTGCGGCGGCGGCATCCTCGCCTTACTCCGCCAGGTGGCGACACGGCTCCGTTCCCTCCTCGCCTGTCTCTCCAGTCCCGCCTAGCTCTCCCCACCATCGGGCCGGTGCTCCGTTCCGGGCGCTTGCGAAGGGGGGTATGGTTTAATCTCTAGATCTCAAGGTCAAAACTGGTCACTGCGCGAAGACTGCCAGAGATGGCGTAGTGTAGCTTTCGCTACAAAATTGTTCCCGAGTGAACGAACATACAACCCCCTGCCACGTGTACACATCCTGCACTAGTACCCTTCCTTCACAACATCCTAGAAGTTCTCCGGAAAAGTGGCAGCAGCTGGTCAAATATTTGAAACCTTTCATTTGAAGACTGCCTCAAGAGCACATGTTAAAAATGAGTGGAACAAACCAAAGTGACTTACTTGACTCTGTTGTTTTGGCTGTTATCATATTGCTGCGTCCGCTCCATGGCAGCACACCCTTATTCTTGGCCGTTACCTTTATTGGAAGGTGTGTAAGAGGAATAGAACACATTTCAGTTTGAATGCCATTTACCCTTTCGGCTTTCAGCAAGCACTCCAATCATGAGTACGTTCGAAGAAGTTTCCGCAGGAAAAACTTGGGCCCTTTTCAGTAGCATCTGCCTTCTTTACTCTCATTCACTCAAACAAATCATATCATAACAGCTGAAACCATTTTATGAAGTTCAACTTTGTAAAAGTCAAATAACTAAATAAACAATTGTTACTTTATTGTAAAATGAAGGTCCCGAAACCTTGACATCTGAAGTGGGTGTCAAGTGGGTATCAATTAACATTTCTTGTTTACGTTCATTCATCTGTTACTCTTAATTTTCTGTTGAGCAAACCTAAACTAGGCGGGGAAAACAAGTTTGCACGTCAAAATAATTTTCCCCCTGACCCTTCAAGAGCGTAACAATTAGCCCCAATACAAGTCCCTGTAATGCTCTTACAAGCACTTGGTATGCCTTGTTGGGAAGCAAGGGAGACAGGACGGCGCAGTGGTGACCGGCCCGGACTTCGCTGTCACAACTAGCGTTCCCTGGCGTTAGAGTGAAGTTTGTGGGAAACACGTCCTCTTCGACCGGTTTGACGCGGACGACGTAACGCTCGAGTTCACCATTGGGCGGGTGCGGCGGCAGCCAGCTGACGAGCAGCTGCTGGCTGCTGGCACTGTAGACGGTCAGGTTGGTCGGAGGTGGAGGCGCTGGGAAGGGCAGAAAAAGTCGGTTCAGGTCTCAGGAGGGGACGCACGTCCCCCTCCCGTTTTCGCCAGCATCGCGCAGACGAGCCTCTCATGCGGGCACAGCATACGGCCCCCCAATCATCCCCCACCGCACTTTCGGAGAGCGCTCGCGCCGCCACGGCGAGCCGCCCTCCGCTCCCATTTTCGCGACACTCTCTTCTTTTGCTTTCTTACACTATTCTGTCTTTCCATCGTTCACACGGTATTTTCACTATTCACCCTGGAGAAAATGGTAGCTGGTCCCAGCTGGTTTATGGCCTAATTCCTAAATGGGCGCTGCTGGTCCCAGCTGGTGCCAACTGGTCCCAGTTGTTATTGCCATCGTTCACTCGGTTACGACAACGACGCAGCTCAGCCCAGACACGGCCGCCAAAGGTCTCCGCCCTAAAAACAAATGAACAAGGCTTGCAAAGACGCAGTCAAACTCATCTGAGGTTCTGAACTAGTACCCATTGGATTAACAAGATTATGAGTCGTGTTAAATGCAACGTTCCTATGTCACGTTGTGTAACAGCAGTATTTGTGTTGATCAGATAACAAGAGGAAGGAAAGAATTTGAGGGGGGGGGGGGGCTTTACTGGGGTTCTCCAAATTTCAATGTCAGCAAAATGATGTCACAAATGAAACATGACCCCTTTACAGGTATAGTGCTAAAAGAGACTTACACGATCTGGCAATAACAAGTGATCTGTCTCTTCATCTGCAGTACACTGTCCATACAGTGATGATAGCGCCACCTCACGAGTCACAACCAATGCTGATATTGCGGTAGTGACTTGTGGTATAACTTACACATTTATAGTTTTTTAACCTGCCCCGTGTGTGGGCATGCGCTTTTTCACAGGTAATAGTCTTAATGCCTCATGACTACATATGATGGCCGATCGTCGGTGAATGTGGTGCTCTAAAAGAATGCATGCGTGGAAGAAATAAGACTTCTTACCACGTGGCCTGGTGTAAACTGTGATCTTCACTGGCTTGCCGTAACCAGCTGACGTCCTTGCCGACACTTCCGTTACGTGCGCTGTGCCAGCTTCCAGCCCATCAAATTGCACCTGTCTTGCTTCTGGTCCCACTTCTGATGCTTCTTCCGCACCCGGTGAATTCAGATTAACCAGAATGACCTACTTAGACCCAAAACAGCACAAAAAAAGGAATGAAGAGAAGAGGAATGCAAACAATAAAATTTCAGTTGAGATCAAATTTAAATAAAACAGTTTTGAAGGCGAATAGCAAAAAATTCTAACAACGAAAAAAGGTAAGCCTGGATGTAACGAACCTCAATGGAACGAATTCTTGGATTTAAAGAAGTTCCCCATGCCCCCCCCCCTCCCAATGAAGCCCATGTGCTGGCGACCTCTATGCAACGAAAACTCGTGGCGGTTAACCTTGATGTAACGAAGCCGGCGAGCTGATCAGTCGTGTCTTTTGCACTTTTACTCAAAAATCGGCCGGATAAAAGAAATAATTTAGCGAATACTAGCACTACCGTAAGGAACCACCAGCAATGAAAACGCCTAATATCACCTAAATACGAAATTCATCATGGCGATAACGATGAACGTAGGGGAAAGCACCATCTCGCGGCTAAGGTAGCAGTTACGTTTGGTTCTGCTTGTGTAGCCTGACACAACACCAGCTAGCAAGTCTAACTACTATTCCCATTTCTTCTTTTTTTTGCCCGCACCGCCAACTACAGTGCGTTTCCACGTGTGATTGCGGTTTTAGTTCCAGACTTAAAGGGACCCTGAAGTGAATTTGTCGAGCTCCCGTTTTTGCTTGCACTGCGTAGACTGGCTCAAATTAGCACACTTTTCATCGTTTATTCGGTTGACAAATCGGTAATTATTTTACAAAGCGCGAAAGAAGAAAAACTACCATGCGCGGTTTGCGGCGGCCGCACCTACTAAAGCTGTGACGTTAGGAGGAGCGGGCACCGTGATTGGACGATGCCCAAGGTGAGCAACCAAACAAGTTTCGGTTTCGGTTTCGGTTCTCTAAAACACAACCGTTGGCGTTGTTGGATGGGCATTTTCAATAACTCAGTAATCATCGTACCGCGCTTCTGCCATGTTTTCAGCTGTTAAAATGCATAAAGATAAGCCTCCTAGGACGGATTGGAATCGTAGCATTCACTAGCCGAAACCTACGCAGTGCATGAACGTCCTCCGCGTACCCGCAGACGCCCAAATGTCATGCGCTTTTCGCCCATATTTGGAGCTTGCCTCCCTCATGCCTGTGTCGTAAAAAGCGTGTTCGCACCAGGCCAAGGGTCTGTTCATTCTGGCCTGTGCCCACTGCCTGCAAGCAGTCGGTGCTTATGGCAACAGCACGCCAACGAGAACTCGCTAGCGCGCCAGTGCCAGCCTGCGCGCGTTTTGTGAACTAGTTCATGGAGCCATGAACGTTGCGGCCCAAAAAAACGTGAACTCAATATAGAAAACATCGGCGGAAAACGAAAAAGTTAACTTACAAAAAAAAAAGCACACACCCGCGGGGATTCGAACTCGTGACTTGCAAAATACTTGCGGTGGCATACCTAGCAACCCAGACCACTCGGCCACAGGAGCGGGCTCCGCTGGCAAATGTAATATAGGGTATATATTGTACAACCAGTTTACACTTTTATTTAGTTTGGCATTTCAAGCAGCTTAGGTGACTATTTATTGTATTGCGCTCGTGCAGTAAGCGTCGCCCGAGTTTCCACAATAGCTCACGTCTAGCAATTGCATTTCGTAGACGGAAAAGCGTTCGCAGATGCGTAGTCGTGCTGCTGACCGCTGTGCTTGTTCGCCCAGCGCAAAAAAGTGCTTCCCGCACCCTAGTTTTACGCTGTACGGTACAAATATCAGTTGATTTTATTTCCTTAGTACCTATATTGACTTCGCTGACTCTTCTCCCGCCTTCAAGAGGCCTTATATTTTCCTACTGGCATACCAGTCAGCGAGGCGTCGCATGTGCGCTTGTGCAGCGCTTGTGTGAAGCGACCTTGACTTGGAGCTAGATACAGTGTACAAACTAACCAAGTAAAGAAGGGCAAATTCTACCATTCACAAGCGTGTCCTGGCTTCGTTTCAACTGAGCGAACGAATTGCGACGACCCGTCGGCGGCCGGCGGACGAAACGCTGGGCCGACTGACTCTGTCTGAAGGCCGGGGAGCCGTGCAGTAGCGCAGCCAATTGCCAGCTTATCCCCTCCGGACGTCACACGAGAACGCCGCAGAAAATGGGCGAGCGTAAAGAGAGGAGGACAGCATTTTCGAATTAATTTTTCTACTAAATAAAATCGCGTAAACGCGCCAAGGGTGGTCGAAACATGGCCTGGGGACTCCGGACTACAATTTGCGAAAGTAATCCCGCAATGTTTACCTATCACTTCAGTGTCCCTTTAAGTTTTGAGGTGCCAGGCCGTCCTGTCGGCGTGTAGTCGCGCGTCTCCACTTCTATCTGTGCTATCGCTTCTTCGGTGATGAGTGCTGCTGCTAGAAAGCGAAAAGTTGCGCCTTTTCAAAAATAGCGCACAATTTTAAATGCCGTTTTCGCTGGCGAGAAAGAAGAATGTTGCCGCATTCTCTCAACAATCTTGAGTGCCGCAAAAAGCATCCCATTCGCAAAAGGCACTCTTTCAGCATAAGTTTGGTTCTTGTAATGGGTTAAGGCACCAAAATGTGTCACACCGCCGACGTGATACATAAGTTATGTTCGCTAATACGGGGTAAGTGGCTTTGCTCATTTGGAGCGCCGTGTAGTGCTTAAGCTCGTGCGAAAACAACAGGCGTAACTCGCGCAGTTTTTCGCTATAAAATAAATCTATGAAGGGTGAGTTCACCTTCACTGATTTCTAACATTTTGGCTTTGTTTCTGATTCATTCCTGCGATCCCTAAATCAAAACCTACATGTAACGAAAACCTGAATTTAACGAAAAATTGCGAACTTTTGTCAACTCCATTACATCCTGGTTTAACTGTAATCTGCGTAGAGTGCATGCAAACATTCCCGTTATCTTGACGTTACTAGCCAATGCCGGCATACTGAAGAACTGGTGTTCATAAGAAATGTCACAGACTTCAATGCAATCAAGTAGAATGCAGCGCTATGTTACGCGGTTTGAACAATGCTCCTTCTAATGCTGCAGGGAGCGTGCAATTAAACTGGGCCATTGCAGTGCATTACACAAAAACGGAAAGCTGAGCATTTGAAGTGCCGAAGCGACACCAAGGTTATGATGTATACTGAGGTTCAAGAACTGAGGATCTATTTGAACTCCCTAAGGTTCTTTGAAGTGAACCCAATGTTGTGTAAAGAAGCGCTCCTGTCCTTTGCTTCCATAGTGTGTTAAACGATCCTCTGCACGCACTGCTTGGTGTAGCTTGTGAGAGCAGCATCTTGAGACAGCAGTTATCACAGAACCTTTCACACCAGCTTTCTAGCAAGCACATATACATCAAGCATTTGCATTCCATAGAAAAATCATTGGCTGGCTGGCTTAAACCCCTGCCTGAAAAAAAACTAGTCTTTCCTGCCGCAAAAAAAGTTTTTTCTTTATCCATGCAGAATGTCCAGAAGGTTTATTTTTCTTTCTTAGGCTGTCCATAGGCCAAGCAGAATGCACAAGCAAGTCAGACTTCAAGTGCGCACCTTGTAGCCTAGAATGACACCGTTGGACAGCTTTGGCTCCTTCCAGGCCACGACGACGGCAGTTTCTTGTCGGTCTTTCTGATAAACCTGAGACGGTGGTCCAGGTTCTGAGGATGGCAACAGGGAAATAATCACGTTTGTCTGACAAGAAATGCCTGCACAATATGATCACGTCTTAATTCCTCGCGACTCTTCTCGCAGTGTGGCAAAACTGCACCAGGGGCGTCAAAGTTCCCTATTAAATACTGGTCACTTAAAATGTCTTCTTTAAGACTATGAGTTTCAATAGGAAAAAACTAGTAGTAATATTTTTTCACTAGGGTACTAAAGAATAATGTGCGCTATTTTTTAAAGCAAATAACATATCGTAACAGCTGCTTCTCTTTCAGAGGATGAATACACTGAATAAATCGTTGTATCTGTACATAAGCTGGCTGATAATGATGACATTGATGATGATTTCCCCCATTCATCCCATACCTCACACATGACTGCCTGTCAAGGTTTTTGTGTGCCTTTGTTTCGTTTTTTTTTATTTTAAAGTTCGTCGCAATTATCTTTGCAGATTTCCAGTATTTTTTTTACTACGTACTTTTGTAGGTTGCAAAACACAAAATTGTGGCTGAGCTGATACAAGGATTTGATTAAAGAAACGGCTGTTTAAGACCTGCGTATTGTTTTTCATAATATGCTGTGTTGACTTATGTTTAGCTGAGCATAATTCATCTGTTGCTAAGACGGACCTTCAAAATACGTATACTTTTTCCAGTCTACACACTATGTGTAGATGCCCCCTGGACAGCCCTTGTGTGCTTTTCCCACTAGACCCATGTTTCTTTCCATGATTATTCGCAAGTCCAATGACCAAAAAAGAAATTCATTGACAGATTTGCAATGGGCGTTTTAGTGATATGAATACGATATCATTACACCATGTTGTCTCTCAGACCTCCGAAGACAGACAGTGCTCTAGGTAAAGACATTTGGGGACAAATTCTGTCGAAAATGAGATTTTCAATACGTGGGAGAGCAAGTTATAGTGGTCCGAATTGGTTCACAGCGTGTCGCTCTAATCAATTGCGCACCCCGATCACACCTCCCAAGTGCTGTTGAAAGTGCTGTTCCACGCAGCCACTGGTCATAACAAAAATTGTTCCTGTGTCTACGAGAATACAGCCCCTTGCCACGTGTACATATCCTGCACCAGTACCCTTTCTTCACACAATCCCAGAAGCTCACCGGGAAAGTGGCGCGACCTGGTCAGGCATTTAAAACCTGGCATTTGAAGACTGCCTCAAGAGCACATGTTAAACATGGGTGGAAAAAACCACAGCGACTTACTTGACTCTCGTGTTTTAGCTGTTATCATGTTGCTTCGTTCACTCCATTGCAGCACATCCTTATTCTTGGCTATTACCTTTATTGGAAGGCGTGTAAGAGAAATAGAACCCATTTCAGTTGGAATGCCATTTACCCTCTCAAATAACAGCAAGCATTCTAATCATGAGTACTTTTAAAGACGTTTCCGCATGAAAAACGTAAGCCCCTTTCAGTAGCAATGGCTCTTTTTTCTCTCATTCACTCAAACAAACCATATCATAACAGCTAAAACCATTTTATTAAGTTCAAATTTGTAAAAGTAAAATAACTAAATTCTTAAATGAAGGTCCGGAAACCTTCACATCTGAAGTGGGTGTCTAGCAGAAAAACGAGATAAAGCAAGTGACAAATTGTCTTTCAGTTCATTCTTCTTTGTTGCACCTAATTTTCCATAGAGCAAAGCTAAAATAGGCCGTCTAAACAAGTTTGCACGTCAAAATCATTTTCCCCTTTAGCCCCAACAATTAGCCCCAATACAAGTTCCTGTTATGCTCTTACAAGCACTTGGTATGCCTTGTTGGGAAGCAAGGGAGACAGGACGGCGCAGTGGTGACCGGCCGGGACTTTGCTGTCACAACTAGCGTTCCCTGGCGTTAGAGAGAAATTTCTGGGTTGCACGTCCTCTTCGACCGGTTTGACGCGGACGATGTAACGCTCGAGTTCACCATTGGGCGGGTATGGGGGCAGCCAGCTGACGAGCAGCTGCTGGCTGCTGTGATTGTAGACGGTCAGGTTGGTCGGAGGTGGAGGCGCTGGTAAGGGCAGAAAAAGTCAGTTCAGACAAATGAGGCACTGTTACTCTGTTAACGGTCAGAGAAAACAATTCAGAGCTAGAAAGCGGACTTCTGGGGTGGTATTCTCACGTTTTCTCCGTTTTTTGTCCGTTTAAAAAGAGTCCGTTTTGAGCAAGCCCTCATTGGCTAAAAGCGAACACCCGGATGTGACGCCATGCAAGCACGGAGGAGCTATGAGCCACCAGAGT
Source organism: Haemaphysalis longicornis (assembly GCF_048455015.1). Lineage (NCBI taxonomy): Eukaryota > Metazoa > Arthropoda > Arachnida > Ixodida > Ixodidae > Haemaphysalis > Haemaphysalis longicornis. Next base: position 103,415,163 of record NW_027526225.1, read on the forward strand.
TACTTGATATAGGTGTTGCGAAACTCCCCGTAGGCCCCATGCATCCAAACGTGGCCCTGCGATTGGTCCACTGATTTGGATCTTGTTTTACAGGGGCGCCATCTGTTGGTGACAAAATAAACTATACAACTTGCTTCGCCGCTCGACGAGCTGTATGTAAAATGGTATTTGAGTGCTTACGTAAATTTGTTATGCCAAATGAGCCCAATGGGTTCAACTATGCAAGTGTTTTTTATACATACGAAGCAAGAGCAGTAAAAAGAAATGCGACCGTTTGGTCAACCGTCGCTTGCGCACTGTCGTCGGCTGCGCGTCCTTTTCAGTCTTCTGGTGGCAATAAAATAAATTGGAAGTCCCCTTTACGGCTTTAAGCAAGCTGAAAATGATTAGAGCCACCTGATCGTCTACTGGATCATTTTTGGCATACAATGTGCTGTAAGCCAAACGATCGCTGCAAATGGAGTACTTCAGGTCGCACCTATGTTGTCCGGAGTGCCCGCACAAGCGCTAATTTGTCGAGGCAGTTGCGCGGACGCAGAAACAATCCAAACCTAAAAACCGGAGTTAACATAGCAATGAATAACTTATTATAGGAGGAGGAGGAATAAACTTTAATTGAATCCCAATCCCAAGCATAAAAATAAAGAATTATTCCTTTTAAAAGAAAATTTAACGTTAAATTTTCAGTTTGAATATATAGCTTGTTTTTTTGGATAGTTCGTGCTGCGGCCGCAGTGGCGCCAGCGTACGCATGATCCAAAGCAGGGGGGTCCAGGTGCAGGGCGTTTTTTGAGGCGGAGTTTCGCAACTGCCTGCATCAAAGAGCTCTGATGAGCCACAGCTTCTCGGAGCAGACGATTTGGAGCAGACGATTTTTCGTCTCCTTCATGTTGGTTCGCTGGCGGAACAATAAACACATAAAAGATCGTTTAAAAAAGGTTTAGTTGTTTAAAATGTGTTTGCAAGAACAGTTGCGCGAAAGTCAATCCAAAGCCCACCCACAAGGGAGAGTACGTCCCAATAAAACGGACGCAAAACGGACGTTTTCAAAACGGACAAACACGAGAATACCGCTCCTCGTATAATCCTGCGTCAGCACGGTCCGTATGTTTCGTAATACCTCATTACACCATCTCTGCCAATGAGAAGAAGTTTTAAAATGACAAAGACGGAAACCACGTGAAGCGCAAATAAACAAATAAAAATTCTTCGGGGCACTTAAGTCTGCTTACATGCTTTGAAGGTGAAAGTTTGGTGGTACTAATTAAAAACTTCTCTACAGGCACATCGTATTTGAGTCTATTTCTACAATTTTGTATCTTTGTACTTTGGCACGAGTTTCGTACTCCAACCGGCTTCTTTTCAGCTACATCGTGGATGCGTCTCTTTCTTCGCTTTCGTTTCTTCGCCTTACGGCGGAAATTCTGTGCGCTACAGCTTCCCAAGAATCAAGGCTCTGCGCAGCTGGTGAGCACCTGTCCTACTCACGTGCCATTATGTTCGGGTATCCCGTGGTGCGCCCTATACTACAATCTTAAGCGTTTTCGAATTCATAGTTTTGTGAATTTTGTGAAGCTGACCTATCAGACCCTCAAAGCTCCCAACTCCCAAAAGTGGCTATGTGCTACAATGAAAGGAGCAGCAACATCTGTTTCCCCATTTCCAACTGTGGAGACAGCAAAGTTGGTAGCACAGTGGGCAGCTACAGCGGGGATACATGTTTAAAAGCAATCGTCAGATTTGCATCACATGAATATAAAATACAATCGTTACAAGCCAGTGCCGCCTGCAATCGTTGTAGCTGTAATGCCCAGAAGAACCTGAATTAAATCACATAGTATTGCACCTGTTTTTGTTTATTCTTATCAGCGGCGGCCATTTTATTGACTAGACAACTATAACAGCAACACCAACAACGGCTGTTTTTTACCCTAAATTACCTATGTGGCACATTCCGTTTATTGTGATAACTACGTAGTAGTGGTGGAGATTTTGGTGCAGTGTGGGGTGTTTTACAATTATTAAGGCAAAATCATTTGCCCTATTCTGAAAAAAAGCAACGTTGTTGTTAGCAATGCTGTACAGCATTTGCGCGCACACTGTTCACTGTTTGTCCCACTCATAAAAACTCCAAAAATCTCTTACGCGGGCATGTCAGAGTAGCACTTAGTGTTCTTGTACTTTAAAAAAACTAATGTGAAAATAAGAGGCAAAATTATTATTGACTACAATTATTACTTTTTTGAAGGTGACTGCTTGATTGATTGCAGCCGATCGAGTCAAACTGGTGCGAAAGAGAGAGAGAATAACTATTTGCGAGGCTCAGTCCTAGCGAGCGTCGCTTAGGTTAGGGGGGCGCGCCAGGTCATATAAGGCATCGATGTGACACTTTGCCGTTAAAAAGAAAGAAAAACTTCAAATTTTGGGGGTTTAGTGCAATGAAGCTATAGACCCCTTGGCTATGAGGTGCGCAATATTCGGAGGCTCCTGGTTAACTTTGGCCACTTGGGGATCTTCACCATGCACCTAAATCCCAAAAGACGGGCTTTTTTGCTTTTCTCCTCCATCTAAAAAGTGGCTGTGACGGCCGGGAATCGAACCCACATCCTTTGGCTCAGGAGGTCAACGCCTCAGCCACGGAACCACCACAGTGGCTATTCTGTAATTAAAAGATATGTATGTTTGCGCATGGGGTCCACCCATCTAAGACAGGCATCAACATGACCTATGCAAACGTGCTCCACACACTAAACTTTTTTACACCCTTTTTGGCCGAAAAGGGTGTAAAAATCTTGTCCCATGGCTAACACCCTTAAAATGTGTTTTGGCAAAAAAAGGGTGTATGGATGAAAAAAGGGTGTTGAGCTCAACACCTTTAAAAAGGGGTGTTGAGGATTCTCAAGACCCTAAAAAAGGGTGTTGAGTCTCACACCCTTTTTTTGAGGTGATGGCATGCGCAGAGGCAATGTCAAACGGCGGAGTGCGCAGCATTCAACACAAACAGCCAATACATACAAGTTACAGTTGGAACACGGGATGCAAGCGGTACAGGGAGTGCATACTTACTTAGCAATACATGTGCTGTTCTTGCTTTTATACCCAGCAGAGGAAAGCCCCCAGATGGAGTCGGTGGGCTTGTCGCAAAAAACTGATATTTTAGCGCTAATTTTGGAAGTATGAATTTTACTACGAGAATATACAAATCAACACGTGGATTTGCAAAAACTTTTTAATTACTCGGTAGTTTTTCTGATCCGTAACTGATAGAATTTTATTAAATACCATACAAATCTTCCCTACCACCTCAACACCCTTCAAAAAGGGTGTTCATAATTTCAACACCCTTTTTCCCAGAAGGGTGTGGAGCTACAAATTAGGGTGTTCGAAACTAAGAAAAAGGGCGTGAAGAAAAAAAGGGTGTAAGAAAAGACCGCCAACGAAGAAAAAAGGTGGAGAGACCTACAATTTTGGAGGCATTTTGTACCTGTTTACACGGGTGGACTGAACATTCTCTACAAGCGGGCGGGGGGAGGGGTTGTACCTCACGATGTTTACAGCTATATGAATTGGCATAATTTATTACCAGTGAAGCTCTTTAAGCTTCAGGAGGTAGTTTCTGTGGCATTAGCAAAAAATACAAACAAAAAGAACTGGGGCATCTGTAAAGGGTGCACCACCGCAGATAGGGTATTATAACAGTGAAGTCGGCTTTCGAGCTTGTTAGAGTGTGAGCTCAAGGGGCGTATGCGTATGCGCACCTCTTACTGTACCATTTCAAAGGTACAAGTCTTTTTTGGATTCTAAAAGGTAAAAAATTCGCGCAGCTTGCAATAGTGGTGCAAGGCTGGAGAAACAGCAACGCTGGGGGCCGACCTACCTTGTTTCCCTCTTGGATATCCTGGAAATGTGGCGGGGGGGAGGAGGGGGGGGGAAGGGGGGCACACTGGAACAGCCTTGTAAAATCCGGTTAAATTTGGCCTCATCCCTGAGCGGTCATCCTGGCTTAGCAAGAACATTGTAAAGCTTAGCAAACATAACAAAACTTAGCAACACCGGAAGAAACTAGGTCGCCCCCAGCTCCGCTGTTCTTTTTTTTGCAACTGAACATCTATTTCACACCGTTTCAACAACCTACAGAAAGCCAAGCGTGTTGCAGGTGGTAAACAGCCTTTTCGCCACACGACTACAGTCTTCTTAATTTTGAAGGTTCAAATTGGTGTTTCACGTGCCAAAGCTAAACTTGGGGCATGTGGTGCACCGAATAAGTAAACGAGTGATCATTGCATAAGAGCAATTATTTTTTTTTGCGTTTGGAAATTTCTTGCGAGTAGAGGAGTATATGAGGGGATGTCTTCTTCTTTACAGTGCTATAAAGCATCCGAACATGGCCTTATTCAATGAACAGCTGAACACCTTTTCCACACCCTTTCAACACCCTAAGAAAAACCAAGGGTGTTGAAGTTGATCAACACCCTTTTTTTTAAACAAAAAGGGCGTAGAGCTAGAAAAAGGGTGTTGAGACTCAAGAAGAAGGGTGTAAAGGCCTCCCAACACCCTTTTTTTACCTATGCTACACCCTTTTTGGCTAAAAGGGTGTAAAAAAGTTTAGTGTGCACCAGGAACGCAGAAATCGCACCACTGACAGCTCACGCTGCAAAATTTCCATGCATGACGAAACCCGTGTGGCAAGTTTTGCATGACACCGTGGGGATCTAAGCGTGTCGTCAACATTAAGCCTCAAAGCCTCTCACTCACGAGATGAGGTGTAAACACTAAGAAGGCTTTCCAGAATGCAAACAAAACCAGGTTTTAAAAAAAGCCGCGCTCAAACATACCAGCAGGCAAAGTCGTGAATGTGACGTTGGTACCCGGTCCAGTGCCCACACTGTTCTTGGCAGAAATGCTGACTGTGTATTTGGTGAATGGCGTGAGGTCATTCATGGTCACGCTGTTTATCTTCACCTCTGATGAGACCGCATTCGGCTCCCAATCGGCCGTGGACGAGCGTACGAGTCGGTAGCCGGTGATGACGCCGTTAGCCAGTCGGCAGTCGGGCTCCCACCATGACAACTGCACCCGTCGGTAGCCTACTTGAGCTTTCGCAAGGCGTGGTTGGCCCTCAGGAACTTGAAAAAAATTTTTCAACAGTTTTTATAAAACCTGGTAAAAGCACTTGCCCAATAATTCAATAAAGGCCGAGAAAACAGCACAGTAAACAAGGCTTCAAACAATTAATGACCTGTCACTGATAGGGCCTCGAGGCTTGTTTTGCCAGGTACAAAATCTACCCTGTATTAAGTATACTTTTCCTCGAGGGCTAAATGCTCGAAGCGCTTGTGAAAAGCAAGTCCGTGATCTGACTTCCCATTCGACTCCTCCCATTGGCGAGTAGTGGGATGACCTACCACAGCATACATTAGGGGGGCAAAACCACAATATGATTATTGATTCCATTCCTACACAGGGAAACTTAAACAGTTCTGACCCCTACAATAAAGTGCATGATCTTATTTTTTCTAATGAACATCAGTAAAGCTTCAGCAAAGTTGCTCATACGGAGTAAAGACCTCCCATTTCTTTATCTTTATTTTGCAGAATATCATTGTGGTTTGTGGAGACCATTTCACTATGTTTGTTATGGAAAGTCTCCTGCACGGAGAAGTATTTATTCAAACAAGTTCATTCCAACTAGTTGAACCCAGTAGACTACTATCGCGTCATTTTAACTAGCATCACCCCTGTGGTCAGTCATCAACCCTAATAGCAGCCACATTCTTATTTGAAAATGTTTTCAAAGAGCTCAAAAAGAAGAAACCAAGAGACAACAAACCCTCCTCATAGGTGGCCCCGTCTAAGGCCGTCCATGGCCCATCAGCGATTGTTGTGGCCGATATCAGGACTCTGTACGCTGCACCAGCCGCCAAGTTCTTGACTTCAAAAGACGTCACGTTGGCTGCCACAGATGCATTGACTATCAACACAACTTCGAGCTCAGGGCATTTCCGCTGGTAGAGGAGAAAATTGTAGGACCGCAGGTTTCCGTTGGTGAGTGTGGGTGGAAACCATTGGAACTTGTACACCTTTGGCGATCTCCGCTCCGCAGAAATGCTGTGCACGTTACCTGTGGCTGATGCACGAGAATACAACAAAAATAAACGGTCAGGTAGAGATAAAAAATCAGAGAAATGAAATTCAGGGCAGGCCAATGTTACTTTTTGTCAATTTCGGTTCAATGATTGCGCTCCAAAACGTAGCGGCCCTGGGAAAACACTCCTCCACTCACTTTTTCCCTCCCCGGCTCTCGTCGTAGCGACAACCATCCTATATGACGATAATGGTCACAGCTGCCGCTGCTGCTGTAAGGCAAGGCGAGCGCGCGCGTCTCACGTTGCGGGAAAATTCGCGCCTGTGCTTTCTCGGACATTACAATGCAGAAAAAGAGACGCCAAAAACCAGGGCGAATCGGAACACGAAGTTTTTTGTATCGTGGTAGTTAACGGTGAGAAACGTTTTCGTGTGCCGTGAAGGTGAGCTGGAAAATATAACTTGTGTCGTGCGAGCGCCGCGATTGACGACAACTCTACATTGTATTGTGCATTGGTGTTTCTTACAACACGTTGCATTCGCGGACTTAGCGCGAATAAAGTGTTCAAGTGAGATTTGCGCTGCTGTCTTTATTGCCCAACAGGTGTGCACTGGCCTGCCCTGGCTGCGTTAGCTGCGCACGGGTGGGGCCCAACGGAGGCAGCGGTGGCCGGGCGGGGAGAGGAGGGGGCAGAATCAAAGGCCCGAACAGGGCGATTACATCACCTCTTACCCTATCGACTGCATCTTCTCGTAAGGCTGCCATGACAATTATAACGCTTCCCAGGCCAACAAGGCGGCAGCGTTGTTACGGCAATCACTAAGCACTAATGTTTCCCCAGGATCACCAGGGGAGGATTCGGCGCTAGTACTGGAATTACCCCGGACGCTGGGTTGAAGGCTAAGAGGCGGCCTCCTGTTCAGGGTTTGCTTCTTCTTCGCGTTCGCGTTCGCATCTGCATCCCAGAAAAGCGTACCCGTGAATTCTCAACGCATCGCATGAATTGGTGGTACCCACCGCTACAATCTACGTTGTTACAAAGCAGACGCAGCATGTATGTTGTTTCTGCCGTTGTAGGCACGTCTGGAGGCTCCTCCCCGTCCGCATGATCAGCTGCGTCGTCCACAGCTATCTTATGCGCCAGACAGCATTAATTCCGGTAACGGGAACGCGTAGTCCGCGTAAACTTGCACTTCACGACCGCGTTCGGCGAGTAGTGGGAGTAATCATTCGAACGGGGACCTTATCAGCTGCCTGCAGCGGACTTTGCCTTGTGTCCTCTCTGCCAGTATTTTGAGACTTCCGTGGTCCTCCGAAAAAACGTTTTGAGATAAAGCGGGCAAATGCGTAGCGCCTATGGGAGGTAAACACGGTGAGAAAAAGTTTCGAGAAGATATTTTGAGATATAGCAGAGTTCGAGTTAACGAGGGATTAATTTAACGGACAGGCACTAGAAATGTTCTTCCCTTCCCCTTCTTGACTGCGCATGAAGCAAAAGCGGCGGGGCGCACATTCTATGCTGCAAAAAGTTTACTGTTTTTTACGTTCCTACTTGGAACGAAAATACCAAAAGCCTTCTTCTGGGATACCCCTACCGTTGATGCGTGTACTGTCGTTAGTGGGCTTATTTTATTAACCTACTCTGTCGCAGGCACTTGGTAAGAAAGTGTGTACTGAAAACGAAGTGCCAAGTCTGCGGGACCAACTACTGCTTCCTGCATGCCAGGGGACGATGCCGCTGTGTTTACTACCTCTTGTAATTTGGGGGGACTTCCGAATCCTTCCGCACATTTTTTAAAGTTTATAAGCGATCTCTAGGACGTTTTTACCGGTTGCTTCAGCGACAAGGAGCTCCACCATGACAGCGTTATGGATGTGCTGCAGCCCTTATTCACAACAAACACCTTAACGGCGTTGGTTGCGACCAGCACGTGATACCTTGACCGCAAATTTGGTTTGGTTCTGTATACATTGCGACACGGATTCATTTCTACATAAAATGTTTAAACAAGTTCCGTGATTACATGCGGAGGTGGGAGCAACACCTTAAACTTAGCCGTCGCTAATGATCGAGGGCGAGTTATGAAAATGCGTTGACCAAAAATGTCAATTTAAATATCCATGTTACCGTGATTCCTAAACCTTTACATGTGTAGACTTTGTGCATGATTTCCCGCGTTACATTTCATTTGCTGGGCTATTGAAAATGAAAACAAAATGTGTATTTGTTCCAGTTCCGTTTATTTGAACCTCCATGTTAGCCTTCTTGAACCTTTACCTCTATAGTAGACGTGTTATATTTCATTTTTGTCGCGGTCAATGTATCTTCTGATCTATGTTTTGCATTTGTTTTATGTGCGTGTAATTGTACTCTCAGCATACTTGCGAATTAAATTTGTGTTATTCTGATTCAACTCCTTTCTTTATCGAATCAGGTGAAAGGTGGTGCCATTAATAGAACGTTGCGGGAATAGTTCTATGAAAGACGGTCATTGGTACAACTGAGCTAACTGAGATAACCACTCTAAAAAGATATCTCGCTTGCGCGTGTCATTTTCTGTTCGGCCACCACGGTGACCCGTAATTATCCCAAGCGGGCCACTGCTTAAATACTGCTATAATAACAACTCACGCAATAAAAAACAAACGCAACAACTTATGATAGTAACCCACATAACTGCAGTCCGAGTGTAAATTGCAAGACAATAACTAAGAAATTTTTCTGAGAAGCTATCATCCCAGTCCTCATATTTTTTCGTGTCATGTCCATCAAGCAACCCAATAAGGACACAATCATAACGCAATGATGAACTGGTTCATATTTGTCAATTCAACGCAAAATACTTTTTTATGGTACATTGGAATAGCGAAAATGTCGCTGCAATTACTTTATTTAAGATCCGTTACGAATGCTGCACTGAAGGAAAATCCGTAATTTTCCTTGTTGTCGAGCGGGAAAGGCAAAACTAACGCAAAATGAGCTGCAGCGTTTATTTTTCATTTCTTTACTCACAGTCCACTGTACCTACAGTACATTTCAGCAATTGGACGACCCGCAGAAAAAATTTTTAGCGCTCCACGCGTAAAGCGTTTCCTGGCCCGGTTTCCTCCCCGCCGCTTTCGCTTTCAATGGTCGTTGACTACAGCGCCGCCGCTATTTTCTGCGCGAAACGAGTACCTCTCCGGGCGGCCGGTCGGGCCACTCTAAAACTTCTAGTTCACTCTATCGGCGGCGGCGGCGGCGGCGCAGAGCTGCTCCCCACGAAATACTCGAAATTGCCACTGGCGCCACCTCGGGGCTTTGAAAGAAACTTTGTCAGCGATGACCCCTTCGGCCTCTCATTGGCTGTGGCCCCACGACAATCGCAACAATGGCACGACTGCATCTGGCTTGGCAGTCGCACTTCGTGAGCCTCCTCCGACCAGCGAACATCGCCAAAACCGGTCCTAACGATCAGTCATATCCATCAGTCGCATGCGAATCGCGTGCACCAGTCGTCCGTGTGTCTCGCGCTTTATTTACCGAGAAATTGAACTGTTAAGCCAAAATTTCAATTCTCCCGCTAAATCATGTGTTTTCGTTACGGCGACAATGACGCTTTAAGAGCACGGCCTTAAAACTAAGGATAGCCTGCTGACCAGGGCTGATACCATTTTACAGACGGTTGTTTGGTTTTCTTGTTTAACTCCCACTTTCTCATTGACGGCGCTGTAATACTGCTGAAGTGCCAGTATTCGCACTTTGCTTCTGGCCGGACTTCTATAGCTGCCGTATTTTTATTCGGATTAATGCCAAGGAGGTTTAAAAAGTCAAGCATTTCCCAAGTAAGAGGGAAGATGGCAAAGTACGAATGCCCGAGTTTGCCCGAAGTTACCCGAAGTTACCCGATTTGATCCGGAGGGGCGCTATGTTAAAGTCTTTGGCATTCGCACGTTACGTACCTCTCACTTGGGAAATGCTTGGGAATGCGCCCTCGAGCGTCGGAATGCGGAGCCGACGAGCGAGCGCCCTCACGCGGACGGAATGCGAAGCGAACCGGCACAGCGGCGCGCCGCCCGCAGCTAAGCCGAGCAGGAGACCGTTGCTACGCCGAGACCGTTGCTACGCACGCTCTCTCTCCTCCTCCGCGCCGTTGCTAGGGGAGAGGGGGAGCGCGGACGGCGGGAGAGACGCGCGCGAAGGCGCAGTACCGGCGAGGGGGAGATGTCACGCGAGGGGGAGAGGCACGCGCCGAGGATGAGTGCAAACCTAGCGGGGGGAGAGGCGCGCCAGCTGCAGAGCACGTGATGTCACGGCGCGAGGGGGAGGGGGGAGCAGACGGCAAAGGCGCCAGCGCGCGGTCACGTGGAGTGTGACGTCACGGTGTGAGGAGCGGTGCGGAGCCGGTGCGGGGCGCGCGCAGCCACGGCGCGGGAGGGCGGAGCGCGCGCAGTCACGTGGGGTGTGACGTCGCTGCGCCGTTGCTACAGACGCTCCCCTCCGCTCCTCGCGCCGTTGCTAGGGGAGAGGAGGAGGCGCACTGCGGATGGCGGAAGGTTCGGGGTCGCTTATAAAGTACATTAAAAAACTTCTGGAGTGGAAGCCGCGCCCCGATGTTGAAGGCGGCAGCCGCCATATTGCTCCAGGCAGAAAACGTGAAAGCGGCCATTTGGGGCCACGCAGCCGTTGCGGTGTTTGCGGTTGTTCTCCACTATTCTTGTGTTAAAACGCTTCTGAACGCTGCGGTGAACTCGCGTGTCGCCTTCGGCACGCGAGTCGTGCGAATAGTGCGAAGCAGAAGTCTAGAATCATTCTGATGAGTAAGTACGCGCGAAACAACCTTCAATCGCTTGTTCCATTCAGCGCGCTATCTAACTCGAGGACCCCAGGCACAGTTGCAACGGGAACGCTCTGTACGAACTTTTTTATCTGGCAATACAAGGTGAAATATGTTTTTGTGTTGGCATCCCAGGTTCCCGAATGACAATACGCTGCGTGAGACTCGGAAAGATGGCTGGATGCCTAAGAATGCGCACGTTATTTTCTCGGAGCACTTTGAAGTTAGCTGCTTTGCGACGACGCGCCAAATAACGCTGCGACAAGGGGATGCATTCCTACCGTTTCTCCGCCTTTCCACGCACATATACGCCTAAACCTGCAGTGCCCCAGCCATTGGGAAATGATTCCGATCGGTTACACCCATCGGATGGACTTTTGGAAAAGCCTCTCGCCTTTTGTCGGTGCATTAGTGCCATCAGAAGTTGTGACACCGAAAGGGCATGGTTGCACATTCCGCGGCGAATGCTGCCCTGAGATGCTGTCCAGTGAGCTGCCAGCAGCTGTGAAAGCTAATGGTGAGCCGTGTAAACATGCCCTAGCTGAAGATCTGCCGCAATGTGGAAAATGCAAGAGAAAAAAATCGTTACGTGCGAGTAGCGAGCGCACCTTATCGTAAAGATGTCGACAATGGCCTATGACCAAGCATTATTCCCTCAGTTGGAGCCTCATCGATCCACTCAGCAACCGAAATTAACGCTTTGTCAAAGAAGATTGCCAGTCTGTATATATATAAAGGTGGAGTTTCACCAATTTTTAAAAGAAATAAACCCGGAAACTCGCATAGCGCGGTACGAACGCAGCTTACAAGGAGCAATTTTTACAAATCTGTAAATGACACATGGAGATCATAGTAGCGGAAAACTGGCCAACTGGTCCGACTTTGTATTCTTTTGTATGTTTCTGCTCGGCTTGGTTGTTAAGGGCCCGTGTTTTATTAATGTTCCTAGTTTCCTGCTGGACTGCATTGTGATGTTAGGCAGCTCTCGTAGGATTTGTTGCTTTTTTATCCATGCATAGAAGACAATACGGCCTATGCTTTTTCCCGATATTTTTGTTTTCGCATATTAATATAACGATACAATGCGCGAACGGCGTAGACGAAAAAAGGCCGAAAGACGGAGGAGACAGAAGAAGGAATGCACCGAGCAGAAAATTTAGGAGAGTGTTCTGACACCGAAACACACCTCACCCCTCTCGGGCTACGCCCCTAAAGCCTGAGATAAAATAAAAATTTATTTACCACTTTATCTGTTCCACAGTGCACCTCGCGTCGGGAATGTTGCGAGCGAATACGCACATACGCGAATAACCCTAGCTCATATATTATTGCGTAAAAAACTTCGCCGTGTACTATGGATAGGTTATATAACATAACAAAAGAAATGTGGGCAAAATCAACTACACCGACTGTCCTGTTTTATGCTGAAACGCCTCCGCGAATTCTCGCTCATTACGTTGCCAGCGCACACGCAGCGCTGGCTCTTGACAGGAGCAAGATGGCCGCCAACCGGCTTCCCCGGCTTCACCCGCTCGCGTTGGCGTGTATAGGGGATCTCCATTCCAGAAGTTCTATAGGTGCGGAGTCCGTCCGCATCCGTGCGCATAGCATTTACCATCGCAAGAAATCACAGAGTCAAACGGCTTACTCCCTCGCCTGTAACGGTGCGGAGTACCTTAGGACCTCGCAATGTCCGTCCGCGTCCATCCGTGCGCACACCACCATCGAGCGAAAATCAAGCGAAATTCGCTTTAGGCCGTGAGTTGCAGCTTAATTTAAGGAATAATCAAGGTGCAACTCACGGCTCAAATCGAATGACGGTCGGGGCGCAAATCGGATGTCACTCGGGGCGCAACTTGGATGCAATTTCGAGTCCCCGTACTCCGCACCCTCGCCATCATCCACGGAGTGGAGATGCTGCCTATTTTTTTCAACCTCCTTGGTTAATAATAATCGTTTCCTAAAGCATAAGCAATGACTTGAAAAATATGGTAACGTAAGTTACCATGCACTTATGTCAGTTGGTCAATGTTGTGTCAGACAGGTCCAACACGTCCGACGGTGGCAAAGTGCCGCGCTAACTGCACCAGTGTTGATGTGTTCGTTCGTAACTCTGATTGTTCACCCCACCGTTCTTACTGCTATAAAAAGAAAGTGCCCTAAATGTAAGTGTAAATAGCTCGTTCAGCAAGCTTATAAATAAGCCTTGCCTAATTTGCATTTGCTTTTGCCAGCCTTAGCTAATCGCACAGCTGGGCACAAGACATCATAGGTTCTGTTGCGGGAAATGAGCTAGTGGGTCGCATGGCCATTCCCTTTTTCCTAATTATACAGCTTATCTGAGCGAAGTTTACGTTAAAAGGGGTGTCAGTGTGGTTCTAACGAGGCAATCTTTCGAAAAAACCAAACTTGTGCTTTGTCTGCATGGCAACTTTAAGATGATGGAAGAAAACTGTTTACTCTACACAAAGCCCACAGCCACTCGATCTTCCCCTTTTTGGTGGGGCCTGCTGAATGCTCCTCTCTACCTGTGAGAGCGATAGTTCCCTTTCACTCAGCCACGTCGCCTGTGGCGCTGGGTATTGGTGACATGGTGGCAGTTCGGAAGCGATAGCAGCCGTGGCGGAAAGTTTCTGGATCAGGTGGTTTGGGTAAATGAGAGGAATAATGCATTGTTTTCCCGTACTGGATGTGGTTCAACATGCTGTAGTACATGCCTCGGAACATGCCCGTGCTTGTTTGGTAGTTGTTCGTGACAATACGGATAATGAGAAACCCCGCCTCCTCAACAGCTTTCAGCATTTCGGGCGTCAGGTTGTGCAGCTGGTCATATTTCAGTTTGCTGGTAAAAAATACCCTACGGGGATAACGTAAGCCATGGAAAGCCCGTGCATAACAAAGGAGCTTGTTGGCTATCTCAGTGCCACCACTGATTCGATGTTCACAGTCGATATCAACAATCGTGAAAATTCCGTCAACTCGACGATCATAAATTACTTTTTGCTGTATTGACATCTCACCAATAGTGAGGCTGCAGTATGGCTCTTTTTCTAACCGCAAGGTTTGTCTTTCCACTTGCAGCCATTTCTTTGTTGAACTCCTTAAACCAGTCTCTCATGTAGAAGTCCCGAGGAGCTTTTTTAGCATGCTTCGACACGGCAGCATCAGCAGTTTTTTTTTCCCACACATGATTGTAACCTTTACAGGATGTCGACACACATTCCGCTAGTGTGGGCTCTTGCCAATTCGGCCACACCTTATAATAGTTGATAATCGTTCCGTGACAAATTTCGCATTCCTATTTCCTCCTTGCGCGACTTCTGAAAGGGCCTTTAGAGCTTGCACAGCTCTGTTGACCTCATATTTGTGAACTTTTTTCTGAATTTACCACAGGTTTTCTGAAGTTTTTGCAAGCGCTCGTTCAGTCTCTGCTGTTTCACTTGAAGGCGAGGTGCATTCATTTTTGTATTTGCAATATATGCGACCAGTTGAAATGTCGTGTGGCGGTCTTCAGTTTTTAATCCACTTTTCACGTCTTCCTCACCAAGGTATATTTTCTTGCAGCTAGTATTCAATGTGTGTGCGGTCAGCCTCAGGGTCTTCTAGACGGATATGTTTTGCTTTTCTTGCACAAACTAAATTTTCTCTGCCGCTCCCCTGAATTTTGCTCGCTTGCGTGCACTCGTTACATGGGGCACAGAGCAGTTTTTCGCTCCTTGGAATGAGTCGGGAGCATGTAGGTTGGTATAGGACGGAAACTGACTCGGCACAACTGCAACCATGCCCTTTCGGTGTCACAACTTCTGATGGCACTAATGCACCGACAAAAGGCGAGAGGCTTTTCCAAAAGTCCATCCGATGGGTGTAACCGATCGGAATCATTTCCCAATGGCTGGGGCACTGCAGGTTTAGGCGTATATGTGCGTGGAAAGGCGGAGAAACGGTAGGAATGCATCCCCTTGTCGCAGCGTTATTTGGCGCGTCGTCGCAAAGCAGCTAACTTCAAAGTGCTCCGAGAAAATAACGTGCGCATTCTTAGGCATCCAGCCATCTTTCCGAGTCTCACGCAGCGTATTGTCATTCGGGAACCTGGGATGCCAACACAAAAACATATTTCACCTTGTATTGCCAGATAAAAAAGTTCGTACAGAGCGTTCCCGTTGCAACTGTGCCTGGGGTCCTCGAGTTAGATAGCGCGCTGAATGGAACAAGCGATTGAAGGTTGTTTCGCGCGTACTTACTCATCAGAATGATTCTAGACTTCTGCTTCGCACTATTCGCACGACTCGCGTGCCGAAGGCGACACGCGAGTTCACCGCAGCGTTCAGAAGCGTTTTAACACAAGAATAGTGGAGAACAACCGCAAACACCGCAACGGCTGCGTGGCCCCAAATGGCCGCTTTCACGTTTTCTGCCTGGAGCAATATGGCGGCTGCCGCCTTCAACATCGGGGCGCGGCTTCCACTCCAGAAGTTTTTTAATGTACTTTATAAGCGACCCCGAACCTTCCGCCATCCGCAGTGCGCCTCCTCCTCTCCCCTAGCAACGGCGCGAGGAGCGGAGGGGAGCGTCTGTAGCAACGGCGCAGCGACGTCACACCCCACGTGACTGCGCGCGCTCCGCCCTCCCGCGCCGTGGCTGCGCGCGCCCCGCACCGGCTCCGCACCGCTCCTCACACCGTGACGTCACACTCCACGTGACCGCGCGCTGGCGCCTTTGCCGTCTGCTCCCCCCTCCCCCTCGCGCCGTGACATCACGTGCTCTGCAGCTGGCGCGCCTCTCCCCCCGCTAGGTTTGCACTCATCCTCGGCGCGTGCCTCTCCCCCTCGCGTGACATCTCCCCCTCGCCGGTACTGCGCCTTCGCGCGCGTCTCTCCCGCCGTCCGCGCTCCCCCTCTCCCCTAGCAACGGCGCGGAGGAGGAGAGAGAGCGTGCGTAGCAACGGTCTCGGCGTAGCAACGGTCTCCTGCTCGGCTTAGCTGCGGGCGGCGCGCCGCTGTGCCGGTTCGCTTCGCATTCCGTCCGCGTGAGGGCGCTCGCTCGTCGGCTCCGCATTCCGACGCTCGAGGGCGCATTCCCAAGCATTTCCCAAGTGAGAGGTACGTAACGTGCGAATGCCAAAGACTTTAACATAGCGCCCCTCCGGATCAAATCGGGTAACTTCGGGTAACTTCGGGCAAACTCGGGCATTCGTACTTTGCCATCTTCCCTCTTACTTGGGAAATGCTTGACTTTTTAAACCTCCTTGGCATTAATCCGAATAAAAATACGGCAGCTATAGAAGTCCGGCCAGAAGCAAAGTGCGAATACTGGCACTTCAGCAGTATTACAGCGCCGTCAATGAGAAAGTGGGAGTTAAACAAGAAAACCAAACAACCGTCTGTAAAATGGTATCAGCCCTGGTCAGCAGGCTATCCTTAGTTTTAAGGCCGTGCTCTTAAAGCGTCATTGTCGCCGTAACGAAAACACATGATTTAGCGGGAGAATTGAAATTTTGGCTTAACAGTTCAATTTCTCGGTAAATAAAGCGCGAGACACACGGACGACTGGTGCACGCGATTCGCATGCGACTGATGGATATGACTGATCGTTAGGACCGGTTTTGGCGATGTTCGCTGGTCGGAGGAGGCTCACGAAGTGCGACTGCCAAGCCAGATGCAGTCGTGCCATTGTTGCGATTGTCGTGGGGCCACAGCCAATGAGAGGCCGAAGGGGTCATCGCTGACAAAGTTTCTTTCAAAGCCCCGAGGTGGCGCCAGTGGCAATTTCGAGTATTTCGTGGGGAGCAGCTCTGCGCCGCCGCCGCCGCCGCCGATAGAGTGAACTAGAAGTTTTAGAGTGGCCCGACCGGCCGCCCGGAGAGGTACTCGTTTCGCGCAGAAAATAGCGGCGGCGCTGTAGTCAACGACCATTGAAAGCGAAAGCGGCGGGGAGGAAACCGGGCCAGGAAACGCTTTACGCGTGGAGCGCTAAAAATTTTTTCTGCGGGTCGTCCAATTGCTGAAATGTACTGTAGGTACAGTGGACTGTGAGTAACGAAATGAAAAATAAACGCTGCAGCTCATTTTGCGTTAGTTTTGCCTTTCCCGCTCGACAACAAGGAAAATTACGGATTTTCCTTCAGTGCAGCATTCGTAACGGATCTTAAATAAAGTAATTGCAGCGACATTTTCGCTATTCCAATGTACCATAAAAAAGTATTTTGCGTTGAATTGACAAATATGAACCAGTTCATCATTGCGTTATGATTGTGTCCTTATTGGGTTGCTTGATGGACATGACACGAAAAAATATGAGGACTGGGATGATAGCTTCTCAGAAAAATTTCTTAGTTATTGTCTTGCAATTTACGCTCGGACTGCAGTTATGTGGGTTACTATCATAAGTTGTTGCGTTTGTTTTTTATTGCGTGAGTTGTTATTATAGCAGTATTTAAGCAGTGGCCCGCTTGGGATAATTACGGGTCACCGTGGTGGCCGAACAGAAAATGACACGCGCAAGCGAGATATCTTTTTAGAGTGGTTATCTCAGTTAGCTCAGTTGTACCAATGACCGTCTTTCATAGAACTATTCCCGCAACGTTCTATTAATGGCACCACCTTTCACCTGATTCGATCAAGAAAGGAGTTGAATCAGATTAACACAAATTTAATTCGCAAGTATGCTGAGAGTACAATTACACGCACATAAAACAAATGCAAAACATAGATCAGAAGATATATTGACCGCGACAAAAATGAAATATAACACGTCTACTATAGAGGTAAAGGTTCAAGAAGGCTAACATGGAGGTTCAAATAAACGGAACTGGAACAAATACACATTTTGTTTTCATTTTCAATAGCCCAGCAAATGAAATGTAACGCGGGAAATCATGCACAAAGTCTACACATGTAAAGGTTTAGGAATCACGGTAACATGGATATTTAAATTGACATTTTTGGTCAACGCATTTTCATAACTCGCCCTCGATCATTAGCGACGGCTAAGTTTAAGGTGTTGCTCCCACCTCCGCATGTAATCACGGAACTTGTTTAAACATTTTATGTAGAAATGAATCCGTGTCGCAATGTATACAGAACCAAACCAAATTTGCGGTCAAGGTATCACGTGCTGGTCGCAACCAACGCCGTTAAGGTGTTTGTTGTGAATAAGGGCTGCAGCACATCCATAACGCTGTCACGGTGGAGCTCCTTGTCGCTGAAGCAACCGGTAAAAACGTCCTAGAGATCGCTTATAAACTTTAAAAAATGTGCGGAAGGATTCGGAAGTCCCTTCCAAATTACAAGAGGTAGTAAACACAGCGGCATCGTCTTCTGGCATGCAGGAAGCAGTAGTTGGTCCCGCAGACTTGGCACTTCGTTTTCAGTACACACTTTCTTACCAAGTGCCTGCGACAGAGTAGGTTAATAAAATAAGCCTACTAACGACAGTACACGCATCAACGTTAGGGGTATCCCAGAAGAAGGCTTTTGGTATTTTCGTTCCAAGTAGGAACGTAAAAAACAGTAAACTTTTTGCAGCATAGAATGTGCGCCCCGCCGCTTTTGCTTCATGCGCAGTCAAGAAGGGGAAGGGAAGAACATTTCTAGTGCCTGTCCGTTAAATTAATCCCTCGTTAACTCGAACTCTGCTATATCTCAAAATATCTTCTCGAAACTTTTTCTCACCGTGTTTACCTCCCATAGGCGCTACGCATTTGCCCGCTTTATCTCAAAACGTTTTTTCGGAGGACCACGGAAGTCTCAAAATACTGGCAGAGAGGACACAAGGCAAAGTCCGCTGCAGGCAGCTGATAAGGTCCCCGTTCGAATGATTACTCCCACTACTCGCCGAACGCGGTCGTGAAGTGCAAGTTTACGCGGACTACGCGTTCCCGTTACCGGAATTAATGCTGTCTGGCGCATAAGATAGCTGTGGACGACGCAGCTGATCATGCGGACGGGGAGGAGCCTCCAGACGTGCCTACAACGGCAGAAACAACATACATGCTGCGTCTGCTTTGTAACAACGTAGATTGTAGCGGTGGGGACCACCAATTCATGCGATGCGTTGAGAATTCTCGGGTACGCTTTTCTGGGATGCAGATGCGAACGCGAATCAGCCGAGCGCAATACAGCTGTGTCTTTATTCTGCAATAATAAAAGTTTCTTTTTCCTGCGAATTATTTTGCCTTTATTACGAAATCTCCCCTGTGCAATAGTGCTTTTGTTAGCAGCACTATATATATAGCTGTTATTTCAGGGACCTGGCTACAAATTTTCTGAATTTGATTTAACTCGAAACTCCGCGCTTATCTGAAAATTTTCAGCTAATTTTACGACTTTGAGTTAACGAGAGATTACTGTATATCAACAATTAACGTTTTCAGAAAACGCATACAAAATGAGAAAGTATCGTTGGGGCGGGGGGGGGGGGGAGGGAGGAGGGGTGGTCGATAATTTTATGGCGGGTCATACAAGTTTAAAGTTTGCTCAAGCGGAGTCATAACGTTTCTGCGTCTACTTTCTAAATCAGCTGACCAAAGGCGCAGGTTCGATTCCCGGCCACGGTGGCTGCTTTTGTGATGGAGGATAAAACCGAAAAACGCCCGTGTCTTCGAGATTTCGGCGCACGTTAAAGATCCCCAGGTGGTCAAAATTAATCCGGAGCCCTCCAGTAGCGCTTGCCTCATCGCCTGTGTAGCGCCGGCGCGTTAAACCTCATAATCCAAAATAAATCAGCTTCGTAAGCGCAAAACACCGCAGCGAGCAACGCAAATATTGCCGCGCGCAGGCTGGGAGCTGGTGCCGGGGAGCGCCGGCTGGTCAGTTGTTGACGACAGCAGCGCCGCTGCTATACCGCTTTTATTTTCTGCGCGAAAGTCGACCCGGCGGAGCAATGGGAGAGGCCGCCGCTCGGGCCACTCTAAAACTTCTAGTACACTCTACCGCCGACCCGTGCGCTGTCCCCCTGGTAGACACATGTTGCCAGCGGTACCTACAGCATGGACGAGCGGAATCACGGGTGCTAAATGTTCGCACCACGCTGTACTGAACTTATAAAAATGCAATGTATAACGTAAATAGCACTTTTACTTTCTCTTCAAGTAGATAAATGTTTTTTTCCTGCTCGGATTTCTCTTGCACATATATCTAAATTGGCCCGAGTGCGCCTAAACAGGGAGGCAACAATGGAGCAAGAACAGTGGGCGGAGCGGCGCCAACGACGCATCACAAGCGCGCATCGGACCATGTTATAGTGAACTAGAATACCATGTGTCTCAAATTCACGCTCCCGACTAGTCCTGGCGACCCTCGTAACGATCAGTCGCATGCGAATCGCATGCACCAATCGTCCATGTGTCTCGCGCTTAAAGCATCATTTGCTGCCGGGCATGTGCTGAAAGCATTATAAAACACTAAATATTTCGAATCAAGCAAACTTGTATTTTGTCTTCATGGCGCCCCTTTAAAAAAGACACAAAGTAGGCGAAAGGAGGGATGTAGGGCCACGGCCGGCAAACACACTTGCCACATATTGATACTGGCGTTGATGAGCACCTAAAGAAATGAACCAACAGCTTTTATAGACAAAAGAAAAATGACCGCGCAAATGCCGACTTTGTTGCAAATGTCTTTGAAGAGGATAGTCGTCTGTGCCCCTGCTGCGTAAATAAATTCAAGTTTACTGCGCTCCACTGCTCCCCTCTGTGGCCCTTCCCACACGCGGTTCACGCCCCATCTACTGGGATCTCATTACTGTTAAACAACTTGGAATGCCACCATGAACTATAGTGACGCGCGCGACAGCAGGTGACGCAGGGAATTTTTTTTCTGCAGTGGCTGTAGTATTTCTTTACCATCGCGGAAATCAAGCATTCGTGAAATTTGTGATAAAGGAACGCTGCAAATGTCGCTTATGTATTGATTTTGTGTCTCAGATTTGCGTAATGTTTTGTTTTTGCTCAACAATGTTTACATGTATGAACACTGCCCCTAGATCTAGATGATTATAGGAATGGTTGCGGGTAAATAAACGTCTTGTTCATTCTCTCTTTCACTTTGTCCGGCTGGCTGAATTGAGGTACAGACAGACAGACAAACAAACACACAGATAGACCAAGATTTGTGTGATCAAGTAGCCCAAGAAAGACTATCATTTTTTATAAACGTCCTCCAGGCCATCAGGGGAAACATCGGGGTGGAATAATTGTTTTGTGCAGTCATATTCCGGGCATAACCAAGGGGCAGGCGCGCTCCCAAAACTCCCTTTACACTTCCGAGACTGCTCGTATATCGGTAACGGTGTACTTGTCCAACTGATGAACGCACGGTGGCGTAGCAGTTTCCGGGGAAGTGGGGGAGTAGGGGAAGGGGAATCAAATGCACAGCCCACACTAAAAGAAAATGCATAAACAATAACATAATCAAATAACATAATCAATTGCAAGAAATTAAGGAGAAGGGAGTTCTGTTCTACATGCCGAAAGAACATTTTTATAGGATCCATAACTGTTGAAGTGAACAGGAGTACCCCCCACACACTTGTGCCAGAGATGTCCAAAGAAGACTTCAGGTTGTGTGCACTTTGAATAACCATTGGGACTGACACAGCTGCAGAATAGTAGATCCTCCTGACCCACATTTACTCATGGGAACATACTGGAGGAATGCCTGAATCCAATGCTCTGACGAAACGGTCACTGTTTTCTTTTCATGGGTGGACATAGTGTCGTGGACACAGTTTTTGGTGCGTACGTCAGAAACGACTCACGTGTGGTGCAGTCTATGCCAGAGAAACCAGGGTAGCAGGAGCAGCCATAGGGGTCAGGCAAACAAAACAGCATGCCCCCACAGCGTTCATCGCCGCCTCCGGACAGAGACGCCACTTCCGTGCAGTTGTGGCTGCAGTGCTGGCCAAAGTGGTAAGGCTCGCAAGCTGAAAGGCACGAGAAATAGCACCGATCCTTGATCACAATGGTTTTAAAGGCAGCAATAAAGAACAAAACAAGATATTTGGCAGCTTATAGCACAGTCCACAGTGAAACATCGTGCTTCGAACGCACATATTGTTCCCCTTGTCTGCTAGCTACAACACTTGATGAGGGGCTTTCCTTGTGCTGCAAATGTTACACCTGTTGTGTAATTTGAAGCACTGCTCTTTCTCTACGGTGATTTTGTGTTTCCTGCACATGACCTCACTTTCCATCATAGCGGTAGTGGTGGTAGTGTATATCTCTAAAAATGCAAACGAAAAATCCTGGGTCATCAACACTAACGTGAAACTTGGGAAGGGGCGAAACATGCAGTTTATAAGTGTTGGAGCCTTGGCGTTTTTGCCCACGGAGATGAAGCCGTTGGGGTGGAAATAAACAGCTTTGCTGTAATTCTTCTGTCTTTGAAGCACAAAGCATTGTAGCGCAAGGTCGCGGTGCGTTCTTTTCGTACGCATTACATTATAGCGCGAGGCGTTGGAAAACGAGTGTCCCGGTGTTTTAGTACTATGATGACATAAGATAACGACGACATGAGACGGCAACAGCCCGAGCCCCTAAGAAGCTTCACCCCTAACACAGCAATGTTGTTGAATTTTTGTATTGTGAAAGTGCTTACAAAAGAAACAACAAACAACCATATGATGTCCGAAAAACTGCCAAACGTTCAACGCCAGAACTAGACATCCACTACACGTCCGCTGTACATCCATGTGTAGATGCACAATGAACATCCAACAACAAATGTACAAACACTACAGACTTCTGGATGTCCACTCACGGACGGACCCAATAACTCTTGAACTTAAAATGACATTATTGGACATAAAATAAAGCAAAAAGTTACCACACTTTTCTAATTAAGACAAGACTAATTTAGTGTTTTCTAACCGAATAAAGCATTTGTATATTGCACCGAGGCTTATGGAAAAGGCATTTGTGCATGACATGTCAATATCCAAACAATGCATGACGTATCGGTACCCCAAGCATGTCCCTTGATGATTCAGTTTCGGATGGGATACAAATATAAGAAATTTGCCATTATATCTTTCTTACTGTGTTGCCCTCATTACTGTGCTGTACCTCTGTGGCTTTGTTAAGTATTTGAAGAACGTCTTTCGGATCTTTGCGGGCGTCTTGCAAGCACCCAGAACACCACACTGAATGTCTTTCGGGTGTACAATGAACGTTGACTGGTTGTACCATTTCTACCTCAAGAAGCAGTTTATATTCTTCATTTTTACTTTGGAACACCTGACAAAAAATTGATTGCAAAAATGAGATATTAGGCTTCCTGAGGTCTTTAGTTGTTACTTTTGAATTAGCTGGTAAATGGTAGCTGTCAGAAATTGCTTATTAATCAGGAAGTGTGATTTAAGGATGGCTCCACACATTTTTTAGTAGTCCTGATCCTACCAAGCAGAGGAATGAAAATATAAAGAGAAAGTGGCCCCAACTGGCACTACAAATCTTACGTGCGCTTGTACAGAATGTTGTCGCGTGCTTGATCCTCTTGTTATCGAAAGATTTGGTAGGTAGACTACATAAAAAACTAAGGCAATGTAAAAATCCCTCCTTACTTCAAAATCCATCACTCACCTTTTTCGCAGAGCTGACCTGCAAACCCTGGAGGGCAGATGCAGGCGCCTGTGATGTCGTGGCAGACTCCACCATTTTGACATTGAGGACAGTGTTTGCTGCACCCTGGGCCATATGCGCCTTTTTGGCAAGCTGAAATGGTTTGGGAACAAGTCGTAGAGGCCTCTAGGACAACGACTATCAGCCATAAGGAGTGATGATAGCCCAACCACCATCACACTCACCAAATGCCCATAGAAGCTTCAAAAATATTTATTAGGAGGTTTACGTATACAAAATTTTTGCCTTAGAAGAGATCATGAATTTTTAATAAAATTATATTTGGTTTAATGTGTACAAAGCTCCACACAATAAAAAGGATAATATTGGTGTTAATAAATTAAGGCGCTTGTGTGTCCACGTGCTAGTGCTCGATAAGAACAAATGATTACGGCAAAGTTAAGCAGGATGGTAATGCAGCAGAAGAAAAACCTTGACAGACGTTGCCACAACACAATGACAGTTCCCGAGCATGCTTAAAGGGGCCTTGCATACAAAACACGAGTTTGGTTCATTCGAAACATTGCCTCGTTAGAATAACACTGACACCACTTTTAACATAAACTCCGCTCAAATAAACTCTTTATTTAGAAAAAGGGAATGGCCATGTGACCCACTAGCTCATTTCCCGCACTGGAACCCATAACATATTATGCACAGCAGTGCTATTGTCTTAGGCCAGAAAAAGTAAATGCAAGTTAGGCAGGGGTGCTTGCCGAATGAGCCTTTTTCTCTTAAGTGCAACGTATATTCATTTTACAGCACTAAGAATGGCGGCGTAAACAATGAAAGTTACGAATGCACACGTTAACATATAAGTACCAATGTGTACTGCTGTTGGTACTACGCGCACTAAACATCAGTGCGGCGCTTTTTGGTTGTTTCACATGACAGTGCCAGATTGACGTAACCGACTGTCTTATGTGACTATTAGTGAAACCTACCCCATGTTTCAAGAAACGATTAATTTCTATCGTAACAAAAACAAGCCAGGTGCAAATACGGTAAAAAACAAAATAAATGATTATAGCGGTGCAGAGCAGTATGGTGCCATAATCTAGTCGTAGGACTGGTGGTAAACAAGGGTCCTCATACGCTGGAAACGAAGCAGCGCACTTGAAGTTTGCTTGAAGATCCATCCTTGTGACGTCATCGCAGACATCGTGAAACACAGAATTTGGCGGGAAAATCAAAATTTTAACTTAAATTCACTAATTTCTCTGTGAATACGGACAAGGGCAGGCACCACTATAAACCCAAATCGTTCGAATAAAGTAATCTTGTATTTGGTCTGCATGGCCCCTTTATTAATTACAGAGAGACTTTTCGATAAGTTTCTTCTGCTCCAGACACTGGAAAGAAATGTATACTAGGCATGCTAGTGGTGGCTTAATGCAAAGATAGCCAACGGGCAGCACTTTGTTTTATAGTATTTGCACATGCATGTGTGTAGCAGATATGCTAAAGGCAACTGTTATTACTCATTTGAG
Source organism: Haemaphysalis longicornis (assembly GCF_048455015.1). NCBI lineage: Eukaryota > Metazoa > Arthropoda > Arachnida > Ixodida > Ixodidae > Haemaphysalis > Haemaphysalis longicornis. Next base: position 103,440,171 of record NW_027526225.1, read on the forward strand.
CACACTTGCAATAAAAGGTTCGGCAGCCATCCAGGCCATAGCAAGTGGGGTTAGAAAGCAAAGAATGCTCTACATTAATAAAAGTGACAAAAGTAAGTAAAGAAAAAGTAATCCTATGTGAGTGAGGCATATGCGGGCACAATTGCGGGGACAGTGGAGTTTAGAACTTTCTACGAACGGAAAGGTTGATTTGATTGATTGATGAACTATGTGCTTTAATGTGCCGACGCTACAAAGGCGATGAGGTGCATGGTAACGGGCACCACTGGATTAATTTTGACCACATGGGGATCTTTAACATGCGCCAAAATCTCGAACACATGGGCGTTTTTGCTTTATGTCTCCATCAGAAAAGCGTCCGCCACGGCCGGGAATCGAACCCACGTCCTTGGGCTCAGCAGTACAATGCTTTAGCCACTGAGCCATCACAGCAAAAGAATGTAAAGGCAAAAGTCTAGTTGAATCTTCTGTTGATCTGCTATAAGCGCGTCTAAAACATTGGCCGGGGTGTCACCCTTTATCAGATCCTTTCTCTGTTGCTGCTATTTCCTTTTCCTAACACCTGCTCAATCGCCCTTCCTTAGACCTCTCTTCCAACACTGCTATTTTTATTGTCCAGAAGACACTCCAAATTTTTTTGCGATTCTGTGTACCTTCAATGATGCTCTGTAAGCTAACATCACCGCCTTAAAAATGAGTGGACGCAGTTGCCCCACTGCATACCCCGGATTTTTTTTTCACTAGTAACAAATGAGCCAAGTGTATTATTACATTCACAAGGTTATTGTGATTTATAACTAACACCTACATGGGGCAGTGTTGTGGCGACTCGAACATAATCTCAACATCTCAACCAGCCAGGTCGCCGATTATAGTCAACTCTCTTCCCAGGCCATGGTACAAGAAGTGTCTACGTTCCAGTCCCTAATATGTACACCCAGTTGTGGCATCTCCAATGAATCGTGTGTTGGCCGGACTGGCTCCTTGGTTTTTCGTACGGTCAACATATCGCACGCAGTGACGGAAGCAAGAAACTGTCTGTTGAGACGCACAAAAAATGCACCACAGCAGAAACACCACCCCTCAGGAGAGGCAAACATTTTTAACAATAAATATTTTACGCAGCTTAGGCACCTATCTGGCCTGACGCATTGGGGAGCGAGGGCTCGTGCAGTTTGCTAGAGAAGAAGCCAAGATCATGTGAGGAGTACCGGTAGGCGGGGTTTTCTCGAAAAGTCAAACCGCATGCAGCCCCATGATCATAGGTGCATGTTTTATGCACGCAGCACAATTTCCTATCAATTTGGCATAAAGTTTAACTGATAAGCGTCCGTATCTCAATCCCACTGCACACAAAGCAAGCACCAACATCGTGTGCCGAGAACTGTAAGAATGGGGCTCCCATAGATACAATGGCATGGCTTCTGCACAGGCTTACAACCACACAGCCATTTTTCATATTCAGCTCATAAAGCCTGACTGCTGCAGTTTGGTTTTCAACCAGTGGCTTCGCAAGTGGCAGCAGCACTGTGCATGCACGCAGGCAGATTATGCTCAATGCCTGCTGTCATCTTATCGCAAAGAACCACACCACACATTTCTGTGGGATCACTAAGACTTCCTAGAACATGGGTGAGGGTATTACTAACCTCTCACAATAATCCTGGAGACCTGGACAGGCATTTTATTTTCATGGAATGTGTAGAGTCCGCTGTCACCTAGTTGTCCATCTGAGACTTCAAACCTTGAGCCTCTACTTGCATAGACTCCATCCTTGTACCAGAAGGCTAAACCTCCATTTACTTTCAAAACCGCAGCTGCTTCGCCCTTGTTGATGGTCTGGCTGAGGGGTCTCGGAAAATCCGCTGGAATCACAAGCAGGACAAAACGCCAGATAATAACCGCAACCTGCCCCACTACTAAATTACTAGAAAGAGTGGGTAACAAAACAGCACTGCGGCTGACAGCTATGCACTGAATGACAGCAGGATGTTTGAGCCATGAGACGCTTGAATGACTCCATCCCAAAACTCACATGAAGTGTGTCACTAATGGCGAACAAGGGTTGTTTGGCCAACAAAAATTCAGCCACCCGTGCGATTAGGATGAAGGGCTAGTTTTGTCCACTGATGTCAAACAGGCATCTCCTTGACTAGTTCAGTCATCAGGTTTCACCTCGAGGTGCTGATTAAAAACTACTCATGTGCAACATAACCCACGAGTGTTTCAACTGCTTCCAGAAAAGAAAACAATTTACATGTTTATCTAGAGATAGGTCAAGTGGAAAGGAACTGAAACAAGAGTCTGCACATTTTGAGACACCAAGGTTTGCATTCGTGTTATTGTGTGCACTAAAACGCCCACCTGTCATTGAGATGTAGCACGCATAAACATTTCCTCTACCGCACATTTCATTCGGTCTAGCTTTTCAGTGCACGACAACGCACGTTAAAAGAAGGGCACCCACCAAAGATATTCCGAGATTTTTCTCGGCCATGGTTCATTTCACATTTCTAAAACGTGTGCCTCCCATCTTTTGCCTCTGCGGGATGTTCTCCAAAGTGCACACACATGTGGTGGGCATGTGTGTGTGCCTATGAGTATGCGTGTAAACATGCACATACATGCCAAGACAACAAAAAACCGCAAGGTAAAAGCGGTTAAGGTAAAATAAAAGGTAAAAGGTAAAGTGAAAGGTAAAAGGTAAAATAAGGTAAAAGGTACAATAAAGCAACCGGCTGCAAGAGGTGGTGCTGCGCTCATGAGAGTAAGAAAGAACGAGCCTGCACAAAGGAAAAGAGCAATGTGAAAAGGATTGGGGAGGAGAAAGAACTGTCAGTCTGCGGCAGGTCTTTCACAGTTCCATGACCTGTGATACGAATGAACAGAACTTGTGTGTGCAGCAGGTGCCGACTGGCACCCAGACGAAACGCACCACAAGTGTACCAACAGTGGATCATGGCATCAAGTTCAACGCTGCAACTTTCTACCTGAGTCAGCTCTTCTCACTGCCATCATTGCACCATGCTAGCGGTCATCCCTGCCCCGCTCATGCAATCACCATTGTGCACCGTCGCTAACTTCCTTATTCTCTTTATCACAATGTGACTGAGGTTTCTCCTTCCAGAAATATTGAAAATGATGAAAGCAGTGACGAACATCCTGGCCACATCAGCACACGGCAATTATGAGTCTATGCAACCTGAAATTACAAGCCTGGAAAAATATTTCATCTGAAAACGTGAGCTTCTTCGCTTAAAGAGCCACACAAACTCCGTGTGAGTGCCTGAAATGACCATACTGACCACGTGACCGTAAAAATATCCATAAAATGCGGAATAGTAATTTTGAATAGTTTACTTCGTTTACACTGGCACAACAAATGAATCAATCCAGCAAGCAAATTCTAGCGATCAATGAGATCAAGATTTGAAATCAACGCCAGCCGTAATAATTGGCCACGTACCAGCCTATTTTACTAACTCAGTCAAAGCAACTAGAACAGTGAGCTTCAATATTTGCTTGTTTACTGCTTGCAGTATTTTGCCCTCAGAGCAAAATTAAACCTGTGAGAATCTTTGACTTCAGCCAGTACAAGAACACAATTTGTATTGGGGCAGGGTATGTCCCCAAAACCACAATTTTGCACTGAGTCACAACACACTCACGTGCTGTCGGCATGGCAAGAGATGTGGCAGAAGAGAGGATGTTTTTGTGCACGGAGCAGACAAATGCTCCAAAAGCATATCTGCTGCCGATAGGCCAGTCTACTTTAAAGACCCCTGCAGAGAAAAAAGAAAAAAATTGGAACTAGACCAAGTTCCAATGCCAAAACCTCGTGCAGTCTTCGCTGCAGTTTTAACTAGTTCAATATACGTGAGCAAAATGATACACACTGCCGAATAACCATTTAAACAGCAAATTATGTTTAAAAAATATGAGAAAACCACCGAAACTTTTTATAACAATTACTTCGAAATAACGACAAAGCATGATCTTGCTTATTTTGCAAGTAGCTGGAGAAGCCATGAATGCTTTTTAGTATTGTAAAATTTATTCATTTCCTGGACTGACTGTGCAGCCAGTAAAAAATGTATCCACTATACATAGGGCTGTTCGATTTTTACACCGCGAACATATTTAAGAGACTCAGGTTAATCCCGATTTGTCCGCGAATGAGCCTTTTTAAAGTAGCGATCTGCAGCACAATCTTGCGCAGATGGTCCGTCGTTCTTAACCACTACTTACTGGAAGCAAGCCCCACAAGCACATCTGTCGACCTCACTGAGCATTGACATGACTCTGCTGCTTGCAACCCCAGGCTGGCAAATGCAGCACTGCCATTGTTGGGCCTAGCTAACGGAAGCTCTGATGTCGAGAGAACTTCCCCCAGCTGAGGTACGTTCTACGATTGGACAGCTCTCGAATGGAGGCCGGCATGTTGCGCATGCAGATGATAATGTATGTAAACAATGAACTACAGAAGGATTTAGGGAAGGCTGCAGAGTGGTGTGATAAATGGGGCATGGGTATAAATTTTGACAAAACTGTGCAGATGTGCTTTTACTGGACAAAAGTCACAACACGTATATATGTATAGCATTACCGGAATACATTTTGCCTCCGTGCGCGGATATAAATACCTGAGTGCGTACTTGACCCCTCAACTGTGCTGGCACTGTCATGCTAAGGAATGTACAGTCCTTGGTATGTTACGGAGAAATGCTAAATAATTTCCTTTAGAAACAATGAATTAACATTACAAGAATAACATACGACCGATACTGGAATATCCTTGTGCCATCTCGGGCCCCCTGCACTGTGACAGACACAATGAAACTGTTAAGGGTACAAAGCTTGGCAGCCCGTTTCGTGGTTCAAAGTTATCAGAAATCAAAAAAGGTTTATTTGTACGAAATACATATAACACATGCAAGATATACAGAAATAGGTCCCATAAGTCAGAGACTCAAAGGGGACCTTTTGCACAGTGTAGAAGTGGCAATAGTTTTATTTACATAGCAGAGAAACAAAACTTTAGTAAATTGCAATTGATACAAAGAAAATGTCAATATACGCTTATAATCATACAGACACCATTGAAAATCAAGAAAAACACACTGCCATAACAAAAAAAAGGGATTACAAAAAGCAACTCACAATGAACCATAAAAAATTATTAATAGAAAACAGGCTATTTAGTAAACATGATGTGATTTTTTGGCTTCGTTTTAATTACATTCGGGGAACGGGATGCTTTAAGGTAAAAAGTTAGACTATTCCAGAAAAAATTCCTGGAAAATAAACGGTTTGCTTGCCGTAATTAGTGCGCATTTTAGGCAAGAGAAAAAGAATGTTTAAAGCAAACCTCGTAACATTGCTACTTGAAATAATTAAGTTAAGTGCGGAAGTTGATTGTTTGTTATCTTATACATATAACTACCAAGGTTATATTTAACAAGTTCGGCATCAGTTATTATATTGTTTTCGTGAAGCAATAACGTAGCGTTAATGAGAAATGGGCTTGACGTGGCAATTCTTATTGCAATATATTGTTTTCGTGAAGCAATAATGTCGCGTTAGAGAGAAATGGGCTTGACGTGGCAATTCTTATTGCTTGATTTTGAATTTTCCGAGCTGAAGCGAGATGAGTGGTGTCTGTGCCACCCCATGAAATAATACAGTGCGAAATGTGTGAATAAACAAAAGGAAAATAAAGTGAAATTAGTGTTGAGGGATTGAACTAAAGGCGAGGTTTGATCAGTGTTCTTACGCCATACATCATTTTTTATCCAATATAAGCAATGTGTCGGTGGTATTTCAAGTTGCGTACGAGTTCAACGCCTAGGAATTTAGAGCAGTCACTTGCAGAGATGGTATTAAGCAGGGTGTTGAACCAGAACCGAACCGCCCCGAAAACAGGAACTGAACCGGTATTTTTGCCGGAACTGAACCCGAACCCGTACCGCTATTTTTTGAGCACGCTGAACCTGAACCGCAACGGAACCGAAAAAAATAACGGTTACCAGTCCATGCCGAAACGGTTCCACCCTCCGTTGTTGATATTGACAGTCAATGCAATTCAGGCCTTTTTTTCTTTCACGTACCATCAACATCATACCCGCTCGCGTACTTTCACCTTCAGACAATTGAACATTATCACGCTCTATGTAACAACAGGGGAAATGAAAGAGCACCAATGTAGCAATGGCCTGTTGCTGCTTGAAACGCGAGCGTAGTGCAAGCTGACCAAACGAAATGTCACTCTCGGCAGCTTGCAGGGAATATAAAACAACTTCTCCTTCCCGTAGTTGCGACTTTATTGGAGCAATCAGGCTACAGGAGTTTGCCCACCGTGGATGTGTGCAAACTTTTTGAATTTCATAATTTGTTTAAAAGGTCCGACACCTGCAAATTGTTAATACTTGACTAGTGTGACCGCAGGAGCTGCTCAGTGGCTAAGCCATTTGCTTCTGACCACAAGTGCCCTCGATATCCCTTCCCCACGACCGTTTTTCTGAAGTAGATGGAAATCGAGAACAACCGTGTATCAAGGTTTTGATCCACGTTTAATTTTACCAGCTGGTTAAAATTGGTCTGCCGACATGCAACACAAGCTGCGCCTCGGAGCAGATATATAGCACGGGGCATCAAATGCGCCAGTTTTGATAAAAGATGTGTTTGCACAGAAAACAACAAAGGCGGATCACGTTGTTTTAAAATCTTACGCTAAAAGTACGTAAAACCGAATAAGTAAAAAAAGCACCAAAACGTGGATATTGCTCTATACGTTTCTTTGCCCTGCCTTTCACAACCAAACGTGTCATCAATGGGAAGGAAGTGAGTTCCATGGTCAGTTTTTGAGGACATTACAGTGGACAAGTTCCGTTTTTTACGGATACAAATAACAACAGATATATCAGGAAAAACTGTTATGGTGCGTACTTAATCTCTTAGCAAGAAACTGCAGCCCTCGACCTTGTCTTGGAAGCAGAAACAGTAATAAAGCTGATGGCGCGTGCATAAAGGCAGGTCGGCACTTCACACTGCCCCATTAGCCCAGCGATCATCTTTTCTGCTTGTTCTGCAGTTTTGTCTCTTTCAGATCTGCTTTTTTTCGAAGGTGCACTTGTACTGACTGCCCAACTCGCTATATTACTTCTACTGCTACTCGTTCCGGAGGGGAGTACTGCTGTGGACGAATTAAAGTGCGTCTACCCAAAAAAGTCCCATCTTATGGTCCGCGAGTCAAATTTCCCTTTCATTTTGTAACAGCATAATCGGTTTTAAGATTCCGCAATGTAGCACACGAAACGATGGCCGGGGGCCAGGCGGTACGATGACATACTGATTGTAATGCCCACATCCGGTATAGCTATCGCAAAAAGAATTGCAGTGGTCTGAGCAATAATGAAGTGACTGAGCGTTAACTAAAGCTTACTTTTAACAAAAATGTGGCTTACACATTCGATAAGATGACAGCTACAAATAATTCAGCGTGACCAAATAATCTAATTCATTGGTAGTATTAATGTGCCTGTTGTAGGGTTTTCTGTTTTGTTACAAATATAAAAATGTGCGCCATTGGTATTAAGCGCTGGTATTTGACCGCGCCAGTACGCAGGCCTAAATTGAAAGCTTCAAGGTTAGCGTGATGGGCGATTTCATAGCGACGATTGCGATTCCAGCAAAACAAATTACACCATCTTCCCGTAGGGGAACCCTGAGTAGTATGCGAAGCAGCCATGGGGTCGACTGAAGTTCCCATTAGTTTTCAGTTCGTCGTTTCCGTTGACGTTCAGCTTCGCGTGCCTTAGTTGTATCAGTAGCTTCTTGACGTTGTTTGAATGAGTGAAGGACTTAATACTTCTGTCAAACACGCCTATTAAAGTGAGCTTGCACAGAGTGCACTCGGCTAAAATGTCATTCGAGAGCAGCTAAACGGCACACACGAATGACGCTTTACAAGGAACGCACTTTAAGCTGAGTGTGTTCCCCGAACAAACTTTACCGGGGCCAGTTCGCCAAGTGAGTAATCTCGTGAGCAGAAGTCCGAAAATCAGGAAAAATAACTTAAAACCGTGAGCGTTTACATGATAATAAGTAACTTTAAAAGTTAATTGTAGATATATTGCTCATTTACTTTTACGAAAAGAGAAGCAGCGACTAAAAACAAAAAAATAACCTCTCTCTTACGACATGCCACCGCCGCCTAATGGGGTTTTGCTCCATGGCAGCCGTTCTCTGCGGCATTCTCGTAGGTGGTTTCTTGTGGTCCTGTGATTGTGTTCCCGCTTCAACCTTGTCTGTTACATTCCACGCTTTCAGATAATTTCCCTTAAACGATAATGCTGCTGTTATTCGCTGCGCAGTGAATAACAGTGACGACATCTGCGCCGGTACCGGTGTACAGTCGCCGCCCCAACTCCGTTTTTTTGTGGACTTCTGCGATTTTGAACAATGCAAACACAATGAAATAACATTATTTCTCACGTAATAAACAGGGGGATTTTCAAGTAATTTTGAGTAATATTTACGCCGGCTATCGTCACTGACATCTCGACTAAGGACACTTTATTTCGTCGTTTAGCAGCGCGCAGCCGAAATGTCACTCGGGAAGCCCGAGTGCACTCGGCGTAAGTGCACTTACATAGGCACGTTTGACAGGGGTATAAGGCGCGTTCGTAGCACGTGCTCCCGTCCAGATTTGTAGCGCAGTGGGAAGAGCGCGACGTACGTCCCGTTGCGGCGAGAGAGTCGTGGGATCGAAACCGGGCGCCGCCTAACTATTTCTTTTTTATAGTGGACTGCGCTGACGTCAGCCCAAACGCTGACGGGGCTGAAGAGACGCGCATGTGCAGTAGAGTGCAGACGGCGGACAACGACAACGAGAGAGGAAGGGACACAGCCCCGAGCATGAGATGCTTCGCATCTAAAAGGAAAGGGCAGAAAATATATCCCTCCGTCATATCTCTTGGCGGTGGCTTTATGAATAGTCGCTAGGAGAATATAAAGTCTGGGCGGGAAGGTAGGTGGTAAATCGTCGCCACTTCCTCTGTTTTTGTAATATCTGGTAATTGTATAAAGTTATCTTTGCAACTGCGCCACCGCCCTTGGGGAACAGCATCATTTTTTCGAATTTTTGTTTGTATTTTGATTTGACTGTCATTTTCAGCTACCAAATGTTTTTTTTCTAATTGCAATGATAATACAACTCACCTAACCGGTTCGCGAACCGGTTCAAGCTTTCAAACCTGTTCCCGAACGGGTTCGGTTAATGATTTTGTCTAACCGGAACTTAAGAGGAACGAAATGACTTCGCCTGAACCAGAACCGTAACCGAACCGGTATTTTTTTTCGGTTCGACACACTGCTATTGAGAGCAATTTTAACGGGGGAATAGAAGGTAAAGGTTTTTGCGGAGAAGTGAAGACGACAAATTTTGTCTTAGACGCGTTAATTTGTAACATATTATTACTGCACCACCGAGCCAGTTGTGACAGGTCAGAATTTTGTTTTTCAGTTAAGGACGTAATACTACTATCGCAGCTAAAAATTGTGGTGTCATCTGCGTATAATGTACAACTTGAGGACGAAAGGCGATTCGGCAAATCATTAATATAGAGTAGAAATAAAAGGGGCCCCAGAATAGAGCCCTGACGTGCGCCGATATTAGTTAATATGGTTGAGGAATATGCATTAGAAATTACCCCCTTCTGTGTATGTTTACGGAGATAGCTACGCAATAATAGTAATGGTGGTCCAGTTATCCCACGTACTTCAAGTTTATTGAAAGGAATGTCATCATTGATTATGATGATGATGATTGTTGATTTCCCCCTTTCTAGCGGGGTGATGACGTGTCATCTTACCAAAAAGGACTAATATACCTATGTTTTATACTCTTGGTTTAATACAAGGGCTGCTTAGGGCAGGCACAAAAAGCTTGTTAGGCACAAAATATTTTTTTCCCGTTACAAGTGGTAACTGTCCTAGGCAATATTCAACTCTCTGCTTTTCGTATACCAGCATTCTAATCTTCCTTTCGTCACCTCAACAGCCTTGAAGTTAACTTCCTCTGTGCCGATTAACTTCCTCTTAAATCCTAAGGCTTCTGGAAGCCCAATATTTACCTCATGTAGATTTGGATGAATACCCTCGCATTCTGACACCATGTGCCTCATAGTTTCTGTTTCTTTTCCGCAGACCACGCATACCCCATGATTTTGTGAATACTTCCCCACAAAGCTCTTAGTTCGCTACAAGCAACCTGCTCTATCCTCAAAAAGCGAAGCACTGTCCTTGGAATTATAGTAGAAATTTTCCTTTCTGATGTTCAATTTCTCAGCCCTTTACATCTCTAAGAATGTTTTAGCTCCCATTTTTTCTTTCCGTTAATTCGTTTCAATCTGCCTGGCCTCTTTTTTCGTTACCTTGGCTGTTTTGGATTCTCCACTGTTCTTTCTGTATTTCATCGTTAGCCTTCTAGTCTTCCTTAATCACTGCGTGACCACGCTTTTGAAGTATAGGTACCAAAAAACCTTAGCTGCCCGCCTTCGTTGATCCATTGCTCCCAACCTCATCTCAAAACATATTTTACTCTGTGCTTTTCGAACTTCAAACGACGCCCAGCCCATATCTCCCTGTACTGCTCCGTTAGTTGTTTTTCCATGCGCGTCTAAGGCAAAACGGCTTACCATTCTCTGGTTCACTTCAAGGCCTGATAGAACGTCAGATTTTAAGCAGAGTACAGCATTCGAAAATGTGATACCCGGAACCATTACTCCTTTCCACATTCCTCTCACTACTACATATTTGTTATACCCCCAAATAGCTCTACGCTTTATTATAGCTGCGTTTTGCTTTCCCTTACCCTTAAATTGCTCCTCGTGAGTTCTTAAGTAGTTATACCCTTCGTTTATCCCCACTCCCAAATATTTATATTCCTTCACTCTGGGAAATTTGACTTGCTGGGTAGACACTGCATCAGTGGTATCGTGTCGAAAGCTTTAGTTAAGTCGATGAAAACGCTGCCCGCATAGTAACCACTGTCGATAGCCTTTTACTTGGTCAGTAAGAGAAATAAGCGCAAGGTGACTGGAGTAGCAGGCACGGAAGCCAAATTGACAGAGAGATAGTATATTCAAGTTGTGCAGGTAATTTGTCAGTCATGTAGAGATCAGTTTTTCAATTACTTTGTCAAAAAGGGCAAGATGCAAATGGGGCGGTAGTTATTCAGTAACGAAGTATCTCCTTTTTTATGCGCGGGGATTATTTTACCCTGCTTCAGTTCGTGCAGGAAAACACCAGATTTAAACATTAAATTCACATTTAAAGCGGATGCACTTGATCCAAGGTGAGCTACCATTTTTTATGGCAGGGATGAATGCCCTCAAGGCCAGCACTTGTCATTTTTAGGCAATCTAAGATCACTTCATTTATTGGAGATAGGGTGAACTCGGCGTTAAAGAAGAACTTTGCAAACTGATCGGGGTTGTAAGTTCGGTTGCTATAAGTAACGTCATTGTTAACCACTACTTAAAAAGAATTAATGATTTCCCTTTTTCTGGTACTATTTCCGGCCTTAGTTATTTTTTCCTCATAATACTTTCTTTTAGCTTGTTTTAGAAGCCTGTTTATTAGGTAGCAAAACTTTTTGTAACGAGGAAGCCAATTTGTGTTAAACGGTTTCCCTTTAATTTTTTATAGAAGTTATCACGTTTGCACATGTCTATTGGAAATCTGCTCGTCAGCCATAATTTGCTGGTGATGCTATTACTGTGAAACCCCGCTGATGCGACCACAGGACTTACGACGACCCCCTTCTTACGACAAATCACCGCGTTCCCGGCAAACTGCCCATAGAAATATTGCATTAAAAACCCCGATGATATGAAGCTCCGCTGCACGCGGTCCGCTTCATACGACAGACCCTGGCGCGGATAAACGCGCGCTTTTCCCATATTTTACATCCATTTGCCGAGCCGCCCTGACCTTCTTTATTCTTAACCTCCGTTTGACGCTGCCTGATGTGCAAAGGTCCGCAGTGGGGCCATACCACTTACTGAACAGACAAAAGCAAGCAGGCGGGTACTCGTGAGCGGGAGTTGAGCTGCGATGACCCCACGCGGTAGCAGTACGCCAACGAGCCAACCGCTAGAAGTCGAAGTTCACGTGGCAGGTGGACCATGAATTTGAAGAGAACATTGAGCCGCCGACGAACGCGAAAACACATAGGACGGAAGCCCATGGCGATGACCGAACAGCCGCTCCCCCGCCCGCTCGATCCAAGTTTCTTTCTTCCACGACGCTCTTTCTCCCTGTATCTCTGCTCTCTGCTAATGAGTGTCTTTCAAAGCCGCGTTGTCACTCCGCTCTTTTCTTTGCCAGAGTGCCTCAATTCACGCGCGTCCGCGGCAAAAGTGGAGCAAAATACACGAGGCGATGGGTGGAGTCTCGTACCCGTTGGCACCGCTAGTTCGAGTCACTCGCTGGCCGCTGCAACGCGTCACTGTAGCGAGACCGCGCTATAATTTTCGCCGCAACATGGTTGAGTCGTGAAGCTTCAATTACATTATCTATGTCGCGTTGCTGAGTCTTTTGGGAAACGAAAACAGCTATGCGCTGAGCACTATAACCCAATAGCGACGGCACGGGACCGTTCAAAGGGTGTCTCCACCATGTATCGCAATGCCGTTTTTGTTCCTCTCCACCTTGCACTATCGTTTGTTTCGCTAGGCTTTAGCAATTTCACACCCGCCTTTTCCTTGTAAATTTGATCGACCACGCCTGCCTTATCTCGAGTAGCGCGCGGCGCTTGGTTGGCGGGCTAGCTGGACGCGGGGAGGGGGCACAACATAGGCGTTGCCATTTCTTTAAACATGCGATTTCAGTTGAAGGTTCCCAAATAACGTGAGAACGTGCTAAATATAGTAGTTTAAATAAGTTCTGAGCCCACCTGTCGCGTGAGACCGTCTGCTAGGCCGGCATTTACCCGCACCCCGGTCGTACGAGCTCCGGTCATACGACGCTTTCTCGCGCTCCCTTGAAAGTCGTATTATCGGGGTTCCACTGTATTTTTTTGTATTTTATTTATCTGTACAGTACTGAACATGTGATAGGAGCATAGATGAAAAAGGGGGAAAGCTTCTTGTGAGTCGGCTTTAAGATAAACTTCAGACCAGTCAGTATTAGCAACGGCAACAATAAATTTCTTTTTGTCCAATTTATGTCGGATAAATGAAGGTAAGTTACATTTTTCACCAGAGTCGAATCGCAGAAATATCAGATAGTGGTCGGTAATATTATTTTTTGCACTCCGGCATCTGGTGCAGTGAGCAGATTTGAAAATGCATGATCGATGAGGGATCCATTGCTATTGCTGGTTGGTCTAGTTGGAAGACAGATTAAACATTTATACCCGAAGCTGTTTAGTGCAACTAGATCGTTGATTGACTTAGAGGACAAATCTGCAAGTAAATTATTGTTGATGTCACCCATGATAATAGCATTTTTGCTTTTAAAGGAAATAACATATAGGGAACGTTGCAAGCTTGTGAAAAATTCAGGAACTGATGTAGATGGTGAAATGTAAATGCAGCCCAATATGAATCTTTTGTTATTTAGATCAAGAAAAGTATGCCCAAATTGAAGCCAGGCGGATTCACAGTGAAGGATGTTTAACTCAACATGAAATCTTCATTTGCAGGAAACATTGGAGAACACGTGTTCAGCTTCGCCACCATAATTGCTAGATAACCTGTGACAGTAATGAGCTGTGTACGAAGGAAAACAAAAAAATATTTCTATCGTCTTTCGATAACCAGGTTTCTGCACCAATAACTGAGAAAGGGTTAGTAAACGATAAAAGAAAATTATGAAATTCACCAAAGTGTTTTCCAAGGCTTCTGGCGTTAAAGTGAATAAAAGAGCGGAAGTTATTTCCTAGAAACGCGTTTAGTTGTACCTGTGACAGAAGAGGCGACGAAAAAGACATGGCTGGTGCATATGCATTTTGTAAAACGGGAGCCAGTTAGTCTATTTTAGCCAGATCAGCCTCATCGCGTATCCTGTATACTTTGCTGTCGGTTGTCTTGCGTGCTTTTATTTGGCCGTTTGCTGTCTAAAGAAACATCCATTTTTTCTCTTTCGTTAGAACCAGAGCCTTAGAAAAGAGCGCCTTGTTCGCAGGAGTCAAATGTTCATTCACATACACGGGACTGTCAGGTGTCTGTGTTATGCTGATGTCGCTCAAGAGGAGCTTCGCTTTTCGGGCCTTGCTCATGAATTCCGATTTCTTATCCCTTGAACAGAACTGGGCGAGAAGGTTACCAAATTATACTTGGTATTTTAGCGCATCCCACACAAAGGAAAACTTATGCTGGAATACACTTCAAAATTATGGAAAGACATTCAGATTAAAATTTTTGCACAATATACATGAGCTAAATTAAGGCAGCAGAGTACACTTCTGCAAGGCACGACCGTTCACTCAAGTCTAAAGAGCATAAATGCAGAGCAGAACTTTTTAAGATGTCTTTTTTTCCCAAGGACGCTCAGTGAATGGAACAGATTGCGTCGTGACGTCGTATCGCTATCTTCAAGTGATGCCTTTGCTACAGCCGTGCGATTGCATTTGCGTTTCCTTTTTTTAGTTTGCTACTTGCATCACCAGAGTCAATTTGTTTCGCTTCGTGCATGTGCGATTATGTTCTGCTTATGTTTTCATTTTGTTGTTGTTGTTCTTGTCGAATATGCAATAAGTGTTCTTGCTCTTTGTTTGAATCAGCGATTTCCCCTGAACTGTAATTGTTCTCTTCATGTTTTCGGTACTAACCGCTTTCATTTGTCAATGATACATGAATTCTTCCTCACACTGTAATGCCAAACTGGTGATGTGGCTAGTGTGATTAATGAATAAATAAATGTGTAAAAAAATGAATCAGGCAGCTGTTTATGAACGAAATGTTTCATTCCTGAGAAGTTATAGCTCTTCACTGTCACCATTGCTCATTCATTTCCGAACAAACGCCAATTTGGGGAATGTTTGCTAGAAAACCCTGATGTCGCTCCTATTCCCAGCTTGCAACAAACACCAATTTTAGTGATTTAGGGTTAAGAAGCTCGGCATATCTTCTGATAAAATGAATTGGGCACTTTCAATGAGGATTGAACCGTAGCGCGATTTTCTTTTCGAGCGCGCTACGCACTGCGGCTGCTACACGGCACGTTTCTATCCCTATCGATAGGTTGCACCAATTACACTCACGTATGCCAGATGGCGCTAAAAATGTACTTCGCGACCGGCGTTTGGTAACTTTACGCGGTCGTAGTTATACGGAACTATATAAATGTTACTTCACGCTTTTTTGGGTAAAGGTATCTGATACAATTTGCGGCGTTAGTTGAGGTTGTAACGTTCTGTGCCATTACTACTCGAGGACGAGAGTATTACCACTTTTGTCCGATCACGCTCGGAAACTTCAATCGCGCTTGAGAAACCAGGATTGAGTTCGAGTGGGATCGGGCTCGATCGCGATTGAAACTGCCTTGTAGCAGCACCCGATCCGGATGATTCAATCACCATTGAAAGTGCCCGTTTAACAGAGGTATTACTGAATACATCTATAGATTTAACGTGAAAGCCCGAATTTCGGAATGATTTTACAAAAAAATATTTTCTTCCCGATTATGAGCTTGCAAAATATCACCCGATTTGTACCCTCCCTATTTTAAAAAAATATAAAGCCCGAAAACGAACAACCCTAAATGTACATTTAGAAGTAAATTTGAATTCAACTCAATCTAAGGACTGCGAATACCGGATGGGTCACTCGCCTTCGTACTCCCTGGTTCCCCAGTATGGCGAAATATCCCCCTCGTATTGAGCGAAACGAATATCGTGTTCTGGTGGGCCGAAGCAGACCTGCACGTGGTTGGCAACACGAGGACCATGACGGTAGCGCACGTGAACTGACGTCAAGTCCAGCACTGGTTCTGTTACAAAGGAAAAACACAATTGCAAAAAGAATTCATAAAGTTAGACCAGCATACTGGACCCAGACAACATCAACACACTAAGTTCACTTCATGAACATATTACGCTGAAAAGTTGCCTCACCTTCAATGCGGGGGCTTACAAAGTGGAACCATCCATTATCGACCTCGGAGATGTAGTAGTTGTAGTAGGATGTTTTTCCGTGGCTGAAGAAGCAAAATAGCTTTTTATCATTACAGTTGACAATCCACACTCGAATCACACCTCAGCACTGTCACATATATAATGAGGGAAGTGCAGAATGAAATGCACAAAATTTATTAAGAACAGCTTGAGACTTTTGTAACTCAGGTAAATTACCTTTAACGTTAATTTTCAATGTGCCATCAACTGTTTTCACGCCATGCCAATTCAGTGCAGATGCCCCACGATCCATATGCTCAGAGGCTCACTTAAAAGATCATTATGTGTGCTTTTCCTATGCAGGCATTTTCATAACTGACCGCTAAAACAACAATCACAGCTGAAAAAGATAAATGCAATTGTTTGTGAGTGGGCGCAGCGTGCTCACAAACGCTGCTGATCTCACACTTAGTTTCACCATGATTTTAGTAATAACTCCAACAGCAATGAGTCTAGTTATGATGATGATGACGATGATAATGGCAGACCGGTTTACACCATAGGAAGTTTTCTTTCCTCCATTGTTCAGGCAACGTAGATCTGTGAAATCAAGACCAGCCCTCGATACATCTAACCTAACCTAACCTAAACTTCCAAGAAGCTGCAGTCAGAGCTGTGAAAGTTCGTGGGTTGAGTTGGGGGAGGGGGTAGAACAGGTTAGCAATTTTACTTTGACTGCCTTTTACAATGTCACTACATATAAAGACTGAATTAATTTGTTGTAACTAAAAACTGTCCTGCACTAAACATACTCTAGTCTAGAAAAAAATGCTAATCTAGAACATCCACTTCTGCAATGCCCGCTAGCTCAATATAAACATGAACTGGTTGGTACGCTTGCATTCTTGACCAAACGGCGCAACGTGGACAGGACAAGAAGGGCCCGCGTGTATTGTTTTGTGTTCCAAAACAAAACATTAGTTTACAGTCAGCCCTCGTTTGTCGTGTACTGAACCTTCTCGTCCATTCAACGTCGCGCTGTTTATTCTCTGCTTGTGTTCAATTTTAAATTTCATTATAAATACAGCTTGCTCATTTGCTCAAAATTTTCTATTTTCCAAATGAAACTTAATTGTATCATAAGACCTCCTCTTTTATGTATTAAAACACCTGTTTTACTTCAATGTGAAGTAGGGCGTATCAATTTTCCATCCAACAGCTTCTGCAAGAGCAAAATTAAGGTAAACCCGTGGCAAATTGGCGTTTAAATCTCTTGCTCGTGGGGATGTCACTTGTCCGTGCCCCGTCTGCAGCGCCTCTGATGATGATTGTGGCAGGATGCCCCTAGGGATTGGCCAACCAAAGAATCCATCACGAGATAGCTTCGCGTTCAACCATCGTCGTCATCTTCCCGTAGGACAAGCACTGAAGAAGAAGACAAAGCTGTGAAGAGGAGGGCGTGTACATTGGTAATCCATCACGAGAAAGCTTCGCGTTCACCCACCGTCGTCATCTTCCCGTAGGGGAACCGCCGAAGAAGAAGAAGGAGAAGAAGACAAAGCTGCGAAGAGGAGGGCGTGTACGTTGCTCTCAGCCGGTGCACCAACGTCAACAACCTTTACCTCACCAACGCTGACGGAGACTACCGATTCTACCACAGAGACGACAATGTCGACAAGAACATGACGGACGAGTTTCGGCGCCTCGAGAACCACCGCCTACTCACCGTCAAACAACAGTACTTGCGTGCCTTTCCCACCGGTGTGGACCCGGACACTTAATTCCCTCTGGCGCTACTTAGCACCAGATCACTCAACATAACGGCAACACAATGGAACCACACGGAACCCCCATGATGCTTCGAATCCTCCTCAGGGTTCCCCACGGGAAGATGGTGTATGTTTTTCTTGTGGTATGGAGAGAGTTAATATTAAGAGAAATAAATGAAGGTACAGGCCTAGGGTGACTGGACGTCCCGTTTTCGCCGGAACAGTCCCGTTTTAAAGATCTGCTTCTGCCGTCCAGTCTTTTTGTTCCCATACACAATCAAGCCCCGTTTTCGCAGTGAAGCATTGTTTCAAAATTGGCGCCAAGCATGTTTACCAAACCAATACTGTACCGACTCGCTACAAGTATATTTTACAAACACGACTTTAAGTCCTTTAAAATATTTACGGAGAGACAAACTTTAGATCTATTCTTACCGAAGAACGCTTTGAAGTGTCTTGCCGAAATGACTCTGCAAAGGCATTACAGTCTTGTCCACTTAAAACTATATTGAAGTGCCAAGAAAATTCCATCTTTATAATCACTAATTGCTATAAGCGGTTTGTGAAAAAAGAAGACAAAACGGATGTCAGAACAGTGTATTCTGACGCCAGCAACGTTGTACTACTGCTTAGTTGCAGAAAAAAGGCCATAGTCGATCTGCTTTGTTTAGTTCATGCGAAGCGGGCGCACATCCTTTTCAAAAGCTTTTACAGGTGCTTCACCTAGATGAGTAAAAGGACTTCGGCGGAAACGAAGTCCTTGAGGGACTGTATCATGCGTTGGGCCTCCTGTGAAGACACTACCTGAGTAGGCTGCGCAAACCCATCCTAAGAGTCTTCACTGTGACTGCTGTGTGCAGAACATATCCGCGCACCGATTCCATCTTTACTGAGGCACTCAGACATTTCGAAAACATCGGCCCTGACATCCCTTCCGCGAAAAAACCCAGACAATTGAAGAGGCACCCAGCGAAATTCAAGGTGTTGCGCACGCGAGACAACAGGTTACGCGCAAGCGAGCGGTGCAAGCTCGCGAGTCGTGAGCATTGCGAGCATTGCGATAGGGCGAGCGGTCGTAAGGACGATGCCAGAGCGGCAGTGTCGGGAGGAGTGTTTGGAAGAAAAGCTGCTCCCCTCCTGCGTAGTTCCGCTGGGAAGCGAACATCCGAACCCGGGTTCAAATCCCGTCACCGCTTTTGTTTCATTTTCAAAGGTTTGTGATATTTGAATAATAACATTTTTTATCACGCATATAATCTATTTATGACATCTTTATGCATTATAAATGATATTTCGGGTATTTTCGTTGACTTTTGTCAGTTTGAGCTACTGCTTCTTGTACGTATTTTGCTGGTTTACCCCTTTTTGGTTAGTTTCGGCTATTTCTGTGTAATATTTTTCTACACCGCGGTTTTCAAACATTTCATGTCCATTTTGCCTGTTATTTATTTCAGTTTGGGTGGCTTTGTATGCTTTAGGTACGTTTATGCGTTGATATAACACCCCTAAGAAAGCTCAGGTGACGGCTGGCTGTACTGAATAGGAAACGCATTTACATAATTTTCTGAAGGGCAGAAGGGATGCGAGGCGCATCGCGGCTTGCCACTACGAATGCCTTCGTCACAGAGAGCCGGCGGTAGCTCACATTTTTGGTGCACGCTGCAACCAGATTCAATCATTATATACGACACCGCGGCGCCGGAGCATGATGAGCTGTTTTTTTTACCGTAGAGTGCATACAAAAGTGGGCAGTCCCATCGTTGTTCATCGTTATATTCAGAATATTATTGTAAGCGGTATTGTTATAAGTGGACTCGCCTGTATTTCACCTGTGGACCATCATCAAGCAAAAAATTGAAAAGAAACTAGGATATTTAAACGCTTGAGGTATTTCGGTCTCTGAGAGATGGGTGCAAGTAGGAGATGTATGTATGCTGCACTGAGATTTCTCGCTTCGCGGAACTAGCCCAGTGTTTTCCTGGAACCACGTGGCGCAAGTGGAGATCGTTTTTTTTGTTTAAAGACAAAGACGCGCGTCAATTTGTGCAAGCATTACGTAATACGCCTGCTTAGCAGTACTGCTCAGCAGGCTTACCAATGGCACTCCCTATGTGCAACTCCAACCCCAAGAACACTTCAAATTGGATGCTCTCATCCGTGGAGCCTAAAAGATAGCCCTGGGACTACTGGCTTTCATTTCCATCAACACGCTCCTCCAAATTGGAAAACATAATTCGCTCTCAGAACTCATAAATCTAAAAGAACCAGCCTACTCTCTCGCCTAACGCTCCCCCCTACAGCCCGCACAGTCCTCTAGAATTTAGGCCGTCCTATACCAGAACCCCATGAAGCACTACAGCCGATACTACCTGATATACGGTCCACCATCAAAGTCACACCAATCCCCCCCCATATTCATCCCGACTACAACAAAGGACGTCGCAACACTCGTGTTTGCTAACTACAAAAGAAGTACTCATCGGACACCGACATCGGTCACTCACCTTCCCATCCAACCCTACCGGGCACCCACACCAACGGCATCATATACACTGCAGCCACTTACCGCCACCTATCCCCATCTGCAGCGGAAGCTACGGCAATAGCCCTAGCAATGCATACAGCAACGTGCGACTACCTCGCGATTATCACCGACTCGCAGCAACCCTGTCGAAGATACCTGCTTGGAAGAATTCATCTACCTGCCCTCAAGATTCTACAAGCCGTAGTATCACCAACTAACGTAAACATCGTCTGGACCCCAGGTCACGCCTCCCTCCCCGGAAACGAAGCAGCCCACGCTGCGGCCCGCGAACTCCACTACCGAGAATTCCTGACGAAGCCGGGCGACTTGGACACCCTGAGAGACACGCTGCACCCACTACCAGCCACCTACTCCGATATCTTAGCACACTATCGCCACAGCCGCCGAGAATACCTTCCTCCCCACCCTGCGCTCATAAACGAAGAATCCCGCATGTAGCGAAGTCTCCAAACAAATACATTTTACAACGGCACCATCGCGTCTCATATCTCCTCCACCTATTTCACCTACAACTGCCAATACTGCCACTACCCAGCCATCTTCTGCCCACATCACCACTCCCCACTTCCCTCACCTACTACCGAGCAGTGGGAATGCGCTCTGACTAGCTCGGACCTGCAGGACCAGCAAAACCTGATCCAGCGGTACTCCCGAGCAGCGACAGCACGCGGCTACCTGGACTAAGGCGGCCGCCTATCTGCTTTAAATATATAAAATAAACGTTGGTTTCTCCTCCTCCTCTATTGTAAACTGGACATGGGCATCAGCCTGCTGCCAACATTGCGTGCAGCGTTATTTTTTGCACAAGTGCGAAGAATTTTACAACCGCGTCTCTGGGATAAAGTCCCGCTTAAAAGAATAAATCGTCCGCTAAGTACACCAACGGAGGGCCTGCAGCGGGACATTTGAAATAAATGGACGTAGTTGAACTATGAGTGTGATTGTTTCCTCTTCCTGAGTAAGGACTAAGTGCAAAATGTAACGTCTCAAATAAGAGAAGTTGTCGTGTTAAATCTTTTCTCCCAATCTGAATCCTTTATGTTTTGTACGCTCCCTCCCACTGGTGTGGCCCACTTTTTACCTCGAAAAATATGGTAACCAATACAGGACTTTTTCCTAAGATCTGCAATCAGTACTTACGCAAGCCTGCATGCAAACCAAAATTCATTTTAAGTGCAGAGCACTTTATGGTTTCGCCTTGTCGTCTTAGCTCGCTAACGGTTGATGCGACTGCCGGAATCAGGCGGCGGAGCGAGCTAACGGACTCAGTGTGACTCCCTGTACAGGGGTCAGGGAGTCACGCTGAGGCTTCGAAAACCACGCAGTTTAAATATTCATAACCGTTCAAACCTCGTGAACCGCTGGCGCTTGTCATACA
The DNA here is from genome assembly GCF_048455015.1 of Haemaphysalis longicornis. Lineage (NCBI taxonomy): Eukaryota > Metazoa > Arthropoda > Arachnida > Ixodida > Ixodidae > Haemaphysalis > Haemaphysalis longicornis. The sequence goes on from NW_027526225.1 coordinate 103,461,983, forward strand.
TCTCCCCGTTATTTAGCGAAACGAAAACTGCATGTACATTTCGGGCAAAATCTGTGTATATAACCGGCAGCCCCCACGTTCACTTAGTTAGGAACGCTCGTTCGGTTGATTTCTACGATAGCGAAAAACACGTCCGCGCAAGAAAGAAATGGCGCGTTCGAAATGCCGCAGAAAGGTTCCAGCCTCGCAAGAAAAAATGGCGCATTCGATATGACGCAAAAAGGCTCAAGCCGCTCAAAAAAAAAAAAAATACGCGTTTGAAATGACGCAAAACAGCTCCAGCATACGAAATTAAACAGAGCTGAAAAAGACTAGAACTCACACTGGCGCAATTTCAGGCAGGGGGCACGCGAACACTAGGAAGGCGGGAAATTTGAAATGCAGCAGTGAGAGGATAACGGCGCTGCAGCCCATTATGGCGAATCCCTGCTCTGCACTTCCACCAGCTTTCACATTGAGTGGAATGGCTTGAATTTTTTTTCCACCAGAACGTTGAACGTACTGTCTGTTTGGCCAGATGTTCTGGAAGTCGTACGACTTGCCACCCTATCAAGAAAAGTGCAATGTATTCGTTCCGCCCACCTCACCTGAGTGACTTCAGCTGGTTGCACCAGGATCCACGAAAGTTTGCAAATCCATCTACTTCACGCCTGAATGCTACGGTGAGAGTGCTCGCATTCCATGGAGACAGCCGTCGGTCATGTATTGCAGCCGCACATATTTGGGAGTCCTGTGGGGATTCAGACGCACCTTTTCATTTCACCAATACCCGGCAGTTGCTCTTGAAATCCAATTTTTTGCTGCGCATATGTCTGCACTCAATAATTTGCGCCAGAGAAAGCCTAACAGGTTTGAACCAAAGCGCCATTGGATGCCTCATGGCAAGTAGTCATATACTGTTTGCATGCTGCCTTTGTTTTAAGATACATGTGGACAAACTGCTACTCGCTGTCACTGCTGCAGCTACTGTAAGTCGAGCAAGAATCACAGGTGCAAGGGGGTGAAAGATACAATTATAACAAACAAATTATTACATGTCTTTAGAAAAACGTATTTTCTCCTATTAAAAAAAACATAAAAGGGCTGCTAAGGCATATGGAAAGCAAAACCAGGCAGTAAGAGAAACAAAAAAGTAAATGAAGTGAAGCAACTTGGTCCTGAATGGGAAAATGCTGAGGCAGTTGGATTTAAAACATTTCTTTCAGGCTTTGACAGACTGTAAAACCAGAACACATGAATCTTAATAAAGAATTTCTATGAACACAGCCACGCTTTTGCCAGTAGCCACAGCTTTTTCAATGAAAGAATTGATTCTCTGTATCTACAAAACATTTCGGAGAAACTTTTGTATTTTCCCGATTTTTGGTTGCTCTACAAGTGTGCAATGAACAAGTTTGGTTGAACTCACTCATTAAATATTAAGTATTTTATTTCAACTAATTTTTTAAAACTACCAATATGCAAAGAAATGTGCGATGGTCCATGGCACCCTAATAGTTATTATTTACACTGTTGCTGGAAAATTCTCCCCTTCTTGTTTTAACGTTTGGCCCCAGTTACGTGAATTACTGATAACATAGCTTTATCGTATGGACATCCATTCGCACTTCATTTCGTTCCTAAGCAGGCCACAGCTCTCTTTGCTGGTTTTAGCCATTTCTCTCAACTTTGTCATTGTACCATTTCGAAGTAATCATGTTGATGATTTCCGTATACACCGATAACAAATACGATTTCCATACCCGTAATTTGAACAAAAATTCTGGGTTGTGAATTTGCATTGCATTTTTTTCTATAAGTCAACACTGATGTTCACCTCATGCATGCGTTGAAAGAGTAACTCGTAACTTACCCAGGTGTATTTTTCAGTGCCCCACAACTTGAGCTGCACATCCGGTGTAGGACAATCGGCCGGGCGTGTCACCCTAGCAAGAAAGGTGAGAGAAAATTTGTAACGCGTGCACTGGAGTCACACCTTACAGCAGATAAACTGCACTGATTTCTTTGTACGCGACCCTGGCTGCACTGGCATGACCTCAGACATATGCGACCAACCACGCTGTTGTTCCTGTCAAGAATGTGGAGAAAGCGACGAGCCGCCAAGACCCATTCTGATGCGTCGTTTATTGGAGCATAACACTGATGATGATTATAATTGCACAAAGGAGTCGAGGCGTCATCTTTTTCTACATCCTCTCCCGCTCGAAAATGGTTACAAGTTTATGTGTTCAGAGTCCATGGTTGAAACCAGTCCAGTTGGCAGTCATTAAGAATTCAAGTCCGTTGAAGCAAGCATATTCGGGGGCCTCGCCACTTCTGCTGCCATCGATGAAAACGGCGCTTGCTAGCGTGCCGAAGAGTAGACCTGTTTTCTTGCTTTAAACTGTGGAAAATACACTCCGAGCAGATTTTTTTAGTTGCCTATTCTGGGTGGAAACTTCGTTCGCCAGCCGGCAGTCATTTTGTCCATAAAGACTTTGGCCTTCTTTGTATCTTATTGATGCACCTCGTAGACATTCCTTGTAAATAAACCGTCTACTTTTCTCGCTATTTCATTTCGCTTAACCCTCGCTGTCGGAATTAGGCGGTCTATCACTTGGTTTTTCCACTTTCATCCTAACAGTCCGCATTCTTTGGGGCCACTAGCATATTGAATACATCAGGTTGCGAGGAAAATTGGTCCTAAGTTGATTTCCCTTCGGTGTACTGGTCCCTTTTCTGTTTTTCTGACGACATTCCAGGGATTTTATGCGGTCGGCCAATTCAGGGAACCTAAACGTGTGCCGACTATCGAGAAGTCTGCTGCCTGTTCCCGCTTTCTCTTCAGATGTCCTTTTTATTCCTTCACGCCAGTTCTCGTTGTAGGGTACGCTAAGCGTTGTTTTAACCGGATAAGAGAATGCAGTATTTCTTGCTTCCGATGTCGAATCACGAACCTTCAACTCTACAGTAATTTCTAGTTGTGCTTGTTTCGCTACCCTCACGATCATTGCTGTTTCTTCTGAGTGCTCATTGACTTTCGGGTGGCACACGGTGTCCACAGGGCAAGTATTAACTGATGGGTTCAGCTCTTTGTTCAAAACTGCTATTGAAGGGTACGCATACGGAATCTCGTGGGCAAGTTTGAGACATCGTGGCAACACTACGGCCTCACTGGAGTAGTTGACAGACCACAACGTAGAGTGACCATGGACAACGGTAACAACTGCGCGGGGAACGACGATGTTTTTCTTGGCACAATTCGGAGAAATGGGCTCCACTAAAGCGTCAATTTCACGATGTGGGGCTCCGGAGGACCATACTAGGACAAATAGGGAAAATCGTGCAGGCATGATGGTGTCCTCCAACACGCAATATGTGTCCAATGTGGTCTGGTGGGCAGCAGACTTTTCAACAAATGCAGATAAGGCAGTGCCGTCTATAAAAATTTCTCCCCTTCTAGAGTGAACCGTAGCACCACACTGCCTCAAAAAGCCGATGCCCAAGATGACGTCATGTGTAGTCCGCGGGAGCACAGTAAATTCCGCTCTGAATAAATGGCCGCCGAAGGAGAAATTCACTGAGCATACTCCAAGAGGGTGCAGCAACTCACCACCCACACCACGAAATGTAACCACCTTGTCCTACGTAAGTATCAGCTTACGTCCAAGCCTGTTTTTAAACTCAACGCTCATCACATACACTGTTGCACCCGTATCAACTAAGGCCATTGTTCGAACACTATCAACCACAATTTCAACTTGTTTTTAGCATGACGACGGGCTCTCTCTCTCACAGAATTGGTTTATCGTTACAATATTGGACGAGTAAACTCATAAATTTGCTAACCCCGACACTCCGCGATAGAAATAACAAAAATGTGGCAAGCGAGGGGGAGTGTGGGGAGAGTCTGGTTGCATGCGCAGGTCGGCGTACTCACTCTTGAGCACTCATTTCGACTGATTTGCATGTAAAAACCGCACAAATTACGGTGTCAGTCTCAAGAAAACACACAACTGTTTTCTTTTCGTGGTCACCGTTCTTGGCGCTGTTTTCCCAACCAGTTATGCTCGAGAAGAGCACCTGCGCGCTTGACTTCGAAAATAGGACTCAGGAAGCGCGAAATTCAACTGCCTGTCTGCGTCTAGAAGGTGTCATACGAATAATGAAGGAAAACAAATTATACTTATCACTAAGTGTATGTGTAGCGTATCTATGTTCGTCAACATCAACTGCTGAACTACATATTTACGGTGACCTGTTGCTTCTAACAGATTTTGAGGACGCTGTTCCTGCTGCGAAATAGATCTAGTGCTGTCCGAACTAATACCACAGGGGACACAATTAATAAATTACAGTGTTTATAAAGAATGGCAAATTCAGTCGGGTTGAATTGTAGGGAAAGAAACAGGGATAAATTAGCGTCGAAGAGAGGCGAGATGATAGCAGAACCAAAACAAAACATAAAGAGCGAGACGCTGTCCGGCACTGTGAGCTCATGCGGCGCCAAGAAATTCTTTCGGCTGGTTTAAACCACATAGATAAAGCGAACTCCGCCAGGTCGCTGCTTCGATCGCGGCCGCTTCCTCAACGAGTAGCGCTGTCGAAATGGCGTGCTCTAAAAGGGCCATGAAGATGTCAACAAAAAATATCAAAAAAACAAAAAAAACTAGCCTTTGGTAACTATTGATAAGCTCCATCATCCGCCACGAAAAACGTTTACGGTAAAGTTCCGAAAGAAAGTCAACCCAAAAATATGGAGATCTCGAGTGAAAAATACGAGATGGGCGAACTTCGGTTCAAGTGCGGAAAGGACAAATAATTGACCGCATCAACACATGAATAGAGGATTCGCATTTATTATTTTGTTCACTTATCGGTGCTGAAGTCATCGGTTTTAGAGGATGGGCGATGTTTAGGGCCTTTAGGTATATTGACTATACCCCTCCCTCCCCCCCCCCCCTAAGGGGAGGTTGGCGACGTTTCGGGGGTGGGTGATTCTGTCGGAACTTTACGGTATTTGCCAGAAAAAAAGCAAGAGATATAAAAGAACTTTTAAATTTCGCGCTAAAAGTGATGTAATATGAGCAGGAGTGACATAATATGGGCCAGCACTAAGAACGTGACAATATTAATCAATATTATTATAATTTGGCAACATGGTGTAACAATATTATTCAGTGTGGTAACTACCTATTACCATTCAAGTTAGAAGTGACTTAATTTCACGGCGGAACTGGAGGCCCCACTGCAATCCTTTATTCATGCTTCTTAGCAGTGGCTTTGGTCGGCGACTGGCAATGGCACAAACCATATTTTGTGAAGTTATTGAGGGGCAGCAGGAAAATCTTCTCTAATGCACACTATAGGGTTAAAGGGAGGGAGAGGGTGTTAGACCTCTCTGGCATGGGTGATGTTATTTATTCCGGGATCCCATTGGTCGAGGCCGCCGCCCGTAGAAGCTGAACCAGAGCCCGGTCCGAGCAGACGGACGGGGCAGCGTCCCAGCCCACCCTGTATCTGCTCACTGGCCGTAGAAGTTACCGGAACCCGAGAAGGACGGGTCGTTGTGTTTTAGAACTGCGGCATAGCGAAATCGCCGGAAACTGTTTCTCCTTCTGTTTTCACTAACATCTACGTCAGGGGTCTCATACACGCGGACCTTTCGATTGCGGCTCGGCCCGCTCATGAGCGTCTTAGTTCATTTCTTTCTATTTGTTTTTTTAGCGCACCCAATGCAGTCGCCATATGTGTCGAGCGTCATCGTGGAACAAATATTTTATAGAATTTCAGTATCGGCGTCCACATTTTAGTCGTCCTGGAGATTTGTATCGACATGTTTCTCGAATACTTGACGCACGAAATTTTATTCAGAAATGACCCGGCATATTTCCAATGTGTGGGAAAGGACTTGGTTCTTTAACGTTGCCATTTTTATCCACCCCCCCCCCCTCCGCACACGCACACACAAACACACACACACTTTGTTTCAACCTCTTCGCTGCCCCGGCCGTTGCGGGACTAAATTTTGTGACCTCGGCCCGCTCACTGACGTGAGTTTGATGTGCGTTATTCGCTTGAAGTCTGCGATTAATTGCTATCATTGGTATCGGGACAAAGCATTTTTCGCTATAAACCACAGTTGTACCAAGGTCCTTCTAATAAAGCGTTGACGGACTCTGCTTGAACCTTCTCTTCGTGGTTCTTTACGGGCTCATAGGCGCGGCTTCGTGACCCACGGTGCAGCAGCTACTGACTTCAAATACGTGGTTAACAGAAAACATCTAATGCGCATTTTCTTGTCGCGCCTTCAGATGTGGAGCGCTGCGAATGATTAGAAAAGAACAGACTGAAGGGAAATCGCGAAGGAGACGCGCTAAATTCCTCAATAGGAAGTTTAGGCCCAGATTCTTTTCTTCTTTTCGCCTTTGTCGGAAGTCCATCCTCCAAGCGATGAATTAATATATGTATGTATGTTTGCATTTATTGGCGCAAGGGTAACTAAGACCAAAGAGCGCCAAAACTATGTCACGTCGTTTTTCATAGTGAGGTTTGTGCTTAAAATATGTATAAAATGAGTATGATATATCTTAAAATATTGTATATATGGGTGTAGACGGCCCGAAGACTAAAACAGGGAGATATTCATGATGGCAGATGAAGGGGACTATGGATAGAACATGACTGTATCTTGAGCCGAAGAGCATGGTACATGAGCGGGCCCCTCGTAGGAAACATCAGGGCCTTGCTCAATGCTCGTAGGCTCTGAGGTCACGCACTGTATGAGATGAACTTTAAAAACTTGATTTCTGCAAGATAACTTAAAAGAGATTTGATTGTGAACATAGGTTCATCTCCTAAAAACAGTTTCAGGGCGTAGTAGAATGTTGAAGGTATATATTTTTGGGAAATGCCGTTTTCTGGCCTCATTGCAGGATGTGCACTCAATTAACACATGGAGGACGGAGAGCCGGTCCCCACACTTGTCGCAAACTGGTGGGAGTGAACCATTCAAGAGATATGCGTGGGTAGCGTAAGTGTGACCTATGCGTAGTCTGCAAATCGATACTTCAATGAATCTGTTTAGTTTTTCTGTTGCATACCTTCCTAGGTTTGGTTTTACTGAGTGGAGTTTGTTGTCTGTGTATGTGTCCCATGTGTTCTGCCAGCATTTACGGATTTCCCTTCGGATGACTGGCTTCAAATCAAGGTAAGGGACCTGCGCTACATCAACACCCCTACGGAGGGCCGCCAAAGTGGCGTTCTGGTCGGCAATTTCATTGCCCAGAATGCCACTGTGTCCAGGGATCCAGCAAACAAGTATTTTTAGTTTTAATTTATAAGCAGTCACAAGAGCTTTAAAAAGGTGATTGAGGACAACATTTTTTACAGGTTGAAAGGAATCTAGTGCTGTAACCACACTTAGGGAGTCTGTGTAGATAATTGATTCTTGTATTTTGTTCTGTGTAATGTGCTCCACTGTGATTAAAATACCATAAGCCTCTGCTGTAAAGATACTGGTATTTCTGTTCAAGGTCCTTGTGCTGGCGAAATCCGGGCTATGTGCAGCACACGACACAGCGGAAGCAGACTTCGAGGCATCCGTGTAAAAGGAGGTGTATGGATATGTGTGTTGTAAATGTAAAAAATGCTGTAAGATCAATTCACGAGGTGCACGGCGCTTATCAATGAGTTTAAAGGATGTGTCGCAACAAATCGCTGACATTTCTCAAGGCGGGACTACATCGGCGATGGAGGTCTTCATGCCCTCATCAAAAGATACTTCATTTCCTCTGCAAGGCCTTTGACACGCAAGGACATAGGGGCAGGTATCGAGGGGCGTGCTAAATATAAACGGGCAGACGAGGCGTCGTTCAGAATATAAGTGCACGGGTGATTTTCCATAGACATTGTTCTGATAGCATAGAGCAGTGCTGTATAAGCACGGTGGTGCTCTAGGCACCAGTGGTCACATTCGACATAGAGACTTTGAATCGGACTTGTTCTGAATGCTCCCGAAGCAAGGCGAAGGCCTAAATGCAGCACTGGGTCTAACATTTTTAGGGCCGTTTTAGACGCGGACCCATAAATTACGCTTCCGTAGTCCATACGTGATCTAACTAAACTGACAAATAGGCGTAGAAGGCAGTCTTTATCAACACCATAAGACTGATGCGACAATACTTTTAAAATGTTCATAGTGTTTAAGCATTTTTGTTTGAGCGTCTTTATTTGCGGTATGAATGTAAACTTTTGGTCAAGTATAACACCTAAAAACGTTTGTTCTTTCTTGACAGGAATTCATTCTCCGTTCAGAGTGATGTCCGGTTCTGGATGAATTCCACGCTGTCTTGTGAATAAAACACACGTACTTTTATGAGGATTCAGTTTAAAACCATTTTCTTCTGTCCATTTCGCAAGCCTGTTTACGCCTAACTGTATCTGCCGTTCGCATATGGACAGGTTGCATGATCTAAAGCTAATATGGACGTCGTCAACGTACATTGAGTAGGAGATTGTGGGTGGCAATGATTTCCCAAGCGAAATCATTTTAACTATAAACAGAGTAAAGCTTAACACTCCACCTTGAGGAACATCATTTTCTTGTGTGTACGTTCCAGATACCACTGTCCCTACTCTTACTCTAAAGGTTCGCTGTGACAAATAACTTTCAATAGTGTTTAACATGTGCCCAGACACACCGAATGCCTTGATATCAAGCAGTATGCCGTGGCGCCAAGTTGTGTCATATGCTTTTTCCAAGTGAAAGAAAACAGAAAGACAGTGCTGTTTGTGGATGAAAGCATCTTTGACATAACTCTCAAAGGCTACTAGCTGGTCAGTTGTGCTTCGACCTGAACAATAACCTGCCTGACAACTGTCCAGGATGCCGTTATATTCAAGAAAGTGCATTAGCCTTTTATTTACCATTTTTTCAAAAAGCTTTCCCAGGCAACATGTCAGAGCTATTGGTCGGTAACTGGTAGGTAGTGAGGCATATTTCCCTTCTTTTAATATGGCAACTACAATAGCTTCTTTCCAAGCTCTTGGAAAGTATCCTGCTGCCCAACTTTTATTGAATAGGTGCAGGAGTGTTTGGAGAGATTCTGCGTGCAGATGTTGAATCATTGTATATGATATACTGTCTGCTCCCGGTGCTGAAGCCTTACATGTTCCGAGGGCAACCAAAAGCTCTGGTAGAGAAAATTCAGAGTTGTATGGTTCGTCAGATGTTTTGTTATCCCTAATAGGTTTTTTCTCCATGGATGATTTATACCGCAAGAAAGTATTCGTGTAGTGTGTAGAACTTGAAATATATTGAAAGTGTTTTGCTAGTGCGTTTGCCTGGTCCTCCAGGGTGCCACCCGCACTGCTAACTAAGGGTAGGATGTGTGTTTTCCGTCCATTAAGCTTTTTAATTCTATTCCATACTTTGCCTGCATCTGTGTACGAATTTATAGAAGTCACCAAAGAGTGCCAGCTCTCCTTTTTGGCTTGCTGGCGAATGCGCCTTCCTTGTGCCTTCGCACGTTTGAAGGAAATGAGGTTTTGGGAAGTGGGATACCTGCGAAGGATGCCCCATGCCTTATTTTGAGCCTGCCGTGCATGCCGACACTCCTCATTCCACCACGGCCTCCTAGTGTTAGGTGTGGCACCAGATGTTTGCGGAATCGAGCACTCGGTGGCATGAAATATATGGGCCGTAATCAGTTCACAGGCTTCATCAATGCCCAAATGGCTTAAAGATGTGTATGAAAGCTGAGACAGCTGTTTAAATTTCAGTCAATCTGCACCAGATTCGTTAAACCTTTTATGACAGATGGAACTGTTAGGGCTTTTGTCTATGCCTTTCAGGATGACTGGGAAGTGGTCGCTTCCATAAGGATTATCGTCCAGTCCCCATTCAACAGACGGAAAGAGGACAGAAGAGCCGATTGCCAAGTCTATGTGTGAGTATGTGTTGTGTGTAGTGTTGTAGTATGTCGGCTGTTTGTGACTGAGTAGACAAGCTCCGGAAGAAAATAAAAACTTTTCTAGCAAGCGGCCTCGGGCATCTGTCCGTTGAGACCCCCAGAGTTCACTGTGAGCATTAAGGTCGCCCACTAATAAGAAGGGTTCCGGGAGCTCATCAATGAGGGACCCGAATTCTGAGCTCGATAGACGGTAATCCGGGGGAATGTACAGAGAGCAAACTGTTATTAACCTATAAAAGAGGATAGCTCGGACTGCCACAGCTTCGAGGGCAGTGAGCAACCGAAGAGGTTGGCAGGGGACAGACTTTTGCAAGACAATCGCTATACCACCAGAGGAGTGAGTGCAGCTGTCCCTGTCTCTCCTGAATACCGAGTATCGTTTGAGAAAGTTAGTTTGTGTAGATTTTAAGTGTGTTTCTTGTAGGCATAGGATATTTGGATGGTACTTATGAAGGATTTCGTAGATGTCATCGAGGTTTCTAATTAGTCCCCTACAGTTCCATTGGATAATACTTTGAACTGCCATAAAAAAATAGAACAAAGATATTGAGCGTATGTTTTGCTCGGACGGAGATTCCTATGTCCCTGAGCCCGAATCAGGACCAGTGACTCGGGGGGCTTGTGGTTTTTTTCCCGCGGCCAAGACTGCCGCGCTGTTCTTTTGACGACTGCGATGCAGGCCGGGATGGCCCGACATCCATGTCCTCATGTGAGTTTCGGGGCGTTGGCGGAATGGAGGATTTACAGCGCCCGCTCCGCAACGCGTTTGAAGAAATGGCCGAAGATTCAGCCACTACCTTTGTCAATGTGCTGGACATGGCTGCAGAAGAGGGGCCTTCTGTACCCACATCCATCGCCACCGGAGTTTCGGCGGCCGGAGTCTGTGGAGTAGCGACAGCAACGCCACTCCCAGTGCAATTCTGGTCAGGTGCAAGGCCTGCGAGCACCGCTGGCGATGCCTGAGTTGTTTGGCCTGTCAAGGGCAGCACCATGGGGGGTAGGTGCGCCCCCAAGTCAGTTTCACTGACCTGAGTGGCCGCAGAAAGCAGACGCCGCCCCACCCCCCGGCGGGCCGCGCTGGCGTAGCTCCCTGAAGGAAGCAGCGCATACCTTTTACGGGCTTCTGGAAATGAGAGATTTTGTGTCACTTTTAGGTTGATGATTTCTTTTTCTTTCTTAAACTCCTGGCAAGAACGAGAGTATGCCCCGTGGGGTCCTCCACAGTTGCTGCACTTGAGTTGGGTGTTTTTGCAGTCGTCAGCAGAATGGTCCTGCTCAGAGCACTTTGCACACGTTTGTTTTCCTCGGCAGGAATTGCTGCCGTGCCCATATCTCTGGCAGATGAAACAACGTCGTGGGTTTGGTATGTATACTCTGGTCTTGCAGTGCAGAAACCCTGCGTTTACATACTCTGGCAAAGTGCATCGATCAAAGGTCAGTATTATGTGCTTCGTCTTAATTTCGTTTCCGTCCCGTCTACTGGTGATGCGTCGCACAGCGGTTACCCCCTGCTCGCGCAAACCTTCAAGCAGGTCAGAGTCTGTTTCGTTGATCAGTTCTGATTCGGAAATGACACCTTGGCAGCTGTTGAGGGTACGGTGGGGAGTTACTGTGATCTGAGGGTCGGCTAGCTTGGTTTCCTTCAAAAGGGTGTTGGACTGCTCTCTACTCTTTACTTTGATCAGCAGGTCTCCGGAAGTGAGCTGTTTCGCTTCATAGTTTTTTCCTATCAAACCTTCAATGAACTTTGCAACCAAAAACACAGATTTGCTGGTAACGGGAGTTGCTTTATCAACTGACTGCATCATTAGGAAGCGTGGGAAGTTGTCAGGGTGGTTGAAGACGAGGTTAGAAATCGGTTTGAAAAGTTCTTCGGTGCGGCCTCGTTTCGGAGGCCGATCAGTTCGTTTGGGCGGAATGGAGAAGGAAGCCATAAAATATGGAATGAATTCGGTGGCAATGCCAGTCACCCACCACGGAGCACAACAAGGGAACGTGGCTTTGCAGCCCACTCTAACTGTACGTTGCCACTATAACCCTATGCTCGGGATCTAGGCTGAAGCTTTCGCACAGGGTTAACCCTCGCCGCCTGGAGAAAATGGAGAAATAAAGAAAAGAGAAAATGACAGGACAGGGTTAGGAAGGACAATAGGAAAGCAAAAGAATGAAGAAGAGGACAGGAAAAGGCGACTGGCTGATTCCCCCCAGGTCGGGTCAGACTGGGGGCACCGTCTACAGGAAGCGGGGGCCGAAGTGGTTTGTTGCCTCTGCCAGGGGGCCATAAAGGTCCAAAACAACCCTGGCTTTGGCTCAACCACCAGGATGCCCTTTTCCCCGGACATGGCAAAGCCACGCACAGCCGAGGGCGTGGGTGGGTCCAACCCACATGGGCTCGGGGTCCGCGGTGTCGCCACTACCGTCACCTTGAATAGCCGTTGAATTAATCGGCGACAAACTGCATATAGGCCCCAAACCACGGAAGCTTCGTTAAGGTGGGCTTCGTTTAAAGGCAAGTGACCATCAAGTGCTTACCAGCAAATGTTGCCGACGGGGCATTCGGAACTCACTGCATCTGTTCGACAGTCAATTATTTTAGGGTTGTCCTGGCCTGAAACAAAAGAAACAGGAAAAATGGGTAAGAGTAAACAAGAAATCAGTAAAGTCGCTCCTGGTGTGCGCGATTGATTGATTGATTGATTGATTGATTGATAGATAGATAGATAGATAGATAGATAGATAGATAGATAGATAGATAGATAGATAGATAGATAGATAGATAGATAGATAGATAGATAGATAGATAGATAGATAGATAGATAGACAGACAGACAGACAGACAGACAGACAGACAGACAGACAGACAGACAGACAGATAGATAGATAGATAGATAGATAGATAGATAGATAGATAGATAGATAGATAGATCGATAGATAGATAGATAGATAGATAGATAGATAGATAGATAGATAGATAGATAGATAGATAGATAGATTTTTTTACACCCTTTCGGCAAAAAAGGGCGTATTATAAGTGCACAAGGGGTGTTGGGAGACCATTACGCCCTTTTTCTTGAATCTCAACCACCTTATTCGTAGCTCTACACCAACTTCAACACCGTTGGCTTTTGGTGGGGTGTTGAAAAAGTGTGGAAAAGGTGTTCAGTTGTTCCTTGATTAACGCCATGAATGCATGTTTATTTGCGCTGCGAAGTACAAGACATCCGCTCATACGCTCCTCCCCACCTCGTAAGAAATGTTGAAAAGCAAAGAAAATGTTCGTCTGCAATGATCCTCGTTTCCATATGCGGTTCGCCTCATGAACCAAGTTTAGCTTTGCCACCCGATGCATAAATTTAAACTTTTAAAATTAAAAATATGATACATACGCGCTAAATTTTCTTACACCTTTATTGCCTAAAAAAGGTGTAGTATTAGTGGAATGAGGGTGCTATCGGAAGTCATCACGCCCTTTTTCTTAGGTTCCAGCACACTAATTTGTAGCCTTAAACTCTTCTTGAGTGGCGAAAATGTTGTGGACCGATTGCAACACCCTTTGTTTTCTTTTTGGTGTTGAAAGGGTGTGAAATAAGTGTTCAGTTGCAAAACAAAAACAAAAAAGAACTGGGGAACTGGAGGTCGACGTATCTTCTTCCGTTATTACTAAGTCTTGGTAGGTTTTGCTGGGATTTGCTAAGTTTCTTTTAGGTTTTGCGATGTTCTTGCTAGGCTATAGGCAAAGTGCTGAGGGATAAGGACAAGTTTAGCCGGATTTTACAAGGCTGTTGCAGTGTGTCTCTGCCACTGACAGCGGATCCAAAGATTAAATAAGCTAGGTCGCCCCCAAGCTCTGCTGTTTGTCAAGCCTTGCACCACTAGTAAAAGCTGCACCAATTTCGCTCGCGTTTTAGTATCCCAAAATGACTAGTACCTTTAAAATGGTATAGTACGATGTGCGCATACGATGCGCCCGTTGTGCTCACGTGCACACACGAACAGTCTCGAAAGGCGGCTTCACTGTTATAATTCTATTGGTGGTGGTGCACCCTTTTGCAGGCGACGGAGTTGGTTTTCTTTGTATTTTTTTACTAACGCCACAAAACCCAGTTCAAGCTTAAAGAGCTCCGCTTGCAACAAATTCATATTGTTTTAAGCATCGTGAGATACAAAACATCCCCTCGCTTGGAAAACATGTTCAGTCCACCCGTGTAAACGGGTATAACATACCTCTAAAGTTGAAAGTCATTTACACCTTTTAAGCGAAACTCCCGTCTGTTCGAGATTTCGGCGCACTTCAAAGATCCCCATGTAGTCAAAATTAATCCGGAGCCCTCCATTCCAGCGCGCCTCATCGCGTGTGAAGCGTCGGCGGGTTAAACCCCACAATCAATCAATCAATCAATCAATCAATCAATCAATCAATCAATCAATCAATCAATCAATCAATCAATCAATCAATCAATCAATCAATCAATCAATCAATCAATCAATCAATCAATCAATCAATCTCTTACTACATTCTTCTTAGTTGGCGGTCTTTCACACCCTTTTTCTTAGTTTTCAGCACCCTAATTTGTAACTTTATGCCCTTGTAAGGAAAAGGGCGTTGAAATAATGAATAGCCTTCTGGGTGGGTGTTGGAACTGGGTGGTATAGGTGTTTGGTACATAATAAAATGCTATGACTTATTTACTTTAATAACCACCTTACGATTAAAACGTTTTTGCAAATCCGCATGGTGACTTGTAGATGCTCACATTCAAATGCATAATTCCATAATTAGCGCTAAAATGTCTTATTCTTGCGACAAGCTCACCGACTCTATTGAAGGACTTTCCTGCGCTGGTGTAAGAGCAGAAGTACTTCTATGTAAGTACAGTAATAACTCGTTAACAGTGTTCGACCTTGTAGACTCCCTGCTTTGGCCGGGAGGCTGAATCGAGGGACAGCTCTGTTGCGGCCAATTGATCAAGTGAGTTTACTTCGTTTTCTTGTGGGGCGACCCTACGGTATGCGTTGGGTAGCACCCTCCCCTTGTGTCTGTGGACGCTATCCGCCATCTGAGTGCTCGTCACCTTCGTCTCGCCGTCCAAGATGGCCTCTACTCATCCCGCTCCCGTGAAATACCGGCCGTGAAATACCAGACGACATCCCCAGTAGCGCTTCGTCTTCCAGCGATGGCGATTCGCAAGCCACAATAATCTACGAGACGCTGATGGAAGATATGGCAACTACGCCGACGCCTGCGAAGGACACGTCATCATCCGACGAGCTTACTAGTCAGCCCAATGAAGAGACGGCGGGCAACTCATACCCTTCATCCAACGGAGCGTTTCTTCCGCCCCCCTCCTCCACAGACATCGACACGGAAGAAAGTGGCTCAGCGGATTCTCGCAGTCAGCTCCCGTCGTCCCACCCAGTAGACCCTGCCCCTGTTCCAGAGGCAAAGCACCGAGGTGACCGCAACCGTGGACTCCGCGGCTCCTTCATCGACTAAGACGCCAAACCAGTCCACCGAGAGGCGTCCAAACCGTACCATCGTGACGCGACTGCGGCAGGCCCCACTGGCGGGCCCTCACAACACCCGGACGACGTCTCACTCCCGATAAACCTACCGAACTCGAACGAACCTGCTTGTCCAACGCAAGCAAAAGATCCACATCTGGTCAACCCGATCAACCATGTTGCGGACTTGATGGACACCTCTCGTGTGGAAAGCACGCGCGTGTTATCATCATCAACCGACTCGGACGACGTAGCAGACGCAAGAAGAAGTTGTGTCTGCCTTCCCCTAGCGCTAGTCCGGATTTGTGAAATTAGAGTAGCACCAATGAGCTTCTCTGTCTTCATTAACTCCTTTATTTGCCTGATGCCGCCGTTATTCGCTGTCGCTGGTGGGTACTTTCAATGGGTGGGGGAAATGGCAGAAGTTCCATCGAATGCCGACGCGAAAGCCCATTGATGCTTCTAATATTGCTTCCTCCTATGTTTGGTTTCGTACTAGCATGGCGGCCATTGTGTGCTCCCTCCGGCTCACTTCTTTCTCCCGAGGTCACGTGACAGCGGTCCAAGCTGCACACGGCTCCTGTCTGCCTCCATTGTTGCTGCGTTTTAGATGCGCGTGCCTTTTCACTTGGGATACCTCTATTTTTTATTATTTTTTCGGAGGGCTGCGCGTGGTCTTGGCGTTCACCAAACCTCCGCGTTCCAGGACCGCGTGATGTTTCAGGGCGTTTGTTGAAGCTCACGTATTTTTTTTAATTTTTATGGCTAGTCTAGTACGTGCTAGTGTTTTATTTATTCTCATTATGCTACGAATATTAACCCTAAATCTCCAAGGGTTTAAAAACAGTGACAAACAAAGAGAGGTGATTCACTTTGCCAGGAAAAATTTTGTAGATCTGGTGTTCCTCCAAGAAGTGAACTTTTTTTCAATTGAAGTCGTCAGAACGTTTCAGCAGAACATAATATTCCGTCTTATTTTTCTTTGGCGTCTAACCACGGCTGTGGGGCGTCCTAATCTTCAACCACACCATCCGTTGCTCCAGTTTTGTTTCGACAGATGGTGAAGGAAGATTGCTAGTCTTGAAATTTTTTCTTTCTGTGGCCCGCTTTAAAATCATTAATGTGTATGCTCCTGCACGCGTCACAGCTCCAAACCACTTCTTTCGTTGCCTGGGGGTTTATTTCTTGGAGCGCGTGCCCACAATTCTTTGCGGAGATTTCAACAGCGTCCTTGATAGTAACGCGTGATGTACGCGGGCCGGGTCAGGGACGACCGACGTGGAACGCACGCACTCGGGTTCCTATTGCAAGACTTTCACCTGGAGGATGTGTGGCTGCTCCATTGCGGAAATCATTTCTCTCACACGGGGTAGCGCGGTTCCTCAATGTCCCGACTAGACAGGTTTTAAATAACTCCAGACCTAACTAACGCTATGTCAAACATAGAAGTAAATCAATTCCCTAGTATGGCCCCGTTACATTTACGACCATTACCCACTTCCCTAGTATGGCCCCGTCACATTTACGACCATTACCACACCATCCGTTGCTCCAGTTTTATTTCGACAGATGGTGAAGGAAGATTGCTAGTCTTGAAATTTTTTCTTTCTGTGGCCCGCTTTAAAATCATTAATGTGTATGCTCCTGCACGCGTCACAGCTCCAAACCACTTCTTTCGTTGCCTGGGGGTTTATTTCTTGGAGCGCGTGCCCACAATTCTTTGCGGAGATTTCAACAGCGTCCTTGATAGTAACGCGTGATGTACGCGGGCCGGGTCAGGGACGACCGACGTGGAACGCACGCACTCGGGTTCCTATTGCAAGACTTTCACCTGGAGGATGTGTGGCTGCTCCATTGCGGAAATCATTTCTCTCACACGGGGTAGCGCGGTTCCTCAATATCCCGACTAGACAGGTTTTAAATAACTCCAGACCTAACTACCGCTATGTCAAACATAGAAGTAAATCAATTCCCTAGTATGGCCCCGTTACATTTACGACCATTACCCACTGTTCGTGTCCCTATTTCCAGGTCACCGTAACTTCATGGCGCCCGACACTGGAAGCTTGATACTAGAATACTGCAAGACGACGTTGCTTTATTATCATTAAAAACAGATATTTCTTCTTTCCTACAGGTCGAAGTTAGGATACAACAGTGGGACAGTTCAAAATCCATATGGAGGCAACTAGCTCAAACAGCTGGCCAACAAAAAATAGTTCGTGACACAGCTGAGCTTAACAACACGCTCAAGCGTATCCGGATAGTTAGATATGATAAAGAACTAACGCCTTCAATGAGCGAATATCTTGGCATCCTTAAGGAGCGAAACAAACGCCAACCTGAATGAAACAATGCAACCATCCGCTTCCTACAATATTCATAGTCCTTGCAACGGTAGTTTAGAAACTCAAAGATTTTTGGCGACGCGAGAAACTCCAAACATTATACAGTGTGTGCGCTGCCCGGATAACACCATCTCCACAGCCCAATCAGCTATAAAATCAGGGTTTCTTTCTTTCTTTTCTGAGGTCTTTGAAGGACATTTACTCCTGGTAGATGAAAGACACATGGTAGCACAACTATGTTCTGATTCCAATTCACTACCTCAGGTTCCACAAAGCATACACTCCCAAATACTGAAGGACGTAACCTGTTCCGAGCTATACGACATTTTAAGAGAAATGGCGCCTGGTCCGGCGCCTGGTCCGGCGCCTGGTCTGGACGGTTTGCCAACGGAATTCTACAAGCGTCGCTGGGCAGAATTAGGCTCTTCTTTAGTGCAACCTATAAATTCAATCCTAGCAGATCAGCGGCTTTCAAACTCGTTTAAGAGAGGCCGTCTAATCTTACTTTTGAAAGAAGGAAAAGACCCCTCTCTCCCGAGTTCTTACAGGACAATAACCGTTTTGAATTCAGACTACAAGATTTTAACTTCGCTTTTGGTGTCCAGAATTAAAGGTCTTTGGCCGGACCTCCTCTCACTCCAACAGGTTGGCGTCGCCCCATACAGAAATATTTTTTCGGCACTTAGCCTAACCCGAGACATACTAGCCTATACGCACCAAACTGGTATTGCTGGCCTGTGTGTCTCTTTAGACCAAAAACAGGCATTCGATAGGGTCAATCATTCATACCTGCTTGTCATATTTTAGGCATATGTGTTTCCCTCTGAATTTGTTCAGCTTCACCGAGAATTCTATAATAATTTATCCCGTGACCTGGTTTTTAATGTTGTGGTACAGGGTGAAATTGCAATTCATAGAGGTGTCAGACAAGGATGCCCCTTGTCGCCGCTTGTTTTTCTTATGTCTAGACAACTTCATCAGAAAACTCGTTGATAACCCCAAAATTAGGGGTCTCCCCTTGCCCGGACAAGGCTCGGTTAAAGTGTCTGCCTACGCAGATGACGTCACCATTTTTGTCTGGGACACTGATAGCCTCACGGCTGTTTTAGGGGACTTCCAGTCTTATGCTCGACTTTCAGGTGCCGAGGTAAATGTCACAAAAAGTGCTGTCCTCCCTCTGGGAAACGCTACACTCGCCCCCATTCATAACTTAAAAATATTTCGTGACCTGAAGATCCTCGGCGTCAAATTTACCGAAGAATGGTTTCTCCAGACATGTGGCCCGAGTTAGTTGATGATATTCAAAAGAATGTGGCCCGGGCTAGGTCTTTCAACTTCTCTTTTTCGGAGTAATAGTATCTGATTAAATGCGTTTTCTTGTTAAATTCTTTTTTTCCTCCAATATTATGCTGCCTCTCAATCCTGTTACGCACAAAGTGTCCCGGAACATTTTTTCTTTCTTCTGTGACGGAAGCCCGGAGCGTTTAGTGAGAGATGCCCTGCGCCTCCCACGCCGCTCGGGGGGTTATGGTCTCCCTTGCATCTACCTCATGAGCCAGTTGTTGGCCCTTAGAGTCGTCTCTTCACTTCTCAGTGACGTAGAATCTCCGGGCAGACCTTTGATCCTATACTTTCTCGGACCTTCTAGACGGGTTCTTTGCCCAACTATGGCCAGAAACAAGCACCCCAGTGCAGCAATCTCGTCAAGACTGTTGAAGGCCATCATTACTTTACCTAAGAAAATTCGTGCACTGGATGCTGATCTCGATTTTGTGAATGAACAACCTTCCAGGCTGTGTAAAAAATACTTACTGTGAGATGGGACAGATGTGTGGATCCCCGAGATTCCCCTGGCCACGGCTGAGTTCAGGTAGGCTGCAAGACGGCACCAAAAACATCCACTGGCAAAAAGCGTGGCGAATTCTTTCCACAAAAGACAGATTATTTCGCTGGGGAGTAACACAGAATTCTTCCTGTCCCAACTGCGGCCAACCAGAATCCACGGCACACACTTTCTCAAGCTGCAGTGTTGCGCGTTGCTATTGGCGCATCATACACCGTGCCGCTCCAAGTTTGGGGCTTGCACGGTATCAACACAGAGAACAGTGCCCTGGCACTCCCCTAGGCACACTATTCGTAGTAATTGGCGATTATATCATCATCATCATCATCATCATCATCAGCCTGTCTACGCCCACTGCAGGGCAAAGGCCTCTCCCATATTTCTCCAATTACCGTGGTCCTGTGCCAACTGTGACCAATTTATCTCTGCAAACCTCTTGATCTCATCTGCCCATCTAACTTTCTGTCGCCCCCTGCAACGCTTGCCTTCTCTAGGGATCCACTCTGTTACCCTTAACGACTAACGGTTATCTTGCCTTCGCATTACATGCCCGGCCCACGTCCATTTCTTCTTCTTAATTTCTACTAGTATGTCCTTAACACGCGTTTGTTTCCTGACCCACCCCGCTCTCTTCTTGTCCCTTAATGTTACACCTATCATTTTCCGCTCCATCGCCCGCTGAGTCATTCTCAATTTAAGTTGAACCCTCTTAGTGAGCCTCCACGTTTCTGCCCCGTAGGTGAGTACCGGTAAGATGCAGCTGTCATACACTTTCTTCTTCAAGGACAATGGAAGGCTGCCATTCATTATCTGAGAATGCCTGCCGTATGCACTCCACCCCATTCTGATCCTTTTAATTATCTCTGCCTCCTGGTTGGGATCTGGGGTCACCACTTGGCCTACGTAGATATATTGGCTTACGACTTCCACTGCCTCACCCCCTATCCCAAACTGCTGTGCTGTTCCTAGGTTATTGATCATTACTTTGGTTTTCTGCATATTAATTTTCAGGCCCACGGTTCTAGTCTGTTCGTCCAGTTCGGAAAGCATGCTTTGCAATTCGTCCCCTGAGTTACTTAGCAAGGCAACGTCATCAGCAAATCTGAGGTTACTGAGGTATTCTCCATTAACCCTTACTCCCACCTGTTCCCAACCCAACGTTTTGAATACTTCGTGTAAACATGCTGTGAATAACATTGGAAAGATTGCGTCTCCTTGTCTGACGCCCCTCATAGGTATTTTACTGCTCTCCTTATGGAGGATGATGGTAACTGTGGACCCATTGTAGATATTTTCTAGCATTTTTACATAATGCTCATCGACCCCCTGGTTCCGTAGTGCCTGAATGACTGCTAAGGTTTCGACCGAGTCAAATGCTTTCTCATAATCTATGAAGGCTATTAATAGGGGTTCAGTATATTCAGCGCACTTCTCTATCACCTGGTTGATCGTGTGAATATGGTCCATTGTTGAATAACCTTTACGGAACCCTGCTTTACGGAACCTTTACGGAACCCTTTACGGACTGAAATTTAAGGTTGCAGAAATTCTGTGAGCGATTACCTTAGTAAGTACCTTGTAGTCGACTGACAGTAAGCTGATCAGCCTGTAATTTTTCAAGTCCTTCATGTCACCTTTTTTATGGATTAGGATGATGTTCGCGTTCTTCCAAGATTCCGGTACACTTCCGGTATTTAGGCATTTCGTATATAGGTTTGCCAGTTTTTCAAGTACAATTTCTCCGCCATCCTTCAAGAGGTCTGCTGTTATCTGATCCTTACCTGGTTCTTTGCCCCCTTTCATTTCTTTCAAAGCCTTCCTTACTTCTTCGGTCGTTACTGGTGGGATGCCTATCTCCTCTGAACTACTTTCTCGTTCGGCATTATCCTGGATGTCCCGGCTACTGTACAGGCCCCTATAGAACTCCTCGGCCACTGTGACTATTTTATCCCTATTTGTGAACACATTGCCTTGCTTATCTTTAAGTGCATACATCTGATTTTTCCCCATGCCAAGACGCCTCTTCACCGCTTTCAGGCTAGCTCCGTGCTTTACAGCGTATTCAATCCTCTCCACATTATACTTCCGTATGTCGGCTGTCTTCCGCTTATTGATTAACTTCGAAAGCTCCGCTAGTTCTATTCTGTCAGCTGGGGTGGAGGTTGTCACGGTTTGCCGTTTCCTAATTAAATCTTTCGTCTCCTGGGAACGTTTACCAGTATCCTGTCTAGCCATCGTGCCCCCGACTTCTACTGCACACTCCCTGATAATGCGTGTAAGGTTGTCGCTGGCTTCCTGTGTCGTAAGCTCGGCTTCCTCGGTAAGAGCTGAATATTGGTTCTGTAGTGCGATCCTCAATTCTTCTACTTTACGCCTTACTGTTAGTTCGTTAATCGGCTTTTTCCGTACTAGCTTGCTACGGTCCCTCCTCAAATCTAGCTTAATTCGGGATCTTACCATACGGTGCTCACTACACCTTACCCTTCCGAGCACTTCCACATCCTTCACGACGCCAGGGTTATCGCATAATATGAAGTCTATTTCATTTTTATGGTCGCCATTCGGGCTCCTCCACGTCCACTTCCGGCTCTCCCGTTTACAGAAGAAGGTTCATTATGCGAAGGTTATTCCGTTCTGCAAACTCATCTAATAGGTCCCCCCTGCTATTTCTACAGCCCAGACCATAGTTCCCAACCGCCTTGTCTACAGCCTGATTCTTGCCTACTTTAGCATTGAAGTCCCCCATAACTAAGGTATACTGTGTTTTTACTTTAGCCATGCCGATTCCACATCTTCATAGAAGCGTTCCACTACCTGGTCATCGTGGCTAGATGTTGGGACATAGCCCTGTACCACCTTGAGCTTGTACCTCTTATTGAGTTTAATTACAAGACCTGCTACCCTTTCGTTAATGCTATAGTATTCATCTATGTTGCCAGCTATCCTTTTATTCACAAGAAATCCCACTCCCAGTTCTCTTCTGTCCACTAGACCACGGTAACATAGCACGTGTCCATTTTTCAGCACCGTAAAGGCTTCACCCGTCCTCCTAACCTCTTTAAGCTCTATAATATCCCATTTAATGCCCTCTAATTCCTCGAACAACACGTCTAGACTCGCTTCACTAGATAGGGTTCGCGTGTTAAAGGTTGCCAGGTTCAGATTCCAATGGCGGCCTGTCCGGGTCCAGGTATTCTTAGCACCCTCTGCTACGTCAGAGGTCTGACCGCCGCCGTGGTCAGTTGCTTCGCAGCCGCTGGGGACTGAGGGCCGTGGATTAATTGGCGTATTCATGGGAGGTTGTGGCCGTTACTACAGCAGGGTGGCCAATCCTGCTCTGGTGAGGAAGTGCGTTACCGGCAATGGTCGCCGGGATCAGGCCGCACCCCAAGCCCCAATGTGCAATTCCAGAATTGCGTAGAGGTTTTTTTTTTTTTTTTCAGAACGCGAATGGCTTATTCTGTTTGCGGAGCTGGCTTTTAACTACTGGGCGGAGGGCTAACGCGGTCCTGCATGCTTCGAAGTTAACACTTCTACGCGGCGGGGGCATTTCCCTCGCTGAAGAAAATAAAAAAATAGAAAGAAGCCCGTGGAACATACCGGAGCTCTATTCTTCTCACACGTAGCATTTTCTTCCCAAAAGCGGGGCTGAGATCGGCTCGGGAAACCTCGAGAACACGACTGGCATATTCTGTTTTCGGAGCTCGCTTTAAACTACTGGGCGGGGGGCTAACGCGGTCCTGCATGCTTCGAAGTTAACATTTCTACGCGGCAGGGGCATTTCCCTCGCTGAAGAAAATGAAAAAATAGAAAGCACCCCGAGGAACAAACCAGAGCTCTATTCTTCCCACACGTAACATTTTCTTCCCAAAAGCGGGGCTGAGATCGGCTCGGGAAACCTCGAGAACACGACTGGCATATTCTGTTTTCGGAGCTGGCTTTTAACTACTGGGCGGGGGGCTAACGCGGTCCTTCGGAGCTGGCTTTTAACTACTGGGCGGGGGGCTAACGCGGTTCTGCATGCTTCGAAGTTAACATTTCTACGCGGCGGGGGCATTTCCCTCGCTCAAGAGGATGAAAAAATAGACACTATGGCGTAATCGCTGCAGGGCCGTAGCACAGAATCGCAAGCTACGTATGCAGTGGCTCTTGCTTTCCTTTTTCAGACAAAACCTCGTGTCCTTTTTGGAAAGCGAGTTAGCCCTTTTGGGTGAGGAAGAGTTTCTGCGACATTGGTCTACATGGTGTATTGAGGTTTCGAACAAAAGGGTTATTATTCATGCCAGTTTTCCAGACCTGTGTCCTTAGGGATTTTCGTTGTAACAATTGATTTTGGTGTTAGAATTGTGTGTTAGTGCGGTACAGTACCCGTTGTGACATAAAACCAACCCTCTTCTGTATATTGCTGCACTCTTGAAGCGAATGTTTTTTTATCTTTGTTTACCTCGCATGTTAATCTTTTGGTTGTAAGCAACTCTAAATTGTTTGTATGTTAATCTTTTGTCTACAATCAATTTGAAGCTTTTTATGTGTTTCTGTAAGTGTCTGTAACTGGCAGCCTTCACGCTCTATTAGTTTTGTAGCAACAGGCGCTGCACTTGTTTAACTGTTTCTGCTTGTTGCGCTGTATCATTGATACCAGAATTTCTTGATAATAAATTTATCCTTTCAAGACTCAACTCAGTATCCAGGGAGGGCGCTGCTGCAGTACTTTCTGAAATCTTCCCGCTCAGTGTTTTGTGACGAACGCATTGCCGGTCCGTCTGCCGAGCAGAAGCCACCATTTTATGCCTACGTTGTCAAAACACTGAGAAACGGCCAGTCTACCTTGCCAATCCTAAGTTTTTTTGGGAAAGGACGGCAAGCGCATTGTGTGAAAAATGAACCTTAGCCAATCAACAAATAGCAAGATCAAGCGGCACCCTTTGGCACCAGCTGACTTCGACGGCACTTCCGGCTGATGTTCTGGATTTCGGGTGGTTATGTGGTTGGGAAGAACTACCGACAAGTGATCACCTGGCGATATTCGGCGTTGTGCGTTCCTCACGGTGCCCGCACTGCGGTCACACTGAAACATTAGAACATGACTTGTTCCAGTGTCGTGTAGCGGCAATGCGCAGACGTTCAAATGACGTGTTTGTGAACTACTTGGCCTGTGCTGGTGCTTTAGTATTGTTGCTAAATAGCGGGGCCGCGTGTGTTGGCGCCCGACAGCAACGGGCGATGTTCCCACTGTTGTGGCGTGTACGGTCGATCCCTATGCGTCACTTATACGATTTGGCAACTCTAGGCGACGAAGCCTTTTTGTTACGATGGTCCACGCGGTTCATAGTGGTCTGGAACAACATCCAGGGAATATCTATAGTACCGTATTGAGCTTCAGCTAATTTTTGAACTCTTTCTTTGAACACCTCTGAAATTTGTGTGGGTTGATTTTGCAGTAGCTTGTCTCCCCACCACAGACATTTGTTGAAGTGCGTTTAGTGCCCGAACTATTTGGAAACTGATCGTTTTTTTAGGGCAGCTCTGTTACCACTTTTCGCTGCGCCCTGATATGTGGTTTGTAATAAATTATCTTCTCCCACGATGTCCTAAGTCTACTAAAATTTTCGAGTTAAGCAGAGTTTCGCGTTAAACGAAATGGTGAAAATTTGTGGCCAGTTTAGTGAAATAAAACCTCGTGATTATAACAAAAGCTCCAATGCACACAGGGGCTTTCGTAAGAAAGGCAAAATAACTCGCAGGAAAACGATTTTTTTTTATTGTGAAAGAAAGAACTGCGTGATGCTCGACTGTTTCGAATCCGTATTTGATCCCCCCAAAAAAAACGTTCTCGAGCTGCTCAATGCATCGCATCAATCGTTGGTCGCCCATGCTACATTGCTCCGACCGACAAGTGCAAGACTGTGGTCCAGCTGGCCGAACTCGCGGCTAGGGCCCACGGGCTCCTGGCCGTCGACTAGGGGACTGTAGTCTGCCGGTGCTCCCAGCTGGCGCCTCTTTCTATGCAGCTTTGTAAGAATAAAGTTTTCCCAGCACCACCACCACCTGCTACATTCTACCCGGTTGCGAAACGAACGCCGCATGTTTCTTGTTTCTGTCGTAGAAACTTCTCAAACGTAAAGCCAAATGGAATCTCTCAAACCAAACAGATAGGTAGACTGCGGTGACCAGCTCCGTGCCTGAGGCCCAAATCGCTATAAAGCAAGGTCTTCTGGCCGCCTTACGGAGTGAAGAAGAAGCCCATCATTAATCTAACAACTCAATGATTGTTGACGAAATGAAGTTGTTCCTCCTCCTTATGGCGCCCCACCAACAGGTGCAGCGCCATAACACGCACACGCACACACACACGCGCACAAGCACGCACACACTTACACACGCACGCACTCACGCTGGCAGGCACACTCACACGCGCACGCGCATGCGCACGCACACGCACACACGTGCACGCATGCTAATCGCGTATACGGTAAAAATACAGTAACACTGCGCTAGCTCAGACCTGGAGGGATATTTACCGTATATTTCCGACAGCCTTATTCTCCCAATAATCAGATATGCGTTATAGAAAACACCACTACAGAGAGCAAGAGTACTTTTCTTCAATTCACAGAACGTCGTCCCGAGTAGGCCAGGATTTGTTCTTTTGGTGTGAAGGGGTTAAAAAAAATAAAGAGCTGTTTGAACATATTAAAGGGACACTGAAGTGAATTTTTCAAGCTACCGGTTTTGCTTGCACTGCTTAGACTGGCTCAAATTAGCAAACTTTCAATCGTTTCCGGTTGATAAGTAGGCAATTATTTTATAAAGCGGGAAAGAAGAAGAACTACCATGCGCGGTCTGTGGCGGCACTAACGGCTGTGACGACAGGAGGAAATGCACCTTGATTGGACGATGCCCAAGGGTAGCATTCAAACAAGTTTCGGTTTCGTTTCTGTAAAACAACATGCTTGACATCCGACGGCATCGTTGGATGGGCATTCTCGATATCTCAGTAACCGTCGTACCGCGCTTCTGCCATGTTGTCGGCTGTAAAATGCCTAAGATAAGCCTACCATGACGGTTTGGAATCGTAGCAATCACTAGCCGAGGGCAGTGGATGAACGCCCTCCGCGTCACCGCACACGCTCAAATGCCATGCGCTGTTCCCGCATATTCGGATCTGGCCTCACTGATGCCTGTATCGTAAGCAGCCTGTTCGCTCCAGGCCAAGGTTCTGCTGATTCTGGCCTGTGCCCACTGCCCGCAAGTAGCCGGTGCTTGTGGCAACAGCACGCCAACGATAACTCGCTAGCGCGTCAGTGTCAGTCTGCGCGCGTTCTGCGAAGTCGCTCGTGGAGCAGCGAACGTTACGGCCCAAAAATGGTGAACTCTGTCAAGAAAACATCTGCCGCAAAAGAAAAAAAATCAACTTACGAAAAAATCGCGCCAATCCACCCTGTGAATGTGGTTTGAAAGCAAAGCTGTAAACTGCACCCAAAACGATTACCCATGCGACTTCACTTAAATTCACTCACGTCGCTCTACATTACCAGAGAGAAGAGAAATTCACTTAATCACACCCTTTATTAGTTCAAAGAGATATTCTTGGTAAGGTGAAATCAATGCATGATGCATGAACGGTGGTTTGTGGAGTTGTATTGGTGAAGGGCATGACTGCAAACTTTTTTTTATGAAATAAAAGGCAGCTCAAACCAGGTGTTAGACGATCTCACTTCTCCGTCGCTGCCGCCGGAGGCGTAGGCGACGAGATCGGCTGCAGAACGAAAGAGGTGACAAGAAGGAGAAAATACTTCTATTCGGACTTCTGAATGGCCGAGAGCGCTGCCCAGGGGAGCGGTTCCTTCTTCACAGGAGCCCATATGCAGTCCGCGCCGCCTGTGCTCTGTCCACCAGCTGAAGCTGGGTAGGCAGAGAGGGGCTGGGCAGCAGCACCTGCCATTGCTCTTGGTGGGTAGTTTACGGAAAGAGAGGAGGGTTCTGAGGGCTAAAGTTGCACACCCCGATTATGTAGCGGAGTGTTTCTACTTCAGAGAAAAATTTGCATTCAGCGTTGTAGAGACTCTTGTGAAATAAACGAAGACGCGTCGGGTGTGGGAAGGAGCTGGATTGTATAAGCCGTAGGGTAGTTTGTTGTTGTCTGCAAAGGTCAGGGTAAGGTGAAGGAGGTTGGTAGGCGTCTGTGTAGATAACTGTATGATCCCCACCGAGGGTGGTGTTGATCGCGTGAGCCCGTGTTTGTCGGCGACCCTCGTCGTGTGAGGGGTTCATATTTCTAAGCAAAGGAGCATCTTGAGTTCTTGTCGCCAAGAGTCCGGGGGTTCATCAAGCGGAGTGAGATTCTGTGCTGTCCGGCCAATCTAGTGAAAGATGCGGCGACCCGACGCAGTTATGCTTAGTCGTAACTTCTGGTTAGAAATATGGCCCTCTATCAGCTCTTCCACTGTATTGTGGAGCCCCGTGCTAAGCAGGTTCTCTGTGGACGCACTCGTGGGAAGACGAATGGCCTGCTCAACCGCCTTTCTAACCATTATATAAAGCATCTTTACGTCCTCATCGCCGAGAATAAGACAAGGTTTGACGTAAGTGATCCTAGAGAGGACAAAAGCTTGAATTTAATCGAAAGGTATCGGATTCCTTGAGGCCTCGCTTCTTGGTGGCAACACGCCTGATAACGTGCATTATTTGATTGATGCTGTGTTTGAGGCGCTGCAAGGATACGCCACGCTTGGTGTTGGCCTGGAGATGTAGGTCCAGGATCTTGATGCTGGGGCTTGGAGTGATGTCACGACCCTCAAAAGGTATTCTAATGTGTTCCTTGGTTTGTAATTTGTCGCGAGGGCGTACGACAAGGAGCTGTGATTTTTTACGTGAAAAGTGGAGGCCTCAGGATTAAGAACATTGGCGTACTAGAAGAGAGATGCCATGCGTTCGCGTGAGCTTCTATTAAATTTTGTAACTCCTAGACTCGCGCAATCCGCGTACAGGGCCGCTAGACGTGCCGTGGGGGGATCGCACAGCAGCGCGAGGTGTCGCGAGAAGCAATCACGTTGCATTCACCGAGAATGCAGGGGGTAAACCCGTTGGTGTGCTTGGTGAGTGCACTTCCTTTCTTTCCCGTCTGCGCGTGGGCTCGTAGCTAAATCGGTAAGACAACGGGATCTGGCTTTGTTATACCAGTAGTTCCAGGTTCGATTCCTGGCGGTGCCAGTGAACTCTTTTATTTGTTGGTGGGAGTTTTCTGGTGACACCAACGGTCGCGAAAGAACCCTTGGGGGGTAGAGGTAGAAAGCTTTGCTTTAAAAAAAGCATGTACCCACGGGGATTCAAACTTGTGACTTGCAAAACAATAATCCTAGCGCTTCAGACCACTAGGGCACGAGCCAGCGCTGCCGAAGCTGGATATATAAGGTATATAATGTACAACCAGTTTACACTTTTATTTAGTTTTAGCATTTCAAACAGCTTAGGTGACTATTTGTTCTATAGCGCTCCTGCAGTAAGTGTCGCCTAAACTTCCACAATATCTCACGTCTAGCAATTGCATTTCTTAGACGGAAAAGCGTTCGCAGATGTGTGGTCGTGCTCCTGACTGCTGTGCTTACTCACCCAGCGCAAAAAAGTGCTTTCTGCTCCCTAGTTTTGCGCTGTACGGTAAACGTTTTAGTTGATTTTATTTCCTTAGTACTATATTGACTTCGCTAACTCATCTCCCGCCTTCAAGTGGCCTTAAATTTTCCTACTAGCGTACCAGTCAGCGAAGCGTCGCATGCATGTGCACTTGTGCAGTGCTTGTGTGGAGCAACCCGGACTCGGAGATTGATACAGTGTCCAAACTAACAAAGTAAAGAAAGCACATTCTTCCATCAGGAAATACTCTGCGCTTCTCTTCAACCAAATGAAGGATTATGCGTCCACGCTTCACCGACAGAACTGGTTCTCTCAAAGGTACCCTAAGTTCCAAACGTACTTGGCATCTACTTCGCCACCTACTTGACAGCATCATCTCCCGCACTCAGAGTAACCACCAAATACAGAGACTTATTCGGAACTGCTCTCTCAACCCCAGAGATCTGCTCCACGCAGCCCAGACGAATCTCTTCGGCACGCCCGCTACCAACCCCTCTGCCCCACTCGGACTTAAACCGGCAAGCCCAACCACGCACTCGACGGCCCGTTCACCATGGAAGAATTACAGGCCGCACTAGCCAATCTGAAACGTAACACCACACCTAGCAAAGATCGCATCACAAGCACCTCCTTCGTAACCTCGACCTCGACTCCCTCCTGCAGCTCTTCAAGACACACTGGACGAAGGGCACACTCGGAAATTACCTTAATCCCAAAACCCCACGAACCCAATTCGCTGACATCACTACGTCCGATCGCCATCATCTCATGCCTTGGGACCCTCTTTGAACGTCTTGTGCATCACCGCCTTACTGACTACCTCAAAGAAAAATACCTCGCTTGCTGCAAAAAGCTCGGTGTAAAGTGCCACTTTGTAGCGAGCTTTCAACCATGGTGTCATGCGCCTGACTGAATCCACGTCGACGATGAAGGCAAGGTATTGATTTATATTTAGGCTCACGCTTGGTTTTCGCACAAAATTTCCACGCAGGACATTCTTTTACAACTTAACGAGCAGGTGCTAGACCACCTCAGCCGCACCACGTCACGCAACATCCATGCGCTCGACGCAAAAGGCACACTCAACGACGACGTTACCCACCAGGCAATCCTACGCAACTTCAATGCCACGCACTGCGCGTCTCTCACCTTCAACTACGTTGTAGAGTTTCTCTACGTTGTAGAGCTTCTCTGCACGGCTACTACCAAGCTCGAAGCCTGACCTCGCGTATATCAGGACAACCTCTAAAGGCACACGGCAAGAATTTGTGATTTCCCCCCTGCTTTTCAGTGTTGCATTACTTGAACTACCTACTCTTCTCAACAAAATACACAACCTGCATCATCCAATATACGCCGACGACATCACTTTCTGGACCACCTGTGGTTCCAGCGGAGAACAGCAAGACGCCCTTCAACAAGCTGTAGACACCACCGTCAACTGCCTGCGTCCTCGGGCCTAACCTGTCAACCTGCTAAATCAGCCCTTCTCATCCTGCGGGGCCGATCACATGACCGCCCTCTCCTCCAACACCTGATCCGGAAGTGTCCATACAAGGTAAACTCATCCCCTGGGAAACCACCCTCAGCGTCCTCGGCGTACCCTTCAACCGGGACGGCACGGGTACAACACTCCTTCCGGAACTTCAAACCTCCATTACTCGCTTGAACCATCTCATCCGCAGAATCCGCAGCCGACATCACGGCCTCACAGAATAAGAAATCTGTCGTCTGGCCCAAGCCCTCCTGATCAGCAAAGTCCCCTACGCCACACCATAAGTAAATCTGAGGGCTTTATTTTTTTTTCGGTTTCTTGTGGTAGAATTCGACCACAATAACAAGAAACCGAAAAAATTGAAACCCTCATTCTTAAAGCCTACAAAACGGCTCTTGGCCTCCCCATTCACACCTCCACAGACAAACTGCTCAAACTGGGGCTGCCCAACGTCCTTGGGAAGCTCATGGAGGCTCAGAGAAACTCACAACTTCAACGCTTCAGCTTTACACCAGCTGGCCATGCCGTTCGGTTCACGCGCTCGGCTACCCTACATCGCCACATCAAGACCGGCCACAACGTCTCCCAACTACCATCAAGCACGGCATCCGCGTTTCCCCTATACAAATTCATCCCACCTTCAACCAAGGCCGCCGGGAAGCTCGAGTCCGCTGCCTCATAAAGAAGCTAGCGGATGACCTACAGGTTCGTTACACTGACATCGCCTATGACTCCTGCTCTCGACGCACAACTTTGGTCGACGCTAGCCAAATCTCCACGGCCTCCACCACGCACGCAAAAAAATACAAACGACAGAAGCTCTGGTAATCGCGTTCTCACCACCCACTCCATGCTTCCACAGATCACCGTAGTCTCCGACTCGCAGCAGGCATGCCGCCTGTACCGGGCAGGTCTAGCCATTCCTCCACTCCAACTTCTACCCGAAGAGGCCACCATCACGATCACCTGAACTCCCGGACACTTCGGCCTTCTGGGGAATGAAGCGGCCGACGCGGCTGCCCGAGCTCTGCTCTTCCGGGCATTCTCCACCAATACCTAGTGAACCCACCGCCCCACACGAACTCCCACAACTTACAAATTCTTTTCGATAATACGTACAACGCCCTTATGCCTCACTACCCCCCTTCCCGCCGGGTATACCCCTCTCCGCACCCCACCCTAACCAACCAGCGAGCCATAATCTATCTTCGCCTTCAGGCCGGTACCTTTTACAATCACGTCATCCTCCACCCTATCGCTTCCACCATCTACCCCCGTCAATGCCAGCACTGCGACACCCCCCTCACCGCATTCCACGATTTATGCTCCTGTCCCCCCTCCCCTAAACAACCCCCTTCGCCACCCCAGGGCAGTGGGAGACAGCTGACCAGCCCGGACACGGCCCGCCAGAGGGCCTTGGTTTCTCGGGCCATCGAGTCGGCCCTGTCAAGAGGCATCCTGGACTAGGGACGCTTTGCCCTTTTCGTTTCCTCTAATAAACATTTCCTACTACTACTTGAGGTGTTATATGCGTAACTTGAGGAGGTCATGCATGATAGTCATGTGGGTTACGTCGTCATTTTTATCAGCGCGAACCCTTGAATTTTCGTGAAGTTAGATGTCACTATAAGCGGAAATTGCCGCAAAACGCGCCATAAACTTGTCTGTTTCTGAAACGTCCGACACCTTGGTCAAAGGCTCGCTACAAAGTTGCGCTTTGCAGCGAGCCTTTACCCATTGTGTCATGCGCTTACTGAACCCACGTCGACGATGAAGCCTTAGATTTAGGTTCACATTGAGGGCAGCAAGGAAAACTTTCGTTTCTATATTTTTTAATGGCGCAATTGAAAATCCGCCGAATTGTTACGTAATGGATCCTATTCGAGTCTCCGCGTGACGTCACTGACCGGAACCAGTCATCCGCAGGGAAGGTCGGGGTTTTTTGTACAGCCTCAGGAAACGCTCCTTCCTCCGTGGTGGAGGGTGGGGTTACCCGCGGCCGAGCCAATCCAAGTCACGTGATGCGCCTTCAGTCTTCAGTTGTGGCACCTTCAGTGCGAAATTCATTCGTCCTGTGATTACCGCTCCGTCTCTAAAAGCAAGATTCTGCCATCGCTGAGCGTCAGCATTGTAAAAGCTACAGACTGGTGTCGGCATCGCCTCCAGCATTCGAGAGCTACCAGTCGAATCTTACATTAGGCTTTACAACATGGGCGCGTAATAACGTACTCACGCATTGACGTATCCCGGCGTAAGCGAGCGAATTGCGAAATCTGGCATACATCAAATGCATCGGTACGCGTCTGTCCGCTGATTTCCGTTCGAGGCATGCATATATTTTCTCGGAGAAACTTCAACCACCAGTTTTTCACGAAATAAAACACACTTCCTTGGCGAATGAAAGGGACAGCAAGAACACAGTCCACGCATCTTGGCAACATCTTGAGCAGAGGAAGCTTTTTTGTCCCACCATGGGCACAAATGCTAATTTTCGTAGTATGCTGTATGTTTTTTTTTTCAAATTCGCAAACAACAAAGCAAGAACT
This sequence comes from Haemaphysalis longicornis, assembly GCF_048455015.1. Taxonomy (NCBI): domain Eukaryota; kingdom Metazoa; phylum Arthropoda; class Arachnida; order Ixodida; family Ixodidae; genus Haemaphysalis; species Haemaphysalis longicornis. The sequence goes on from NW_027526225.1 coordinate 103,495,304, forward strand.
TAGCAAGGGTAGTGTTCGATGCTAATTAGCTCTGTTTTTCATTTCCCCCGTTTCGAAGCGATAGCTTTGGTGAGCTAGATGACAGGAGTTTCACGCAGGACACACAGGCAAAGAATCGGGTTCAAGTGATCAGCGCCAGGGGGTATCACAGGTGTTCCATCCCTTTCGACGTGCAGTGTGTCTCAGTGTCCCACCACCCTTGTACCAATCAGAAAGAGGCGAATAACCTAGTCCATGGCGTCACTGCTGTTCCTCGTACTCCTCACTTGTGGTTGTGTGTCCGGTTGACACAGTGTGTACTCCTTAGCTATCGATGCCGCCATTCAGTCATCGACAATCAGTCGTACGCTTCTTTTATCTCACATGTGGCAATCCGAAGGTTTTGGATGGGATTTCCTGGGTTTATAAAATGGTTAGAACACTGGATATTCATCTTTAGCATCCAAAGAATTATCAAATATCTCGTCGAATTGTAATCAAATGTATGCGCATAGCAAATCAACATGCGCGAAAAATTTGGTGTTAGTGCCTCTACGAAAAATACCAGGAGCATGGTATGCGATGTGAAGACTCAACGCCGATAGCCTGCTGCGCTTTTTATCCTCGCCAGAGTCTCCTTTTTGGAACGCTTGTAGGAGATAAGCTGCGGCAGTTAGTTACTCCTAGGTTACTAGGCTAGGTTACCGCTCATGCCTTAGCCCTAAGTATCTAACGAAGTTGTCTTACCGGCATTTCGTCCTTCTGCCCACAGGAGTACAACAGCAGAGATCAGGTAAGCACTCCATGTGGACACGTGCTTGTGAAGCATGAGGGCCGATTAGCGGGCAATCCTCCCGTCAGACTGCAGCCGCGTAGTTGCAGTCAGAAGCACGCACATCCACATCTACCGTGGCCGCAAGGAATCCGCGATTGCGGCTGTAAGCGCGCACGCGCGGCGGGCATCCGGTGCGGATCGTCGTCACAGCCTCGCGCGCGGATATTGCCGCCAGGAGGAACCGATAGGCACTCGCCTCTGTCTTCACCGGAAGACATCCAGGAAGCCCCGCCAGCCAGTCAACCCCTGCATGCTGCGATCTTTAAAATCTTTCTTGGGCTACCTAAACGCGACAATTTTAGCCTGTCTATTTAAAGGAATTTCGCTGTAATAAAATCACGATGGGTGCCTAAAAGTTTAAAAGTACTCAAGGCGAAAGCCTAGTTGAACTTTCTGTTGACCTGTTGTTGAACTTTCTGCTGAACTTTTCGACCGCCGCATCCATCACCTCTGGACCAGCCCCTGGACAGCACTCTCCCGTGCTAAGGCAACTGGCACGTCCATCAGGCAATGGCTTGAAGACGTCACCAGAGACCCTATGGAATGGGAGGGCTAAACAGAACACCGCGATTTCGACCGCGCGGCGGCTCCACCTGAGCGGCGGCGCCGACGCCATATTTGCGGTTGCACTCTGCCGCGAAGGCAGTGCGTTTCCCGACGCGAAATGTGGTTTGCGGCGCGGTGTTGGCACGAACGTTCGTGTGGACGGTGTTTTCTTTGCGTGATTCGTGGGTTTGCGAATGCCTTGTCGTAACGAGTAGCCCGCATTGTTTTCGCTACGAGATTCCGGACTGCGCTCTCCATGCCTCGCACAACCTATAGACCCGAAGCGCACCACACAACGAAGGCAACCGCCTGGTATATTTGTTTTCCTTTTCTATTTCAAAGCCGAAGCTAGGGCAGTGCTTGAAGATGGTCTGGCTTCATTCGACGAAAGCGCAAAGAAGTTATTGATGATATGGCTAATCAGTACCGAATCTGTTGCGCTACGTGTCATCCTTGCATTGCTTCAAACGAGCGCTGGTCGAGTTAGAAAAATTTCTCCACCCAGGCAACAACGATATTTTGTGTGGTGGTGGCGTGTGAGACGAGGCGATGGTTTTACCGTGCTACCCCGGCATGCTGCGTGCTTCTTGAGGGGTATGAGAGACGTTGAGGAGCTCTGGCGACAGTGTCCTAGCGCGTTGGAACGCATGACCATTCTCCACCTGAGCTCCCAATGAAGCTGAGCAATTACGCACAAGTTCATGGTGTAGACGATCCCGAGGTAAGTACGTGATAAAACTAGGTGTGGCGGCGACTACCGAGATAGCGCGAAACATTATCCACGCCACTGTCTGCGCCTGTCTAATTGTTGGACGGTTGCATTCGTCGCGCGAAATCAGACCGCCTTCAAGACAGCAACCCCCCGCCCCCCTTAAAAAACACCTCGCTTCATGCCACCTGCCGCGGGTCTGCGGTTGTATGAGGTGTGAACAGCGCAGTACGGAATTTCAAAGCGAAGACAATGCTGGCTACTCCTTACGACAAGGCATTCGCAAACCCACGAATCACACAGAAAAAACACCATCCACACGAACCTAATTCTTGCCAACACCACGCCGCAAACCAAGTTTCGCGTCGGGAAACACGCTGCCCGCGCGGCAGCGTTCAACTGCACATATGGCGTCGGCGTGTCCGCGGATGTTGGGGCGCCGCGCTGTCGAAAATCCAGTGCTTACACCCTATAGGTAATAAAACCTTTTCTCTCTCTCTCTCTCTCTCTCTCTCTCTCTCTGTGTGTATGCGTGCGTGCGTGCGTGCGTGCGTGCGCGTGTGTGTGTGTTTGTGTGTGTGTGTGTGTGTGTGTGTGTGTGTGTGTGTGTGTGTGTGCGTGCGTGCGTGCGTGCGTGCGTGCGTGCGTGCGCGTGTGCGTGTGCGTGTGTGTGTGTGTGTGTGTGTCCAATGATCGTTCCGCTCACTCGCCATCGCCAGGAGTAATCTGCTAGAACCCCTTGGGTATCTTTACTTCTCAAGACAGCTCAATGTCATCCTCCGTGAGGTCTTCCCGACCGACTCGTCGATTCTCATTGTCATATTGTGCAGTTTTAGAAAATTCTGTGAATTAACATGGAAACGGCAGGGAAAAATGTAAGGGTCGTCAAAATACACCCAATTTGCAGTTGCATCGAGGAAACAGGAACTGTACCGTAGCATTAAAAATGTTCTATTTACGTGTGAAAAGACGCCCGTACACGAGGAATATCCGAGTGTTTCTAACGCACGTGTCGCACACATTAAGGCTAGTGATAGGTCTCAATAACGTATCGCATTTTATCAGACTTCACCAGTCCGGACTTCACCAACCCGCGCACGCAGCGAAGAATACAGCACTTTATCGCGCCGCGCATGCGCACTCATTGTCCTGCTGCTCCGATTTCCGCCGCTTCGAATCCGAGCCATTCGAGCGTCGTCCATGCGATCGACGATCTACGCTTTGAGTCAGGAAGACTGCATCTGCAACACCGGCGTTGTATGGATTTTACGCTTCACAGGAACTTTTTGCAAGTTATGTACCATTCAATTATTCACAACGGAGTTTCACCTTACGACTGCGCTGTCTGCTTCTTTTGCGTCGCTGGCGCTGTGCAGAATTAGCTTAAGCCTAACGTGGTTTCTTTTTTTAAAGGTAAAACGTATTTACACCGCAGGCTCGAAGGCAGCCTTGTAGGGAAGCAGAAAAAGGGAGAGTGAGGTGAACTGTGAAGTGAAGTTTCTGTGCTGGCATTTGTTTTTTGATAATGCGGGCGCCTGATACTGTTCGACTGTTAGCGGCACGGCGGGTGAAAGAACACTCAACTTTAGGCGGCAAAGGCTTTCCTTACCGCAATAATTACCAGTTACAGATAACGGCGGTGACTTATGGACTGTGAGAAGTCACCAATGTGCCAAGCACAGAGTTGATCATTCCGGTACCGCTGGCAGTGTAGTTCTTGGCTTGTGTGTAAATGTCGCGTAATGTCAGGAGCACGCCAGCTTTCCTGCAAAGCTTTCCCGTCGTGCGGATGAACTAACTTATCCGTCGCGCGGATAAACCAGCTTGTATCACATAACCAGCTTGTATCACAGCTTGTACCACGTAACCAGCTTGTACGTGAGAAAAAAGCCTGAAATATAAGTTAGCGTTTCGCAAGGTCATCTTTTAAATGCGGAGCATTTCTTAGGCTCGCCTGGTCCTCCGTCGTTGATGGCGGGGCCGTCCACACGCTCAGTGCGCACGCGCAACTCTCCTCCTTACACCCACAGCTCCGCGATACTACACTATAAAAAAAAAAAATCGCGCCAATCCACCCCGTGAATGTGGTTGGAAAGCAAAGCTGTAAACGGCACCCATAACGATTACCCATGCGACGTCACTTAAATTCACTCACATCGCTCTACAAATAGCAAAACCAGAGAGAAGTGAAATGCATTTAACCACACCATTTATTACTTCAAAGAGATTCTTGTTAAGGTTAAATCAATGCATGAAGCATGAACGGTGTTTGGTGTAGTTGTATTGGTGTAGCACAAGAGTGGAAACCTTTTTTATAAAATTAAAGTAAGCTCCAACCCGGTGTTAGACATGTCTTCTCCGTCTCTGCGCCGCGGACGGAGCCGACGAGATTTGCGACAGAGAAGGAGCAGGAGGAAGAACTACTTCTGTTCAGATTTCTGAACGGCCCAGAGTGCAGCCCTGGGGAGTGATTCCTTCTTCTGTGGGGCCCATATGCAGTCCGCGCGGCCTATGTTCTGTCCACCCACTGAAGCTGGGTAGGTAGAGAGGGCCTGGACAGCAGCATCTCCCATCGCTCTTGTTGGATAGTTGACGGAAAGAGAGGAGAGTTCTCAGAACTAAAGTCGCACACCCCGATTACGGGGTGGAGTGTTCCTACTTCTGAGCAAGATTTACATTCAGGGTCGTAGCGATTCGGATGCATTAAGAGAAGACGCGTAGGCTGTGGGAAGAGGCCCGGATTGTATGAGCCGTAGGGTAGTTTGTTGTTCTCTGGAAAGGTCAGGGTAAAGCGAAGGTACGGTCTGTCTCAGAAGGCGATAATGCTGGGTTATCTCCCTGAACGGGACAAGCTGGTGACTGTCCTCGTGCAGCTCCATAGCACGGGAGGTAAAAGCGCAGGCTTGTTGGGTGGGCGTATTTGTTGCCCTCCATTGAAGCGTGAGGGGGTGTCCAGATGAGCTGAATGGAACCGTTTGGGGAGTGGTTTTTTAGCACGCGCAGTGCAGGTCAGGACACCCAACCCTAGTGGTAATTCTAGTAGGCTTGCTTGGAATCGATGACTACCCTCCGAACCCCTTGTTGAGTGAGAGCCAAGGTGATGGCTTTCTCTTCTGCTGCCGTCATTTCTTGGGTCCTAAGCGAGGTACACGCAAGGAGGTTGGTTCTGGAGGTAGCCACGATGATGGCGTATTACAGCCATCGATGTTTGGAGGCGTCTGTGTAGATAACTGCATGAACACCACCGAGAATGGTGTTTAGTGCTTCAGCCCGTGCTTTTCGGTGACCCTCGTCATGTGAGGGGTTCATATTGCTAAGCAAATGGAGCATCTTTAGCTTTAGTCGCCGAGAGTCTGGGAGTACGTCAAGCGGAGTGACATTAAGGGCTGCCCAGCCAATCTGGTGAAGCATGCGGTTACCCATCGCAGTTCTGAGTCGGACCTTCTGGTTAGGAAGATGGCCTTCTATCAGCTCTTCCACCATGTTGTGGAGCCCCGTGCTAAGCAGCCTCTGTGTGGACGCACTCATGAGAAGACCAATGGCCTGCTCAACCGCCTTTCTAATTATTATTTAAAGCATCTCTACGTCTTCCTTGTCGAGAAGGAGACAGGGGGTTGACGTAAGTAACTCTCGAGAGGACAGAAGCTTCAATTAATCGAAAGGTACCGGATTCCTTTAGGCCTCGCTTCTTCGTGGAAACTCGCCTGATCATGTGTATGATTTGATTAATGCTGTTTTTGAGGCGCTGCAAGGAGACGTAACTCTTGGTGTTAGCCTCGAGATGTAGGCCCAGGATATTGATGATGGGGCTTGGAGTGATGGCCTGGCCATCAAGGAGTATTTGAATGTATTCCTTGGTTTTGGGTTAGGGCGGACGACAAGGAGCTGTGATTGTTTACCTGAACACTGGAGGCGACAGGCTTTAGCACATTGGCGTACTAAAAGTGGGATGCCATGCATTGGTGTGAGCTTACTTTAATTATTGTAATTCTTAGCACATGAGCAAGGTGCGCACAGGGCCGCTAGACGGGCGTGAGTGGTCGCGTGGCGCTTTCACTTGGCATTCAGCGAGAACGCAGGGGGTGAACCCGTAGATGTGCTTGGTGAGTACACCACCTGTCTTCCCAGTCTCCGCGTGGGCTCGTAGCTGAATCGGTAAGACAACGGGCTCTCGCTTTGTTAGTCTATTAGTTCCAGGTTCGATTCCCGGCGGTGCCAGTAAATTCTTTTATTTGTTCGCTGGAGTTTTCTGGTGACACCAACGGTCGCGAAAGAACCCATGGGGGGTAGAGGTAGAAAGCTTTGCTTTAAAAATCGCGCCAATCCACCCTGTGAATGTGGTTGGAAAGCAAAGCTGTAAACGGCACCCGTAACGATTATTCATGCGACGTCACTAAAATCACTCACATGGCTCTACAAATAGCAAAACCAGAGAGAAGTGAAATGCACTTAACCACACCATTTATTACTTCCAAGAGATATTCTTGGTAAGGTTAAATCAATGCATGATGCATGAGCGGTGTTTGGTTGAGTTGTATTGGTTCTAGCAAGAGTGTAAACTTTTTTTTTATAAAATCAAAGTTAGCTCCAACCCAGTGTTAGACGATCTGACTTCTCCGTCTCTGCGCCGCGGACGGAGGCGACGAGACTTGCGGCTGAGAAGGAGGAGGAAGAAATACTTCTGTTCGGATTTCTGAACGACCCAGAGTGCAGCCTTGGGGAGTGATTCCTTCTTCTGTGGGGCCCATATGCAGTCCGCGCGGCCTGTGTTCTGTCCACCCGCTGAAGCTGGGTAGGTAGAGAGGGCCTGGATAGCAGCATCTCCCATTGCTCTTGTTGGGTAGTTGACGGAAAGAGAGGAGGGTGCTCAGGGCTAAAGTCGCACACCCCGTTTCGGGGCGTAGTGTTCCTACTTCTGAGCAAAATTTACATTCAGCATCGTAGCGATCCGGATACATTAATTGAAGACACGTAGGCTGTGGGAAGGAGCCAGGATTGTAGGAGCCGTAGGGTAGTTTGTTGTTCTCTGGAAAGGTCAGGGTAAGGCGAGGGTACGGTCTGTCTCAGAAGGCGATAATGCTGGGTTATCTCCCTGAACGTGACAAGCGGGGGACTGTCCTCGTGCAGCTCCATAGCACGGGAGGTAAAATTGCAGGCCTGTTGGGTGGGCGTATTCGTTGCCATCCATTGAAGAGTGAGGGGGTGTCCAGATGAGCTGAATGGAACCGTTTGGGTAGTGGTTTTTTAGCACGCACAGGGCAGGTCAGGACACCCAACCCGACTGGTAATACCAGTAGGCTTGCTGGGAATCGGTGACTACCCTCCGAACCCCTGGTTGAGTGAGAGCCAAGGTGATGGCTGCCTTTTCTTCTGCCGTCATTTGTTGGGTCCTAAGCGAGGTACACGCAAGGAGGTTGGTTCTGGAGTAAGCCACAATGATGGCGTGTTGCTGCCCTCGATGTTAGGAGAAGTCTGTGTAGATAACTGCATGAGCCCCACCGAGGGTGGTGTTTAGCGCTTGAGCCCGTGCTTTTCGTTGACCCTCGTCATGTGAGGGGTTCATATTTCTAAGCAAATGGAGCATCTTTAGTTTTAGTCGCCAAGAGTCTGGGAGTACGTCAAGCGGAGTGACATTCTGAGCTGCCCAGCCAATCTGGTGAAGCATGCGGTTACCCACCGATGTTCTGAGTCGGACCTTCTGGTTAGAAAGATGGCCTTCTATCAGCTCTTCCACCGTGTTGTGGAGCCCGTGCTAAGCAGCCTCAGTGTGGACGCACTCCTGAGAAGACCAATGGCCTTCTCAACCGCCTGTCTAATCATTATATAAAGCATCTCTATGTCTTCCTCGTCGAGAAGAAGATAGGGGTTTGTCGTAAGTAACTCTCGAGAGGACGGAAGCTTCAATTAATCGAAAGGTACCGGATTCTTTTAGGCCTCGCTTCTTGGTGGCAACTCGCCTGATCATGTGTATGATTAGATTAATTCTGTTTTTGAGGCGCTGCAAGGAGCGTCACTCCTGGTGTTGGCCTGGAAGTGTAGGCCCAGGATCTTGATGCTGGGGTTTGGAGCGATGGCCTGGTCATCAAGGATTATTTGAATGTATTCCTTGATTTGGCGTGAGGGCGGACGACAAGGAGCTGTGATTTTTTACATGAACACTGGAGGCCACAGGCTTTAGCACATTGGCGTACTAAAAGTGAGATTCCATGGATTGGTGTGAGCTTCCTTTAATTTTTGTAACTCTTAGCACATGTGCAAGGTTCGCACATGGCCGCTAGATGGGTGTGAGTGGGCGTGTGATGCTTTCACGTGGCATTCAGCGAGAAGGCAGGGGGTAAACCCGTAGATGTGCTTGGTGAGTACACCATTTGTCTTCCTGTGTTCGCGTGGGCTCGTAGCTGAATCGGTAAGACAACGGGCTCTCGCTTTGTTAGTCTATTAGTTCCAGGTTCGATTCCCGGCGGTGCCAGTAAATTCTTTTATTTGTTCGCTGGAGTTTTCTGGTGACACCAACGGTCGCGAAAGAACCCATGGGGGGTAGAGGTAGAAAGCTTTGCTTTAAAAGATCGAGAAGACAAAGCTGCCAAGAGGAGGGCGTGTACATTGCTCTCAGCCGGTGCACCAATGTCAACAACCTTTACCTCACCAAAGCTGACGGAGACTACCGATTCTACCACAGAGACAACATCGACAAGAACATGATGGACGAGTTTCAGCGCCTCGAGAACCACCGCCTACTCACCGTAACACAACAGCACTTGCGTGCCTTTGCCACCGGTGTGGACCCGGACGCGGAATTAACTCTGGCGCTAGTAAAAACCAGATCACTCAACATAACCGCAACACAATGGAACTACACGGAACCGCCACGATGCTTCGCATCCTCATCAGGGTTCGCCACGGGAAGATGGTGTAATTTTGTTTTATTTCCTTTGGGATTGCACGGTAAACAAGGCTATGCGGGGGAGGAAGTTGCAATGTCTTACCGATCGTGGTAGAAATATACGGGTACCGGCACCCGCATCGCGTGATTTACCCGGACGCAGCCTCCGGAATGGCAACCGCGCAGCAAGCTTGCAATTGAAAACCGATCATCCGGTGAAAGCGCTCTCGCGCGACGGGCAATCAACATTTGAGCACCGAACGTAGCTCGCTGCCTTATTGAATGAGTTATATTTTGGGCTTTCCTGAAGTGTATACGTTTTCTTTAAGCTGATCGTCAAGGGCAAAACACGCTTAAAATGCTAATGCTTCCAACTTGAGAACCATTGAAGGAAGGAGGCGCCTGCTGCTGATGAGGAAAATTTGAGAATTATCGGCTCGCTCTTTCGTCATTTGTTGTTAGCGCAGCAGTGCGATAGCGCTGCACAGAAAATGGAGCGTGGCGCTGGCGATTTTTGAAGAGGCGGGAGGCCATCCGCTATTGATACGAGATCAATTTTGTAGGACATATTCCTGATGTAGACATTGCCGAAATTGATGCTAGTGTTTCGCCGGGTGGCTATCGCCACCGCTGCAAGTATGATTCAGCAGCAGTTCTCGGACATCCCTTTGAAGTTAAAAAAAAGTACCTTGCGAATAGACTCGCCATGGCGAAACCTGGAAGCGCAGCACGATAATACCCTGAACCGTCGGCAAAGCCACGTTGGAAGTATATTTTTTGTACGCGGCGAGAAGGCGATACATTCAGTCAAATCGCCCCTATCCGCAGTGGGCAAAGCAACTTTGCTGGCAACAGCATGCTGGAAGTGCTGCTGCTTTTTTGCAGGAATTGCCGTGGGTTACGTCTTCAACTTCAGCGACAAGCATTAGAAATGAAAAGATAGCGTCCGTGTTTGTTCGTCGATGCGAGATCGTCGAACCACCGCTCGCTGGCCGTCTACCGACAGGGGTGACGTCATCAAAAGAAGAGGCACTTAAGAAGCAGACTGACATGGACGTCTTAAGAGAGCACGGCAACTTTGTCGTGCAGTAGCCGACAGAACAGCTCGTTGAGTAGGAAAACCGAAGTCGAAGAAATAACCCTTAGTTTTCGGCGTTCTTGAGCGAAAGTCGGAAACTGAGGCGGATTTAATGGTGTGTGTATTCAAAAACGTGTTTCACAAAATACTCGGCGTCCAGGCCACAACAATAGAGAGAATCCGTCGAACTGGCAGCGAACAATCCGGAAAAATTAGGCCGGTTATAATATATTTTATGATTTCAAAGAGAACGAATGCATAATGAAGAATTCCGGTAAACTGAAACGCAGTTCGATTAGCGTGAGCAACGATTATGCCCCAGAAACCGTACAAGTACGGAAGAAACTGTGGAATATTGCGGCATCAGATAGGGCTCAGGGGAAAAACAACACTGGTTCGCGATAAACTAAAAGTAGATAGCAGGCTTTATGGTTGGGACCATAAACTGAAAAAACGTATCCTTTGCACAGCAAGCGGGGCAAGGGCGGTCGAGAAAACGCACAAGAGGCATCAAATGAATCTAACGCCTCACTTAGTCCTCCTCGTACAACCCGTCATCAGCATAGCTAACTGTAGTCCTGTTAAATGCTCGTAGCATAGCAAACAAAGTAACTGATCTAGAGTGTATTACGTTTCTCAGGCTCCTCACCTGATAATCGTAACAGAAACATGGCTCTGCAGTCCTGTATCACGCGACTGCAATGTTCCAGTACGATACACCATGTTCAGGTGGGATCGAGATTCCGGAGGGGGTGGATAGCGACTATGGTGAAATCTTCAATACGCGCAGCACTAATTAATTTCACGTTACAGGAACCCGTGTGGTGTAAGATCACTTACCAAAACCTGGTATACGTAATTGGAGCTCTTTATAGACCTCCCGCTACATCGCCTGAATGTTTAGATGAACAAAATACTTTGCTGTGCCACAATGTAAATGATAGCGCACGGTTGTTGATGGCTGGTGATTTTAACTTTCCGCCCATTAACTCGGAAACCTTATCCACTGGTAATGTCGAAATTTTAAGCGGAGATCAATTATTAAAGATATTGTTTTCACACAATCTTACGCAAATCGTTAAGGAAGCCACTAGAATAACTACTGAAACCCAGTCAATGCTCGACCCTGTGTTCTTATCAAGCCAGTTGGATGACTACATGGTATCAGTGGAAGAGGGCATATCAGACCACCGGATTGTTATTGTCTACGTAAACACAGAGAAATGTGCTCATCCGAAGTGTATTTCCCGTGTAAAAGTTAAAAAAATTTGCGGAACCGAATAACACGACTATTTAGATTTCTTAGAGGTCGCCTTCGACGACTTTCAGTCCGCCTCAGAATAAGACTCCGTGGAGATATTGTGGAATCGATTTAAATCCATCGTAGACCCCTGTGTACACAGATTCATGCCGTCTCGTCTTAAAAAAGTAAAACAACGCAGCCCATTGCTAACCAGGAATATAATTCACATTAAAAGAATAATTAAAAGACTACGGACAAAAGGCAGGAACAGTACCGAATTATCTCAAGCCTCTAAAGCCTAATAGACGCCTTGTCCGAATCAAAGATTAAGTTTTTTAAACATACCCTGGCGGAGTTTTTTAAGAGTGCGCCTCAAATATTCTAGCTTTATATGGTTGGCCGAAAAAAAAATTGAACAGATCACTGCCGGAGCGAGAACAGGGATCCAAAAGACTGAGATAGCAGACGAGTTCAACAGGTTTTTCCAGTCGGTGTTCACCATGCCGTCAGCACGACGCCGTCAGATGTGCTCGGTGATAGCAACTTGCAGTATTCATGCGCATGTCCTATAGAACCCCTTTTATTTCCTCGAGAATGTGTTTTTTCTCGGTTGCTATATCTCGACGCGATAGCGGCCCGGACAAAATACCAAATGCATTTCTGCATAGATACGCAGAATGGGTATAGTTCTTCCTTGTTATTATCACTGAGAAATCTTTAAAATCTGACTCTATTCCACAGGACTGGCTCTGCGCAATAGTCATATTTTTTGTGTAAAGCCGGTAACAATGATTATCAGCAACTATCGTCCTGCGTCACTGACTTCTGTATGCTGCAAAGTTATAGAGCATATTATAGCAAAGCATATCATTGTTCACTTGGAGGCGAATTAATTACTTACTGACTGTCAGCATGGATTTAGAAGTTGCAAGTCCACAGTGGCGCAATAGATTCAAACCATTCATGATTTCAGCTCAGCTATAGACGATTGCCAACAGGATGACGTAAATTGTATTGATTTTGGTAAACCTTTAAATGTTGTCAACCACACTAAACTGCTTTTTAAACTTCGAAAAATGGGATTCAGTGATGCAATTTGAAATTGGATTGGCGCCTACCTGAATAACTGCAAGCAAGCGGTGAGGATTGATGGTTCTTTTTCAGCTACGCTTGACGTGTTTTCAGGTGTGCCGCAAGGTTCCGTGCTTGGCCCGCTGTTGTTTTTATTGTGCATAAATATTATAGCCACTATTGTAAAGCCACCTGTTCAGATGAAACTTTATGCTGGTGATTGTTTGTTTTATATGCCTGTAAGCTGTATGATAATCAACTCGAGTTGAACAAGTGCCTTCAAGGTTTGAAATTGTGGTGTTGCGAATGGGATATGCAAATTAACTTCAAGAAAACAACATATGTACACATCACTAACATGAAAGATATACTAAATTTTCAGTACAACATCAGGAGGAACAACATCTGTAAAACTTCGTATTTTAAATACTTAGGGGTGACAATTACGAACAACTTAACTTGGAATCGTCTTATTCAATCGGTTTGTTCTGAATCATTAAAAGCTTTTGTTTTCTACGGGCGAAGTTACATAAAACCCCAAAGGACCTTGAACTCCTGGCATTCAAAACATATATTCGACCTAGACTGGAGTACGCCTCCGTGGTTTGGAGCCCTCACAAGGAACACTTGGTAGCCGAGTTAGAACGAATTCAGAGGCTAGCAGCGCGGTTTGTATGCTCTAGATATAGAAGGCTGGATTCAGTAACTGGTGTGCCAAATTCGTGCAATTTAGAATCACTGGAGATTAGAAGACGGAAACAAAACGTAAAACATTATTTCGTACAATCCAAGGGCTATTAAAATACCTAATGACGAGTACACACACCTTCCCGGAAAACGTAGCGCGAGATTGAACCATGGCGCTCTCATTAAACCTTTCAAGGCTCGCACGGACATTTTTTGATGGTCTTTTTTTTTTCGGATGTTTTAGAACCATGGAATCGCTTACCCCCAATGTTATTAATAGAACCAATCTGCAAAATTTTGACAGCGAAATCGATGCTTATTTTAGTCATGGTTAAAGTACTTCCAATTCTGTTTTCCTGAGTGCATTGCTTTGTGATTGCCATTTCTTGTTTTTCCTTTTTATGTTTGTAGTCACTATGTACTCCCTCGGTGTTATTACCCTCAAGCGAGGGTTGACAGCATCAATGAATGAATAAAAATAAATAAATAAATAAATAAATAAATAAATTTACCGATGCATTTCTATTTTGCTTTGCTGGATTCCGTTACACTGAAAAAGCTATTGTTGAAATTTACGGCGGGCATACCCGAATCCAGCGTGCCTGCCTCGATGGCGTATAGACACCTTGAAAAATACTATCAGACATAGAGGACAAGCGGAAAGCCAGTCGAGCAGCATTGCGCGCTGCCATTATGTAGCAAACAGACCGGCAGCGCCGGCTGTTAGGCTCATCGTGCTCGCGCATCGCGTAAGCTCGGACTGCACGGACTCTCAGTACTGGGGTACTGGGTGTATGGCGTCTGCGTCACGGGGATTGGTCTTTCTTATCACCCGATGGGACAGCAACCTCTCTGGTATACCGTGTTTGAGCGACGAGCGCATACGCGAATTCTACTCAGTCATATCGTCCACGGAGCGGTGCCTGGAGCGCAGCTATAACTTCAGTGTTGAGTCATACGTTGCCGTCGTCCGTGAGAACAAACACCTGCAAGCAAAGGTATGTTTTCTCTTTCATTACTCGCGAACAAGCAAAGCGCGGTGCGTATTGATACTGTGTGCATTTCTCTGCATTATGCTGGTCATTTTGCACATGTACATTATTGCGTGAGTGTCGTACCGACCGGCAAGCAGTCAGCTACACCTGAAACCGAAAGGCAAATGTGGCTGTTGGCCAGTAAAGCAAATGCAGCAGTTACGGCATTCAGTCATTTGTGTTGTTTCGTTCTGGGAAGTGACGCTGCTGAAGTACTAAAGCACACTGCGGGTGAGGTAAAATTTGCATTCCCCCTCGAAGTTGGCGTGCTCGTCAGTCAGCAACGCCAGTGAAAACCTGACTAGGAAATTTCATTATAGGGATGCAGCTTATTTTTTATAGAACAGCCGGAAATGGGTCTTCAAAAACAGTACTTCAATTCAAAGACCAGCAACAGTTAGTTTAAAGGATCTAATAAACTTTCATGCTGAACGAATTCTCCGAGATCACACTAGTTAAGAGGAAAAACAGCTCAACGTGCTTAGCTAACAATTGACTGCTTATTCTACCAACCTTATAAACATGTTCAAGCTATAGGATCACTACATCACTCATGAAGTAGCACATATTTATGCAAAATAAATTTATTGCAGAAGAGCAGTGTTACTGAAATTATGATGAGGAGTTATAAAAAGGTGCTAATGAGAACTGTAACACATTGTGTCACCCAAAATTTGGCTCGACGAAGATGGTGATGTACCAAAATGTGCAAGTTTCCGTGTAAAGCTGTGTAAGAATGGGCCGCATCCGTATATGCCAGTTGTATTTCAATGAAACCCCAGAAGCACTGTTCTTGCTCAGTGTACTTTGGCATATAACTCCTCGACCCTCAGCATAAATATAAGGCTATGGTAATTGAAAAGGATGCATTTCATCTGCAATGACTTATTCCTTTCTTCATTTTTCACCATGTACCTGCGCATTTTTTTTTCTTTTTTACAGAAAGCGCAAGGAGGTTTCCGACACGCAAAGCTTCAACATAGACTTGTTTTCGCAGTAAAAGCCGACGAACTTTATTAATAAGTTAGATGAGAGACGAGCTTTAAGAATGCGCGTCATGTACACCATTTGCCACACTGTATATTTTGTGTAACGGCTTTTTTTCGGTGATGGCCTTGTCTTTCCGAAGGCGGAGTGCCACCGCAGCAAAAAAAAAAAAGAACGCTGAAGCGTACCCTGTAATTCCTGCAATAGATGGGCAAGGAGCGGTTGTTTATAGTAGTTGTGAGTGTGCGGCTGGAAAAGTAGCCTGCAACCGCTTGATGGGAATGCTGCGGACAGTTTCGCTTCTCCAGGAAAAAGGGTTCGCGGAACCCCCCGAGCACCTGTCATGTACAGACCTTCCCCAACAATAGATAGTTCCCGTAGCAGTTGCTCAAAAGGAAGGTCCACTCAAGACATTGACTGGAGAAGTGTTAGAGAGGGTGGACTTGGTGTCTAAAAGTTAGGACGATCAAGTGAGCGTTGAATTCATCTTCGCAACGAAGAGCAGAAAAAAGCCGCCACAAACGAATTTGCCAAATAATTGTTGCTCTTCATCCCCGGGGACCCGTTTGCCCTGTGTTTGCTGAATACTTCTGGGCAGCCGTACAAAAAGTCTAGGTATGGCCTGGCACCTTCTTGCTCGCCAATGGCCTACAAGCAGTCGCTCCTGCCTGATGGCTCCAGTGTTCGGGTGTCTGGGATTTCACCTGTGGCCCCTTCCCCCTGCACAAGCTCTGGCTTCGCCGAAGTTCTTCGAAGATGCCCAAGAAGGTTCCCCTGCCCATCTAAAAAAAAAACAGCATCCTGCATGTATGCTTTAACTGGTGCCCTAGCACGCTGTTGTTGGCTTTATTTCTATTATAGTTTACCTTGTTAACATAGTCTGTACAAAATGCTGTTGAGCCTTGAAGCATAGATGCTCATAAAGAGAATTTTTTAGAGGAGTGCCCATCTATACTCCTATGCAGTTTGTGCATATGGCTCACTATATTTAAAGGTAATTGTATGTTTCGCGAATAAAAGCGGCTAGTGCAAGCGAATGTAGTTTTTTATATACAATTTGAGAAGGTCTGCACGACACCAGCACCGTCTGCTCTGCTTGAGCAGGACACGCGGCAACAAGCCAAAAGTAGGAGGTACACGACGGCACATCACACCTAATCGCGTTTGCGTCTAGGAGCACTCGCGTTGAGCTATATTTGCTGGCAAATACTGCTGGCAAGGCAGCGTCAACTACAAATCTGGATTGCCATATGTCCATTTCGCGCATTTGCAGGTACATGAATTCATAAAAATATCATTCAAACAGTGCTTGTCGATATGCTAAGCAAATGGCAAATGTTCTGATGAAACAGTACTTGTCTAAGCTTTATCAACACAAAAAAGTTGATCTTCGCCGTTCACCTTCCGTGGCCCTCCACTCTTGTTACGATAGCTGTTGCCCTGGTGCTGTATGATGTTCTCACCATCTTCCCAGCATCGAGAAACTTCAAAACTTGAACAAAATTGCTTTAGCCCCTCAACCCAGTGCAGAACTGAATGTCCTCGTCACTGTCTCGAAATGTTTTCTATTCCGAACGGTATGTTTTCTTCTTGCAGGCTTTCAATTTTGCATTGAACCTTGACAAGCTCGTCAAGGAGGAGGCCAAGTTTCTTGCCTTGAGCAGACAGTTTGCACTGTACCTCTTCAAGCTTTTTTTGTAGTTCCACTCGTTCCACCTTGCTTGCAGCATTAAGCGAATGTAGCTCACCTATTTGTGCATTTAACTTTGCTTGAGCGCAACACATTTTTCGTACTTGTAGCATCTTTCCTCTCCAGCTGCTGCTGCAGTTTTTATTAATTTTGTTTGCTTTCTGCCACCTGCATTTCTTGAGCAGCAATTATATATTTGCAGCCGCACACAACAGTCTAAGGCTGCCACTGAATTTGAAATTCACTGCCCACAAATTTTTCCTGTAGAGGGGCGTGACTGTCATGGACTGAATTTGATAGAGCTCGCTGCTGAGGATGAACATCACCTCAGGAGGTTGGTTTTTACTCCCTTCTTCTATGTTCTGCAGTGAAGGCTGACCGGTATTTGAAGTGGGTTGTCGACATAAGGAGTGCTTTTAAAGACGATAGTCTTTCTTGGGCTACTTAAACCCAGAAATTTTGGTCTGTCTGTATGTCTGTATGTCTGTCTGTCTGTCTGTCTGTGACTCGATTCAGCCGACCGGCCAAAGCAAAACAATGCCTGCGCAATAGTCTTATATAGTCACTGCTAAATCTACCCGTCTATGTCCGATGTAAGGTTCATACTTGTCAACATTGTTGAAGAAGAACAAGACATTACGCAAATATGAGACAACAAATCAATACAGAAGTGATATTTGCGGTGTTCCTTTATAAAAAAGTCAAACATGCTTGACCTTTGCGAAATTAAATACTTCATCAACTGCAGAAAAAGAATTCACTCCGCCGTCGCCTGCTGTCGCCCGCGCCAATATAGCTTCTGGCGCCATTTTAAGAAATCAACCGGCAACAGTTACGCAAGGTTCAACTAGATAGGTTCGCATTCTGCTTGCAACGCACGTGGAGTAGGGAAACGCGGTTTTATAAACGTTGAAGTAGGGCGCCTCGATTAACGCGCGTCTTCGCCGTACGGCAGCGTTCGCATCGAGACACCCGGTTTGGAGCAGTGGAACGCGGGAAATTTAAAATGATTTAAGCAAACCTTTGGCGTCTTTACCTTGGGAGGAGCGCGACGCAAGAGGAACAACATGAGAGGTGAGCGGGAAAGTGAAGGGAGGCATTTACTTCGCAAAAACCGATAAAGACTATCGTCTTTTGACGACATTTGCAACGAAAGTAGCAGATACGCAGCCAATTTTTTGTTGGGGGCAAGGTTGGACGCACCTTCACGAGGTGGCTTTGTTGGTGGTTTTGGTTTCCGAAATTAAAAATTAAAGGCAGAGCTGACCCACGGAGTACCCACCGCCAGCTTTTTACGCTAGTCTAGAAGTCTGACTCTACGAAGTGCTCCGAACAAACTTTTGTTTTCTCTGAAATCTGAAAGTGTGGTCCTTCATCTCACTTGATGGCAGCAATCCATCTCATCCTGATTTCTTTTGTGCTAGAAATCTGTTATACGAAATCTGTAAATAAAAGAAAAACATTGTACCTCTGGTATTCCCCACACAAGACAAGAGCTTTGCTTCTCGACCAGTTGTACCGCGAGCGGTTGTGATAAATGTGTTTAATAAAATACGTCGCCGAGTGCACTGCTACCATGCCTCTCTTTTCGTTTGCATACTTGCTTGCTAACATCGTGTCGCAGCGTCATTGCGCGAAATTTGCCAAAAATGTACTCTGCAGGCTCTTTTCGTGCGAAGGCAACGAAGAAAAACAAGCTGCGCTAAATAGAGTTGGTGTTTGAAACAAGCACCCATAACTTTGCAAGTGAAGCTGTCAAACCTGGATTTGCAACTACACGAAGGATGGAACGGTGATAGAGCAGAGACGACGCGGCCTCTCCATTGCGCTTTACCGACATTTGCGATGCTTCTATCAAGACTTGCCATACGCCGCGCAGCCCGCACTAACCTGCACGTAGACTTGCCTCACGCCGCGTAGATCACGCTAACTGGCACATAGAACCATTTACGAGGTGCAACGCGGAGCGAATCTTTACAGGAAGCTTATGGAGGGTGCTTCTTGAAGCAAGAACAAATTCACGATAGCCTAACAAGCGGATGTGCGCACAAGGGGTGAAATGCTAGGAAACGACGAAGAGTTCCTATGCGTGCATGCAAACACAATGTTATGTATCTTTCTTCTTGCTTTGATCACGTATCCGTGCCGTTTGCAGAAGGGGACGCAGCACTGAGTCGGCATGAGTCCTCCAGATCTCGTAACCGCATGTCATGATGAAATCAAAACAGCAAGCAAAAGCTCACAAAACCTATCCGATCAGACTAGATAGAGCCTATGATTGAGCCGCGTTTCCTTTATCATGCCCGACGTTTGCGAATGACCTCAGTGTTGTCATCATGAAAGCTCGCGCATGTACTATGTCGCCAACTTTTCTGAAAAGGTTCTATAGCTCCTTGTTGCAATGGAGAGAGGATGTTTGACTCCGGCTACTTCTTTCGTGTATTTTTTCCAAGCTGCCATTTGAGTTTGCACTGGGGTCCTTTAGGTTGGATATTTCAGTGATTGTACTTGTTAGTTTGGCTAGAGCACGTTAAATTGAGTGAGGTTACGTAGCACTGCTTGTATGCCCACAGTGGTACCTTGTATGCTTTTCTCGGTCATGCTGCTTAGTGGTGCCGTGGGTAATATATTTCAGATGTTCAGCATGTGGTATATATATAGGGTTGTTCGTTTTCGGGTTTTATATTTTTTCAAATTCGGGGGGTAAAAATCGGGCGGTATTTTTCAAACTGATATTCGGGGAAAAATCGGGTTTTTTGCGAAACCATTCCTTACTTCGGGTTTTTTCGGGTTAAATATACGGTTGTACTTATCAGAACTTACACTGAGCTTATCAAAACGTATCACGGGCTTTTTAAGTATAACACGTTAAATTTGGTGTTTCAAGCTGGTAATTGGGACAGACACCAGAGTATTATAGCAAATACAGTATACTACCCGAAATTTTGTGTTTGTTTGAAAATGAATCAGTGGTGTTTGAAAATGAATGAATCAGTAAACATTGACTCTTAGAAATTATACATTTTATTCTCGAAAATCTGGTCATCGATTTTTTACACGTCCTTGTTGACATACATTATCATCTGCATGCGCAACATGTCAGTCTCCATTCGAGATCTGTCCGGTCGTTGAACATATCTCAGCTGGGAGAAAGTTCTCTCCACATCACAGCTACCATTAGCTAGGCACAACAATGTCAGTGCAGCTTTTGCAAGCCTTGGGTAGCGAGAAGTAGAGTCATGCCAATACTCGATTAGTTCGACAGCTGGGTTTGTGGGGCTCGCTTCCAGCAAATACTGGTTGAACTCGTCATTAAGGGAATCTACATTGTCGGTTACGGACATGAACAGAGGTCGGTAGTCCTCAAATGACTGCCCCAGCAGACGCTTCTGAAACGGATCAAGGACGGCTCCCAACTTCCACAAAGTTAGCTGGTTTTCCTCTTTTTCTGAGACGTTCCGTCCAAGAGTGCAGCGCCATTTTGTGGCGAGTTTCGTGCAGAACTCTTCAGAACATGTTTTTACTAAATTAGCGCTGCGCTTGGGTAACATAGACAAAACAGCTTTGGCCTGATCGCTTTTACCGATCATCGCCGAAAGCTCCCCGACAATCTGCTGCAGCTTCACGTTTACCAGGTGATCAAAGCTGGGCATCAAAAGCTTCCCACTTTCAAGCGTTTTCTGGGCTTCCAAAAGTGGGCCGAGTGCATCTCTCATCAAGATTGCCTTCGCATAAACAACTTCTTTTTCAGAAAGTATCCCTCGAATAGCTTCCGCTTTGCTGCTATCATGCGAGCTTTCAGAAAGTTCTGTTAACGAGCTCCACATTTCTACGACTACCACAAGTGCCTTGTAGAAGCTTTGCCATTGATTCGGGACAACAGAAGGTGGCTTCTTAATGTCAGGTCCAAAGAGGCCATTAGAAGAACAAATTTCAGTGTACTTTTGGTAAAGCTTGTTAGCGTGCTTAAATAACGCTCCAAACTTGATCACTACGGATCGAACATCAGACATGCATGGTAAAGAAATGGCATGGTCAACACTCACATGAATAAGGTGTGCTATATCTTTCACATGCAAGATTTGGATCCCTTCAGCCTGACAGATTTCTCGAACCATCTTTCGCATGTACTCCGCTGAGTCTGTGGCTACTGCCACAACGTCTTTCCACGTCTTGCCAACCGTCAGGAGCGCCTTGCTAACTGCGCTGGCCACCGTGTAACTGTTCGATGCATTTACCCTGTCGACGTCGACCAGAACAACGTGCTTCTTCACGTTTTTCTGGCTATAGTAGCACAGGAGAGTGTTGATGGTAGGCACACCAGTGATGTCTGGGGATTCATCGACGATGACGCTCACTTTCACATCTCGCATATCATCGCGTATTTTCTCCATGTCCTTGTCAAAAGCTTCTTTCAGGTATTTCAGCCGAAGTCTTTGTCCTGTTGGCATGGTCTTCGCGGCCTTGCAGTATTTGCGTGCGAAGTCTCCCAGCGGTCCGTCCGCCTGGTGCATGCTTATTCCGCTGTACGCTAGGGCACGAACAAAGTCATGGATAACGCCGTCCGCTTCAGTTTCTTTCGCACGCTGTCTACAGGACATATCAAAAAGCGTCTGCTGAGACGTTCCCGCAGTCTCAGCTTCCTTGGAAGCCGTCTTGAACTTCTTATGACGAGATGACATTAGATGCTCCCGAATTCGGTCGTAGGGCTTCTTCGCTGGATCGGTGACCATCTCGGTGTTGCAATATTTGCACACTAACGTGCGGGTGCCTTCACTGTCTTTCGTTGCGATCTGGAGATCTTCATGTTCTTTACACCAGTCATCCAGTGTCTTTCGTTTTCTTCCCATCTCCACGCTGAAGTTTCCGGTGCCGCCTTATGTCCGCGACGGTGGCTTTGCGCTCACAAGACGCGCCTGGTAATGCTAAGTGAGGATGGCGATATGCGTCTCGTTGGTTAGAGTTCGCACCAATCAGAAGCCTGATTCACTTCGTCACAGAAAAACTGGAAGAAAACCTAAGAGACCAACCTTGGATCGCGTTTTGTTCACATTCTCTTCTCGTTCGTCTTTATCCCCACCCACTAAAAAACGTGACCCTTTTTAGAAGTTCTTCGAAAAAGAGCAATACCACAATTTCCAGAATTTTGCTGCTCCTGTCAAAACAGGATTTTGAGTGCAGTGGCTTCTTTCCCTGCTTTTGTGGCCATTCGAAAGGAGATATCACCAGCTGCGTGATGCGCGGGGGAGGAAGGACACCACGCACGGCTCTCAGCAGGGCCGACCGACGAGCGCGTCTAAGTCACCGTGACGGAGGCTGGCTGAAGAATAGCGATAATAATGCGGGTTGGAACCCACGCTGGTAAAAAAACCTGTACACAAAACGTCTTCGTCGCTCAATCTCTCCCCCACCGACTGGTCACCCGTCCCTTCCGCGTGAAATTCTTGGAAGCAGGCGCACATACCCGAGACTAATCTGCAGTGGGCAAAGGGGCAGATTTCTTTGCTTTTCTTTCACCCTAAATTTGTTCACAATGTACTCGAAGCGTGGCCGGCCTCAAACGTGTTTCCCACTTTCTTCTGCAAGCATTTTTTTAGGGGGGGGGGTGCATGTACGCCCTCACGGCGACCTGTCTAGAAAGCGTGGATAAAAACTGCAGCGCTACTCTCCAAGCAGCAGGGTGAAATGCACCCGTTTGTTTGTGAGCGGGGCGCCAGGAGAGAACGGCAGACCGTCAACTCACGATTGTGCAGATCGCTACAGGGAGGTTTATTCGGGGAGAAATCGGGTTTAACCCGATTCTCCTAAAACTTGTTCGGGGTGCAAGAATCGGGTAAAATCGGGTTTTACCCGAAAACGAACAACCCTATATATATAGCCTCCAAATAAAAGCGTGGTGTCTGCAGCAAAATAAAGCAAGTCTGCTGCCTATGTTGATGCTTGCTTCGCAGCCAATTGTTCCCAGCTGTTGGTTTTGCTCTTCTATATGAAAGCCAATTACTGCTAATACGTGTACCTCTGATTTCACCCGCCGCGGTGGCTCAGTGGCTAAGGCGTTGCGCTGCTGAGCGCGAGGTCGCGGGTTCGATTCCCGGCCGCGGCGGCCGCTTTTCTGATGGAGGCGAAAAGCAAAAACGCCCGTGTGTACGAGATTTCGGCGCACGTTAAAGATCCCCAGGTGGTCAAAATTAATCCGGAGCCCTCCACTACGGCGCGCCTCATCGCCTGCGTTGCGTCGGCGCGTTAAACCCTACAATCAATCAATCAACCTCTGATTTCATGGTGGATGTGTTTCCGGACTTGTAATGTTGTAATAATTTCCGGACTTATAATGTCAAAGCTTAACTCTGCAGCGGCATTTCTCACATCAAAGGGAAGTTATGCTCATCAGAAAGCAATGGTGTCTCACCATTAGCGTGACGTCACTGACGAACGTTTCGAAGGAGAACTACTTCTAATATGGCCGCGCTGGCTTTCCGAACGTCGTTCCTCTGTCGCGTCGTCCAGCGTCTACGACCTTGCCCGAACCAAAGCGGTGTACGCGATTTGTGATTGCGCTGTAGTGCACCAAGAACGCGTTTGTTCTGTGTACGTATTTCTAGTCGTGATTTGTACATCAGGAAATTGTTGTGGTCTGTTTTCGTGCGCAACATCGTCACCAATCAACCGAGAACATCAAGGCTGCCCTATGGCTGGAGTGATTGGGGAAAGTGTGTTTGCGTAACGCAACCTCCCTGAGGGAATAATATGAGTGGCTTTCTTCTGTGACAGTAACGGTGACCTATTGCAAGGGTTCTTTTTTCGCGCTGTGAACGTAACCTGCGCCCGGGGTTGAGGGCTAGGCCTACGTAATTTGTGGCCGTCTGGCCAGACGCCGTTCCGGGTTGGGCTCGCTTGTGTGCCGTCTTGTTTGTGTCATATACGGGCGGCTGGCCGTACAGCTTTACGCGCCCTTAGGTATCGCGTTATACTTTACAAATAACAGCGGAAGAGACCGTTCTTTACTGATTCGCATCGGCTGCCCATGTTGCTTTGACTGGTAGAGGTTCAGATGGATCAACGATTTTTTTTTACCTGACGTAAGCAAGCAACCATCTCCGCAGCGCACAAACAACGGGACAAAGGGGAGGATAACACTGAACCAGCGCTGATGATTACAGGCATGATTACAGCATTATTAAAGGGACGTGAGAAGAACTAAACATTCGCGCATAGTTGCCTGAGACTGCCTAGCTTTACAGTCGAAAAGAAAAAAATCGCGCCAATCCACCCTGTGAATGTGGTTGGAAAGCAAAGCTGTAAACGGCACCCGTAACGATTATTCATGCGACGTCACTAAAATCACTCACATGGCTCTACAAATAGCAAAACCAGAGAGAAGTGAAATGCACTTAACCACACCATTTATTACTTCCAAGAGATATTCTTGGTAAGGTTAAATCAATGCATGATGCATGAGCGGTGTTTGGTTGAGTTGTATTGGTTCTAGCAAGAGTGTAAACTTTTTTTTTATAAAATCAAAGTTAGCTCCAACCCAGTGTTAGACGATCTGACTTCTCCGTCTCTGCGCCGCGGACGGAGGCGACGAGACTTGCGGCTGAGAAGGAGGAGGAAGAAATACTTCTGTTCGGATTTCTGAACGACCCAGAGTGCAGCCTTGGGGAGTGATTCCTTCTTCTGTGGGGCCCATATGCAGTCCGCGCGGCCTGTGTTCTGTCCACCCGCTGAAGCTGGGTAGGTAGAGAGGGCCTGGATAGCAGCATCTCCCATTGCTCTTGTTGGGTAGTTGACGGAAAGAGAGGAGGGTGCTCAGGGCTAAAGTCGCACACCCCGTTTCGGGGCGTAGTGTTCCTACTTCTGAGCAAAATTTACATTCAGCATCGTAGCGATCCGGATACATTAATTGAAGACACGTAGGCTGTGGGAAGGAGCCAGGATTGTAGGAGCCGTAGGGTAGTTTGTTGTTCTCTGGAAAGGTCAGGGTAAGGCGAGGGTACGGTCTGTCTCAGAAGGCGATAATGCTGGGTTATCTCCCTGAACGTGACAAGCGGGGGACTGTCCTCGTGCAGCTCCATAGCACGGGAGGTAAAATTGCAGGCCTGTTGGGTGGGCGTATTCGTTGCCATCCATTGAAGAGTGAGGGGGTGTCCAGATGAGCTGAATGGAACCGTTTGGGTAGTGGTTTTTTAGCACGCACAGGGCAGGTCAGGACACCCAACCCGACTGGTAATACCAGTAGGCTTGCTGGGAATCGGTGACTACCCTCCGAACCCCTGGTTGAGTGAGAGCCAAGGTGATGGCTGCCTTTTCTTCTGCCGTCATTTGTTGGGTCCTAAGCGAGGTACACGCAAGGAGGTTGGTTCTGGAGTAAGCCACAATGATGGCGTGTTGCTGCCCTCGATGTTAGGAGAAGTCTGTGTAGATAACTGCATGAGCCCCACCGAGGGTGGTGTTTAGCGCTTGAGCCCGTGCTTTTCGTTGACCCTCGTCATGTGAGGGGTTCATATTTCTAAGCAAATGGAGCATCTTTAGTTTTAGTCGCCAAGAGTCTGGGAGTACGTCAAGCGGAGTGACATTCTGAGCTGCCCAGCCAATCTGGTGAAGCATGCGGTTACCCACCGATGTTCTGAGTCGGACCTTCTGGTTAGAAAGATGGCCTTCTATCAGCTCTTCCACCGTGTTGTGGAGCCCGTGCTAAGCAGCCTCAGTGTGGACGCACTCATGAGAAGACCAATGGCCTTCTCAACCGCCTGTCTAATCATTATATAAAGCATCTCTATGTCTTCCTCGTCGAGAAGAAGATAGGGGTTTGTCGTAAGTAACTCTCGAGAGGACGGAAGCTTCAATTAATCGAAAGGTACCGGATTCTTTTAGGCCTCGCTTCTTGGTGGCAACTCGCCTGATCATGTGTATGATTAGATTAATTCTGTTTTTGAGGCGCTGCAAGGAGCGTCACTCCTGGTGTTGGCCTGGAAGTGTAGGCCCAGGATCTTGATGCTGGGGTTTGGAGCGATGGCCTGGTCATCAAGGATTATTTGAATGTATTCCTTGATTTGGCATGAGGGCGGACGACAAGGAGCTGTGATTTTTTACGTGAACACTGGAGGCCACAGGCTTTAGCACATTGGCGTACTAAAAGTGAGATTCCATGGATTGGTGTGAGCTTCCTTTAATTTTTGTAACTCTTAGCACATGTGCAAGGTTCGCACATGGCCGCTAGATGGGTGTGAGTGGGCGTGTGATGCTTTCACGTGGCATTCAGCGAGAAGGCAGGGGGTAAACCCGTAGATGTGCTTGGTGAGTACACCATTTGTCTTCCTGTGTTCGCGTGGGCTCGTAGCTGAATCGGTAAGACAACGGGCTCTCGCTTTGTTAGTCTATTAGTTCCAGGTTCGATTCCCGGCGGTGCCAGTAAATTCTTTTATTTGTTCGCTGGAGTTTTCTGGTGACACCAACGGTCGCGAAAGAACCCATGGGGGGTAGAGGTAGAAAGCTTTGCTTTAAAACAGTATGAACGAGCGCGAATATTAATCAGGTAATCAAATGCAGTGACTGGATTGTGGCTGCTTGAAAGAGGGAAACCAAGAATTCGCACTATAATATTGCTTGATATTGAACTTCGTCATTCCAGAAAGCTGGAATTGTGTGGCCTCACGGCAGGACTACGCGTGTTAGAGATGCATGTTGAAAAATGCTCATGTGCGCTGTGTCCTGTATGCTGTTCGTTTGTATGGCCCGTTGCTAATCAAAGCGGCAGCAACCAACGAAACTGATTGCGTAGACTAAGCTCAAATTGCTTTGTATTGTGTCTGCAGTGTTGGAATTTCTATGAAGTGTAAGCTATTAAACTTGCTTCAAATTAGCTCCAAAAATTTCGGATTTCAGACGACTAAACCAACGGTTTATATTCCTATCGTCTTTCAGAAGATTTTGTGCGATGGCCTTCACCGGTAATAAAAATTTGTTTGTTGCAGTTTAGTTTCTTATCGATGGCTGTGGTTTAATAATTACGCTGTAAACAAATTGGCCAATTTTAAGGAGAAAGCTTCGGGCAAAATGTTGCCGGACACATTACCGTAATTTAGACAACGAAAGAATTTTAAGAACGGACATTCCGTAGTACGGAAAGGCCGTAACAAAACAAAACAAACACTCCGTTTCAAAAAGCACGTCTTTCCGTAGTTGATAGAACCTTCAGAAACAAAATACTTCGACGAGGAATCGAACCGGCGACGTTGACCGAATGGGCACGACGCTCGAGACCACTGCACCACCGCACGAACGATACACTTATGCCGAACAACCTGTATACTACATGAATGCCCACTCTGCGTGTGCCATACATCGGTGTTTACTAGCTGGCTTGCAGATTTTCTGGCTGATAAAGTGCGATTACTTAAATAGCGCTTGCGCAGTAAGGTTCCGCGAAGCCCCCCACAATAGTTGATCACCATCAACTCCGCTGTTTCGAGAAAGCGCTCGCAAAAATGTGTGTGACTGGCTGCGACTGCGATTTCACACTGCATAAATAGTGCTTGCTGTGCTTTGGTTTTAAGCTTTAGGCTAAATACTTCGGCCGATATTGATTCCTTAAGAACTAAATTACCTTCCGCAACTCTGCTTCTGCACGCAAATGATCTTATAATTTCTACAAGTGTGCCGGTCACACTTGCATGTGCAGTTTGCAGGTCCGGGGCAGCGACGTCGCCGGATCATCGTAAAGACAGGATACAGCGCTCGTGTTGAGCGGTATGGCACTCATGGTCCTCACTAAGTTTACTACACTTCAGATACTAACGTAAGACAGCCGCATTCATTACGCCACGAATGTTCTAGATCGATTCCCGACGATCGACACGACAATATATTTCTTCCAGTTATTAATAAACTGATCTCTTTCTGTTCTGCATCATACAGAGAAAACGCCCGCATTTTGAAAAGCAGAAAAAGACTCCGTTTGACGTGTAACGGAGAGAGCATCCGTATACTGAGGGACGGAGCACACTTCCGTTAAATGGCGGGTGTTTTCGTTGTTCTGCATCAAACGAAACACGGCTCTGTTTTATTGCGGCCATCTGGTCCGTAATTTGTCCGTAATATTACAGATTGTTTTTACAGTGCACAATCTGGTGCTCCTACACTGAATATTTTACGGGGTTTTACAACAGAGTTTACATTCAAGTTAAAAGTGTTTTCAATCTATAATGCCAGATGTTGAGATTCCCAGTGTCTTAGTCATGATAAACCATTGCCATTCTACAGGGTGGGGTGAACGTTTGAGAGACTTCACATAGCGCTTTAGTTCATTTTGATTCAACCCCTCTACCCCAACTTGCATGTTGTTATTGTTTCAAAAAAGGTGACAAGAGTGGGATAGGCTTCATAAAGTGGCTGAAGGTTGCTTAGGTTGAAGAGCTGTAGTCATACTTGCAAACACTTTTGTAGCAGATATAAATGGTTTACACCACCCCTTAAGAGTGTCATGTCGCTGATTTGCAAGCACTAACTGTTGCTTCTGGTTATACTGCTGTTGTAAGAATAGAAAACAATACTGCGACAAATCAAGATGGTTTAACTTTAAGCCTTCGGAGTGTCGTGTTGCTGCTTTTCAACCAAACTCTCTTCGTCCGGGATGTAAAAATTGGAAACGTTTGCTTAGCCGGTTGCAACGTGTAGATGTTACGCCTTGAAGCTGCTTGGTGTGTCACTCCTCCGCAAGCGTGGCTGGTTGCTTCTCGCTAGGAAGCTACGCACGAATGAAAGGCTCTTATGTAATACGTTAAATGAATCCAGGTCTTCATGCTGCTAAGTAGCTGCTTCTCATGACACACTTTTGCTTCTGGCCGTGAAACCGCGCTGAGAGTTGAAAACTACCCAGGACTGTTCCGAAGTAGCTCCGTACATTGTTTCTCCCTATGGAATGCCTAATGGAGGATCAACCCTCAGGCCTGGCAAGCTCGCAAACTGCTTAGAACTATTCTAGACTGGCAAACGAGAGAGTGAGAGAGGGACCTTTATTACACAATAATGTGAGAGTGGACGACTTGTTTCCTTGCACCTGCAGGAAATTTTGCTAACTCGAGGATGCGTAGCCCACTGAGACGGCAATTGATTGTCTTTGAAGGAGCACTAAGGGCTAAATGGTATTTTAACTGAACGATGATACGTTTTATAGCCCCCTCACCTTTAATTTTATGACTAAGAACGACTTTTTTGCGGATAATTGAACCAACTGAGTGCAATCGGAGCTTCGGCTACGGCGCCAGGCCTCTCAGAAAAAATTTCTGGCTTCAAGTGACTGTCTAGCGTGACGAAGGGCGTCTATTCTGGCGATCGACTTTATCTGAAACGTAGTAACTACTAGAGCTTCCGTGCTGTTACAAAAATGTGTAGTGCCACAAGGCATTTTTCGTTGGAAGATTGAAATGACTTAGAGCAAAGTAGTATCCCGCCTTGACCGCCAACCGCATGGAATCTCTTCCAGACAAGCCGAGAGCCTGCGAGAGGAAATCGCCGCGCTCAAGAGTGAGTTGGCAAAGCACCAACAAAGCTGTGGCGGGAAGCGCCACGCGCCTTGCAGCTCAACCAGCCCCGTCCGCAGCGCCTCTGATGCTGATTGTGGCAGGATGCCCCTAGGGATTGGCCAACAAAAGAATCCATCACGAGATAGGTTCGCGTTCAACCACCGTCGTCATCTTCTCGTAGGGGAACCGCCGAAGAAGAAGAAGAACGAGAAGACAAAGCTTGCACAGGTCTGGTCTGGCGCCAACAGCTCTGTGCAGCTATTGCAACGAAGACGAGTCTGTCGAACACTACCTGTTGACATGCCGACGTTTTTCCCGACTGAGACATCAGTCCCTGGAGGTGCCGCTTTGCAGTTTGGGGATATCACTAATAGGGCCGACTATACTATCGTTCGGGGCATCCGAAACGGGGTACATTGAAAATTCTAAACGATTCTCTTTATGATTGAGATTGGTCATCCTCGCTTTATTTTCCAGTTTTTTTTTCTTCTCAAAACCAACTGATCTAAATTATCTTTCCTAGGCGTGTCGTGAATTGATAAGAATACCATTCATTTTTACAATCCTCTGTTGTTTGGCCGATCCCCTGATTGGGTATGCGCCATTAATTATCAGGATCAACAACAACAACAACAACAAAGCTGCGAAGAGGAGGGCGCGTACATTGCTCTCAGCCGGTGCACCGATGTCAACAACCTTTACCTCACCAAAGCTGACGGAGACTACCCATTCTACTACTACGACAACATCGACAAGAACATGATGGACGAGTTTCGGCGCCTCGAGAACCACCGCCTACTCACCGTAACACAACAGCACTTGCGTGCCTTTGCCACCGGTGTGGACCCGGACGCGGAATTCCCTCTGGCGCTAGTAAAAACCAGATCACTCAACATAACGGCAACAAAATGGAACTACACGGAACCGCCACGATGCTTCGCATCCTCATCAGGGTTCCCCACGGGAAGATGGTGTAATTTTGTTTTATTTCCTTTGGGATTGCACGGTAAACAAGGCTATGCGGGGGAGGAAGTTGCAATGTCTTACCGATCGTGGTAGAAATATACGGGTACCGGCACCCGCATCGCGTGATTTACCCGGACGCAGCCTCCGGAATGCCAGCCGCGCAGCAAGCTTGCAATTGAAAACCGATCATCCGGTGAAACAAAAGACCGGGTAAGAAATGGTTAATTTTGGCAACACTTGGTAATTATATGATTTGGCGTATAGGGAACAAGGGTCGAAAACTATCAATGGCAGGGATTCAGTTTTATCGGTGTATGAAAGCCCGTAATGTTGCTATCCCGTTTATCACAGGATGAGGGCACTGGTGATAGGCTGTCTTTGGCGTCCTCATGCGACTAGGGCTGGTGCGAGAACTGCCAGCGCTTGCGTTGTAGTAAAAAAGGGTTCCGGAACAAATGGCCCGTGGTTGACGCAGTTGTGGTAGTAGTTCTCTATTGCCGCTGCTAGCTTTGGCGCTGGGTGGAGTGTGGCTTCATCATGACGCACAACCCCTATTTATCTTTATGAACCGAGCGAACGCAGGAACAACCATCTAGTAACGTTGGGTCAACGGCGCATTAATAAACATGCTCTCAGCGCCTGTCCAAACCTCCTCCAACACAAAACATTATAGCTTCTTCACTTCTAGAAGGGCGATTTGCTTTTAACTGTATTTGGCAAAGAACATCTCCTCTGTTTTGATGCATGCGACGTTAGCCATTGGAACAATATTGGTGCAGCTTGAACTATAATGGTGCAAAGCTGGAACAAAACAACAGAGCTGGTGGCCCCTCTCCCTTCATCGGAGAGCCGGATGTTGCACCTAACGTGGATTTCCGCACTTGCCGCTGAAAGGTCTCCATGACTGGCTGGCTCAGATCGTTTTGTCCGCAGGTTTCACATCTCTCCCAGAATGGACCGCGTTAGCACGCGCTATAACCCGTGGCAACCGGCTTCGCGAACTGTGCGTCTGTGCTCCCCACTTCAGGCAGGAACGCACGTGAACTGGTGAGGAGAACATCATGCGAGAGATCGCGCCTCGAACGCTGGGCAGGGTGTTCTCTAATGTCGCGCTGGACGACAGCGGGCGTTCCTCACGAAGCGCACCATCACGTCCGCTGGGTATTTTTTCTTGGTAATTTGGTTGTAAGCCCGTCACGCGGCGAAAACCCACGCACCAGCCTGGACGACGCCGGGCAGTCCTCACGAGCGGCACGCTCAAGCGCTCGGCTAGCTTCTGCTAGCGCTCCACGGCGGAACTAAAAGCTAAACGGCTCGGCTGACGAAACACATTTGCGTGTGACGCTTACTCCCCCTTGTGTCGCACATACAGCGGGCCCTTGTTACAACAAAATCATTTTATTCGAAGTTTCTCGCGGTTCAACTGCACTGCAGCAAATACTCCCGCTTCTATCATAATGCCCCTTTTAACGCAATACCGTATTTAATGAAGCACCGCTTATAACGGCCGACCACTTTCCTTTGCAGAAGTCGTGTCCACCTTGGAGATTTCCGCTAAATCTGTTCTCAACACTTATAACGAAGTCCACTTCCTGTCCCGAAGGCCTCGTTATAACAAGGGTTTACTGCATTTCTGTTCCCGGTGCTGGAACTACTGCTTTTTTGAGCTTCACGAATGATGCGCTTGGCTCCACAGTTGGTTGGTTCCTCTCCGGGAGCGACCCTCGATATTAGGGACCACGTTAGCACGCGCTAGAATCCGCGGCTACCGGCTTCCCGAACTCGGCGTCTGTTCCCCCCAGTTCAGGCGCGAGTTCACGTGAACTGGCGAATGACGAGGAGAACAGGAGGCGAGATGATCACGCTACCAGCGCTGGGAAGGGTGTTCTCGAAGGTCGAGCTGGCCAACTAAGTGCCCACCCTTACTCTTCAAGAGGCTCACGCTCACGTGTTTTTTATGGGCTCCTCACGTGGCGCAATTCTACGCACGAGCCTGGGCGACGCCGGGCGCTCCTCACGAGGCGCACGCTCATGCGTGCGCTCGACATTTTCCCTCAGTATCGTTCTGGTAACGCTATACGGCGAAACTTAAAGCTTAAACAGCTGTTAAAATCCCAGCTATCGTGGACCGCCAGACGACCGGGAATTGTATGCCACGCGGTGCCACGAGAGTCGAGAGCGTGGCCTATTTAAGAGGACGCTGGTTTAGATGCTTGTTTCATAAACTTCATTATGTGGAAAATAAATTCCTTCTGGACGTTGCCGCGACTGACTGAACGCTATCCGTTCCGTGTGTTTTCTAGCACGCGGCCCTTGTACGAGGCATGCAAGATGGCGTCCGCGTTCGCTGCAAGAGACCGCTGGCTACCCTTGCGCTGCGCATTGCTTCCTTGCTTGCTTGTCGGCTGGCTTGTTTGTTTATGTTCTCCCTTGTTCAATAAAAACCCATAACTATGACAAGAAGGTTTATTTTTTCCTTTTTCTTGGCAGGTGCATGGTGTCGCAAACGCAAACGTACTAACCATCCCCAGCGACCGGCGACGGTTCTCCGTCGCATTTCATGCATTGCTTTAGATTTTTGACAGCTTTACGTTTTTAGGTTTTACAAGTCTACTGAGTATTTTGTGGCATGGAGGATTGTGCGTGACAGTTGCATTTTACTGTCCTGCCTATCTTCATTCTTATTGCGTCCTACGTACGTTGCGTGGATTAATTCAGGCAAAGGTATTCAATACGTATTAGCCTACTTGGCAAGGTCTTCACGAACCCACATATCCTCATCCATTTATTTTCCTTTCAAGCAACGCGGCCGCCCAAGTACACGGCGGGTCGATCCGATTCCGGACCCGCGACTTCCGCAACCAGCCGGCGTTCGGGGAGACCGGCGTGCTCCCGACATCGCGCCAGGACTCTTCGTCCAGCGGAGAAGAGGAGGAGAAGGGTGGAAATAGAACAACGCTGGCTCGGCAGAACGTCGTCCATGGAGGAAAAAAAAGAACGCTTTTCTTTCCTCCGTGACGCGGTGGCCGCTGTAGGGCTGGTAGCCACGGCAATGGCCGCGCCGAAAAACGGCAGCAAAGAGGCTGCAGATTGAAAGAGCGTTGCAATGCCCTCAAGATGTTGTTTTCCTGCATTTGCATGCCTTTCTTAACCCTTTTCGCACCATTCTGGTGCCCTATGTGGAAGCAAAGGTAACATCATCGGTGCATGTCGATAGAAATGCTTTTCTGCGAATTCAGACATGGCAAGTCCTTGCAGCCACCCATTGGTGCGACGCTGCGGGAGTGTGATAAAGCGCCTGTGCCCGGCACATGGCTGTGTACGTGGATGGCAGTTTGATTACTCTTTTCACTGGGATTACGCGCATGTGATCCATCAAGGCACCGCCATTATTTTTTCTTCTCACGCTGCAGTGTTCAGCGTGCCGACCTCCGTGAGCCACAGGCACAAGTCCCCTAGTCACGAGTACGTGTTTGCGCTGGCACATCCACTTCAGCAACAGTGGTCAATCAAAAATAAAACAGTGTCTCAACTCGGTTCGCAACTAAGTTTGTAGCCCACCAGTTGCTCGCAGTATTAAGCTTCTAATTAACGTGAGGGTAACGGCAGTGGTGGGGATTACACTTGTGCTGCTCTCTATGGGTGGCGTCCAGTGGTCATTTTGAATCTACTGGCAAATACCCGAGTCCTGCTTCTGGTAATGCAAAACCTCGTGGTCATAACTGCTCTTGACCTCGCAGAAGCAGATCACATCACAGTAATCCCCATCCGCTCTGCGTCATTCCACAGGTTCACCCCAAGCCGACGTACCACTGCTATGGTTGCGGCCATGGTCAGTCCGTGGCAACACGTAACCGAAGTTTGGCTTGAAGCTATATACCAATTACCTGTTGCGCAGTGTTTCTGGACACCCACTGTTAAGTATTGACGTATGTTTACAACTACGATATATCCCCGCGGATTCAAGTTCTGTAGGTGTTTGCGTGCAAAGCAAATTAACTATTCGGCAGACTGTACACGAGGCTGGGCGCAACACAGGCTTGTGTTTTGTGCACTCCCCTCTTTGCAAGTGTTTGCTGCATGCACCCGTAAGCAATAAGAGTGCAGACCTGCCAGGTCAACCAGTAATGAGGTTGTGGACATATGTGCAGGACCTGTCGCAGCCCGGCAGTCAGCACACCTATGCAGAGGAAAGCCAGCATGGGAGCGTGAAACACATGGCACCGGTGTACCAACGTAAGGGGACACACCTCCTTTATCCCCTACCCCATTTTAGTGTGTGTGTGTGGAGAACTTTAAAGTAAATGCATGATATGACAGTCCAACTGATAACGGCTTGTGAATCACACAGAAGCGCTGTATCAGAATATGCAGCAGTGTTGCAGAATTCACTGAGAAACATTCTCAAGTTTCCAAACTTTTGAAAAAAGGTAGGTTACATGTTATACAACCATTGCAGGATCCAAGAAAATGACTATCCAAATATCTCTTAATTTATAATAGTATAATATTCGTCGTGGAATGTTGTTTACAGGTAACTTTCATTACCATTAGCCCTTTTCTTTGAGTTTTTTTTTCTTCTCTCTATTATTCCAACCTACAGCCTAGGCCGAATGTCCTTCCTAGGCCTACACCTAGGTTTCCGTAATGTAGCGGTAACGCTGGGCCTTATGATGCAACAAGCTACATCAAACTGATTTTACGCCAAGCTGCAGGTGCCAGTTGACAGCGTTACAAATAAAAACATAATTTTGAGCCTAACGTGAGGTTGGTAGTAGTATAGTAGTGGTTGAGAACTTTCTGTCGCAGAACAATGGGTGGGGTTAATCAGTCCAGGAGCCCAAGTAACCTCAAGTAACAATTTGGCGATCTCTGCCCTGGATATGCCCGCGTTCGGAACTGCTCACACACCAGTTGTTGGAACAGCGCCGTATGATCACACATTCAGTTGATGCTGCATGATACGCCACTGACATCAGGGCCAACAACAAACCTAACGGCGATGTTATGCGCAATTTCAGTCCCGCGAGCTGGTGCTATTTTCTCAGGGTGATTCCTTTGACTGCAAGCACTGGTGGCAAAGCCAATGCCTTTTTTCCAGTGTCCTTCCTTGCAGGACCTTGGTCATTTATTTGATCCCAAAACAATATTACACAGCAATGCGTGTTCTTTTCCTTTTTTTCCAGGTTTTTTCGCCTGCAGTGGCTTCTGGACGCCGCAGGTAAGAAGACCCCTTTTTTTGTTGCGACCATCTAGTAGTTTCATAATGCCAGTACTGTCTGTTGCATAAGCTGCTTGTTATATAAGCAATCTGTCCGTACAAATTTGCGACAAAAGCAGTGCAAACTGCACAAAGGGCTTGCGCATAGAAAAAACGATGACGGTACAAGCAGAACAAAATAGGCTGAAGGGAGTGCACTCATGGCAAAAAGACCAGGAGGACATGTGTCTACAATTACGGCAGAGCTAACTATCATCAACGTTAGATCTGAGAAATAAAAAAACAGCGGATGGCGAGGAGGGAGTAAAACTTATGAATGCCGAGCATGTTAGTTCAGTATTCTAACTTTTCGGAGCACACCGTGCAATTTTAGATGCATTCCTTGTTTCACTCTGCACAGGAAAGGAAAATTTGTGCAAATTCCTCAGACCCTTACATCTTCAAGGATGTCATTTAGGACAAATTGAGTTAGTTGCTTTTTTATCTCTTTGTCAGTTTGTCTGAATATTTCCTGCCCAAAACCAATTTTCTTAAACTCTCGGTTTTCACCGCCTATTGTGAGAACTGGGCTACCACTATCCCATTACTGTGTTGAGGTTTTTGTCTTTTGGTGCATCATATTAGTAATTTACTGCGTCACAAAAAGCACCACGTACCATGCACAAGTTCTGACCAATTAGGGCAATGGGTTAGCGCATGTTTTAAGAACAAACCATCTGATCAAGGAGCATGAGCAGGCCAAACCAATCAGCCCATGGGAAATGTCATGGAGTCTGATTATCTTAGCAATTCCAATGAAAGAGCTGGCTGAGAACGCAATCAAGCCACCTGCAAACCATCTTTCAAACCAAATTCAACTCAGTGCCACATATATTAAGCCCTACATACAACCAGTGATTACACAGACCAGAATGATTATGACAGCAAAACCTGTGAACAAAAATTCCTTGATGGTTTCCGTCCAATTTTTTCCCACAAGGCGTTTCTGATGTCCCCAAGGAAGGAACATTCTGTGGCTGAAGCTTCACAATTATCACCAATGCACTTTCATTAGCAAGCAGACTATAGCTTCCTGCTTTTTATTTCTTTTTTTCACATGCGACAAACAGTTTAGGCAACAGATTGCCACGCGAGGTACGTAAGGTTCCCCCGACTGATTATTCGCTGATGTGTTCAAGGCTGGGACATTCCCAGGTCACTCAGAAGCTGCAGGATGTCCACGTCGAGCATTTCCCAAACACCAAGTACCGCTGCATCGCGGTGAGTGTGCAGAAAAAAAGAAACGACAACATTTCCTTCTGATGTTTGCTGATATTTCAGCTTCAGCACAGGCATGCCACCAGTCGCCACTCCAGCTGACATAACTGCCCGTATGTATGTGTCCATCCCTGCTTTTCCAGTAGCATGTGCTTTGTATTGACCAAAAATGAAAATGGTTTCCATCGCAGGTTCAAGGGCCTACTTGAATTCATCGCTGCCGGTGAGCTTTTTGTACTTCCTTGCTGCCTGCTCCCGAACTTTGGGTAAAAACGTGAGCACATAATAACTGCCTACTCGCTCTGTGCCAATTGCTGGGTCTGCTGAGAGCTCATTTGTAGCTGGAGATAGCACTACGGTTGTGAAAGAGGCAGGTTATCAAACTGTAGTTCTCGCAGATAGGAATTTAAAGGTTCCCTCAAAAACCTTACAGTTCACACTGTATACATGATGGATACTATACGCAAAAATACACGTACTATCGCGCCCAATTTGACTTGCAACAGGCGAGCAGCCACCGCAGCTGCTCCACGGGAGGTGGTGGCGCCTTGCAGCGAAGCATTCGAGAAGTAAAGGGAGAGGGGTCAGCTGTTCCGATACCCATTAGCATCCCCCGTTTGCATAATTGCTGGGTTCTTTCTTTTGCGGCTGGTATAAATTGTTACCTCAGAAGTTTTCGGGTGGCTTACCGCACCGCCAGCGATAAGTTTTATCATTGGCTGCAATGCTCTTATGCGCAATTGCGCAAGCCTTCCACTTTGGCAATAACAGGGAGTCACGAAATATCGATAACGTTCAATCTTTTACACAAATAAAGATATGTGAAACACTGGCTGACCGCATTTTTTTAATGCTTCTGCCTCTAATTCTGACAATACCTCACGGTACGAAATGCACTATTATGCTTTCAGCTACGTCACTGATGGCCACTGCGCCGCTGTGCTTGCCTTACCACAATGAAAACGTATAAGTGCCGTAAAAAACAATATGCTAAGAATAAAAGAAAATATGCATGACGATATCTTCCAAGGAACCGTAAACACCTACTGCTTTCTATTGGTCACAGCGTCATTTTCACGCTGAAAAACGAGAGGAGAGCATAAAGCACTGATGCCAGTTTTTAACGCCCCTTTCAATGCTCTTTTCGGCTGCACTGTTCTTTTCACAGCAGGCCGCACCATGTCAAGGGTGCCTCACAGTGAACGTGTGCGCATTGTGGAATTATGCCTGGAGTCTTATACGCAGTGAGAAACCGCTGAATTAACTGGCCGATCAACGAACACAGTGAACCGCATTATTCAGGCTTATAGAAATGAAGGGCGAATTTGTGACGCCCCTCATGATCGTCGCCCCCGCGTTACCAGCGCCATTGAAGACGAGGTTTTGGTCACCGCGGCTTATGTTAATCCGTTTGGCACTGCGCAGCAGCATGCTCAACAGCATGCTGCGCAGCAGCATGCAGGTATTTCAGCTTCACTGACTACTGTGAAAAGAAGCTTGGCTGAAGCCGGACTGAGGAGCCGTGTCACCGTGCAAAAGCCTCTCCTATCCGACGACAACAAGGCAGCACGTCTCAGGTTTGCGTCTGAGCACAGCCCCTGAAGCGTTGACGACTGGGAGCAGGTGGTGTTCTTGGACGAATCGACGTTTACCACAAGATGGTTCCAGAAACGTCGCGTCTGGCGTCCTGTGAACACTCGCTACGAGCCGGAATACATACAAGAAGTGGCCTCAAGCGGAAGGACCACCGCAAACGTGTGGGCCGTCATGTCCAGAGATGGACTTGGCGCATTACACCGAATTGAAGGCTCCCTAAATGAAGAGAAATTTTCCGAAATCCTGGAATATGTAATGATCCCATATGCCCTAGACGGCCCATTTCCTGACGGCGATTACCTCTTCCAGCAAGACCTGGCACCTGTGCACACAGCAAAAAGTGTCAAGAAATTGCTAACTGACCGCGGTGTGCGCCAACTTGAATGGATGTACCGACGTGAGCATTATCGAGCCTGTATGGGGAAGGATAAAGGTAGCGCTGTCGAAGGAAGGACTACATAGAGCATTGGCGGACGACCTGTGGCACGTGGTTGAAGCTGCATGGAACGTCATTAAGGAGAGAGGCTACGTGGAGGCTCTTTATGCATCGCTTCCATCCAGAATTACTCATGTGATCGCTGCTAAAGGAGGCATGACTCGATACTGAGGCACCATCAAATTCGTCTCCATAAGGTTTTTTTTAACAAAAGTTATTGTTATTGCATGTTTTTGCTTTGTTGCTCCCTCATAACGAACAGACATGTAACGCCAATACAGTGGCGCAGGTCAATAAACTCTCAGTTTCAATTTGTTAACTCTGAATTAATTTTGGCGAGTTTAAATTTGTAATGAACATCTATAAGTAAATATACCTTGTGTATTTCCAAAAGTGTTAATATTATTAAGACCAAAGCATTATTTATATCGTCGTTTCGTCAAGTCCTTGAGCGAAAACCGCTCGCCAATACCCTATGTATAAGTTCTGGACTCCTCCAGCGAGTTCAAGGCAGTTAAATGGGACCAGAGCATGACGGCGCACGAATGGATGACAAAGTGAATTGAGAGTTGTTAAAGTTAAGAGCAATGAAAGCGAATTAAGGGGAATCAAAGTAAATGAATAGGAGCGAAAGGGAATTATGATAGATCAAAGGGGATTAGGAAGGACGACAAAACAAAGATAAATTATTGGGAATTAAGACGATTCGAAGTTAATTTAGAGGAATCAAAGTGAATAACATACAGGACAGTGTTAATTTTTAAGGTGATCAATAACAAAGCTTCTTTAAAAATGCGTTCCATAACAATAGCCGAACCACAGATCATTTCGCGGTAATAGCAACGAAACAATCACGCGTCACAATTCTGGAGTCGCAAGGCTTCGCCAGGCTGAACTACATCAGGCACATCATGCGCATTCGGAGCGCGAAAGGTAACTGAGCACTCGGGGATTGCTGATGATTATCGGAAGAGCGGCCACTCTCCCTTTACTTCTCGAGTGCTTCGCTGCAAGGCGCCACCGCCTCCCGGGGAGCAGCTGCGGCGGGCGCTCGCCTGTTGCGAGTCGAATTGGGCGCGATAGTATGTATGATGCCGGCACATTAAAATTATACAGCTAAACGATACTGCACGCAAAGAAATGCACCATAATTGTCTGCAAAGTGCTTTTCACTGTCCTTTTAAGCGATATGAGAAGGCAGCGTTCGGAATATGTAATGTTTGTAGGTGCTCTACCACTCGGCGTCATACCAAAGCACCAAACCGGAGACTGTATGGCCATAGTTCTGTTTATCGCAGCTATAGGTGGTATCCCTTGAAAAGTTTAGCAGTCAGTTCCTTCGTTTGGCAACACTGGAAACGGCCACAGACATGGCCGATGCGCCACGGACATGGCGCGGCTTGGGCCACTGCGCCCGCACGCCGAAGAAAAAAAACACGGGCGTGCGTCGTCTGCTCCGTTTCAAACCGATTCTCAACGGTGGCGTCAACAGAGATGTTATTAATCGCACTCACATTGGACTCGAGGCAATACTTTGCGCATGGTAGGTAGAGTTTGTAACGAGCACGGACAAGTACCGCCATCCTGCGGATCCTGACGTAACGAGTGACGGCGCACTCACACAGTTGCCTGCAAGCGCGCCTCGCCAGTGAATACAAGCAATTGATTAGCAACCCACTACACTTAATTGACACTTTTAGAAAATATCAGGTAGGCCATAATACTTGCGTTCGTTTTTACAGGTGTACAACGACAGGTGCTAAAACTGGCACACTGGTAAGTATATGACGACCCCGTGCCCCTTAAGCTGAAGCGGTAGTGTCTTTTTAAATATTTGATATTCTCGCAACTTCAAAAAAGATGATATAAAGATTCACTCGGAGTTGTGATTTTCTGACAGCTTATAGCAACACCATCAGCACCTAGCTGACACAGGTGTTGAAGGGGCAGATTAGGCAGATTTGTTAGGACATTATCACGGTTCCCAGCTGGTTTGTTCCAGCTCCACCTAATCACACCTACATTGAACCCTCTGGGGACAGCAGTGCACCAAGGACAACTGCTGGTGAAAGAGTTGCATTTATTAGCTTGTTTCTGTGTTCCATAATACTACGAAATGTGCTGTACACATGATAGGCGATACTTTTATTCCCCACATCTTTAACTGCGCACAAAACGACAGGACAAAAGGCGCTGCAAGAACATGAAGGGACGCCG
Organism: Haemaphysalis longicornis; assembly: GCF_048455015.1. Lineage (NCBI taxonomy): Eukaryota > Metazoa > Arthropoda > Arachnida > Ixodida > Ixodidae > Haemaphysalis > Haemaphysalis longicornis. The sequence goes on from NW_027526225.1 coordinate 103,536,263, forward strand.
TGTTGTGTGTTTCCACATGTTTCTTGTCCTATCATTCCGTGCACTGCTAAAGATGTATTTGCACTACTTTTGTCATAGTTCATAGGTGTTACTGGATTCATGAACCTACAGCACATGCCATTCATTGGCGTTATTCGCGTCTGTTTATTACTACAATATATGTTAGACGCGAAACAGTTTACTTCTTTTGTTTCATAGTTTACTGATTTCTGAAACCAGTTGCATGTGTTGTTCATTGACATCACCTGTGAAATATAGCTTTGTCTTTTGGTTTGTTCATTGTAACACGTGCAATATGAGCAATAGTTTAATGCTTTTATTCCGCAGTTTGTTGGTATTACAAACCAGTTACATTTACTGGTACTTGTGAAATAGTCTTGTTCATTTGTTCACCGTTAACACATTCCAGATTAGCAATATTTTACTGCTTTTATTCCATAGTTTGTTGGTTTTACACACCAATTATATGTACTGTTCACTTATTTTACTTGTGAAATATTTTGTTTTTTTGCTCCACATGTCACCCATCAGACGTGCACAAGTTTTTTGTTCTTCTATTATTTATTTATTTATTTATTAGTAATACCCTCAGGGCCAATGGCATTATAGAGGGGAGTGGGTACATTCATAAGAATAACAAAAAAAAGCAGCGAGAGAAATACATATCAAACATCTTATACAAAATTAGGCAAAACAAAAAGAAACCCAGCAAGCAAGCATAACTGTACACAACAAGCAAGAATTACACAATGTTGACTATGGCATTTTTGAAAAGCATGTGATTTACAATGGTTGCTGTAGGAGAGGGAAGGCGATTCCATTTTAATGACGTACGAGGAATAAACGACTGAGAAAAAGCGGTCGTCCGGGTTGATTACATCCATGTCGCCCATCAGATCTGCACAAGTTCTTTGTTCTTCTGTTACATGTATTTCATTGGCTTAATAAACCAATTACACATACTGTTTGTTCCTTTTACTTGTGAAATATTTTTGTTTTTAACATGTATGACATATGACTGACATGTAACAGTTTGTTGCTTCTGTTTTATATTTTGTAGGTTGTGTGGCATTCATTAAAAATACGTTCACCAGTTTTACTTTTTAATGTTAGTTAGTTCACAACTATGACTGCAAGGCGCCACCGCCTCCCGGGGAGCAGCTGCGGCGGGCGCTCGCCTGTTGCGAGTCGAATTGGGCGCGATAGTATGTACGATGCCGGCACATTAAAATTATACAGCTAAACGATACTGCACGCAAATAAATGCACCATAATTGTCTGCAAAGTGCTTTTCACTGTCCTTTCATGCGATATGAGAAGGCAGCGTTCGGAATATGTAATGTTTGTAGGTGCTCTACCACTCGGCGTCATACCAAAGCACCAAACCGGAGACTGTATGGCCATAGTTCTGTTTACCGCAGCTATAGGTGGTATCCCTTGAAAATTTTAGTAGTCAATTCCTTCGCTTGGCAACACTAGAAACGGCCACAGACATGGCCGATGCGCCACGAACATGGCGCGGCTTGGGCCACTGCGCCCGCACGCCGAAGAAAAAAAACACGGGCGTGCGTCGTCTGCTCCGTTTCAAACCGATTCTCAACGGTGGCGTCAACAGAGATGTTATTAATCGCACTCACATTGGACTCGAGGCAATACTTTGCGCATGGTAGGTAGAGTTTGTAACGAGCACGGACAAGTACCGCCATCCTGCGGATCCTGACGTAACGAGTGACGGCGCACTCACACAGTTGCCTGAAAGCGCGCCTCGCCAGTGAATACAAGCAATTGATTAGCAACCCACTACACTTAATTGACACTTTTAGAAAATATCAGGTAGGCCATAATACTTGCGTTCGTTTTTACAGGTGTACAACGACAGGTGCTAAAACTGGCACACTGGTAAGTATATGACGACCCCGTGCCCCTTAAGCTGAAGCGGTAGTGTCTTTTTAAATATTTGATATTCTCGCAACTTCAAAAAAGATGATATAAAGATTCACTCGGAGTTGTGATTTTCTGACAGCTTATAGCAACACCCTGCGAGACTGGACAAAAAAGATACTACTACCATCAGCACCTAGCTGACACAGGTGTTGAAGGGGCAGATTAGGCAGATTTGTTAGGACATTATCACGGTTCCCAGCTGGTTTGTTCCAGCTCCACCTAATCACACCTACATTGAACCCTCTGGGGACAGCAGTGCACCAAGGACAACTGCTGGTGAAAGAGTTGCATTTATTAGTTTGTTTCTGTGTTCCATAATACTACGAAATGTGCTGTACACATGATAGGCGATACTTTTATTCCCCACATCTTTAACTGCGCACAAAACGACAGGACAAAAGGCGCTGCAAGAACATGAAGGGACGCCGTGTTGTGTGTTTCCACATGTTTCTTGTCCTATCATTCCGTGCACTGCTAAAGATGTATTTGCACTACTTTTGTCATAGTTCATAGGTGTTACTGGATTCATGAACCTACAGCACATGCCATTCATTGGCGTTATTCGCGTCTGTTTATTACTACAATAAATGTTAGACGCGAAACAGTTTACTTCTTTTGTTTCATAGTTTACTGATTTCTGAAACCAGTTGCATGTGTTGTTCATTGACATCACCTGTGAAATATAGCTTTGTCTTTTGGTTTGTTCATTGTAACACGTGCAATATGAGCAATAGTTTAATGCTTTTATTCCGCAGTTTGTTGGTATTACAAACCAGTTACATTTACTGGTACTTGTGAAATAGTCTTGTTCATTTGTTCACCGTTAACACATTCCAGATTAGCAATATTTTACTGCTTTTATTCCATAGTTTGTTGGTTTTACACACCAATTATATGTACTGTTCACTTATTTTACTTGTGAAATATTTTGTTTTTTTGCTCCACATGTCACCCATCAGACGTGCACAAGTTTTTTGTTCTTCTATTATTTATTTATTTATTTATTAGTAATACCTTCAGGGCCAATGGCATTATAGAGGGGAGTGGGTACATTCATAAGAATAACAAAAAAAAGCAGCGAGAGAAATACATATCAAACATCTTATACAAAATTAGGCAAAACAAAAAGAAACCCAGCAAGCAAGCATAACTGTACACAACAAGCAAGAATTACACAATGTTGACTATGGCATTTTTGAAAAGCATGTGATTTACAATGGTTGCTGTAGGAGAGGGAAGGCGATTCCATTTTAATGACGTACGAGGAATAAACGACTGAAAAAAAGCGGTCGTTCGGGTTGATTACATCCATGTCGCCCATCAGATCTGCACAAGTTCTTTGTTCTTCTGTTACATGTATTTCATTGGCTTAATAAACCAATTACACATACTGTTTGTTCCTTTTACTTGTGAAATATTTTTGTTTTTAACATGTATGACATATGACTGACATGTAACAGTTTGTTGCTTCTGTTTTATATTTTGTAGGTTGTGTGGCATTCATTAAAAATACGTTCACCAGTTTTACTTTTTAATGTTAGTTAGTTCACAACTATGACAAAATATGCCAGACATGTAATAGCTCAGTGGTTTTATTTCGTACTTCATTCGGTTCATTGGTTTTACATCCAGCGCAATTTACAGTAATTCATTTTACCTCCTGTGATCTTTGTTAGCTTTATCCACTGTATTGTTCATAGGGTGGCAATAAAGCTGAACCTTGTTCCAGTGCATCCTGTCTTTAGTAGTCTACTGCCATTCTGCCTGCAACACGAGAGACTGAGGTTTGATGAGCTGACTTTGCGCGGTTTTCTTTTTTGCTGCTCATGTTACTTCTGCATCCAGGACCTATGTTGGCCTCCTACAGCAAATAATTTTCCTGGGTTATCAAAATAAAAATGCAATCGCATTTTAAAATTCCTTTAGTTTTTAATTTTTGACCCATCACTTGCCAGTGTGCACATATTCTCTTTGGAAGAATACTATGTTTAGACAAAGTATTGACTGTGTGCGGTGATTTACATCGGAAAGCATATCCTGCCTTCCAATGTATGTAACCTGCCATTGAATTGAACGACGGTTTAATCAAATTTACGGTTTTGTTGTTTGCAAATTCCGTATAGTGGATGTAAGTATATCATGATTTGTTATGTTACGAAACCACGTAAAGCTTTGATATTGTCGGCCGTCATTGCCACGTAACGGTTTGCTGGGCCTCGTCAAACTGCTATTGCAGCTTTTAGCTCAGCAACTATGCCCAAATTTATGTTAAGTAAAAGAAAGCTACTTGACCCCACAAAAAAACACCATCAGTGTTATAGGCGACCCTTTCCTATTCGTAATAGTGTCACTCCCTGAAGTTAGCGTACATCTCAAAGTTATGAAGGCAGGCGATGGCTGCTTCGTAGCAGAACTTGTACTGGTCCTGAAATAGGGAGAAAAGTTGTTTTTAATTCGAAATGCCAACTGTATAGATGTATTTAGAAGCAACCAGTGCTGTGTATTCATTATATTTACATCTTCACTGTAAGAATAAACAAAAAGCATCTCAACAATTACTGACCAAAACGAAAGGTTGCACAAGCATTGTTTTTTCTGCAACACGGAAGCAGGAAACAGCACAAACACCTTGCACAGAAAGCGAAATTCATTTTTGTGCTGGAGCAACAGGCAGGAAATTGCACAACATTGCAAAGCACTCTTTAGGGCAGGCCACTCTTCTCAGTGAAGCTCGAGCTGAAAGCCCCATCTTCTTCTAAAACGTGTCTCCTTCGGAGGAAAAAAACAAGAACACTGGGCTTACGCTATCCACGATGAATTGTGGCCTGCTCTCCCGAATGATCCTCGTGGCATAGAAAACATCCACCTCCTGCTCACACTTTAGCTTCTCCAAAACGAGTGCACAGCAACAGAAAAGTCCACTGGCAAAGCATCCGTCCCTGCACAAGAAAAGCATTACCGTGACTTAGGAGATGTGCGCTGATAGGTGCCATTTCCACTGAGGCTAAACCTTCACGGTAGCATGTAGTTCTAGAAGCATATCAGTGGGTGTAAAAATTATAATGCTTGGAACGCGACAACAGAGGTGGCAGATGATGCACACCGCAGCCACTTCTGTGTTCCCTCCGTGTCGTTCATTCCGCATAACTTGGAAGCTTGTGGGCAGCAGAGAACACCACCTCTACATTATACATGGGCAATTTCTGCAGATTCTGCGACAACGTGCGATTGCTAGGTATCCCAGCTACCTTCCGTATATGCTGTGCGTGGGAATTCCAGTTTTGAAGGCTTCGAGCGCATTTTTCCAAAAGACTCACTGTGTAAAAAACGGAGAGGTGCTGAGGGTATCCAGTGGAAGCTGGATACCCTCAGTGGAAGCCGAACGCACCTGAGACTGAGTGCGGGCAAGCTTAACTGAGAACGTTCTTAGGGCAGAGAACCTTCTACAAAATCCCGGGCCATCTCCACTAACGTGAATCTTGGGGAGGTGCGAAGCATGCAGTGTGTAAGCATTCCTGGCACGTTTACGTTTCTAAAAATGGAGATGAAACCGTTGGGGGTAGAGGTATACAGGTTTGCTGTAAAATTCTGTTGTCTTTGAAGCACGAAGCTCTCTCTAGTACGCGTAACGAAGCGTTCTGGCGCGAGGCGTAGATGAGGGTGCCAGTGTTTTTTATCATGCGTTACGAACTAGCGTGAGGCGTAAACAAGTGCCTTGGTGTTTTAGTACCATATTTACATGAGACGACGGTTACGACGATGACATGAGACGCCAACAGCCTGAGCCCCGAAGGGGCTTTGCCCCTAAACATTGGTAGTAGGGTTTGCACGATTTTGTACTCTATTTGTAATAAAATATTTCACACTGAAAACACACCTAGTTTCTCTCCCTCAGTGCTCTCACCCTACCCTCAAGACAACAGAGGAAACCAGTATTTTGTTCAAGAGGTTCGAAGTAAGTCACGTCCTCATCAAACAATGGGAGTGCTTTTACCCCTAGGAAACTGGTGGGAAGGGAAACAAAGAGTGTGACTGCCCCCACCACGTTACCTGCACTGCACTAGGATGGTTTTGTGGCCGGACTGTTGCTGCCAGCGTTCCACATGATCCACCAAGTCCACCATCTGTTTCGGGCTCTTCCAGGTCGAGAGATAAAAGTGCCTCACTGTCTCCGCACCTGAAGAACCGGGTCCCTGAAAATAGTCGTGCTGGTACATGGCACCACTACTTTTATCACCCTTTACAAGAGCTGAAACGGTAAACTTTAACCGAGAAAAGTTTCAGCAATTTACCTTGGTACTTTGCTCCAAATATCACAGCACAACTTTAATGAT